>NC_137071.1:110095684-110695684 GCF_951640355.1 Cnephaeus nilssonii
CAACAAAACAAGAAAGCCCACTGCATGGGAGAACATATTTGCCAATGTAATCACAGATAAGGGTTTAATCTCCAAAATTTACAGGTAACTCATACAATTTAATAAAAGGAAGATAAACAATCCAATAAAAAAAATGGGCAAAGGATGAGTATTGCAGGTTATACAGTATATTCATAAGAATATTAGTCTTGGGGCTAAAATGCCTTGATTCTTTGCACCTCTTTTACAAGTCCTTACATTTAATTATTAATTGATAAGCAGCAGCTTCCTACAGATAGTAGGAGACTGCCACATTTTGCTATCATGATTGGCTGGGCCTGCTGCTGTTCCTAGTAAGATATTCTGAATTCCATTTTATCAATAAAGCTTGATTTAACAAACAAGAAATTTAATCATGTATGTGTAATTCCTCCTTTACCTTGCCCTTTTAAAACACCATGCCATTGTAAATGAGAAGTTTTTCAGGGGGAAAGATGTTAGTCTCTTTTAATTGGAACATCCTGTTACTCAAGGCATAGATGGAACTGTTTCTTTTCCATTGGCAAGACTAAAAGATTTTAGACTCTGTTGTCCCTTAATCTATTTTTAAAATAGGTTTCTTTCTGGCTGCTTATTTTTCATTAAGATATGTATCAGCTCGAATTTGCCTACTGTTTAATTAAAATAATTGTCAGAGCTTGACAATCTAACTTTCTGTGGTAGGTGTGTGTGTTTGTGAGTGTGTTTGCCTGTGATTTTTAATTGGCCCATGTCTTTAGAATCCAAGTAGTTAAGATGTATTTGTGATTTGAAATATTGCATGTTGATAATATTAGCTGTTGGCCTTTAAAAATAACTCAAAGTTTAAAGAACTGTAGATATAAAAATAACTAATTTAATTTAGGCTTAAATTCCTCTGATTAAGCATGTGAAAGTAAGTTTTTAAATCTGTCACATTGAAAAGACTACTGTTCTGTGCCCTTCTGTATTTTTTGTCTCTTTAGGTTGAATATTGTATTTATCGCCATGTAATTTAATCATTCAGTAGGCAGATTCCCCACTAGAAAAATATTAAAATACATTTGAATACAAAAAATAAATGGGCAAAGGACCTAAATAGACACTTTTTGAAAGAGGACATACAGAAAGCCAAGAGACATATGAAAACATGCTCAAAGTCACTAATCATCTGAGAGATGCAAATCAAAACAACAATGAGGTACCTTCTCACACCTGTCAGAATGGCTATCATCAACAAATCAACAAACAACAAGTGAGGATGCAGAGAAAAAGGAATCCTTGTGCACTGCTGGTGGGAATGCATACTGGTGCAGCTATTGTGGAAAACAGTATGGAGTTTCCTCAAAAAGTTAAAAATGGAACTCCCATTTGACCCAGTAATCCTACTTCTAGGAATATATCTCAAGAAACCAGAAACACATATCAGAAAGGACATATGCCCCCCTATGTTTATAGCAGCACAATTTACAATAGCTAAGACTTGGAAACAGACTAAGTACCCACAGCAGATGAGTGGATTAAAAAACCTTGGTACATCTACACAATGGAATACTGTGCTGCTATAAAAAAGGAATTCTTTTTTATAAATTTGTCAGGAAAAGGAGAGGGATGTCCACTTTCACCACTCTTATTCAACAGCAAAAACAGTGTCCCATAAAAAATACTAGAACTGATAAATGAATTCAGTAAAGTAGCAGGATACAAAATAAATATCCAAAAATCAGTTGACAAATTCTTTTCCATTGATCTATGTCTGTTTTTATCCCAGCATGGATGGACATGGAGAGCATTATGCTAAGCGAAATAAGCCAGTAGGAGAAAGATAAAGATCACATGATCTCACTCATTTGTGGAATATACTGAGCAACATAAACTAATGAACAAAAATAGATCCAGACAGAGAAATACCGAACAGACCGTCAAACCTCAGAGGGAAGACAGGGGAGGGTGGGGAGTGGGTAAGAGATCAACCAAAGGACTTGTATGTATGCATATTAGCATAACCAATGGACACAGACACTGGGGTGGTGGGGGCTTGCTTGAGGGATGGGAGTGGCTGGGGAGGGGTTGATGTTAGGAAAAGGAGACATATGTAATACTTTAAACAAACAAATAAACAAAAAATACAAGAGGTAAACATAGGCAGTAAAATCACAGATGTTTCTCATAGCAATATTTTTTCTGATATATCTCCTCAGGCAAGGGAGAAAAAAGAAAAAAATAACAAATGGGACTATATCAAACTAAAAATTTTTTCACAGCAAAGAAAACCATCAACAAAATGAAAAGACAACCAACTGAATGCGAGAACATATTTGCCAATGATACATCGGATAAGGGGTTAACCTACAAAATTTATAAAGAACTTATAAAACTCAACACCAAAACAAAAACAAAAACACAAAAAACAATCCAATGGGCAAAGGACCTGAATAGATACTTGTCCAAAGAAGACATACAGATGGCCAATAGACATATGAAAAGATGCTCAACGTCACTAATCAGCAGAAAAATGCAAATTAAAACCCCAATGAGTTATCACCTCATACCTTTCAGATTGGCTATCATCAATAAATAAATCAACAAACAACAAGTGTTGGTGAGGATGTAGAGAAAAGGGAACTCTCATGCAATGTTGGTGAAAATGCAGATTGGTGCAGTCACTGTGGAAAACAGTATGGAGATACCTCCAAAAATTAAAAATGGAACTGCCTTATGACCCAGAGATTCTACTTCTGAGAATTTACCCGAAGAAACACGAAACGCTGATCCGATAAAATATATGCACCCCTATATTCATCGCAGAGTTATTTACAATAGCTAAACTTTTCAGTATTTCAAAAGTAAAAAGTGCTTTGAGGTTAGAGTAAAGCAGGGAGTTTGAGCCACTCTCAGAGTGGTTTGGTGTTCACGTCTTGAATAGAAATGCTTGCTTGCACATTGAAACCTCCTACTTCTTCTAGCCAATTTATAGCTTTAATCTTCATGCTCCCCACAGATTTACTCTTTATAGTAATATCCATGTCATCTAATGACAAGATGTGATAACTGTGAGATTGTGCCTGACCCCTAATATTCCCACATGAAACTCTATTAGGTTCCACATTGACAGCTCCTCCAGTCTCCAATCCACCAGCTTCTACTGAGCCAAAGAGTACAAGGTCCCTCAATAGCAAAGTAACTTACTTTAACACAGTTAAGTAGATGGGAAATTGTAATCCATTCAGAAAGTCAACATTCTCCTTCAGAAAGCAAAAGGCCCAGTGTGGCCGCTCCTGATTCAGTGGTATAACTGACACACATCCTCCTACTCTCCTCCTTCTGTTGGGTCATTTCCCAGTTCATTTTAGTGGAACCAGCTAAAGTAGTTTCTGAAAGATATATTTGCAAGAAGACTGCAGGCTTTCTACAGGGAAAACCCAAACTTTAGTTTACTGTGCTCAACAACCAGGGACCTCACTTACAAACCTCCAGGAAGGACAAATACTGAGGAACTGATGTGCCCGTTGCAGGTGGGTATACCAGAGCAAAAAGCTTGAGCTTTCCACCATTTAAAGAGTTTCCTGGATTCTTTTCTATTCAGAAAGATTAAAGGAATCTTGCCTACCATATAATGAGTCAGATCTTCTGAGACTCCCCATTAGAAAAAGTGAATCTACTGTTTCTAAGCTCATGTTTACATCTTCCTCTTGCAGTGGTAGGGAACTCCTTGACTGTAAGACTGCAATATGTGTGAGTGTGGAAGTGCAAAGTCTACTCAAGCAGACCTTGAATTTCCATTGATTCCTTTCAAGTGATAGCAGTTTAATTAGTTGTGTAATGAGGCTGCCTAGGTGTTGAACATAGGCTGCTTTCAGGGGAGAGCTATTTATATTGTCTTTGAAGCCCACCAGAAAGGGTGTCAACTCACTGCAAGAAGGACTAAGCTAACTGCAGCTGTCAAGTTGTCTCTGACTGACCTGAAGAGAATCAATCAGGCTATAAATATTTTGGAAGAAGCCTGCATGATGGGCAAGATTTGAGAAGTGTGTTCAGAGCATTCTTCCAAGAGTGAGGCTCTATATGTAGGCCTGAAAAACTTTTGTTAATCTTTCCTTTTCTTGTGGCTCATTCTCTTCCTCAAAACATTTCATCTCTCTTTCTTTAGTCCCATATCTCAAAAAGAAAGCAATGCTCCTATCTAAGGAAAACACTTCCACTAACTCCCATCTCAGCCATCTTCCTGTGATCTCTTTGTATGAATTAGCCAATCTCTCCCACATTACCAGGGTCTCCCTCTCCACAGGCCCCCTTCCTTTCCACCTTCAAAGATGCTCAACTCCACAAGCCATCCCTTCGGGCCACTGGGTCCATAAGTTGATAAGGCTAGCTCACCTCCCGGAATTCCACTGTTACACCCATCTTTGAAATCTGGCTTCTACTCCCACCATTCTACAAAAAGTATTATTTAGGGGAAGTCTTGAATGCAGCCTGATCACCAAATATAGTGGCCTTTTTCTTCATGCTCATTCTCTTGACCTCTCTCTAACTGTTGTTTTTTAAAAAATGGCCACCAATTCTGTCATCAGAGCTATGTTATTAAAATAAATCTATGTCATTATTCTAGTGCTCAAAAATCTTCAGTGGCTCCCCAATGTCTGCTAAATAAAAGCCAAAATTCTTAGCCTGGTATTTCAGGGCCTGATCCTCCTTACTAGCCTCTCTCCCCATTCCTCACTCACCTTTTACACTGTCCTAAACCATTTCCTACTTTTAGTATATATTATGACCATTTTTTTATTTTATTTTACTTTATTGTGATAAGAGCACTCAACATAAGATCTACCCTCAACAAAATTTTAAGTTGTACAGATCTCCTGAGTTTATTCATCTTGCTTAACTGAAATGAAACTATGCAGTTTGATTAGTAACGCTCTATTTCCCACCCCCCAACCAACATTTCATTCTTTGATTCTATGAATTTGACTCCTAAGTTACCTTATATAAGTGGAGTCATGCAGTATTTGTCTATGACTGACTTATTTCACTTAGCATAAATGAACCTCCAGGTTCATCCATATTGTCACATATTGCAGAATTTCCTTCTTTTTGAAAGGCTGAATGGCATTTCATTTATGTATATACCACATTATCTATAGCCATTCATCTGTCAATAGACATTAAGTTGTTTTCACTTCTTGGCTATTGTGAATAGTGCTGCAGTGAAGATGAGGTTGCAGATATCTCTTCAAGATCCTGATTTCAATTATTTTAAATAAATACACAGAGGTGGGATTGCTGAACATTATGATAATGCTATTTTTAATTTTTTAATGAAACTCCATAATGTTTTGCATAATGGCTGCACCATTTTGCAGTCCTACCAACAGTGCACAAGGATTCCCTTTCTTCACATCCTCTCCATCACTTAACTTTTTTTTATAATAGTCATCCTGACATTACAACTGTTCTTGCCTCAACAATATTTCTCACACTACTCCCTCCATTTACAATTCCCTTTTTCATATTTTATATTTCTAACTAAAATTTAATAAATATTTCTTAAGCACATATTTTGTGCCAGAGCCAGATATGACTTCCTTTGTGAGGCTTTCTCTGGTCATACAGACACTGTATTCCCAGTCTTTTTTTGTTTTTTGTATTTTCCTTAGGGGCTTCAAATTCTAAAAAGGTTTTAAAGGTTGTTTTAGCCCTCTATTAACTCATAAGGACAGAGACCATATCTTTTTATCCCTGCAGTATCTAGCATAATGCTTTTCTAATAATATACATGCAATAATTTTCTGCCAAATGAATTCACACCATGCAATTAATAATGATTCTCACTGCCCTGGCCGGGTAGCTCAGTTGGTTAGAGTCCTCCCCACATGCCAGGGTTGTAGTTTCAATCCCCAGTCAGAGCACATTACAAGAATCGACCAATAAATAAGTGGGACAATAGCTCTCTCTCTCTCTCTCTCTCTCTCTCTCTCTCTCTCTCTCTCTCTCTCTCTTTCTCTCTCTCAAAATCTGAAAAAATAATAATGATTCCTATTCACAATTCTATTAATTTACCTGAGACATTAATCTTACAGAATCCTTGCTCTCCCCAAGTTCAGCAACATAAACGTGCTCCTTTTCACCCCTCTGCTGGGTAACAATTGTGAGGCTCTAGGAACACCATATGCCAGCAGTACCAAAAGGGCATGCTATTTCAAAAAAAGAAGCATCACCAAAGCTGCAGGGATTATCAATGCCAGAGCCAGCAATGCCATATGCCAAAAAATACAGAAGCCAAAGGTATGAATGCAGCATAATGTAAGGAATGACAGAAGTAAATAGGTTCTCTGAAAATGTGTGGTCTAGATTTTCTTATATAATCCAAGCCCAGCACTAGCATCATTCTCACAAATATTTTGAGGCTCCAGAAAATCCTTAGACCTGAGGCCCTTGTGTTTGGGGCAGCAGTCAGTCATCTAACTGAAAATAAAAATCTGCCAAAAGGTGGATGCTTAGTGAGATGAAAAGGCTGAAACATCAGAAACACTTCTGTTTCACGGAAATAACACTAATTTACTAAAAAGGGGAAGTGGGTTTTGAAGAAGAAGAAAAAATAATGCCACCAAACTGTAGATAACAAATAGCTCTTTTACCCTGGAGTTGAAAGCAAGTGAAATGAACAGCCAGGGTACCTCAAAGGCTAAGGAGCATGTTTGGGGTTTGATGTTGTTATTATCTTAAGGTGATAACTAACCTTGTCTTCTCATTTATGATTGTTAAAAATTAATAAGAATAATGTTTCTTGGAAACATCACGGGCTTTGGGCAGTTTAATCATAGTTCAAATTCTAACTGTGAGCTTAATAATTGTTCCTTGAACAAGCCCTCTAAGTCTTGATTTTTCTAAACTGTAAAATGGGGGTACTCATACCTACTTTTAGTGTGGTTGGAATATTAATGATAATAACAACAGCATTTACTAGGTGGAAGACACTCTAACATTACTTCACATTTATTATTATCTCATATGTATTATCACACGAACTTCTAAATTAAATTCTATTCACACCCCACTTTACAGAGGAAGAAACAGAGATGGAATAATTAAATGATTTATTAAAGGTCATTCAGCTAGTGAATGACACAGCTAGGACTGAAACCCAAATCTGGATGTGCTCTTATTCATTTCCATAGTTAGCCTTGCTATAGACCGTCTTCAAAAGTAGTCATATCTTGCCCAGCTGCCATAGCTCAGTGGTTGAGCATCGACCTATGAACCCAGAGGTTACGGTTTGATTCCAGGTCAGAGCACATGCCTGAGTTATGGGCTTGATCCCCAGTGTGGGGCATGCAGGAGGCAGCTGATCAATGATTCTCTCTCATCATTGATGTTTCTTTCTCTCTCTCCCTCTCCCTTCCACTCTGAAATCAATAAAAAATATTTTTAAATAAATAAATAAATAAAATAAAAAACAGCAATCTATTTTTTTTTAAAGTAGTCATACCTTGAGTTCTGGTTGGGAGGGTGGCACAGGTAAATGTAGTACTCAGAACCTCCCATAACCACATCAAAATCACAAACAACCATAATTCAGAATTACTGAAATCTAGATAAATAGATGTCTTATTACAGTGGTTCTCAACCTTTCTAATGCTGAGACCCTTTAATACAGTTCCTCATGTTGTGGTGACCCCCAACCATAAAATTATTTTTGTTGCTACTTCATAACTGTAATTTTGCTACTGTTAATGAATCGTAATGTAAATATCTGTGTTTTCCGATGGTCTTAGGCTCTACAGCAGCGGTTCTCAACCTGTGGGTCCTAAGACTTATTAGGATATAAAAATAAGCCACATTGAGACTGGTAGAAGGGACAGAGACTCAGAATGGGATGGTGTGGAAGTTAAAAATCGGGAGGGAGGTCTTGGCTGTGGAGGACCTCCTGAGGAGTGAGGGGTCTCAGCCCCACACCAGACCCTGCATCCCAGGGTTCCATTGCCAGTGAGAGAAGCCCCCATAAGTTCTGGCTATAAAAACAATTGGGGATTGTGGCTGAATGAGATGGAGGCTGTGAGAGTGCCAGGTGATCCTTTTAAAGTGACCGTAGACAGATTTACTCAAACTCACTCACTCTGAGCTCCATTGCTGGGACAGCAGTTTAAAAGGCACCAGATACATAGAGGGAGGAACTAAATTGCTGGTATCAGGGCGAGAGATGGAGGAGCAGCTTTCTCCCAGACAGAAGTGCTGGAAGAGGCCATTGTTCATATGCTGAGCCCTCCTCCGACATAGCTGGAAGTGGGCACCATATCTGACTCTCCATCAATCTGGCTCACACTGTTCACCCCCTCCCCGCCCCATTCCAGTAATTCCCTGAGATTCCGCCTCACCCAACTTGTGGTCCCACCCAAACTGTTTCCAGTAGCTTTTCCATGGGCATAGCCTGTCTTGGGTCATGCTTCAGACTTTCTTAAAATCTCAATCAAGCAGCCTCTGGACTCTGCATATCCCATACCTCTTACTAACTGGCCCCAGGCCTGGCACTAGCACCAGCTGTCCTTGGTAAACAGCATGGCCTCTCCTGGGTACCTCCAAGCCCAGCACAAGAAGCAATCATCAGATCACTTTGTAGCTTATACTGGGTGGCCCTGGGCAGAACACAGGTGGTAGCTGACCTTGGCCTGCACCTTCCAGGAGGTCACAGAGGCAGTGCTCTCACTGGAAAGCTTCAGACCACATTGAAGCACCACCACCCAACCACCTTCACAAGTGACACACTCAAGGGACAGACTCAGTGGGTACTAGAGTCCTGTTGAAGTAAGTACTGCTCTGTGTGGTGAACCCCTTCACAGCTGATCCTACAAGGTGGTAGGAGGTCAGTGATCAGTGGTCACAGCTAATCTCTTCAGCTCATCAGCCTAGGTAAATCCCTCCTCTTGTCAGGCCAATGGCAATCAAGCCTCAACAACAACAGGAGAGTATATAGTCACATGGGGGGTGCACCTTGAGTACCCAGTTTGAGTAATCAGGGGGGGGGGGGTGCCACTGGACCTTTTAGGATGCCTGATACATCAGGCCATATTACAAAGCCTGGGAGATGTAGCAACTCTACCTAATACATAGAAACAAACACAGGAAAGCTGCCAAAATGAGGAGAAAAAGAAACATGGCCCAAATGAAAGAACAGAACAAAATTCCAGAAAAATAACTAAAGAAAGTGGAGACAAGAAAACTATTAGATACAGAATACAAAACACTGGTTATAAAGATGCTCAAGGAACTTAGTGAGAACCTCAAGAGCATAAAAAAGAACCAGTCAGAAATTAAGGATACACTAACTGAAATAAAAAATAATTTACAGGAGAAACCAAGATGGCGGCATCGGTAAACACCTATACTGCTGCCTCGCACAACAATTTCAAAACTGCAACCGGAAGACAGAGCAGACATCATCTAGAAACACCGGAAAGCTGGCTGAGTGGAAACTCTACAACTAGAAGGAAAGAGAAAAGGACACTGAGACTCAGAGGAGCTGTGGAGGACAGAGGTGCGGAGACCTACGTGTGTGGAAAGGGCGGGCGGCAGAATATGTGGTTGGCTTACTCAAGGTGTGCGGAGAGGGTGGGCAGCAAGTGCATGGCTAGCTTTCTCGTTCAGGAGAGAAACAAAACCTCCCTACTGCACTGAAATCCAGTTCTGGGTGAGGGTTTGGATACCCAGACTCATTCAGGGAGAAACTGAACTGTCTGGCAGCGGGCAAAACTTGAAAGCAGCCTTCTCTCAGAGGTGTGTGCAGCCATTGCCTCCAGACACTGAGACACAGGGGCCTCGTAGGGCAGGGCTGACGGGAAACCAAGTCTGTCTGCTCCACCCTGAGACTCCACCTCATCCAAGCTGAGCACAGAAGCTCTCCCAGCAGAGACACAGCTGATCCTCACAGCCAGTTGGCCTGGAGGTCAACTCCCCCCAGTGATACTAACAATAATCTAGGCTTAACTACAACAAGTCTGCACACACAGCCCAAAAAGGGGCACACCAAGAGTGTCCACCTCAGGTAACTAGGGAGGCTGAGCCACTGGGCCCTGCTAGGACACCTAGCACACAAAGCCACTCCATCAACTCAGGGAAGCAGCTAAAATGCAGAGACAAAGAGGCAGGTCACAAATGAAGGAAAGGGAGGAAAGAAAACGAATAAATATAGAGTTCAAAAGCACAGTTATAAGGTTTTTCAAGAATTTCCTAGAAAAGGCTCATAAATTTAATGAGACCCTCGAGGATATGAAAAAGGATCAACTAGAAATTAAGCATACACTGACTGAAATAAAAAATATTATACAGAGACCTAAAAGCAGACTAGAGGATCGCAAGAATCAAGTCAAAGATTTAGAATACAAAGAAGCAAATTACACTCTTCCGGAAAAGAAAAAAGAATCCAAAAATTTGAAGACAGTGTAAGGAGCCTCTGGGACAACTTCAAGCATACCAACATCAGAATTTTGGGGGTCCCAGAACAAGAGAGAGAGCAAGATACTGAAAACCTATTTGAAGAAATAGTGACCGAAAACTTCCCCCACCTGGTGAAAGAAATAGACTTACAAGCCCAGGAAGTGCAGAGAACCCCAAACAAAAGGAATCCAAAGAGGACCACAACAAGACACATCATAATTAAAATGCCAAGAGCAAAAGACAAAGAGATAATATTAAAAGCAGCAAGAGAAAAACAGTTAGTTACCTACAAGGGAGCACCCATACAATTGTGACCTGATTTCTCAACAGAAACTCTGCAGGCCAGACGGGAGTGGCAAGAAATATTCAAAGTGATGAATAGCAAGAAACTACAACCAAGATTACTCTACCCAGCAAAGCTATCATTCAGAATTGAAGGTCAGATAAAGAGCTTCCCAGATAAGAAAAAGCTAAAGTTCATCACCACCAAACCAGAATTATATGAAATGCTGAAATGTATTCTTTAAGAAGAGGAAGAAGAACAAAAAGGTAAAGTTAAAAATTATGAACAACAAATACCTATATATCAACAAGTAAATCTAAAAATCAAGTGAATTAAAAATCTGATGAACAGAATAAACTAGTGAATATAATAGAATCAGGGACATAGAAAGGGAGTGGTCTGACAATTCTTGGGGGGAAAGGGGTGTGGGGGGTGCTGGAAGAGACTGGACAAAAAGCATACACCTATGGATGAGGACAGTGGGGGGGGTAAGGGCAGAGGGTGGGGTAGGAACCTGGTGGAGGGGAGCTATGGGGGGAAAAATGACGAACAATTGTAATAATCTGAACAATATAGATTTATTAAATTTAAAAAAGAATCAATCAATGAATGCATAAATAAGTGGAACAATAAATAGATGTTTCTCTCTATCTCAAATCAATAATAATAATAAAAAGAAATACTTGACGATGAAAAAAATAATAATTTACAGGGAATCAACAGTAGCGTAGAAGACACCGAAAATCAAATCAGCATATTTGAAATATAAGGAAGCCAAAAATACCCAATCAGAACAGAAAAAAAAAAACTAATACAAAAAAAAATGAGAATAGTATAAGGAGCCTCAGGGACAACTTCAAGCATACCAACATTCACATCATGGGGGTGCCAGAAGGAGAAGAGAGAAAGCAAGATATTGAAAACCTATTTGAAAAAATAAGGACAGAAAACTTTCCTAACTTGGTGAAGGAAACAGACATACAAGTCCAGGAAGCAAAAAAGTCCCAAACAAGACGAACCCAAAGAGGCCCACACCAAGACACATCATAATTAAAATGCCAAAGGTTAAAGACAAAGAGAAAATCTTAAAAGCAGCAAGAGGAAAGCATTTAGTTACCTACAAGGGAGCTCCATAAGACTTTCAGCTAATTTCTCAAAATAAATGTTGCAGGCCTAAAGGGACTGGCAAAAAATATTCCAAGTGATGAAAAGCAAGAATCTACAACCAAAATTACTCTGCCCAGCAAGGCTATCATTTAGGTCAGATAAAGAGCTTCCCAGAGGAGAAAAGGGTAAAGGAGTTCTTAACCCCAAACCAATATTACAAGAAATGTTAAAAAGTCTTCTTTAAGAAGAATGAAAAAATGATTTAAAATATGAGTAATAAAATGACAATTAATATATATGTATCAATAATTACTTCAAATGCAAATTGATTAAATGCTCCAATCAAAAGATATATGGTGACTGAATGGATAACAAAACAGATCCTTATACATGCTGTCTACAAGAGACTCACTTCAGATTGAAAGACACAGAGACTGAAAGGAAAGGGATGGGAAAAGATATTTTGTGAAAATGGAAACAAACAAAAAGCTGGGGTAGCAATACTTATTACAGACAAAATAGACATTTTTAAAAAAGAGAAAAAGAAGTGTGGGGAAGCAAGTTTGTGTACATGTGAGCACCCGGGTGTTTACTGGAATCTTTATGCATAGTCTTCAGATGTCCTTGCTTAAAGGACACTGCAGATGCATGTGTCTTCTCAAGGATGCTTACCCTACTGATAGTATATCATAGTTAATTTTAGTTCAAGATGTTGTTACAATAAAAGCCTTAGGAGCCAGGCAAATGGGGCTGTTTGGTTTCTGTAGCCAGGCAGTCCCTTAGCCCTCTCTTTCACAGCAATTGTGTGTCAGAGTAATCATTCACCCATCGCTCAGGGTCTGCTGGTCAGCCCCGGAAAAAAAGGACCCAGCAACTCCACTTCTGGGTATTTATCCAAAGAAACCCAAACACTAAATTTAAAAGACATATATATCATATGTTTATTGCATCATTGTTTATAATAGCCAAGCTATGGAAGCAACCTAAATGTCCACCAGCAGAAAATGGATAAAAAAGTGGTGCATATATACAATGGAATATGATTCAGCCATACAAAATAATGAAATCTTGCCATCTGTGACAACATGGATGGGCCTAGAGGGTATTGAACTGAGTGAAATAAATCAGACAAAGACAAATATCAGAAGATTTCACTTATAGGTGGAATCTAAAATCAAACAAAAACAAACAAGCAGAACAGAAATAGACTCATATATACAGAAAACATTTTGACCGTAGCCAGACAGGAGGAGGTTGGGGGGGTGAGTGAAAAAGTGAAGGTATTAAGAAGTACAAATTGCTTTTCCTGTGGGAGCCGCCAGGTAGAGAGGAGTGTGGCCTTCTCCTCTCTCTGCCATGGCGTGTGCTCATCCACTGATACCTGTGTACTCTGAAAAAGGGGAAACATCTGGCAAAAATGTCACTTTGCCTGCTGTGTTCAAGGCTCCCATTCCACCAGATATTGTGAACTTTGTTCACACCAACTTGCGCAAAAACAATAGACAGCCCTATGCTGTCAGTGAATTGGCAGGTCATCAAACCAGTGCCGAGTCCTGGGGTACTGGCAGAGCTGTGGCTCGAATTCCCAAAGTCCGAGGTGATGGAACTCATCATTCTGGCCAGGGTGCTTTTGGAAATATGTGTCGTGGGGACCGCATGTTTGCACCAACCAAAACCTGGCGCCGTTGGCACCGCAGAGTAAACACAACACAGAAACGATAGGCCATCTGCTTTGCCCTAGCTGTCTCGGCCTTACCAGCACTGGTCATGTCTAAAGGTCACCGTATTGAGGAAGTTCCTGAACTTCCTTTGGTGGTTGAAGATAAAATTGAAGGCTACAAGAAAACCAGGGAGGCTGTTTTGCTTCTTAAGAAACTTAAGGCCTGGAATGATATAAAAAAAAAGTCTATGCCTCTCAGCGAATGAGGGCTGGCAAGGGCAAAATGAGAAACTGTCGTCGTATCCAGCGCAGGGGACCTTGTATCATCTATAATGAGGACAACGGTATCATCAAAGCCTTCCAGAAACATCCCTGGAATTACTCTGCTTAATGTCAGCAAACTGAACATTTTGAAACTTGCACCTGGAAGGCATGTGGGCCATTTCTGCATTTGGACTGAAAGTGCTTTTCAAAGTAAGTTGGATGAGCTGTATGGCACTTGGCGTGAAGCTGCTTCCCTCAAGAGTAACTACAACCTTCCCAGGCACAAGATGCTCAATACAGACCTTAGCAGAATCTTGAAAAGCCCAGAGATCCAAAGAGCCCTCCGAACACCACATAAGTAGATTCACCGCAGAGTCCTGAAGAAGAACCCACTGAAAACTCTGAGGATCATGTTGAAACTAAACCCATATGCAAAGACCATGCGCCGGAACACCATTCTTTGCCAGGCCAAGAACCACAAGCTTCAGGTGGATAAAGAAGCAGCAGCACTAGAAGCCAAATCAGATGAGAAGGGGGTTCCAGGCAAGAAACCTGTGGTAGGGAAGAAAGGAAAGAAGGCTGTTGGCCTTAAGCAGCAGAAGAAGCCTTTGGTGTGGAAAAAGGCTGCAGCTACCAAGAAACCAGCAGCTGAGAAGAAGCCCGCAGAAAAGAAACCCACCACAGAAGAAAAGAAGCCTGTGGCATAAACTTAAATTTGTTTATTCCATAACGGTCAAATCACTTTGAACAGCTAATTTTGAATAAAAATATGATCAAAGGCAAAAAAAGAAATACAAATTGCTAATTACAGGATAGTCATGGGGATGTAAAGTACAGAATCGGAAATATAGTCAATAATATTGTAATAACTATACATGGTGTCAGATGGGTACTAGATTTATAGGGGTAATCACTTCATAAGTTATATGTGTCTAATCATTGGGCTGTACACCTAAAACTAATATAGTGTTGATAGGGTTGTACACCAATTATAATCTAAAAATAAAAAATAAAAAATTGGTGTTTGTGGGATTAAAAAAAATAGTTATACCTTATCCCCAAGGCTGGAAGTGGAGCAGTTGTCAGCCTATTCTTTACTCTCTCTGTTGCTTCTAGAACATTGTTCTTTTGCCAATTCTCTAGAATCTTGTGTTATCCTATTCCCAGCTGTCTTGCTGTATCTAGCAAGAATTTTGGTCATTATGCCATGAACTTTGCTTTTTCAAGGCCACTGGCTGTGTCTTTTCCAATAACTCAATAGCAGTAGTAATAGTAGTAGTAGTAGTAGTAATAATAATAATAATAATAATAACTCACTTTTATTGACAGATTATTATATGCCAGGCACTGCACTAAGCATTTCATGTATATAAGCTTCCTCAGTCTACAACAACCCTGTGGAGTGGGCAAAACAATGTATGTAGTCCCTGGCACAGAGTAAGCTCAATCAATAATTGCTAGTTCTTATTATGAATATTATTTCTCAGAAGGTCTGCAAAATATAAAACCTTCATAGAAGGGATGGAAAATCTTGTATATACTAAGAGCAACTGTTCTAAAGGATGCAAATTAGTTTCTGAAAATATTTAACTAGGTGTGTGTGGGTTTTTTTGTTTTGTTTTGTTTTTTTATTTCAGAGGGGAAGGAAGAGGGAGAGAGAGACAGAAACATCAATGATGAGAGAGAATCATTGATCGGCTGCCTCCTGCATGCCCCTTACTGAGGATCAAGCCCGCAACCCAGGCATGTGCCCTTGACTGGAATTGAACCTGGGACCCTTCAGTCCACAGGCCGACACTCTATCCACTGAGCCAAACCAGCTAGGGCTTAACTAGGTTTTATGGGCAAGAGAGATAAGAACTCCTACTCACTTGTTTTTTTACAATAAAAGGTAAAACTGTTTGATAAACAAAAATGAATAAAGAAAACTTTGCTTCCATTTTGTGTCTAAAGGGAAAGAGAATCCAAAGGAAGGAAATGACTCAAAGAAAGGAGAACTTGAATTAGATGGGAGACAGAGCAGAGAGGAGAGAGTTCTAGATCTGAGCAACTCTGAGAAGTTTACAGGAAAGTATAGATCTTTCCCTTTACTGAAATTTCAAGAAGTCCATAGTCTCTCTGAAGCCCATCTCTGGCACTCAGCAAGTTTGACCAACCCAAGATCAGCAACCCCACACCTTCACTAACTTCCTCTCAAACTTAATCTCACTCAGCCCAAAGGTGGTGCAGAATCCATCACTTGTCTCATTGCTACCATCTACCCAATGCCTCCCATTGAAAATTAGGTCTCTGTGCAAAGTATCTCTCCCATATCAGGACACTGTGTCCTGCCTTTTAACATCCAGAGGTCTCTTGAATTCACACAACATTCATATTAGACTCGACTTGAAAAAATTGTCTGTGTATGTGTGTGGTTCAATATGGGGGAGAAGGGTAAGAACTCAGAAAATTGCTTCTTCAAGTCATACTAAATTAAGTCCATGGTCACATGCAAATGATAAGTCCAAGATTTCTTATCTTTGCACTATGGTATAAAAGTAGCTTCTCTTACTTATTCATGATCTTTCTCTATGGCAGTATAAATAGAATTATTTTTCCCTGACAACCTCTATTGTCAATTCAAGGCTTTGGCACACTAATCTATTTTACTTCTCTAAGAAAGCCTAATACTATGATACATTATAAGATTTTTAGGGACTCTAAGCACTAGAATTCAAGTGTTCTTGCAACCTACTGATGGAGAATGGAAACACATGGATATTTATCACCAGTATGTGTAAAATGAATATTAGCAATCAGAAGTTCAAGGTCATAAACTGTTACATGGGAAGCCATTGCCTTAATACATTGTGCCTGTGCAATATTCATGATAAAAGGTGAAACTTCTTTTAAAATTAAATCTCTTTATCAGTCAGAAGGGGCATCTGCTGGGCCAGTAATTTTCTGGAATGAATGAAATTTGACACCTGTCACAAGGACTATTCCCTGTTAGGCCTTTTAAATTAGAAAAGGTTAATTATATCAATGGAAAAATATCCTCGAGTGAGGATTAGCCAAAAAGTAATAAAATAAAATATAAATGGGGAAAAAAGAAAAAGTTAATTTTGCATGTCTGGTTATAATGACTTCATCAAGGTTTCTTGTAAAATCTTATTAGAAGGCAAATATCTAATTGTTGGCATGATAGAGATCACCACAGTGTATTCTACAGTGGGGTTGGTCTGCCTAAACTGAAAGATGAGCAAATGTGGTGGTTGGTAATGAAGAGTAGTGAGTTGACATTAAAGAGTTTAGAAAGTTGGCATTAATCAAGCACACATTACCATAGCTTATTCTTTGAATCTAAAGAATGCTAAAAATGAGCATCTTGGAGTTTTCCAACTTTAGGCATGATCTATACCAGTCTTATTTAGACTATATCAGGGTATTATTTTGTTTTTCAACACATTAATTTAATAATTGAGATTAAAAATTATAAGACTCTAAGTGTTGCTTCCATTTGCAAAATTACAGGAATGTTGGGACACTGCTCCAGATGATATGGTTCCCATGGCCCATCAGCTTGCAACCAATGTTGGCACGTTCTTCATTTGCCTACCCCCTCGCCAGCTGCTCAGTTGGCTACTACATTCAACTTTGGCCTTGTCTCTACAACATACATGAATGGGCCTCCCTTCAATGGTTTTGTTAATAGTTTTCAGCATCTGCTCACTTCCAAGCGTCAAGTACTAAATCCAGAGAGGTGCTGGCATATGGCTGCATTGTTTTACTTGTAGAAAATGAAAAACACAGGAATGTGCCCTCAACTACTGAACTTTAAACTTCCAACCACTGCTGGCTTAAAACAAACAAAAAACTCGAAGAGCCCCTTTTGTTTGAGTGTGTGTGTGTGTGTGTGTGTGTGTGTGTGCGCACGCATGTCTGTGTGTCCACACACATTTATTTTAAATGCATAGAAAAGATTTGAAAGTATTCACATCAAATACACATCAATATGTTCATGGTTACCCATGATGACTGGGATTAGGAGTGAAGATGTGAGGAACTTTCTATACTATATAGGTCTTGTTTGAAAAATTTTGCAATTATACAATCCTTTTATTATTAAAAACAAAAAATTTAAAATATATAGCTAAGCATAGAAAAAGTTGATAAGGGCTCACATCTATGTGTTTAGAATTGTTACCTCTGGAGGATAAGATTAAAGAAGACTTTTGCCTCTATAGATTATATATTTTTAAGTGTTAAATGATTTTATTATGGGCATGTTTTCTCTTTTATATGTAAATCTGTGGCATTTTAAAATTAAACTTTTATATTACATTTTTAAAAACATAGTTACAGAAAAATGTTCTAGACTTCATGAATTGTGTTAATGTCTATAACTTGCAAGTACTCATTTGGTACTCCCATGTTCTAGTGATATGATTTTTAGTCTAACAATTTGCATTTTGTCTTCCCATCATCTTGAAGGATTTAGGGATATAAAGAAATAGTAGTTATATGAGTCTTGTCCTGATTGGAGAAAGTTGAGTGAAGCATAAACTTCCTGTGCATTCTGTAGAATGTAAGCTTCACAAAGTGCAAGATCTTGTCTGGTTTGTTCAGCACCATATCCCCAAAGGCTTGCATTATTGCTTGGCATATCATAAGTATTCAATAAATATTTGTTGAATTACTAAATCAATGTTCAAATCCAAAGACAAAATGAGCCTCTCGGAGATCTATATAGTGAAAGAGCAGGGGGGTCTGCCATGTAGGTGGCAAGAGAAGAGAAGAGGATCATGGTTTAATGAAAAAAAAAAAAACACTGATCTAAGATCTAAGAAACCTGGGTCTAACTGACATGATGAGTGGCCTTGGACAGGTCTTTTTTTTTTTTTTTTTTTGCCTCTAAAATCTTAATGTCCTCATTTGTAAAGTGGGGGTATTAGAATAAATCTATAGCATTCAAACTGTTTATGGCAATAGATCCATATTATTTAAAAGAAACACAAGAGCATGTAAAATAATTATAAATGTAAAAATTTATATAGCTGTCTGATGTTCACCTTGTGTTAATGATGGTTATTTGAAGGATTTTTTATTTCCTTTTACTTTTCTCAATTATTTGAATATTTAATAAGGATTATGTATCATTTATACAAAAACACACATCATTATACTATTTTAGAGTGATGAGCAGCCTATGAAAATAAAACATACAAAAGAAATATTACAATTACCTAAAAGGATTGCAAGGGAAGCCTACGGGTTACAATCCCTTCTGGTAAGATCAAGTATCCTCCAGACTTCCCAGCTCTCTGAAAAAAAAAACAAAGGTAGCCCAGTGTTCTACATGCTCATGGTGAGACCACCATTCCACTCCACCCTATAAACCCCATTATCAATGACTATGAATTGACACAACTCATCAGTCCCAAGAAGATGCTAGATTTAAAAATGACCATCATTTGCCTCCCAGTCAAGAGATCATAAGGACTTATCATGCTCTAAATGCCTGTTACTTCAGTCATCACAAAAAGTTCAAACTACCTATATAATATACTAGAGGCCCAGTGCATGAAAATTCATGCACTGGAGGGGGGAGGGGTCCCTCAGCCCAGCCTGCCCCCTCTCACAGTCCGGGAGCTCTCAGGGGTAGGAAGCAGCCCAGCAATCAGGGTAAGGCAACGCCCCATCACACCTCTGCTGCTGCCACTGCCGGCAGCGCAAGCCTTGTCTGGCCCTGGTTAACTGAGCCTCAGGCAGCCCTGGGCGTCCGGGCAGCCACCATCTGAGGCTTGCCTGTGCCTCAGGCTGGCCCTAGGCAGCTGGGGGGCTGAGGGGACTGGGTGCCACCATCTTGTGGCTGTAGGCACCACCATCTTTGAGGGTGTGACAGTAAATTAGCATATTCCCTCCTTATTGGCTGTGGGCTCCACCATCTTTGCAACGGCGTGAGGGTCAATTAGCGTATTCCCTCTTTATTAGATAGGATTATTACTCACATTCTTTTCCATGTGGATATCAATTCCTACATCCCCTAATCTGTCTCAATCCACCACCCCTCCCCAACCCTCTCAAACCCTTCTGTTCTGCTCTATGTAAAGCCCCCAACTTCCTTAACTTCTCTAAAATTTTCCTTGAACTTCTTGCTTTATCAAAATATTGGGTACCCTCTGAGAACACTGCTTTCTTTTTTAAAAAAATATATTTTATTGATTTTTTACACAGAGGAAGGGAAAGGAATAGAGAGTTAGAAACATCGATGAGAGAGAAACATCGACCAGCTGCCTCCTACACACCCCCCACAGGGGATGTGCCCGCAACCAAGGTACATGCCCTTGACTGGAATCGAACCCGGGACCCTTCAGTCCGCAGACCGACATTTTATCCACTGAGCCAAACCGGTTTCGGCGAACACTGCTTTCTGTACAGCCCTCTCAAGTGGTAGCTTTTTTTCTCATACCCAATGAACCATTGGGCCCAGAGGTGGGGTATGTGTCCATGCTCCTCCTTGCCACTTCTTGTCTGTAGGTCCTCCCTAAACCCCCAGTCCCAGCTCCGTTCAATCACTTTACTATGAGATTATATCACCTACTACTCCTTATTGTAGTCATCTACCCTTGTCTTGTTGATGATTTCAACTCATGGCTCATTCTTTTTCAAAACTGCTCATGTCATCACTCTTGGAGACTTCAATATCTATGTGAAATCTACACACATACTACATACATATAGGGTATCCCTCAAAAATGTATACACACACTTTGAATGATTATAAAGGCAGTGCTTATTAAAATACATTTCATTTTCAAAATTGATCTATCAGCTGTTAAATTGTGTATATATTTTTGGGATACCTTTTACATTGCCTACATTATAAACAATCTATGTAATACTCTGGCATTTCAGTTGTTTGACTTCTAGTCCAAAGATATTGTTCTTTTACCAACATCAGTCACCCACACTCATGCTCATTTCCTAGACCTTGTCATTACAAATTACTACACTACCTTAAAACTCTCCATTTTGAGCACCCCACTCTTCCTTCTTTCTAATTCCCAAAAATATGTCCACTCCAACAATTCTCTAATCCCTAACCATTGTGTTTTTTGCTTTTCATCACCCCCCACATATCCTCATTTTTATGTTTATCCAATTTAGATTCCATGGTCCTTTATTATAATCACTCCTTGGCATAGTTCTTCAACATCTCAACTTCCTGTCCCACCATCATATTACCTGAAAAATCCTTAACCAAGGTTAAATTCGACTTTCCATCTTCTCTACATCTGCATCCCAGCAACTGATCCTAGCTGACACAAGTTTCATTTTAAGCTTTACAACCTCTAATTGTAAGCGAACTTTCATGGCTCCTAGAAATCACTTCCATATTTTTGTCTTTAGCTCTGAACTTTTTCCAGAATTCCAGGCTCATTTGTCTAACTGCCAACTCTTCTGAACATTTTTACTTGAATGTCTAATAAGCATCTCAAAGTTAACTTGTCCCAAATCAAACCATGGTTGTCCCCTAATTCTGCTCTTCTTCTACATTTACCACCTCAGTTGTTAATAACTTCATCATTCCAGTTGTTTAAGCCAAACACCTTGAAGTCATCTTTGATTCTTATCTTTATCTTGGGCCTCACCAGTATTCATGAGTACACTTTTACCTTCAACTTATATTCATAATCAGATCACTTCTCACTATCACTATCACTATTGCTGCCACCATGGCCAAAGTTCCCCTTATCTCTTGCATGGATTACTATAATATCCTCTGTTATGTGTTAAATGTGTCCCCCAAAAATATATGTTAAAGTCCTAACCCCAGTACCTCAGAATGTGACCTTAGTTGAAAATAGTCATTGCAGATGTAATTAGATAAGTCCAGATGAAGTCATGAACACTGAAGTAAGATGAACACTTAATCAAATATAACAGGTCCTTAGATGAAGAGAAAGACACAGAGAAGAGATGGCCATGTGAAGAAAGAGACAAAGAGAAAGCCATGACAACAGAGGCACAGATTGAAGTGTTGCAGTTGCAAAGCCAAGGAATTCCAAGAATCAATAGCCACCACTAGGAGCTAGGAAGAGGCCAGGAAGGATTCTACACAGAGGCTGGAGGGAGAATAGCACTGCTAACACTTTGATTTCATAACTTCAGTTTTTGGTTCTGTAAGATAATAAATTTTTATTGCTTTAAATTACCCAATGTGTGGTATTTGTTATGGTCCTAGGAAACTAATATACCTCGAAACTGGCTTCTACCCTTGACGACCCACTGCCTAATTTCAACACAACAGCCAGAATGATCCTGTTAAACTTTTGAGTCAGATTGTGTCTCTTATTTGTTCAAAACCCTGTGATAGCTCCACTTTTCATTCAGATTGAAAGCCTTACAAAGATCTGTAAGTCCTTCTAAAATCCAGTGCCCTGCCCTGACTGGTTTGGCTCAGTGGACAGAGCATTGGCCTGCGGACTGAAGGGTCCCAGGTTCGATTCCGGTCAAGGGCACGTACCTTGGTTGCGGGCACATCCCCAGTTGGGGGTGTGCAGGAGGCAGCTGATTGATGTTTCTCTCATCAATGTTTCTAACTCTCTATCCCTCTCCCTTCCTCTCTGTAAAGAAATCAATAAAAATATTTTAAAATCCAGTGCCCTTTTATTAACCTGGTCCCTTCTATTACTCTCCCCCTCACACAAACTACTTCAGCCACACTGGCCTACTTTACTGGCCCTCAAACTTCCACACAGGATTCCATCATGTATTTTAACTCAGTGTTCTAGGTTGTGATATGAGCATGTGCCAAGTGCAAATTCCTGATGGCTTGCTTTCCCTTAAGCTAAATGTGGCCCATATGCAGTTTTTTGCTCACTAACTTATACAACTTTACATAAACAGATGCATATAGAATGTGATTGGGGGTAAGCATAAGCATAGTATTACAGGCTACCTATTTGTGAAGGCCATAAAGTTTAACGGTTAAGTAAATAAGACTTAGAGTCCAACAGACCTAAGTTAAGTGATCAAATCACTTAAAGGTGAAAAAACAAAAATGACCTATCTGATTTTAATGTTTAAAAATCACCCTCTGGCCCACCAACTGTGGTGGCTCAGTGGATTGAACGTCGGTCATCCCATGGACCAGGAGGTCCTGGATTTGATTCCCAGTTGGGGCACATGCCAAGGTTCCAGGTTTGATCCCCAGTAGAGAGTGTGCAGGAGGCAGTCAATCAATGATTCTTTATCATCATTGATGTTTCTATCTCTCTCTCTCCCTCTCCCTTCCTCTCTGAAATCAATAAAAATATATTTTACATACATACATACATACATAAATAAAAATCACCGCCTACAGTATGGAGGTTCCTCAAAAAATTAAAAATGAAACTGCCTTATGACCCACCAATTCCACTTCTGGGTATATACCCAAAGAAACCCAAAACACTAAATTCAAAAGAATATATGCACCCCTATGTGCATTGCAGCATTATTTATAATAGCCAACATTTAGAAGCAACCCAAGTGCCCAACAATAGATGAATAGATAAAGAGGAAGTGGTACATTTATACAATGGAATATTACTTGGCCACAATAAGAATGAAATCTCACTATTTGCAACAGTATGGATGGAACTAGATAGTATTATACTAAGTACTAGAGGCCCGGTGCATGAAATTCATGCACGGGGTGGGGTCTCTTAGCCGGCCTGCATCCTCTCCAATACAGGACCCCTCGGGGGATGTCCAACTGCTTCTCGCAATCTGGGACCACTGGCTCCTAACCGCTCGCCTGCCTTCCTGCCTGATCACCCCTAACTGCTCCCCTACTGGCCTGATTGCCCCTAACTGTTCCCCTGCTGGCCTGATTGCCCCTAACCACCTCTGCCTTGTCCCACACCAGGGACCCAGGATTCCATCCTCTGGCTGGTCGCAGGCACCCCGGGACCTGGGCTTCCCTCCCTCTGGCCAGCTGCAGGCACCCAGGACCCGGGCTGGCTTCACCTAGGCTGGCCGCAGCCGCAGGGGACCGTGGGCGGGCGGCTTTGCCCAGGCCGCAGCCGCAGGTGCTGGTGCCCGGGACTGAAGGGCGGGCGGCTTGTCCCTCTCCCGGGCCACAGCCTGGCTGGTCCCCATTCCTCTCTCACGAGCTCATTTGTGCCTGGCTGGTCCCCATTCCTCTCTCCCCAGTGTTGAGTGTCTCAGCCATTACAGCATGATGGTGTAAGGGCATGATGACCATTTGCTCTTTATTATATAGGATAATAAGTCAGTCAGAGAAAGACAAATATCATATGATTTCACTTAAATGTTTTATCTAAAGAACAAAATAAACAAACAAAATTTAAACAAAATCATAGATACAGATCACAGACTGATGGATGCCAGAGAGGAAGGGGTTTGGGAGACTGAGTGAAAAAGGTGAAAGAATTAAGAAGTACAAATTAGTAGTTACAAAATAGTCATGGGAATGTAAAGTACAGCATAGGAAATATCTATATATATAAAAGCCTAAGCTACTGTTATGACCCGTCAACCGAATGACCAGTCAACTGGTCACTATGACACACTGACCACCAGGTTGCAGACGCTCAATGTAGGAGCTGCCCCCTGGTGGTCAGTGTGCTCCCACAGCCAACCTCCCACAGCTGGCCAACCTCCCTCAGTCCCTCCCCCCGGCCGGCCAGCCAGCCAGCCCGGATCGGGACTGGGTGAGATGGCCCCCAATCAGCCCCAATCACCAGCCAAACCGAGGGACCCCACCCATGCGTGAATTTGTACACCAGGCCTCTAGTAGTCAATAATATTGTAATAACTAATGTATGGTGCCAGGTGAGTATTGGAAATATCAGGAGGAACACTTTGTAAAGTATGTGATTGTCTAACCAATATGTTATATATCTGAAACTAATCCTATATAATAAAGAGCTAATATGCTAATTAGACCGGATGGCGGAATGACCTTCCAGAACAACAAGTGGGTGGTGGGCAGGGCTGCAAGGCAGCTGGGGCTGCGAGGGCTGCAAGGTCTGAGGCAGCCGGAGCTGCGAGGGCCTACTCTTGCACGAATTTTGTGTATCGGGCCTCTAGTACAATATAATCTTGAATGTAAACTATAATTGAAAAATAAATTCTTTTTAAAATCACCCCCTGAGCCTCTGTTCCCTTACCTACAAAGTGGGAAAGTAACAATGTTAACCACACTATTAAATCCAATGATGAATGCAAAGTGTTTGCAACATAGTATGCATTCAGCAAATATCAGCTATGATTATTAATCAATGAAATTTAAAAGAAGTTTAAATATGAGTATTGAGATACCAAGAGTAATTCTTTTGAGGTATACCCAGAATAAACTAGCTTGGCATTTGAGTGTACACATTGTCCTTTAGTGCAAGTTTGGGCTTTAAAACTTAAAATTCACACCAAACATTTATGGAACCCTAGGACTTCACTAAATACTGATAGGAAACAATGTTGTTTGTGTAGGTCTCTCTCACTGCTGACAATCTCCACCTCCATGCCTCAACGATGTATTCATCATAGCAACAGTGAATTGGCACAGTCTTGGGTCTGGCAAAGAGTTTGCTTCATGGCCAAAGATCTGCCAGCAAACACTGCCACCCCAAAACACATCCTCAAATAAACCCAGATCCTACCCTCCTCCCACACACCCCAATATCAAGATTAATTTGGCTTTCGAACAAGGAAAAAATCCTTTACCTTTTTCTCAAAACTATCAAACTCACAAAATAAAACTCTTAATCTATAAAAATAAAACCCAGTCTCATAACTCCAAAAGGAGGGTGACATATCTAGGACAGGACCACTGACAGGGTAGCTCTGACAATTCCACCTCTTTGGAAGTGTGAGGAAATTGTAGGGAGAAACTACAGAACCTCAAAAGGGTTTGTACTACTACCTAGGACAAAGAGGTAGAATTAAACTTAGAGAAAATCCAATCTTTTGAAAGCCACTATGTACACAACAGTAAATTCCACAGCTTATTATTCTAAAAGTAAAGTAAGTAGATATAAGATAAATTAAAATGATACGGTGTTTTAAATGAAGGATGCAAGTTTATTTGAAGCCATTTTTTTAAGATTTCAAAAACGTTATAGTATTTTCAGAACTTTGTATGGTCTTTGATAAGAGTGCGCCCTCTAGTGACTATAGCAACAACTTACAAATGAACAGGTACCTTAAATCTAATACACTAACTTGAGTAATTTCAACTTTTCCTGTAAAGTTGAAAAAAAGAAAACCCACCGAACTCACCTCAAGGTTTGAAGTCCCTTTCAGAGAAGATCTTTTAGTGTCTTCCCGTGTTTGTTTTATATATAACTAGAGGCCCAGTGCACGAAATTCGTGCACTCGGGGAGGTCCCTCAGCCCAGCCTGCACCCTCTCACAGTCCGGAGCCCTCATGGGATGTCTGACTGACAGCTTAGGACCTCTCCTCATGGGGAGCGGGCCTAAGCCGGAAGTCAGACATCCTTAGTGCTGCCCTGGAGGTGGGAGAGGCTCCCGCCACCGCTGCTGCGCTCGCCATCCATGAGCCCTACTCAGGGCTTCTGGCTGAGCAGTGCTCTCCCTGTGAAAGTGCACTGACCACCAGGGGGCAGCTCCTGTGTTGAGCGTCTACCCCCTGGTGGTCAGTGCGGGTCATAGCAACCAGTTGTTCTGTTGTTTAGTTGATTTGCATATTAGCCTTTTATTATATAGGATGTTCAAAGTTTTTAGCTATACTTAGTAAGAGGAATAGGGAAAAGTATATCTATTCTATCTTTCCAGTAGTAGAAATTAGTATTTAGAAGTAAGGTGCTATTGTAAAAAAAAAAAAACAGAAAAACCTAAAGCAGGTGCACTAACTTTGGGATTGAGTGATGGTTGGAGGCTAGAGAAGTGGCAAGAAAACTATTAGTGAAGGCTGGAAAATGGTTGAATAAACCGTAGTAGAAGCTGTAAAAAGTGATGAGGAAACTGCAATAGAAGACTGGAAAATTGGCATTCCATGTCGTGACTCACAAAACTGTCACATGCAATAACTTGGAATATGGAAAATAATGTACCTAATGAACTTATGTATGTGGCAAAGAAGAACGTCTGGTCATGCAGAATGTTGATAGGGCCATTTGACTTTTAGCTGCAATTCATAATGTACAGAAGAGAGAGGTACTCAGCAGAATATGCAAGCAGAATTTTTGAGGAAATATAGAGGATCCAGAATTTTCTAGATCAGATAATGAAACTGTTTCACATCTCTAGTTTTCCAAGCCAGCAAAAATTAAGAGTGTAACTGTACTAAGATAATTTGTGAAAACACCAGAAAGATATCACTTACTGTTGAATAGGCCCTTTTAGATAGACAAAGGACATTGTCCCACAACCCTTGGTATGCTACCCAAAGTAGAGAAGCCCATATTAACAAGAGTTATGGGTATAACTTTAGTCCAATGTAGTGGACTCAATAAGATTCATATAAAACCCACAAAGTTTTTGAGAAATGAACTAGCAAAACTCCTTAAAATTGACCTAAGAAGAACTGAGATTGCTCAATTTGCAAATTTTCCCTGAGCCCCCAGATTTCTGTAGACAGGGAGCAGGCTGAGAAAGCCACTCATCTGCAAACACAGGCCATTTCTTATAGAAAAGAATGGCCTATAGGGCCAACTCAAGAATCCAGAGGATGGAAATAAGACCTATGGATAACAAGGGACAAGGAAACCACTCTCAGGGAGAAGAATCAGGATCTAATCAATAATTTCTCTGCTGCAATAATAGGGAGGGGTCCTATTTCCAGGTGGATTCCAAAGTTGTTATGGGCCAATACCTCTTTTGTACCTCCATTTTAAAATGGAAGTGTTTATTACAGTTATCCTGTGCCTGTATCACCATTATACTGTATATTGCAGAGTGGTGCAGATAACTTGTATGGAAAATTGTATTTTTCCAAAGATGGGCACACCAATATATAGAGCATCCCACATGCTGTTCAATGTGACATTAATAGCCCTCCATCAGGAAGATGGCATCTATGATCCTTCCCTCCTTCCCCTTTGAACCTGGGTGGACTTTTGTAACTGCCTCAACCAATAAAATGGCGGGGGGGGAGATGCTGCTGCATGATTTGTGAAGCTAGGTCATAAATGAAAACATAGCTTCTCTCTCTCTCTCTCTCTCTCTCTCTCTCTCTCTCTCTCTCTCTCTCTCTCTCCCCCCCTCCCTTCTTCCCTCCTTCTCTACCCTTATCCTTGGACTGCAGATACTATGTTGTGAGGAGTCCCAGTTAACTTAGTGGCTCCAAAACAATTTTGTGTTGTTTTAAGCCACTAAGTATGGGGTAACTTGTTACAATAGATAGCTAATGCAAATTATTTGAGTCCATAGTTTTCTGAAATAACAAGAAGCTACCTCTGAATATGATTTTGGATGACAAAATCTTGGACTTTGAGCTGATTCTGTATCTGGATAAAACGTTTGGGGTGTTAAAAAGGTAAGTATATTTTGCATATAGAAGAAATATAAATCATAGGGAACAGAGTGTAGACTGTGCTATATTGTTATATTACTCACCTCCAGTGAACAACACCTCTCTGTATCCATGCCCTTGGTTAATTATCTCCAATATTGACTCTGGGTTTGACCATGTGACTTTATTTGACCAATGTGATGCAAACAAAATCTTGAATGTACTTCCACTTTGGGGCTTGCCCTTTCTTGCCCTAAGATCACTCTGTGAAGAAGCATGGTTTTAACTCATAGAAAATGCAAGTCTCATGGAGAGTCCAAATATCACAGCCATTCCAGGTGAGGCCCCAGAATTAGCCAAGCAAAAAAGGGGCAGAGTCATGCAAGGCAGAGGGGACAGCATAAGCAATGAACAGAGCCATGAACCAGCAGGCTGTGTTCAGAGGACCAAGTAAAAACAGTTCTATATTGTCCAGCCAGTTTGCTCAGTGGTTGAACATAGACCTATGAACCACGAAGTTGCACAGTTAAATTCCAAGTCAAGGCACATGACCGGATTGAGGGTTCAATCCCCAGTGGGTGATGTGCAGGAGGCAGCCATCAATGATTATTCTCTCTCATCATTGATGTTTCTACCTCTCTCTCCCTCTCCCCTCTCTGAAATCAATAAGAGAATATACACTGAGTGGCCAGATTATTATGATCTCTGAGTGCATAATAATCTGGTCACTCAGTGTATATATATATTAGAGGCCCGGTGCGTGAATTCGTGCATGGGTGGGGTCCAGCCAGCCTGGCCAGGGGGAGGGGACATGGGCAGTTGGCCGGCCTGCCTGCTGGTCAAACTCCTGGTCGAGGAGACAATTTGCATATTAGCCTTTTATTATACAGGATATACACTGAGTGGCCAGATTATTATGCATTCAGAGATCATAATAATCTGGCCACTCAGTGTATATATATATTAAAAGCAGTTCTATATTACTGTAGGGTCAAGTTTTTGAGGTGGTATAGCAATAGTGTCTTAGAGATGTAGACAGGAACCAAGTCACAAAGATATTTTTTGCTTTGTTTTCATTCTTCCTGGGGGTCATTAAAGGTTTCAAGCAGGGAAGTGACATGATCAGTTTGCAGTTTAAAAAGATCACTTTGGTGGCAATATGAAAGGTGGATTGGAGAGGAGAAAATGTTAAGGGAGTTATTAGGAAACTGTAATATTACTGTGGACAAGAATTGATGAATGGCTTATCAGAACAGTGGTAGAATAAATTATAAGGAAGAGAGAGACATGGGAAATACTTAAAAGGTCAAAAGAGTAGGATTTAGGGATTGATTGAATGTCAAGCTTGCAGGGAAAAGAGGCATCTAGGAGCATTCTCTGGTTTCTGGCTTGGGTAGAAGCGGTACCTGAGAAGAAATACAGGAAAAATAATGAGGCTGTTGTTTTGTTTTGTTTCAGTGCGGGGAAGTTCAGTTGAGTTTTGAGTATTCAAATTCAGTTGATTTCAGTTGTTTGCCAGACAACCATATAGAGTTGTTTGACTAGCATTAGAGTATATCACCAGGCTACAATATTAAATACAGGAGCCATAATCATACATACTGAATCAAAATAACAACACATGTAAGAGTGCAGGGTATTGATTAACAATACAGTTATGGGGGGGTCCATTAACTTGGATTCAAATATCAGCTCTGTCACATATTAGCCATTGCCATTGTGAGTAAATTCTTTGTCTAGAGAGATAAAGTAAATCCTGGGATGCTCTGGGGATTTAATGAGGTGGTTAGCATAGCATCTGAAATTAAGTTCTCCATAAATGGTAGGTATTGTTACTAAATGGCTAAAAGATAACAGATGTGAGCCAAAAACTTGGAGACAACAAATGGCAAACAAACATATGAAAAGATACTTAACATCACTAATCATCAGAGAAATACAAATCAAAACCACAATGAGATATCACCTGACACCCATTAGGAGAACTACTATCCAAAAAAATCAATAAACAAAAACAACATAAAATAAGTGTTGTCGGGGATGTGGATGTTGCAACCACTATGGAAAACAGTATAAAGATGCCTCAAAAAGTTAAAAATAAAATTACCATATGATCTAGCAACAACACTTCTGGGTATATATCCAAAAAAATTTAGTAGAATCTTGAAGAGATATTTGCACATCCATGTTCATAGCAGCACTATTCATAATAGTGAAGAGGTAGACGCAGATTAAATGTCTATGATGGTTGAATGGGTAAAGAGAATGTGGTATATACATATTATTCAGAACCTTATAAAGGGAAGAAATCTTAACACATGTTACATAAATGAACCTTGATGACATTATGCTAAATGCAATAAGCCAATCACAATAAGACAAGTACTATACATCTTATATAAGGTATCTAAAGTACTAAAGTTCACAGAAACAGAAAGTAGAATGGTGATTACCAGGGGCTGAAGGAAAGGGAGAAAAGAAGAGTTGTTTTATGGGTATAGAGTTTAATTTTTTCAGGATGAAAAAGTTCTGGAAATCTGTTGCACAACAACAATGTGAATATAATTAATACTACTGAACTGTACACTTAAAAGTGGTTAAGACAGAAATTTTATGTTCTGTAGTTTTTAGCACAATAAACAGATGCATTAAAAACAAGGAGACAAAGTGAAAATGAAATCAAACAACCAATGGGTCCCAGCTGCTTGTCCCTACTTGAGCCAGTTAAGACATGGGAAGAGACAGGGTTGAATCACATACCATATTTTTTCGTGTATAAGACACCCCCCCACTTTTCCAACCCAAAATTAAGAAATCAATATTTTAAACATAAAACAGAACACATTTTTATTTAGTAATTACCGCAGGTAGTGTTTACATACCAGTACTATGATATTATGCAGCATATCACTTTATTCAGCCTCTGTTGCATCACTGCTCTCTTATTTATCACTAATAGTTCCAGACATATCAATTTCTTCAATTTCTATTGTATCACTGCTGTCCTCTGAGTCACTGTCTATATATGTGAGATCATCCTCATAAACTGGTGGCATTTTCTGAGCTAACTTTGTTCGTGTTCTCATGGCCAACCCTTCTCTCCTCATGAAATTGAAGCACCATTTTTCCTTTCCTGTAAAATCACAATGTTCATTTTGCTTGCAAACATTCTTGCCTGACATTGAATAAGCTTTGTTAACATACATAAGCCACTCTGGTGCTGCTCCATAATCCAAGTCTTAAGCCTCTGCTCCAAGTTTGCCCATTTTGCTGGTTTTCCTCTTAAGGCCTTCTTCTTTTTTTGGCATCTTAAAGAGTTGTTCTTCCTGTTTTCTCCACTGTATGATCATACACTCAGTGGGAGGAGGTCCAAATTGTCTTTCTGCAGCTCTTTTCCATGCTCTTTTGCATAGCTGATTACATTCAGTTTGAATTTTGCAGAGTAAGACAATTGCTTACTGGTATTTATCTTTTTATTTTTTGACATCTTTATGGGCTCAGAACTCTCCGGTCCCTGTTGCATCTGCATACTCTCCACCTCCACCTTCAATTACAGCATCAGCTGACATCAGTAACAATAAGGCTCATGATTGGAGGAAGCCTATTTGACAAGGAATGGACAGCTACTCCCTCCTCTGCTGACTTCCCTGTATAAGACGCCCCTCGATTTTCAGTCTAACGATTTTAGGAAAAAAATAGCATCTTACACAGAAAAAATACGGTATATTGGTTTATTCCAATAATGCTGGCAGCATGGGAGAGCAGCAGGTCATCCACAAAAGTCTGCTCTGCACACCCTCCCCCCCATAAACCAGCTGCTTACATGGGGTAGAAGGACAAAGATTATATGGGGAAGTAAGCAAAAGGAATATGAATGGGGATGCAGACTAAAAAGGGTATAAAGGTTACAGATTACAGGCAATGCAAGCTGGAGGTTTGCAAAGGGCCGAGGGTTTGCAAAGGGGCTGGGGCCTCCAGTTTCCACAATAAGGTTGTTAATCTTTTCATAATAGGCAGCTCCAGGATGAGGAGGATGTGCTGTATTTCCGGGTGAGCTCCCAGGTCCCACGAACAACTAACTCCAAACCAGGTTAGAATGTACTTTCTTTAATCAAAACAAAACAATCACAGTTAACAGAGCATAGTTAATCTTTCTTATAATTCATAGCTAATCCCCAATGTTCCATTTCTATCCCTAACACAAATTTCAGGTGCTGTCCCAGAACTTAATGTATTTACAGTAAAGTGACCTCCTAGGCAGCACAGACTGTTTTTTACTCATTGTTGTACCCTCACACCCAGTGTCTGCCATAGAGCAAGCACTCAATAAATGTCGGCTAATCTAATGTGAAGATAGAAAGAAAGAAATCAAAAAAAGGTAAAGGTAGGGAGAGGAAGGTAGATAGGTGAAGAGTTCAAGACAAAACAGAGCAAGACATGGGAAGAAAAGTATTGAGCCCTGGAAAAAACAATGTGTCCTAAGTGGGACCTGGAGGATGGTATGGGGAGGGGAAGGGAAGGTAGGGTCACAGTGTCTATAAAGGGGGCAGATGTGGAAAGCCAGCTTTCTGGCCCTTGTACAAACTACCACAATTACTCGTGGACATGTGATGAACAGAATCATAGCTCCTTAGGAGCCAGGAAGAATTAGAATTACAGCTAGATACCATTAGCAAAGCTTGATACATTCTGGTTTAGTTTAAATAAGGTATGTCAGTTTCAGAAAGAAATGGACTCTCAGCTGTGGCCCTCTGACACCAGGCCCTTTAGACCACTTTTCTAACTCCCAGGTACTTAAATCTTGGAGCTTGGGTACTGCGCACACGCTGAAGGTTCAGGCTTCCTGGATAGTTCCTCTCACTCTCCCCTCCCTAGAGGTGGGGTACCCGTTGGGTAGACGCAGATCGATGACGTCAGAGGGCGCGCTTGGCACGCTGCATGAGGGGCGCGGCCTAAATGACGCGTTTCCGTGGCGACCACCGTCTTGGTGTCTCAAACTTGAACAAGGCCTAGAATGGTAAAGATGTGCGTGAAAAGGAGAAAAGACTACGGCTTGCTGCACAGCCCCCGGCCTACTGGAGGCTGATGGCAAGCCATGGATCTGTACTTCAGCAACTGCCATAAGGCTGCCGAAGCCTCCGCCACCAAGGCGGCCGCCAGCAGCCTGATGACACGGAGGTGTGTGGCCTCGTCAGTGGCGGCTAGTCCCTGGTCCTCTCCTCAGGCTCTTGGGCGGAGAGTCGGGAAGGTGGGCTGACGGAAGGGGCGGAGACCTCAGAAGTGGGTGGACTGTGGGAAGGGCGGGTCCTTGAGGACTCAGCTTCGGATTCCCAGGTCCAGGGCAGCCAGGGACTGTTTCTCTGGCCCTGACTAGCCATGGGCGGGGCCAAGAGAGAGAGCTGGTGAACCCGGAAAGCTGGGAGGTCTTCCCGGGTGTCCGCAGGGCGGGTTCTGTCAATCCAGAGTGTGTGATTCTTTGGTTTAACTAAAAGACTAGTTCAAGAAAAAAAGAATTTCTAATTGTATCCGACAGATCTGGGGCGGGGGGAGAGAAACATTGCAGGGTAGGAACATCTATCTCATCTATTAGATCTGCTTCTTGGGGTCAAGCTGCCTGTTCTCCCGGGAAGCAATAATATATTTTACACTATAAATGTAAGTGACAAGATAAACTAAGTTGTAATGGTTCTTATGTGACTTTACCCTTTTCAGCTGGATATTAAACTTGAAAACAATGCTGTGGTTTTGCTTTGAGTCATCTTCAATTTCACAGACCAAGTGAAATTAAATTAGTTGAAGTGTTTAATGTCTGAGCATAATTTTAATGGTAGAAGGCCCCATGATATGCCTCAGCCACCCAGTTCAGCCTTACCTCTAACCCAGAGCCTTAGCTCAAAAGGTTGGGGTCTTTCTACCTATCCACACATACCATGCTAATTCCTACTTCTGTACCTTAGTACATCTAGCATGCGCTCTCCATTTCTCCTTCCTGACCTTCAATTTGAGCAATCTTTCAAGAGCTACTATATGAAGTCTTTCCCAGGTGTCACCCCCCCCATTATCTTTCCTTAGAATTTACATTGCTGTTGGTCTACACTCAGCACTGAATCAGTACTGTTAGTAATTCACTGTGCTGCACTCACATTGTACACATTTTAAGTCCTCTGTCTTAATACTCCCCACCCTGTCCTTAGCTAGCCCAAACCTGAAAGAGGTTTAGAACTTTCTGGTTGATGTGTGCTTTGATCACAATAAGAAAAAGGTTCTACAGGAATAATTATGACATCTTTACCCTTCCACTGTCTAGGGCAGTGATGGGCAACCTTTTGAGCTTGGTGTGTCAAACTTGGCCAAAAAACTGAGCATAACTCGGGTAGTGTGTCACTTTGAGGAAAAAACATTATTTTGCGATATTTATAGTTTAAATAACATAAATGTATAATTGTTACATATAATTGTATTTTAATAAACCAAAAACTAAATATTTAGTGCTGACGCGCGTGTCATAGGTTCGCCATCACTGGTCTAGGGTGTCATCAAGTATGAGTAGGGGCTGCTTGGTATTTCTGATACTTGCCTAATATATATGATTTTTTAAGTTTTATTGCTGGGAAACTATAATTTCTTTTGAAAACCAACATGTTTACTAAGTATATGCCAACCTCACATAAATTGAGTCACACTCCCACAAATTAGCTTTCCTAAAACATACTCAGAACCTATTTCACTACTAGTAATAACACTCCTTTTTAGTTTGTAACTGGAGCCCTATCTGTTGGTTGCTTCCTCAAATACCTTCAGTTGCCATATTTCTATTCTGTGATTCTGTTATTCACTTCTTAGCTACTTCTTTCCAGATTTTTCTATGCTTAATTATACTCTCTATACTTTATTATTTTGATTACCCCCAAGTTTATGCATTTTATCTTAACCAGGCACTACTTCAGCTTCTCTGAAGACTAACTTTCTGGGATCCTTCTTTGTCTTTTAGCAAGATCTCCTCAAGGAAGTAAGACTTTATATTTACACCTTTCATTTTTTAAAATATTTTGTTTTACCCTAAAGCTATGATTTATCTAATGTCACAGGTACATAACAGCACAGTTCAGACCAAAAATCACAGTCTCCTGGCCAAACTCCTTCACCTGACCTCTCCTGCTCTCCGAATTGCAGACGGCTTTAGTAGAACACTACAGAAATGGGAAATTTAAAGGTCTTTAAAGTCCAGCTAGTGCAGATCAGTGGTTGAGCATCAACCTATGAGCCAGGAGGTGACAGTTCAATTCCTGGTCAGGTTCAATTCTTGGTCTGGTTGCGGGCTCGATTCCCAGTGTGAGACGTGAAGGAGGCAGCAGATCAATGATTCCTTCTCATCATTGATGTTTCAATATCTCCCTCTCCTTTCCTGTCTGAAATAAACAGAATATATTTAAATAAAAAATAAAGGTCTTTCACATTGTTTTGAATGCAAGTGGAAGAAAAATTATCATATTCTACCATCTTGTATTACTATACTTGGGTAGCAACTGTTCACAAACTCCATAAATTTGTTTTATTGTAAAGTTAATAAATATTTTTCCAATTAATATAAACATTTTGCTTTCAAGGAAAGATAAAATGTTAAGTGAAAAGGTAATTTGCATGCTTTTTTAAAATATATTTTTATTGATTTGAGAGAGGGAGAGATAGAAGCATCAATGATGAGAGAGAATCATCCATCAGCTGCCTCCTGCAGGCACCCTGCTGGGGATTGAGCCTGCAACCTTGGCATGTGCCCTGACCAGAAATCGAACTATGACCTTTTGGTTCATAGGTTGAAACTCAAACACTGAGCCACACCAGCCAGGCGATCCATTTGCATACTTTTAAAAAACTACCCTATAACAGGTAGTGATGATATAATAGAGTGACTCTTCAGTTCAGGAAAACCAATTATTTTAATTGATGCAAGAAAGCTTACCCTGCCCTTAACACATGAATTTGTTCTTTCTTGATAGGTCAGTAGCCCAGGTTTGGTCAACATATGCCTGTCAATGACAAAAGTAAACATAAAAGAAGCAATAATCAATCCACTATAATTGCAGCATTGTTTTGCCATCACTGATGATTATTTCTCTTCTAGAAAAGGTATGGGCTTCCTGTCTAATTTTACTGTAAATTAAATCATTGCCCAGAAGGATGTCTTTCTTTACCTTTTTTAAGGAAACATTGCTTGTCAGGGAATACAGCTTCCTGATATAAGTAGGTCCCTTGGGAGAGGCAAGAGGACGTCATCAATAAAGTGGTCAGAAACTTACAAAGGAAGCTTTTAAATGGAAAAAGGAAACTAGAAAACTATAGTGTCTTTCAGTCTGCCCCTCTGCCCACATATGAAGTATTCTATCTACTTTGTAAAGTACTTTTAGGGCCACACCTCAGTGTTCAGGAATTGGACTGAAGTTGAGGTTATGACCTCCAGCCTAAAGACAGCTCTGGTAGAGAAGAGAGGAAGAGAAAGGCAGTAAGATTTATTCCAATCAGTCCATTGTATGCATTCCCTCACTTCAGATGCTTCTTGCATGTTTTATTTTCAGTGAACAGCCTAATCATTTCCGCCAATTGAGGTTCAAAATGTAATTACATTCATTTAATGTAAGTAGGTTGAAGCCTACTTCCTGTTAACCAGCAAAAACCTAGGGACTTATTTCTAAATTAAACTAATGTTCCCATGTAAACTTTTTTGTTTGGTAACAGCAAAATATAAAGACCAAATGATTTGAGTATGTAAATACATACACACATTTATTTACATATTTTCTCTCAGCTTTATTGTAGTGCCTCTCCTCTAGCTCTAAAAGTTTACCTATCAAGGAATATTTCCTATATCCTTTGAGAAGACTAGAGACAAAATGGAAACCTTGCAGAATACAGCTTGAGAAAATAAATTATTTGGGGGTGTTGAACGTTATTATTATTATTATTATTTAACTAGAGGCCTGGTACATGAAATTCGTGCACGGGGGGGGGGGGTGTCCCTCAGCCCAGCCTGCACCCTCTCCAATCTGGGACCCCTCCAGGGATGTCCGACTGCCGGTAGGATCAGGCCTAAACGGGCAGTCGGACATCCCTCTCACAATCCAGGACTGCTGGCTCCCAACTGCTCGCCTGCCTGCCTTCCTGATTGCCCCTAACTGCTTCTGCCTGCCAGCCTGATCACCCCCTAACCACTCCCCTTCCAGCCTGATTGATGTCTAACTGCTCCCCTGCCAGGCTGTTTGCCCCTAACTGCCCTCCCCTGCCAGCCTGGTCACTCCTAACTGCCCTCCCCTGCCAGCCTGGTCCCCCCCAACTGCTCTCCCCTGCAGGCCTAGTCCCCCCAAACTGCCCTCCCCTGCTGACCCGGTCACCCCTAATTGCCCTCCCCTGCCAGCCTCATCGCCCCTAACTACTCTCCCGTGCTGGTCTGGTCCCCCCACCCATCAACTGCCCACCCCTGCAGGCCTGGGTCCCCCCCCAACTGCCCTTCCCTGCAGGCCCAGTCGCCCCCAACTTCCCTCCTCGGCTGGCCTGGTCACCCCTAACTGCCCTCCCCTGCAGGCTTGATTGCCCCCAACTGCCCCCCCCCGGTCATCTTGTGGTGGCCATCTTGTGTCCACATGGGAGCAGCCATCTTTGACCACATGGGGCCAGCCATCTTGTGTGTTGGAGTGACAGTCAATTTGCATATTACTCTTTTATTAGATAGGATAGAGGCCTGGTGCACGGGTGGGGGCTGGCTGGTTTGTCCTGAAGGGTGTCATGGATCAGGGTGGGGGTTCCCTTGGGGCATGGGGTGGCCTGGGCGAGGGAGCTGTGGTGGTTTGCAGGCCGGCCACACCCCCCAGTGACCCAAGAGGAGGCCAGGGCTGACTGGAAGCAGGTAACTGGGATTTATTTATCTTCTATAATTGAAACTTTGTAGCCTTGAGCAGAGGCCAGGGCCAGCCAGGGCGGGCCTCCTGCTCACTCCAGCTCCGTGGCCACTGCCATATTTGTTGGGATTTATTTATCATTTACTAGAGGCCCGGTGCACAAAATTAGTGCACGGAGGGGGGTTGTCCCTCAGCCCAGCCTGTACCCTCTCCAATATGGGATCCCTCTCACAATCCAGGACTGCTGGCTCCCAACTGCTTGCCTGCCTGCCTTCCTGATTGCCCCTAACCACTCTGCTGCCAGCCTGTTTGCCCCCAACTTCCCTCCTCTGCCGGCCTGGTCACCCCTAACTGCCCTCTCCTGCAGGGTTGATCACCTCCAACTGCCCTCCCTTGCAGGCTTGGTCCCTCTCAACTGCCCTCCCTTGCAGGCCGGGTGCCTCCCAACTGCCCTCTCCTGCTGGCCATCTTGTGGTGGCCATCTTGTGTCCACATGGGGCCAGGATCTTTGACCACATGGGGGTAGCTATATTGTGTGTTGCAGTGATGATCAATCTGCATATTAGTCTTTTATTAGATAGGATAGAGGCCTGGTACAGAGGTGGGGGCCAGCTGGTTTGCCCTGAAGGGCGTCCCGGATCAGGTGGGGGTTCCCTTGGGGTGTGCGGGGGCCTGAGCGAGGGGCCTGTGGTGGTTTGCAGGCCAGCCACGCCCGCTGGCAACCCAAGCAGAGGCCCTGGAATCTGGAATTTATTTTCCTTCTACAATTGAAACTTTGTAGCCTGGAGCAGAGCCAAGCCTGGGGCTCCCACCGAGGCCGGCAGCCATTTGTGTTGGGGTTATAATTGAAACTTTGTTGCCTTAAGCGGGTGGGCCCGGCCAGGGTGTGTGGAAAGCTTTGCTTCCCCTGTTGCCGGCAGCAACCCTGGCCTGCTCTCTCAAGCTCCATTCTGCCGCCATTTGTTTGAATTTGTTTACCTTCTATAATTGAAACTTTGTAGCTTGAGTGGAGGCTCAGGCCTGGCAAGGGCAGGTGGAAAGCTTGGCTTCCTCTGTTACCTAGGAAACCTTACTCTCTGTGGCTGTAGCCATCTTGGTTTGGGTTAATTTGCATACTCGCTCTGATTGGATGGTGGGTGTGGCTTGTGGGTGTGTCGGAGGCATGGTCAATTTGCATATTTGTCTATTATTAGATAGGATAATAGAAACTTTGTAGCCTTGAGCAGAGGCCAGGGTGGGTGGGAAGCTTGGCTTCCTCCATCGCCGGGGCAACTCAAGCCTCCTGCTTGCTCCAGCTCCGTGGCTGCCGCCATCTTAGTTGGGTTAATTTGCATACTCGCTCTGATTGGCTGGTGGGCGTAGCGGAGTGATGGTCAATTTGCATGTTTCTCTTTTATTAGATAGGATACTAGTGATCCAGTGCATTAAATTCGTGCACATTAAAAGGGAATTAATTAGAGGAAATATTTTAATATTGCTACTTGCCTTTTCTCTATAATAGAAGTGTCAGAGATAAAAGAAAATTAGTAAAATGTATATGAAAATCTTCCTCCTGTCAGAGTCTGGGGCACGCCACGGGAACCAGAATCAAGTCCCCACCCACCCACGTGTGCCTCGAAATCATGCAAGACCCAGACCTGGCCAGCCCCACCCCCATTGGGATAGATCCAGACCCAGCCGACCCCACCCCTGTCAAGCCCCACCGGGTGGGGGCATGACCTCAGGTCGCCTGGTCTGGCACCGGGGCGGGGGGCACAGCCTGAAGTCACCAGGCACAGGCCAGGGGGTGCGGCCTGAGGTCCCCCATCATGCCCCGCTGGGCAGGGGGTGCAGCCTCAAGTCTCCCAGCCTGGCGATGGGGTGGGTTGCACAGCCTAAGGTCCCCCAGCCTGGGCCAAGGCAGGAGGCACACCTTGAGGTCCCCGTCAAGCCCCACTGGGAGGGGGGTGTGGCCTCAGGTCCCCAGGCCTGGTGCCAGGGCAGGGGGTATACCCTGAGGTCCCCCATCTAGCCCCATTGGGCTGGGGGCATGGCCTGAGGTCCCCTGTCAAGCCCCGCTGAGTGTAGGGTGCAGCCTGAGAGCCCCCATCAAGCCCTGCCGAGCAGGGGGTGTGGCCTGAGGTCCCCTGTCAAACCCCACCAGGTGGGGGGCACAGCCTCAGGTCCCCTGACCCGGCCCAGCACTATGCAGCCTCAGATCCCTGCTGATTGCTTGTTAAGGCTCGTTATGGGAACTCAGCCTCTGCTGTGGGTGCAGCCATCTTGTATTACTGGATCCCCGCCTCTGCTGTGGGCACAGCCATTTTTGTTATGGCGTCAATTTGCATATTCCTTTTTTATTAGATAGGATATTGTTTTATTGAATTCAGAGAGGAAGGGAGGGGAGAGAGAGAAACATCAATGATGAGAGCGAATCATTGATTGGCTGCCTCTTGCATGCCCCACACTGAGGATCGAACCCACAACCTGGACAAGAATTGAACCATGACCTCTTGGTTCATAGGTTGGCACTCAACTACAGAGCCACACCAGCTGGGCTTGAACTTCATTATTATATTGGTGTTTAAATAACAAATTCATAGGGAATAGTCAATTCTTCATTATGATGTGAATCATATTACTGAAAAAATACCATTATTATTTATATAGAAATTTCTTGGTGGTATAGAGATACTGCCTTCCAAATTGTTACCAAAATGTGCTTTTGTTACCCTTGATTCCAAAATCATTACTAAATAAATGTTCTTATGACTTTCTGGAAAGTTTTATGATTGTTACAACTTTCTATTTATGAGAGAGGTTTTTTGTTTGTTTGTTTTTATAGGTTGTATATACCTTGAAGGAATTTGAAGGGGTCCAGGCACTATCTGACCAGTTTAAAATTAGACTGAAAGAAACTATATAAAAGAACACATAAATTAAATACTTAAATTTGTTTTGGGGGACTGCAAAAAAGTTTTTATGTAGGGTTTGGAAGAAAAAGTTGGTCCTCTGAAGAATATGTTCTTATAGTATTCTAGAAAAATTAAGGTAACAAATTAAAAAAGATCTCCGGAAATCTATAAGAGATAAAAATAAGACCTTTGCCTTTCATTTCCAGAGAGAAATTTTCACTTGTCTAGAATGGAGCCCCTGGAGTCTAAATGCAAGTTGACAAAATAATCATTTGTAAAGTACAGGAAGTTTACCTAGGCCTAAACATAAGAAATCATATCAAAAGATAGGTTTATTTCTGGCCAATATAAAAACTTTAATTCTTTTTTTCTCTTAGAAAATAATTATAAAACAAGTAAATAAATTTTTTGAAGACAAGAGAGCCCATAAAAATGCACGGTTCCATGAATGGCTTTTACAGGAAAGAACACAAGCAACTCCAGACCAAGAACTATTAATGTAGAACAGGTACAATCCAAGTTAATGCACATTTTGTGGATATATTGTGAACCCCAGAAAGTTGTAAAAGTACTAGAAAGAATTGAAATCAAGTTGAAAACAATTAGACACTCTTTAACTTCCTATAGTCTTCACCCTGGAGAGAAAGGAAAGGGAATGAAAAGGTAAATGGGATTGGAAACCTTGGTTCCAAGGCTATGGAGGAGAGTTTCTTCCTGAGTAATTAGGGTCACTAGGAGCCCAAGAGGTAAGCTGATATTTGAAGAAGAAATCCAATGTACAAATTCCTGAGCTTGGAAAACACAAACCAATAGTAGCAAACCAGAAAGGGGGGAAGTATCTTTAGCATGTTTCAACCTTATGTTTAAGGAAATTACTACAAGGTCAAAAAGGGAGAATTGCTATAAATGTATGCTAACATAAACAGGTGTTTTCCCCAACCAACTGTATATGTTCATAGAGCTATTGCCCACACATAGTCAATATTACCATTCAGAGACCAAACCCAGGCCCCAGGAGGCAAAGGAATGAGTTATAGTTCTTTCTCTTTCTCCTTTATCAGCGGTAAAGGCCAGTTCTCCATCACCTGGCTCTTATACTCCATGGATTCATGTCATATGCCAGAATACATACTGATCCTCTGGAGTCTCAGCCTGGTAGTCTGCAGACCTATCCTATATAATAAAGAGGTAATATGCAAATTAACCCTCACTCCATCACAAAATGGCTGCACCCACAGCGGAGGCAGGGTTCCCATAACACAAGATGACTGCACCCACAGCAGAGGTGGGGTTCCCATAACGAGTGATCAGCAGGGACCTGAGGTTGCGTGCTGCCAGGACAGGGCAGGGGACCTGAGGTCGCACCCCCCGCCCAGCGGGGCTTGACGGGGGACCTCAGGCTGCAACCCCCGCCCAGCGTGGCTTGACTGGAGACCTCAAGGCACGCGCCCCAGACCGGGCAGGGGGACCTCAGGCTGCGCCCTTCACCCTGGTCTGGGGGACCTCAGGCCGCACCCCTCACCCCAGCGCCGGGCCAGGGGACCTCAGGCCATGCCCCCCAACCTCAGGCCATTCCCCCCACACCTGGTGGGGCTTGACGGGGGACCTCAGGCTGTGCCCCCCAACTGCGGGGCTTGACAGGGGACCTCAGGCCACGCCCCCTGCCTGGCAAGGTTTGATGAGGGACCTCTGGCCACGCCCCCCGCCTGGCATGGCTTGACAGGGGACCTCAAGGCACACGCCCCACCCCTGGGGCCGGGCTGGGGGACCTCAGGCCGTGCCCTTTGCCCCGGGCCGGGAGACCTGAGGGTGCACCAGGGGACCTGAGGCTGCGCACCCCACCCAGCATGTGCCGGGGTATCTGAGGCTGTGCCCCCCTGCCCAGCAGGGTTTGATGGGGGTGGGGCCGGCCGGGTCTGGATCTATCCCAATGGGGGTGGGGCCGGCAGGGTCTGGGTCTCACACAATTTCGAGGCACGCGTGGGTGGGCGGGGACTTGACTCTGGGTCCCACGGTGTGCTCCAGACTCTGACAGGAGGAAGATTTTCATATACATTTTACTAATTTTCTTTTATCTCTGACACTTCTATTATAGAGAAAGGGCAAATAGCAATATTAAAATATTTCCTCTAATTAATTCCCTTTTAATGTGCACGAATTTTGTGCACCGGGCCACTAGTTTATACATAAAAGGGTGTTCAAGGAGTTGGAAATTACAGAGAGGCCAGTACCCACATATTTTTAAAGGAAATTCAAATCTACTTGTTTTTTGAAGTCAATCTTTTTTTTCAGGGCTTTATCAATTTTTATTAACAGGAATTATTCTACATATAGAGATATTTTATATACACATTTACATGTGTATGAATATTTATGGAAAATTTCAATTGCCTATATTATCTTTATGAAATAGACTTCTCCATGAGTATCGATTATTATTCACATATACAAGATCTAAACACATACAAATGTCAACCTACTTTTTTATACTATAATTTCTATTAAGAAAAAATAGGTAGATATTCAAAGCAACCTGGGAAGCTTATTAGATTAAACTAATATATCTTCCTTAACTGTATTTTTAAGCATTTTTCTATTCAGTGTGGCTTTTCAGAATTGCTTAAAGAGATTATAAATTAACCTTTAATAATTTAATGCTCAGTTTCTATTATTTCATGATTAGCCTTCAAGGAACACCATTTCAATGTTCCTTTGTTAATGGAAACACTGATGGTGACAGTTATTGACTATTGTATCAAACATTGGCTCTGACTTCTAGTAGAGTCCATTGACTGAGCTTTTTTGTAATAATACTTAAGGGACAAATACTTGCTTTGACTTGAATATCAGAGAGAAGTTTAAAACAGTACAGAATTCAGTTGCTAGTTTTTAGCCACCTTACTTCTTTATATTTCTTAGTGTTAGAAGAAGGCAGAAGTTCCTAGAATGTCAGCACCAGAATTTTCTTTTAAGAATACAAACTTTTTTTGCCGAAACCGGTTTGGCTCAGTGGATAGAGCGTCGGCCTGCGGACTCAAGGGTCCCAGGTTCGATTCCGGTCAAGGGCATGTACCTTGGTTGCGGGCACATCCCCAGTAGGGGGTGTGCAAGAGGCAGCTGATCGATGTTTCTCTCTCATCGATGTTTCTGACTCTCTATCCCTCTCTCTTCCTCTCTGTGGAAAATCAATAAAATATATTAAAAAACAAAACAAAACAAAAAAGATTAAAAAAAAAGAATACAAACTTTTTTGATATGGAAAGGACTCAATATATTTCTTGCATTGTTTGCATTAACATAAGTTATAGCAGCATCTTGTAATTTTTCAGTTTTGATTCTACTTTACTCTCAATTTATTTTTATCCTACTGAACAGTTCTTTGAGAAGGTAAACATTAGAAAGATTGTGAATCATTAGTATAGTTTTATCAGATTTTTTGAAAATCAGAAATTATTTTGTCTTCATTAGAATGGCTGATATCCATCATATGGCAAAAGTTGCTAGCTACAATTTAACCATTTCTATTGATGTTCAAAAATTTATTTTTATTGTTGAAAATATTACAGATGTCCTCCTTTATCCCCCATTGACCCTCTCTACCCTGCTCCTGCCCCCACCGCTAGGCCTTCACTGCACTATTGTGTCCATGGGTTATGAATATATTCTTTGGTTAATCTCTTCATGCCCTATGCCTCCTCCCTTCCTCAGTGTATTCCATGCTTCCATGTCTCTGGATATATTTTGTTGACCAGTTTATTTTGTTCACATACTGTATTTTCCGGTGTATAAGACGACTGGGCATATAAGATTTTCCTCGGTTAAAAAGTCATCTTATACGCCGGAAAATACAGTACATGTTGCTAATAATATGGTCTCAATACATACATCAAAAGAATTATAAGGTACCGTATTTTCCAGCATATAAGATGACTTTTTAACCCAGGAAAATCATACGCCCAGTCGTCTTATAGGCTGGAAAATATGGTAAGTGAGATCCTGTAATACTTGTCTTCTCTGACTGGCTTATTTCACTTAGCATAATACTCTCCAGGTCCATCCATGCTGTCTCAAAGGGTAGGAGATCCTTCTTTTTTACTGATTCATAGTATTCCATGGTATAAATGTACCACAGCTTTCTTATCCACTCCTCTACTAATGGGTACTTGGGTTGTTTCCAGATCTTAGCTATTGTATATTATGCTGGTATGAACATAGGGGTACATAGATTCTTTCTCATTGGTGTTTTGGGATTCTTAGGATATATTCCTAGAAGTGGAACCATTGGGTCAAATGGCAGTTCCATTTTTAATTTTTCGAGTAAACTACATACTGTTTTCCATTGTGGCTCTACCAGTCTTCATTCACACCAGCAGTGTACTAGGGTTCCCTTTTCTTCACATCCTTGCCAGCACTTGTTTGTTCATTTGTTGATGGTAGCCATTCTGAAGGGTGAGAGGAGACACCTCATTGTAATTTTAATTTGCATCTCTCTGATGATTAGTGACATTGAGCATTTTTTCATATGTCTCTTGGCCATCTGTATGACCTCTTTGGAGAAGTATCTATTTAGGTCCTTTACCCATTTTTTAAATTTATTTGCCTTCCTTTTGTTGAGTTGCATGAGTTCTTTATATATTTTGGAAATTAGCCCCTTATCAGATGTATAATTGGCAAATATGTTCTCCCATACAGTGGGATACCTTTTCATTTTGTTGATGGTTTTTTGTTTTGTTTTGGTTTTGCTTTGTAGAAGCTTTTTATTTTGATGTAGTCCCATTTGTTTATTTTTTTTCTTTGTTTCCCTTGCCCTAAGAGATATATCTACAAACATATTGCTACAGGAGATGTCTGAGATTTTGCTACCTATGGTTTCTTCTATGATTTCCATGTTTTCACGGCATTTTAAAGTCTTTTATCCATTTTTAGTTTATTTTTGTGTATGGTATAAGTGGGTGGTCTTGTTTCATTTTTTTTGCATGTACCTGTACAATTTTCACAACATCATTTATTGAAGAGATTGTCTTTACTCGATTGTATGCTCTTGCCTCCTTTTTCAAATATTAATTGAGCATAATGGCTTGGGTCGATTTCTGGGTTCTCTGTTCTGTTCCATTGATCTATATGCCTGTTCTTGTGCCAGTACCATGCTGTTTTGATTACAATGGCTTTGTAGTATAGTTTCATATCAGGTATTGTGATTCCTCCTATTTTGTTCTTCTTTCTCAAGATTGCTGCAGCTATTCGAGGTCTTTTTTGGTTCCATATAAATTTTTGGAGTATTTGTTCTAGGTCTGTGAAATATGCCATTGGTATTTTATTAGGGATTGCATTGAATCTATAGATTGATTTGGATAGTATGGATATTTTAATGATGTTAATTCTACCAATCCATGAACATGGTATATTCTTCCATTTGTTTGTATTTTCCTCTATTTCTTTTTTTCAGTGTCCTGTAGTTTTCTGAGTACCTCTTTGGCTAAGTTTATTCTGAGGTATCTTATTTTTTGTTGTTGCAATGGTAATGGGATTGTTATTGTTTTCATTTCTCTTTCTGGCTCAGTGTAAAGGTGGCAGGCTAGTTCCCATTAGTCAGTCAGACTGAACTGTCATTTCTTATAAAATGGGAATACAAGGAAATAGCCTTAACAGAAAACAGGACTGACTGGAATTATAGTCCTAATTTGGCAACTCAGAATAAACACAATGTTTACAATCCCCGCAGCTCTTTTTCATAGATATTCATTATCATCCTACCTAATAAAATGGTAATATGTAAATTACCATCACTCTGCTACGCCCACGATTGGGCCAGCGGGAGGCGCAGGGGGCAGGACTCAGGGTGGCCGGGGTAGCCGATTGGGCCAGCTGGACGCTGAGCTCGCGTTGACTTGTTATATATTTTCATAGTGAGAATGTAGTCAAGTAATTTCAAAAGAAAAAACCTCAAAACTCCCCCTTCCTATTCTAGCTTAGTCATTAATTTGGAAAGGCCTTTTACAGACCACAGAAAAATGCAGTGTATATTTATATCTGTATTTGTAGATATATTTATATACATGTGTATATATTTATGTGTGCATATATAGTTACCTATCCTACCTAATAAAATGGTAATATGTAAATTACCATCACTCCGCTACGCCCACGATTGGGCCAGCGGGAGGCGCAGGGGGCGGGACTCGGGGTGGCTGGGGTAGCCAATTGGGCCAGCCAGACGCTGAGCTCGCGTTGCGCGAGCTCAGTGTCTGCGCCATGGCTGTGCTGCGGAACAGAAGGGGCCTCTGGGGCAGCGAGCTCACGTCCTGCCGCAGACCATCAAAAGCAGGTGAGCTGGGTGCCTGTCTGCTCCGGCACCAGGCCTTTCAGAAGCCTCCGGCTCGGCGGAGGCTTCTGAAAGGCCTGGTGCACCAGCGGACAGGCACCCAGCTCCCCCGCGATAGAAAGCGAAAGCGTGTAGGGGACCCTACACGTGCATGATTCAATCATGCACTGGGCCTCTAGTAGTATTATATGGGTCCAAAATGGCCAGTTAGAATATCAGCTAAACCAGCCACTTTAGAGATTGAAATCCTCAAACTTAAGCTTCCACAATAGTATTGTTTTTATTTAGCAGTCTTCCACAACATTGGACTACAAGATTTTTAGAGTTAATTTGTTCCTTATTTCACTTTCATTACATTTTCTTAACACTTTCCCAATTACATTCTCAGGACATATCCAGTTTCCTTCTTATACTACACTTGTCCTAAACCCAGTCTTTATGCTGCTACTTCTGTGAACTAGGTTCTCTGTAGTCCCATATTTGGGCTCCAAATGTATTTAAATAACTGGCACTTGAAATGCCAAATACTGTCCTTGGTACAATGAATCTATTGAAAATGTACTTAGTTCTGTTTACTGATCTTAGGGCACAAAAGCATAGAGATGGTCTTGCCAGGAGATGAAGTTACACTGAACCAGCCCCACGTTCTCATTTAATACCAAAGTCCCTCAGTATAAATGAGCCTGTTGCACTGGTGTGAATACATTGAAGATTACTTTTGTGTGTGTTTTAAATACTGAGATTGTCATAGACACTGATGAAATATCCTTGGTCCTTTCTCTTGGACCAGATGAAGGTCCTTTCCAGTTCTAAAATGTCCTTTTATCTCTGGATTCCCAAAATTATATAGGTCCTTACTTAATAGTCTTCTTTTATATATAAGTGTTTCTTTGGCATAAGATCTGTGTGTCTAAACTGTAGAACATTACCCCAATTCATTACCTCTTAGTCATCTGCAGAAGTATCCATCAGTTCTTTTTGAATACTTGACTTCTTCTTTTATATCCTTTAGCAGAACTTTATTTCTTTATATCCCAGATGAAGTTGGAAGAGAATAACTAATTCAAACCACTTACCTCTGTAAGCAGACATAGATGGCTCAGCCAAGATAGATGTTTTGTGGGTATCTGGATAGCAGTGCCATCCATCCCCAGGATGTGGATGGCGGTTGCAAACAGAGTAGTAAATCAGTTGAGGGAACCCAGACAACTCCCAGGGTATTCCTCAGTCAGGACTCCACAAGCAGGGCTACATTTGCTATTTTGAGATACTAAGGCTTCCCAACACACCAGACCCATGTCTATTAAAGGCTTATACAGTGACATATTCCAAAGCCATGTAGAATGACTTGTGATTTATTTTGAACCACTGTTTCCCTCCATCAGCACAGATAATCAAAATTATTGTTTCCATTTCCTACATAAATTCTTGTTTCATTTTGTTTTGCACAAAAGATACTACTTTAAGGCAGCATTTATCTGAAAATCTGGTTTCCAGTGTTATAAAGAGATGTAAGATTGATAACTCAAATTAATTTAAAGGTTCTCTGGCATCATCAAAGACTACAAAAATGGGGAAAGTCATTCATGTAACTATAACTGCCTTTTCCTTTATCTATCTTTAACACTACAAAAATGTAAAGTGACATTTGATTAGAGAGGTGAGGATAAATTAAGATTTACTCTTTGAAGCTCCCTTTGGAAAATATGTTCAAAGGATTAGGGTATGGCTAGGTGAGAATTGAACATTCAAAGTCCTTCACACTTTTGGCTATTATTCATATTTAAAAATCCAGATCAGCAATACCTTATCTTTTTTCATGAAAATATCTGTATTTTCTGCTTTGTAATTAGTTCCCTACTAAGAAGTTTAGAAAAACATGTTATTGTGTCTAAATCTGTTTATAAAACTTTCAAGATAAATGATGAAACAGAATGTAAATAATTTGTGTACTTTGCATTTCTTGGCAAGTAAAAAATAGTTTGACGCCCTGACCGGTTTGGCTCAGTGGATAGAGTGTCGGCCTGAGGACTGAATGGTCCCAGGTTCGATTCCAGACAAAGGCATGTACCTTGGTTGCAGGCACATCCCCAGTGGGGGTGTACAGGAGGCAGCTGATCGATGTTTCTCTCTCATCAATGTTTCTGGCTCTCTATCCCTCTCCCTTCCTCTCTGTAAAGAATCAGTAAAATATATTTTTTTAAAAAAATAGTTTGAAAGAAAAGAAAGAACCTTAGTCAGATTCTCTTCTTTGGACTGGAGTGATATTTTTGAATGCAAAAATAAATTATAGAAATGAGTAAATATTGCTTGTTTTTATTTCTTCTTTTATACATATCACTCATATATAAGTAAATGGCATTTGAAAAGTAAATGTACTAAATTGAAACTAGAAACCATATGAAAATTATCTTGTTACAGTAAAACTACAGGAAAAATGAGGCAATTGTTTTTAATATTCATTGTCTCTTCAATTCCAGACTGCTAGTAGGAATTCACTTCAGAATTTAATAAAGCCTGATATCAGCAAAGTGGAACTTTAAAAAGATGGCCAAAGCAAAACAATCTTATTCAGTTGGTAACTCATGATATTAATAAAGAAATTTCAGAAAATAAAGAAGAGAACTTAACTTCTGATGAAAATGGAGTTGTTTTACAAGAGGTCATAAAAGAAGAATCTCCAGAAGACCCATTAGAAGATCAAGTAAAAGAAGATGTGAAGCCCATTGAAAGCATGATGGCTTTTCCCAAGCTACTGATGTGCAAGAGCAGTCTGAAAAATATTTTGTCACTAGGAAAATGTTGTCATCCCAAATTCAGTGTAACTACAACAAATACTGAAGAATCACCAACTCAATGGACAGCATATGAGGAGACACAAATGAGAAGAATTATGCCTAAGGCTAATGTGAGTACCTCAAAATCCTTGACTGACACAGACTCTTGCTTTTAGGAGAGAAAGACACAACTAAGTGTAAGTGAAAAATATGATTATCAGTGAATGGCTTTCTATGGAAAGAGTAGAGAGTTTTACAAACTTATTCCAATTAATATATGTTGGGTAGGTTTACAGATGTGAGTACATGAAACAGAGTTATCCTTGTATTATTATTTATTGACTAGAGGCCCAGTGCACTAAATTTGTGCATGGGGGGGTGTCCCTCAGCCCAGCTTGCACCCTCTTCAATCTGGGACCCCTCGAGGGATGTCCGACTGCCCCTTTAGGCCCGATCCCACCGTTTAGTCCTTCTCACAATCCAGGACTGCTGGCTCCCAACTGCTCGCCTGCCTGCCTTCCTGATTGCCCCTAACCGCTTCTGCCTGCCAGCCTGATCACCCCCTAACCACTCCCCTGCCAGCCTGATTGATGTCTAACTGCTCCCCTGCCAGCCTTTTTGCCCCCAACTTCCCTCCTCTGCCAGCCTGGTCACCCTTAACTCCCCTCCCCTGCAGGCTTGATCGCCCCCAACTGCCCTCCCTTGCAGGCCTGGTCCCTCCCAACTGCCCTCCCCTGCTGGCCATCTTGTGGTGGCCATCTTGTGTCCACATGGGGGCAGGATCTTTGACTACATGGGGGCAGCAATCTTGTGTGTTAGAGTGATGGTCAATCTGCATATTACTCTTTTATTAGATAGGATAGAGGCCTGGTGCATGGGTGGGGGCCAGCTGGTTTTCCCTGAAGGGTGTCCCGGATCAGGGTGGGGGTTTCCTTGGGGGGTGGGGCAGCCTGGGCGAGGGGCCTGTGGTGGTTTGCAGGCCAGCCAAAACCCCCGGCGACCCAAGTGGAGGCCCTGGTATCTGGGATTTATTTATCTTCTACTATTGAAACTTTGTAGCCTGGAGCGGAGCCAAGCCTTCTGCTTCCTCCATGGTGGCAGCCATTTCTGTTGGGATTTATTTATCTTCTATAATTGAAACTTTGTAGCCTTAAGCGGAGGCCAAAGCAGGCCAGGGCTGCAGAAGCTTGGTTTCCACCATCACCGGGGGCAAACCCTAGCCTCCTGCTCTCTCCAGCTCCATGGCTGCCGCCATTTTTGTTGGGATTTATTTATCTTCTATAATTGAAACCTTGTAGCCTTAAGCGGAGGCCTGGGCTGGCCAGGGTGTGCGGAAAGCTTGGCTTCCTCCATCGCCGGGGAAACCCAAGCCTCCCTCCTGCTCTCTCCGTGGCCACAGCCATCTTGGTTGGGTTAATTTGCATACTCTCTCCTGAGTGGCTGATGGGCGTGGCTGGTGGGTGTAGTGGAGTATGGTTAATTTGCATATTACTCTTTTATTAGATAGGATTATATATTAATTTTCATATGAACAACTGTAAACCTACTTTTGCCCCACCCTTTATATCTGAAGACGTAATGATCTCCAGTGTCAGACACAGAAACAAAAGCCATCATGTTTCCTTTAGTGCCAAAGTCCTTACCATAGTCTACTGGGTCCTATATGAGCTACCTATCCTCTCTCCCACATCCCCTGTTACCCCTCTATCATTCTGTTACCCTTATGTATACTAACTCTGTCACTCGTTCCAGCCACACTGGCCTCCTTATGGCTCTTACATAACAAGTACACTCCCACCTCAGGTGCAATTTGCACTTGGTTTTCCTCTGCAAAGAACACTTTATCCCCAGGTAACTGCGTGTCTTGCTTTATTCCAGTCTTTGCTCAAAGGTCACTTTCTCATTGAGGCCTTCCCTAAAAACCCCAACCTTGCACAAGATGGTCAAAATAGTAAAAGACCCACAGAGGAGAATTTATTAGAAATTACAACGATGCCTGTTTATGATTACAATGATGCCTGTTTATGAAAACCCACAAGACAAAGGGGACTGACTTCTGGACTAACATATGCCCATTGCAGTTTATAGTGTATTTTGTACAAATATGGTTTTACTGGGACTCTAAATCAGCTCATTGTGTAAAATGTTCATTTGTTGCACTTGGCATGTATTATGGCCCATTCACCTAGGCACTTTTCTCTCTCTTCAGTGACCAGTGCCAACCAGGTAACCCCACTACACTGCCCACAAACTGATCAAAGCAGTATCTTTGGTATCACCAAGCTGACTTCATTTTGACATATCTAACTCCTACTTCCAGTACACATGAATACCACATCTATTGCTTGATTTAGCTTTTCAGCAGTTTTGCTTTGAAAGGAGTATGAATGCCCAATTGGTGTGGCTCAGTGGTTGAGCATCGACCTATGAAACAGGAGGTCATAGTTTGATTCCTGGTCAGGGCACATGCCCGGGTTGTGGGCTCGGGGGCAAACAAGAAGCAGCTAATCGGTGATTCCCTCTCATCATTAATGTTTCTATCTTTCTCTCCCTCGCCCTTCCTCTCTGAAATCATTAAAAGTATATTTTTATAAAGAAGTATGAATTATTAGCCAGATGGTTCACTGTGCTCCTAGGGATGAACTTCGCATGTGCTATTATTCTAGCCAATGACAATCTTGAACAATATGCAGCATCTACTAGTTACTGCAAATTGGGGGCAATGCCTCAAAATGTCATTCAGGGACTGCTTGCATAAGGATCACCCAGGATGCTTACTAAGAATGTAGAATCCTGCCCCCATCCCAGATCTGCCCAGTTAGTATCCCCAGGAAATGGTGTCCAGTCATCTGCATTATTAAGAAGATATTCAAATTGCAAAATTAAAGCTTCATTTTTTCCCATCCAGTGAGATTCTCAGAGCATGGCCTTGCAGCACATGCCTCAATCCTGTAACTAAGTCTCTGTCTTGCTTTTTAATACTGTATAACTCTCTATTCAAGCCTTTGTCTTTGCCTCTGCAGATTTTGCTTTTTATTTATTAACTAGAGGCCCGTTGCACGAAGATTCGTGCAGTAGACCTTCTTTCACTGGGTTGCCGGCACCAGTTTTCCTCCTGCACCGGGGACCCAGGCCTTGGCTCTGGCCACCCGCCGATTGGAGTAGTGGGAGGCGCGGGTGGCAGGACTCGCGAGTCCCGCTGCCTGCGTCTCCCGCCAGCCCGATTGGTCCCCCCTCAGCAGCGGCCTATCAGGCCGGCGGGAGACGTGGAGGATGGAACTCGCCAGTCCCGCTGCCTGCGCCTCCCGGGCTGCCCATGCCTCCCGCCGGCCCGATCGGTCCTCCCTCAGCGGCGGCCAATGGGGCCGGCGGAAGGCACGGGGGAGCGGGACTCACAAGTCCCGCTGCCCGCGCCTCCCGCGCCTCCCGCCTGCCCAATCAGTCCCCCCTCAGCGGCGGCCAATGGGGCCAGCAAGAGGCGCGGGGGGCAGGACTTGCGAGTCCCACCGCCCGTGCCTCCTGCCAGCCCGATCGGCCGCCCAGAGTCCCACCGACTGCACCTCCCGCCGGCCCAATCGGTCCCCCCTCAGCAGCGCCTCCTGCTGGCCCAATCGGTCCCCCTCAGCAGCAGCCAATGGGGTGGCGGGAGGCCTAGGCAGCTGGACTCGCAAGATTGGGGGCGGGGCAGCGTGTGGGGGCCGACATCTTTGCTGGGTTAATTTGCATAGCGCCCTGATTGGCTGTGGACATAGCGAAGGTACGGTCAATTAGCATATTACTCTTTTATTAGGTAGGATTTCTAGGTTTTTATTCTTTTTTAATTTTTATTTATTTATTTTAGAGAGGTAGAGGAAGAGAGAGAAAGAGCGAGACATTGATTTATTGTTCCACTTATTATGCATTCATTGGTTGATTCTTGTATGTGCCCTGACCAGAGATCAAACCCACAACCTTGACAATGCTTTAACCAACTGAGCTACCCAGCCAGGGATGGTTTTTCTTATTTTTTTAAAACTACCAGCACATTCCAGGAAGTCATTAATTTGGAAAACTAAACTTTTTTCCCTTTATTTGGGGGTAAATTTGCTATGTGCTACCTTACTTTAAATCATGGATTCTTGAGGTTCCCAAGGTTTTATTGCTGGATAAGATAAAAACTAGGTAACTGCAGGAAGAATAGGAGAACTTTGTCTTTTATTGGAAATAAAGTATATGCTTTATTGCCCTCTGCCTTTTCATGACATCCTGTCATGATGCATCAGCAACGTAGATAAATCCTCATTTCTGTCCTTACAGGTACAATAATCATTGTATTAACGTCAACTATGATATGTTTTAAGAGCCCTTTGGATAAGACAAGTGGTGCAGAAAAATGGGTCAAATGGAGACTCTTATTGGCCACACAAGTCCTTTATAGCTCACACAACAAACAGATCACTTAGATTCAGTCAATTGAAAATTTACCCAAAGTAAATGAGAAATGATAGCCTTCTCAATGCACTGCTGCTTCTACCTGAACATTCTGACATGGACGCACACAGTGATGAGAGTTGAAAGTTACTGTTTCATGTGGAATTAGCTCATCCGGCTTTTTCAGATAGTGATCTGCTAGCATGAGGCAGATAGGCATTGCTGAGCTGGCTGAAGAAGCATCAGGGTGCAGGGAGTGCAAAGCTGAGCTGCACATCAGAAAGCCTGGGCCCTACTGCCAACTTGGCCACTTCCTACCCATATGACCTTAGACAAGGCATTTGACCTGGCCGAATTTCTTCTGCTTCCTTCCCAGGGGTGTCAGAGGGAGCAAATAAAAACTCTTTGAAAGCACTTTAAAACACAAAAGGTATATAAATGCTTCTTTCTGAATCATAAATGATCAGTTCCCTAGCCTGACAGCCTCAATTGGAAAACCCAATAAATGACCATGTTTCTCATTTGATTTGTTCACAATGATAAGCCCAATACTTTGGGATCTGAAATAAAGAGGACAGTATCTTCAGCTCTGTCCAAAGTATTCTCAAGATCTAAAAACAATGTTCCTAAATCTTCCTCAACCTCACCCCTGCCACAGGACAGAAGCTGAGGCTGCTACACCAGACATTAATAAGCCTGCTGAAATTCCTCAACAAATGAATGATTTTTGAAGCATGACATTTGTGTCCTACATGCTTATCTATATTTATAAAGGGTTTCTATATATATTTAAAAGGTTAATATGCAAAGTGTCCCCTTGGGAGTTCGACCTGGAGACTGGTAGCTCGATCGCTCGCTATATGTGCTGACCACCAGAGGGCAGTGCAGAATGAAGAAAGGCCCCGGCCAGCAGCCAGGAGGCCCTGATCTGCCCTGATCGCCAGCCAAGCCTAGGGACCCTACCTGTGCATGAATTTTGTGCACCAGGCCACTAGTTCTATAAATAAGAGCAAAGATAGTATAAAAAGACAGCTGGGAAAAGGAGGGTTTGATAAATGCTTTTTATAGGCATTTTGGCATGAGAAGAGGGGCTCTGCCTCACATGTAGATGCATCTATCAAGCAGTGTGGGATTTCAGCTCTACTCTTGAGGGCCCTGCAGCCTTGCTGGGAAGACAAGACCAACTTAGAAGCAGAAGTGTGATACCAATAAGTCAGTGTGTCATCACATATTTTGAGTGCTATAGGGGTTCAAAGAAGGGAGCCATCGCTGTGAACTGGAGAGGTCAGGTTAAGTTTCCATAGGACAGGGAGGATTAGGGTAGGCCTGGAAAACGCCAGTGAGACATTCACTACAGGTCACACAGCTGCATAAAATGCTGCCATGACTGAAAGGTCTAATTCAATGAGGTCTAATAGCCATGATGGAAATAGTTAATACATGATCCAGTACAGTAGCCACTAGCCCCACATGGCTACTGAGTCACTAGTATAATTGAGGAACTGAATTTTTCATTTTATTTCCATTTAGATAGCCACATAGGGCTAGTGGTTCAGTCAAGTTAGTACATGGCCTCACAGGCACTAGCCAATTCAGTGATCTAACTCCTCAGAGGAGCTTTGAGGCCTCCAGACATCCTCTTGGCCTCTTCAAGACACACATGCCACCCATATGGCTGGGGGAAACTCATGCTTTCCAGTAATACCTGTGCTCATGCACTTGCCAAAACTCAATTGATGGAGGAAGGATCTAGAACACCACATCTAGGACACATAGTCAAGGAATCACAAAGGGTAAATCAGAACTTTTACGTGCCAGCTAGCCTCAAACACAGAGATTAGTGAGAAACTACTTCCATGAGACAGAAATACCATTCTGGTACTGAAACCACCCCTTTGGCCTTCCTCTATCCCCTTAGTGCACAGGATGATCACTAAAGTAGTCATTTTTATACCCCAGGTTTATCCAAGAAGTTAGGTCAGAGGAAGGTCCCAGCCTTATCTAAAACTTCCCAGGGAAATGCTTCTAGACAAATAAATTCCCTCTATGCTTCACCTATATAGTCCATGAATGTTAACTGAACTTTAGCAAACAGAAGAGCAAGCAGTTCTGCCCAAATATTACCTATAAATTTGGCTGCCTTCATCTGCTCAGTCATTCCTGTCCTTATGTACTGAAGTTCATCACATGCAACAGCCTAACATTTAAAATCATTTTTTAAAGGTTCACAATAATGACAAACACAGATCCTACACATACAGCTTTAATTTGTTAATAAATAATAAAAATCTGTCCAGCCAGTGGGGCTCAGCGGTTGAGCATTGACCCAGGAACCAAGAGGTCGCCAATTCAATTCCCAGTCAAGGCACATACCCAGGTTGTGGGCTCAATCCCCCATGGGGGCCATGCAAGAGGCAGCTGATCAATGATGTCCCTCTCTCATCAATATTTCTATCTCTATATCCCTCTCCCTTCCGCTCTAAAAATCAGTTAAAACATATTTTTAATTATTATTTTTCATCCTCACCAAAGGATATTTTCCCATTGATTTTTAGGGAGAGTGGAAGAGAGAGGGAAAGACAGAGAGAAACATCAATGTGAGAGAAACACATCGTTTGGTTGCCTTCTGCAAGAGCCCTGACCAGGGCCAGGCTGGGGAGGAGCCTGCAACCAAGTATGTGCCCTTGACCGGAATTGAACCTGAGACCCTTTGGTCCACAGGCCGACGCTCTATCCACTGAGCCAAACTAACTAGGGCCAACTAAAGCATCCTATATAATAAAAGCCTAATATGCAAAGTGTCCCCTTGGGCGGTCATTCAACGTGTGCTGACCACCGGGGAGCGGCGCAGAACATGGCAGGCATCGGCAATGCGGTGCTGGTAGTTGGTGGCAGTGGAGGTGCTGCCAGCCTCAATGGTCCCCAACAAGAGCGGGACCACAGTGGGATAGTGGAGCAGGTGAGCGGGCAGAGCCAGGCCACGGTGTGTGCGAGCAGGGGCCCAATTGCCCCACTGATCGCACTGCAGATGGCGACCAGCGGTAGCAGCAGGGGCGGGCTGCTGCCTGGCTCCCAGGTGCTGAGGGAGCTGGGCAGAGGGCCCAGTCCCAATCAGTAGCCCCGCCGGTGGGATGATGGAGCAGGTGAGGGGTCAGCACCAGGCCAAGGTGGGGTGCCAGGCGGGGCTGCGGGGCTGTGAGGCTGGGGGTACGAGCTGTGGTTGTGAACCTGGGAGTGCAAACTGGGGCCCTAACCCCGTAGGCCACCCCGAGGGACCCCACTTGTGCATGAATTCATGCACCTGGCCTCTAGTATTTTAATAATAATAATTAGTTCGGATTTCAAAAGTACAAACAGTACAGTGAAAAGTAAGCCTCTTGCCCCTTCCTCGCCCAGCTGCTACCTGGTTCTCTCCAGAAGCAATCTCTTTTAAAATGGATCAAGTATCCTTCCTAAAATATTCTATGGATAACAATTATAATGACATATGATTTTAAAAGTAGTCTAACTGAATATCCTACCTCAAAAAGGCAGAAAGAGAGATAGGCAGAGAGGGAGGGAAGTGAGCATAGAAGAGATAGAGAATGCTGAAGTGCTATTTAACAGCTACTATTTCCTGGCGCCAGTGCTTTGATCTGTTTCTATGGTTGCATTTGGAGCTTCAATTTAAGTAAGTCCTCATTTTTAAAGATGTGTTTTGTCTAATGAACTAAATGTCAAAAGGTAAACACTGAAATGGGAGGAAAGGTGCCTATCACAGCTGTTCAAAGCCTGCTGGCCCAAATACATTAAGAATGTAGAAGCTAGTATCTATAATCCTTGGAGATGAAGCCATTTAAATATAAAGAAAAATAAATAAACAGACAAAAGCACTAAAAATAAAAATGGCCCTAGCCGGTTTAGCTCCATGAATAGAGTGTCGGCCTGCAGACGGAAAGGTCCCGGGTTTGATTCCAGTCAAGGGCATATGCCTGGGTTGTGGGATCAGTCCCCTGTAGGGGATATGTAAGAGGCAGCTGATCAATGATTCTCTCTCATCATTGATGTTTCTGTCTCTCACTCTCCCTTCCTCTCTGAGATAAAAAAATATATTTAAAAAAAAAATGCATGGCCTCATCCCTTTGTGACAGCATGGATGGACTTGGAGAGCATTATGTTAAGTGAACTAAGCCAAGTACCATATGATGTCTCTCATATGTGGAATCTAATTAGCAAAACGGCCGAAACTGGTTTGGCTCAGTGGATAGAGCGTCGGCCTGCGGACTCAAGGGTCCCAGGTTCGATTCCAGTCAAGGGCATGTACCTTGGTTGCGGGCACATCCCCAGTAGGGGGTGTGCAAGAGGCAGCTGATCGATGTTTCTAACTCTCTATCCCTCTCTCTTCCTCTCTGTAAAAAAAATCAATAAAATATATATTTTTTAAATGCACTAACAAGCAAAATAGTGACAAACTCATAGAGAGCAGGCTGACAGCTGTTGGGGGCTGGGGCTGGGTGTGGGAAGTGGAGAGATTGAGCAAAAAAGAAAAGAGAAAAAAACTCATGGACAGCAGTGTGGTGATTGCTGGGAGGGAGGCAGGGAGGTGAAGGAGGGCATAGGGGGCAAAAATGTTGATGGACAAAGACTTAACTTGGGGTGGTGAACACATAGTACAATGTAGAGATTATGTGTTGTAGAATTGTGCACCTGAAACCTGTATAATTTTGTAAGCAAGTGTAACACCAATAAGTTCAATAAAAAGAAAAAAATGCATGGCTTCACTTGCAATAAAAGAAAATGCAAATTAGAAAAACCTGAAGGTATCACAGTATTCCTTCCAGAGAAGAAAAAGTGAGTTAAATGATAAAAATCCAGTATTGTCCAGAATGTAGGGAAAGAATTACATTTGCACTCTACAGTGCTGATAGTTTCACAAATTTGACCTTTCTGAAAAGTTATCTAATAATCATAAGACAAGCTATGGTTCTATCTGTACTTTTAGGCCTGGTAACTCCATTTTGGGGAATGTGGTCCAAAGGAATAATACAAAAGGAGCCCTAGCTGGTTTGGCTCAGTAGATAGAGCGTCGGCCGGCAACAAAGTCCATCAATCTTTTTTTTTTTTTAAAAAAAGGAAAACTGTACAAAGGAATCTGTATAAAAATGTTCATAGAAGTACTATTAATTATGATGAAAAATTAAAACAATCCAAGTGAGGAATTGGTATGGTGTATTAATAATAGGGAAGAATGCTATATAGTCACTGAACATGAAAAGGATAGTGAAAGTATAAACACATAGAAATGCACATATAAAGTAAGAATAATCATCTCACAAAATAAGATATACACTCTGATAACAATATTTATGATTTAGTAATGATATGGTATACTAATAAAAATCCAAAGAACTTAAAACATTTATTTTTAAAAATATATATTTTTTATTGTTGATAGTATTACAGATGTCTCCCATTTTCTCCCAAACTTAGAGATTTAAATTAACAATCATCAAGATTTTTTTGGCTATTGTTAGCTGCTTGCTAATAAATGCCTTTATCTTGAAGAAACATCATCATAATCATCCACATCATTCCGTAAGCCAATTCTAACCATAACCTAAAGTGAATGGAATGATATCAAATGCCTCAGCTTATGAGGCATGAGGGAAAAAAGCACTAGTTCAGACATGTTTTCAGTGGCTTCTTTGAAGAGGCTAGGTCATCTTCAATCATCTCCAAAGTACTCTTCTAAATTCTATGCTGTCAAAAGTAACTAAATTTTTGACTGATGTTCATTATAGAGAATATATTGATCTTAAACTAAATTTACAATTACAACAACTATATACCTTTGTGACAAGCATACACTTCCAAGTAACTTAATTAACGTGTCATATGGTTTTGTCCCAGGACCTGGCACATAATTTCAGTATTGTTAATGATTCATCTAGGGACCAATATGTCTTTGATGACATACTATTGGTCATAATTTATAGAATACCAATTGCTTATCACAAATGTAATTGCTGATTATTTCCTACTGAAAAAAATATAACCTGTTCTTATCTATTTTATGACATAGTTTCTAACAACACTTACAGAAATCAGGGTAAACTTATTTAGTAAAGGAAGAGTGCTAGGTTAAATCCTTCTAGTGCAAATAATCACACCCAACATTATGTCTTCCAAGTTTACATTTTCAGATAAAATAAAAGACATGGGGAAATATTTAACTTTATTCTTTAGTCATAACATTACATTGTGGAGCACTGTATACTTCACTAGAATGCCATTTAGACAATTAATCAGGTTATTCCTTTCAAAGAGCTTCAAAACATGTTTATAGAAGGGATGCCCTATACCCAATAAGGATTATTTCCAATTTAGGATTCAATTGAGTCCATAAACTTCCAAGACAGATACTTATTAGATATATATCTCAATAGGTTAAAAGAAGAAAAAAAAAGGACAGACTAGGGCGTTAATTAGGCCACATGAGAGAAATATTGATATGCCAAGAACTAAAAAGCATTATTTTGTTTAAGAATATATTTTTTATTGACTTCAGAGAGGAACAGAGAGATAGAAGCATCAATGATGAGAGAGAATCATTGATTGGCTGCCTCCTGCATGCCCCCTACAGGGGATTGAGCCCACAACCTGGGCATCTGCCTTGACTGGAATCAAATTGTAACCTCCTGGTTCATAGGTCAATGCTCAACCACTGAGCCACGCTGGCTAGACTTAAAAAGCATTCTTAAAGGAGCACTTCATTCAGTGTGGCTATTCAGCTTTGAGGAATTTTTCCACCAATGAATTCCAACTATCTTCTGTGAAGTAAACCCAGGAAAGAAACAGTAAGCATTTGCTGTTCCCAAAGATCAACTAAAACCGTTGACTAGTTGGTTGTTTTAAGCTGGGCCTAGTGCAGGGTGTATATGTGCCTCACAGATCTCTAATTGCAGAGAACATAAGTGATTGATTGGCACAGCTGCTGCGCTCTGAAATCCAACACTACAGCAGCTGAGATACACTATCACTGCATCTTCACTAAGGCCACATTTCCCACGGGCTGCTCTAAACCAATATCTGAATGTGGCATAGATATTAAGAAAGGCCATTCCTATGAGACACATAATTCCCCTAACAGGCAACTTTGAGTCAGAGATGCTGTCAGGGAAGAACCCCAACCTCACAAAGAATAGCACAGAGTAGACTTGACACTACTTCACAGGTGTAGAAAATAGTAAGACTTAATGGGTTAGAACAAGACAGTTTATTACAACACAGCAAACAGCATGAGTATGAGTAGTTTTGCCAGTTTCCCCGTCCCCCAAGTTCCCCAGGCCATGCAACAGGCTCCGGGGGATGCTACCCATACAGTGGGAAGTACCACACAGCTGAGGAATCTGGGGTCAAGGGCCTGGGACTTTTTGACCAATGAGCAATCAAGCCAGTGCCCCTCCCCTAGGAAGCGAGCCGTTAAATGTTAGTCACACTGTGGTCACCTTTCCCTACAGAAATAGTTCAGTAACAAGAGACAGATAAGCCCTGCTTGAAAGACCCTGACCAAGAACGTACAGGGATGCTCAGGGTCCATGGAGGGATGTCTCCCCCACCGGATACAGACAGACTATTTGCCAAAATATTCTTGAAACTGTACCACATAGTCTAAGACTCTTCCTATATACTCTTTTTTCCCCTTTTCTCCTCCACAGGGGTTAAACTTGCATCTAGTCTGACAGATCTCCCTGACTCCTCTGGCTCCCTCCCCATTTTCCCTCACAGCTGCTTACCCTAATAAATTTCTTACGTTTAGTCCTATCTTGGCATCTACTTCTTGGAGGACCTAGAAGTAGGTCCTAACACAAATGGTGCCAGTGGTGGTCCAAAAAACCAGACTGTGATGAGGTGGGGTTCTGGGACTAATTCAGTCATTGCCTGGTGGGCAAAATGGACACTGTCCTGAGGGGTGTGTGGGACATGGATAGTCCCAGGTATAGGGTTACAGTCCAACTGCTAAAGATTTCTTTGGAGATGACCTGGGAAAATTGAAAATGGCCTTGCAGAAGTGGTGATTCAAACTTTTGAAAAATATGAGAGGAATAAGGTCTACAGAGACAGTGGAGATGGCTGGACACTGCCCAACAATAGGGTAATGAGAAATGGATGACAGTTAATAAATAGCTAACAGCTAAGTGTGAGAGCCAGTGGGTTTCTGTGGTGTTTACAAAGAGGCCCTTTGTGGTACAGCAGACACAGCTGAGCAACAATGAGAGAACATAATAGAGTTTCAAAACTCCAGGGAAACACTCAATATTTAAGATTGCAGGTCTGCTTTGCTCAAGTCAGGACAACATGATTTCATGTGGTTGGAAAATCCTGGGACCCTGAGGCATGGGGTGGGAACATCTGGCCACTCTTCCCTAGTAAGAGCTAGCACTTGCCCTGTGTTGGTAGATGCTGCAGAAGCTGCTTCTCCCACTGATGCTCCTCCCTCTTGTTAACTAAGCTGATAACTAGGGTTAAAGCCCAGCATAGTATGGCTGGGAAAGCGCCTGAGCCTAATAAAGAGTATACCCTGAAGAGCTGCAAGAATTAGCTGGCAGGTATTGCCAGGAGCCAAGGAAACAGTGGGTTTGGATTTTGAGGGTGCTATATCAAGAGGGCCAAGAAAGTGAGAATTCTATAGACTTAGGAGCACTTTCTCCGAACAGAGGATTAATGCCCTGGCAACAACCAGAAGGGGGGAGAAATCGCTACTAAGGTGGCTCTTAAAGGCCCGGAGAAAATCATGGCCACCACTGAACAAAGTAGAAATACCTGAGTTTTCCTTACAAATAGCCCCAAAAAAAAGAAAAAGGGAATGAAAAGGCAGAAGGAAGTGGGCATGATAGAGTGGATAATTATGAGGTTGAAAAGCACACCAGAGGATCCTGTTCCACAGGAGGGCCCAGAGGATTCACTATTCACCAACTCCATCAGGAAGTCACTGGTGAAAGGGGCACCAACATCACTACATCCAGAAGTGGCCTCCTCTGCAGGCTAGAGATGGCAGTAAGAGACCATCACAAAGATGGGATCCCAGAGTAATAGACACTAGGTAGAAGTGCTTATTCACCAGAAGCCAGGAGACCACAAATACCAAAATGAACCATGTCTGAAGGACATCCAAGGGGGTTTTACCCACAGGGAGTTGTGGAGATGGCAAGTGGGCCACGGTACCCTTTGGAACAATACAGACATACAACCAACAAGCTGAAAAAGACATGAGTAGAGAAGCAAGGGGTTGAGGAAAGTCAATAAAAAGGCCTAATTCCTTGCTCAATATCCAGACTTCAGCCTATTTCCAGATCTGGAAGAGGTAGCTGGGTCCCTAGAAGGAAGGGCAATGAAGTAGGTGATGATTTCCCTAGCATTTCTCCCAAAGGGACCTATAGCCACTCACTTGCCTATATATACACTGGAGAATGAACAGCCAGACATTTGAGGCATACTGGAGTCAAAATCAAAGTTGACATTGATACCAGAACCCAAATTATCATCACGGCCCTTGTTAGAATAGGGGTTTTGAGGGCTGAGTAATAACTGAAGTGCTGGCTAAAATAGGACTCACAGTGGCCCTGCAGGCCTAACCAGTGTTATTTCCCAGTCCTTAAGTGTGTAACTGGAATTGAGCTGATGCTTGAGAGTAACTACCAAGTGAGTTCTTTTTTTTTAATATATATTTTATTCATTTTTTACAGAGAGAAAGGGAGAGGGATAGAGAGTTAGAAACATCGATGGGAGAGAAACATTGATCAGCTGCCTCCTGCACACCTCCCACAGGGGATGTGCCCGAAACCAAGGTGCATGCCCTTGACTGGAATCGAACCCGGGACCTTTCAGTCTGCAGGCCGACGCTCTATCCACTGAGCCAAACCAGTTAGGGCACCAAGTGGGTTCTTGGCCTACAGCAGGGGTGGGAAACATCCAGCCCCTGGGCCATATAAGGCCCATGAAATAATTTGGTCCGGCCCTGCCAAGGCATTAGTGGTGAGTTAATTAAATGTTTGACCAAATATACCAGGATAATTTTTAGGGTGATAATTTTGCATGGCCTTCGAATGATGTTAAATATCCAAATGGCCCTTGGCAGAAATAAAGGTTCCCCACCCCTAGCCTATAGGTTAAGAGCTGTCACAATGAGGAAAGCCAAGTGGAAACCTCTAAAATTGCCCCCCTATCACCATCAATGAGAGTAAATTGTGATGATTACTTTCTGGTGTCAAGTTGGCTTAGGCCAGTGGTCAGCAAACCGCGGCTCGAGAGTCACATGCGGCTCTTTGGCCCCTTGAGTGTCTGGGCGTTAGAACCACTTCTTCAAAATAGACTCACCCAGGCCGAAAACCGACTTCTGCGCATGGGCCACGAAGTTTCAATTGCACTGTACGTTCGCACCCGCATGTGGTATTTTGTCTAAGAGCCACACTCAAGGGGCCAAAGAGCCGCATGTGGCTCAAGAGCCGAGGTTTGCCAACCACTGGCTTAGGCTATAGCATCCAATTAGTCAATCAAACACTAACTCAGGTGTTGCTGTAAAGGTATTTTGTAGATTAACATCTACAATCAGTTGATTTTAAGTAAAGGAGATTAGCCTGGATAATTTGGGTGGGCCTCATCCAATCAGTCAAAGGACTTAAGAGCACAATTGAGATTTCCTTGCAGAAATTCTGCTTATAGATTGCAGTGTCAGCTCCTGCCCAAGAGTTTCCAGCCTGCCAGCCTGCCTTTATAAATACCAGATTTGCCTCACCAGTCCCCACAATTCCATAAGATCTATTCTTTGCTATCCTACCTAATAAAATAGTAATATGCAAATTGACTGCACCTTTGCTATGCCCAAGCCACGCCCACCAGCCAAAGCCACGCCCACCAGCCAATCAGGGAGAGTATGCAAATTACCCAACAAAGATGGCGGTTAATTTGCATACGCTGAGGGAGGGAGGAGTGAAAACTGAAGACAACTTAGAAGGAAGACGGAGGAAAAGCAGAAAGCAAGATGGCTGCCAGAGGGAAAGCCCCGGCAGGGCGGGGCGGGGCAGGGCAGAGTGGGGCGGAGCGGGGCAGGTGGCAGCTGCGCGTGGGTGCAGGCGTGGTGGCCCCAACAGCAGCGGCAGCGGCTGCGCATGCGGCCGCAGCGGCCGCTTGCAGGATTTTTCCTGCAAATGGGCTACTAGTATATAAATAACATCCCAGGGGATATGGAGCAGATCAGTGCCACTATTGAAAACTTATTTGGGAGTTCCTATATGACCAGATTAAGTAGAGATAAGCTTCAGCTTAGTTTACAGATAGGTCAGCTCAGTTTGTGAGTGAAAAATGAAGAAGGATAGTATCTGCATTATAGCCACATTCAGGGGTGAAGGAAAATTGAAGAGAAACACAAGCAGTGCATTTGACTTGGTTTGGAAGTGGTCTGACGTGAGACTATTGCATATATAGATTCCTGGGCAGTAGTGAATGGCCTGGCAGTTTAGCCTGGAAGGAAAAAGGCTGGAAGATTAGAGACAAGGAGGTCTGGTGTAAAGGCTGTGGACTTACATGTGAGAGCAGGCTAAGTGTGAAGATTTCTGTATCACATGATAACACCTATCAGAGAGCATCCACTGGAAGAGGCTCTAAGCCACCAAGCAGGCAAAATGATTCAGGCAGGTGAATGGGCCTTCATTAATTGCTACCAAACAACTGGCACGATGGACACGCAAGCAAAGTGGTCACATGGCTGATGAAGGTCCTGCTTAACAAGGCTGATCTAGCAGAATTCCTCTGACAAGTAATTTTGGCTCAAGGACACACCACTGGTCTTGCTAAAATGTTCTTAGAACTCCACAGCAGTATAGGACTTTTCCTACCCAACCTTCTTTCTTTCCTTCCCTCTCTTCTCCAGAGGTCAGACCTACATCAGTCAGACAGCTTTCCCTGACTCCTCCAGCTCCCTCCTCATTTTCCCTCTTGGGCATTTTCCCCCCCAAAAAAACCTCTTGCACATCTAATCTAGTAGCCAACTGACACACCAAGGACCCTAACTTCATTCACTATTAAAGCTCTAGTCTTGTTTTGTAGGGTAGAAAATCAATTTAATAATTCAGCAGGGGTGCTAAGATCCTGTGAACTAGTTCCTACCAACTCATAAATGACTGATTGCTAAAACAGAAAGACAACACTCTCAAAATGGGAAAGAACTGCCAAGCAGACCATATAGATATGCAGTGAGTGGACAGTGTTCTCATCTCAGCAAGAGCAGCTCCTTGAAAAGCAGACTAAACCTCAAAGTAGCCTGATATGTCTGGAACATGGAAAGGGAGAAAGACAAGTACCATATGATTTCACTTATATGTGGAATCTAATGAACAAAATAAAGTGGAGAGACTCATGGATACAGAAAACAGACTGACAGCTGTCGGTGGGAAAGAGATTGGGAGCTGGGTGAGAAGGGTGAAGGGACTAAGCAAAGAAACAAAAGAAAGACTCATGGACATAGTCAACAGTATGGTGATTGCCAGAGGGAAGTGGGGATCAGGGTAGGTAGAAAATAAAGGGGGATAAATGGTGATGGAAGTAGACTTGACTTGGGGTGGTAAACACACCATGCAATATACCAATAATATACTGTAGGATTGTATACCTAAAACCTGTTTAATTTTATTAATTAATGTCACCCCAATAAATTCAATAGTTTTAAAAAAGAATAGAGACCTGGCTAACCAACCCAATGTCCACCTACTGAGGAAAGGATAAACACAATGGGATCCTATTCAGTCATAAAAAGGAATTAAGTACTTCTCTGCTATAACATGGAAGAACCTTGAAAACATACTAAGTGAATGATAACCAGACACAAAAGGCCACATGTTGTATGACTCCATTTATATGAAATGTCCAGAATAGGTAAAGTCATAGAAATGGAAAGCACACTGGTGGTTGCCAGGGACAAGGAGGAGGAAATGGGGAATAACTGCTTAATGGGTACTGGGTTTCACGGTAGGGTGATGAAAATGTTTTGGAACTAGATAACACTGTGAATGTGCCACATTGTTCCCTTTAAAATGGTTACTTTTTTTAAATGGTTACTTTTATGTTACGTGTATTTCACCTCAATAAAAATAAATAAATTGCAAGGAAAAAATGTGGAGACATTTATCAACCAAAAAAGCAAAAGATGTTTAAATTTTCAAAATCAGGAAGGGGTGGGGCAGAAGCAAGCTAATGTTATGAATCATTATCACATTCACATCAAGCTATCTAAACCTAGTTAAGCCGCACTTCTCTACTCTATGGGTCTACCTGCCAACTGGAAAGGTCACTGCAAGAGATCTAAATTTCTATCACAAAGACTAGAATTCCCTGGTATTTCCTCTTTCCTGGACATTTCATTAATTGGAGTCATAAAATCAAGGGCCATACTTAAAAACCCAATTTTAGGATACATACTCTGATAAACACCAAGCATATTCTCAGGGACAATGAATTTTGCTCAAAACTCTAGCACAGCCCGGCCGGTGTGGCTCAGTAGTTGAGTGTCAACCTGTAAACCAAGAGATCACAGTTCAATTCCTGGTCAGGGCGCATACCCTGGTTGCAGGCTTGATCCCTAATGTGGGGCGTGCAGGAGGCAGCCAATCAATGATTCTCTCTCATCATTGATGTTTCTGTCTATTTCCCCCCTTCCTCTCTGAAATCAATAAAAATGTATTTTTAAAAAATGTTTTAAGTCAAACTCCAGGACATTTGGCTGTTGAAACTACTGCACTCTCAATAACTCTAATACTCGAGGGATTAAAGAATGCAACCTCAGAGATTTTACATACAGAAACAATAAAGCATAATTGAATATGACTGCATTTTAAAAATGTAGTTCATTTCTAACTCCACTGAGTAGCTTCCCAGGCTTCAGCTTCAGTGATACCGGCTGTCACTGGGATTTGAGGGGTCCAGGTCTCGGAGAGTGCCGGGCCTTTTTAGGCCTATGAGATTTATCTCGGCTCCTACTTCTACTTCTACGGCTATGTCCCTCAGAATGCCCCTCGTGCCAGCTAGAATGTGTGTCTGAGCTTCGACCTCTGTCCCTATCCCTGTTTTTTTCTTCTCTTTCTTCCCTCCTGCTTGAGGACTTGTGCTCGTGCTTGAACTTCTCCCTCTTCAGCTCCCGCTCATGGTCCTCTGCTCTCCCGTGGCAGGTTGTCTTGACCTCAGGGGAACTGGGGTGGTGCTTCCGCACCTCCCTAGACTCTGGCTTCTGACCCCTCTCTGAGTTCTTGCTGCTGTGCTTTTTAGAGCCAGGGTCCTCCTTTTCCTTTATCATCTTGCTTCTAGGAGTTGAAGAGGAGGCTGGCTGCTCTGCCAGTTCCTCCTGATCAGTCTTCTCTTTGTCTTTCTTTCTTTTCTTTTTTTCCTTTTTGTCTGGAGGGGAAAAAAGAGGTACAATCAATAAGAAAAGGGAAATTGCCTGGCCAACATGGCTCAGTGACCTATGAACCAGGAGGTCACAGTTCGATTCCAGGTCAGGGCACATGCCCGGGTTGCAGGCTTGACCCCCAGTAGGGGGCGTGCAGGAGGCAGCCGATCAATGGTTCTTTCTCATCATTTATGTTTCTATCTTACTCTCCCTTCCTCTCTGAAATCAATAAAAATATTTTTTTAATAAAAAAAGAAAAGGGAATTGGAGGAGATGGGGGATATGCAAAAGGAAAGCATCCTTGGCAGTAGCATCAAGCAGTCAGTCTATCCTTCCAGAAAAGTGCCTTTGGGAAGCCAAGTTGGATCTGTCACCCTTGATATGTCAAGTCACTGTATATGGCAATTCCCACCCTTAATTACCTCTTTAAAGATCCAAATACAGTCATTTTCTGAGGTACTAGCAGTTAGGACTTCAACATACGCATTTTCAAGGTACACAGTGCAACCCATAGCACTAGCCTTCTGATGATACCATCTCTCCTTTCCCAATTAAAGTAAGGTTCCCCACACCTCCCTCCCCCCTCCACATATAAGAATTGATTATCAAGTCTCAGTGAATGCTAGTCAGATCAAACACTAACACTACGCAGAATCTTCTCTTAGGCCCTAACGCTTTACCTTTTTTGTGTTTTTTGGTGGGTTTGTCCTCTTCAGAGCCCTCAGATGAATTTGATGAGGGGGTGTGAGCCCCACAGCCCTTCTCCTGGAGCTCTTTGGTCACAATATCCATTTCTTCTGAGTCCTTAGGAGTCCGATAGTTAGACACATGATCCACTCGGATAGTTCTTCCTTTAATCTAAGATAGACAGGCAATGTTTCAGCAAAAACATCACTCCTACCAAACTATTTGAACCCAGCTGCAGAGAACCATAGTTTGTACTAAACCCACTACCTTCCTGCTAATTCTATTTCTGGAAAAATCTCTAAACAGACCTGCCCAACTGGTGTGTCATGCACATATACCTAGATATTAATTCCCTCAGCTCTCAGGATAACCAGTGGGGCCTGGGGCAGCTGGAGCCCATGGGGCAGTTGTACTAGGTAGCCTCCTCAGCTTACCCCAGGGTGCCATACAAATATCTTAATGTTTTACATGTGCTGTGAAGTGAAAAAGACTGGGAAGTTCTGCCCACAAGCAGCAGAGAAAAGTGCATAATTTATATGTACAAACAGTGAATTACCGTCAATCTGTAACAATAATTTATAGTGTAATATACCATGGCAGCTAGAAGAAATTCCTGTAATCGAGCCCAATGCTACAGCTGCTTCCTCGACACAGCAATTAGAATGAGGCTAAGGCAGACCAACAGTTGGGAGGGGGGGAGGAATCTAGAAAGACCGTTGTGTTGTTTTACTTTGTTGTTTTCTAGCTCTATTCAACCACTTGGTTATTTCATCCAGTCCTGAAAAGACCACTCTTTTTTTTTCTTAAGCCCTCACACTTTGTCCCACCCCCACCCTACCAGAACAACTGGCTCACACTAATACTTTCACTGAAATCACTCTCCTGGTGAGCAACAAAAACATTAACCCCTCACTTAAAACAAAAACATTCAGGCAGATACATACTTATTCTATAGGCAAAGCCATCTGAAATTTGAAAAATGTCTGGCTTTTATAATTCTAATACAAAAGCAGATTTTTATTCTTATCTTTGGCCTAATCAGCTTCTGTCATCTATCCTGTTCCCCATTTCAAAACATCTTTGAAAACCTTCCTTTTATAGTGACTCCCTTTGACTGCTGACTCTCTTAAAAATCAAGCATGGAACCTTGTTCCACCCTGTCCTATAGTTGCCAACTGTTCAATTCTGGTGCAATCAGTGACAAACTCTCCAAGTCAAATGTCAACTCCCAGCCTGTGACAATGCTCATTCAACTGCAATGCTTTTCCTAAATGAGCGTAGGGACCATGTGGAGCATAGGTATGCCTGATCTCAGCCCAATGTCTCACTTATAGGGGTTGGTATTAGGGGAAAGGCGGACAGAAAACTTCAGAATGAGTTAGTTCTGTAGAATTTGTCATTAGATTTTACCTAGAGAATATCCAGGGCCCAGTATTGATTGCTAAGTCAGTAGAGGCATATGACAGCTATGTCCTAGGTCATGCAGCCAAGATAGAGCACCAAATCCCCTAACACAGGACAGCATGGAAGAGCAGTGTTTGCTAGTCTCTTTGTTTTCCAATACACCTGAGATAAGAGTGGAGTGTGAGGAGGAAAAGGTGAGAAATAGAGGATTGGGGGGGAGTGTGGGGGGGGGGAGGGAGGCATGGTATCTATGCTCCTAGAGAGATAAGTTAGTAAGAGATGGGAAAAGGGAATAGGATAGAAGGATCATGAGCCAATGGAATTATTTCCTGGGATCATTTGTTGGTCAGTATGTCCCCATAACTCTACAACCCTCACAAAATACTCAGCTGACCAGACTGTCCTTGAGCCTGTGGAGATCAAGTGGGTAATGAAATCAAACCCCTACATGGTAAAAGTCCAGCCAAATCCTGCTTAGTAACCACACTCACTTTTATCCCATTAAAATTGTCAACAGCCAGAATTGTGCTCCTCTGGTCTTCATAGCAGAGGAAACAGAATCCTTTGGATTTCCCAGTCTTCTTGTCCCGTACCAGATTAATGTTAACGATCTCCCCATATCTATTTATTTTATAAAAGAGTAAAACATTATTGATTTAAAATGCAAAAATTTTCAGATGGGATGACAAAATAAAATTCAAATAATATAATCTGTACAGGAAATAAATCTAGAACAAGATAACATAGGAAGGTTAAAAATTGAAAGTTAGACAAGGATATAACAAGAACACCCAATTAAAAAGTGGGTGGTAATATTAAGATTGAAGATGAATTTAAGGCCCCCAAAAAGGTCCTAATACATAATAAAAGTACAAGTTGTGACATTTTATGCACAAATTGACAAATCAAAAAATTTTAATTATGAAACTTAGAAATACAAAGAGAAACATAATGAAAGTTATAAGAGATTTTAACATACCACTTTAAATTTATAACACAAAGTTAACAAAAAAAGGTCAGGAGAGTTAATGTAACTGATATATAGTTAGTTATGTAACATAAATACAAGTAAACATGCAATTAATAATATAACAGTTAAATTGCTAACAAATATTAATGTCAGACTAGTAGATATAGAGATGTATTCAAATCTTATAAAAAGATGACAATTTCTTCTCAAGAATCCCTGAAACATGTATTAAAATTGACTATAGCAGCCCTAGCTGGTTTGGCTCAGTGGATAAAGCGCTGGCCTGCAAACCGAAGGGTCCCGGTTTCGATTCGAGTCAAGAGCACATGCCCGGGTTGTGTGCTTGATCCCCAGTGTAGGGGCGTGCAGGAGGCAGCCAATCAATGATTCTCTCTCATCGTTGATATTTCTATATCCCTCTCCCTTCCTCTCTGAAATCAGAAAAAAATTATATTCTAAAAAATTGACTATAGCATAGGTCTCAAAGTAGGACTCATGTATATATGGAAAAATCCCATATAATAAAAGGCTAATATGCAAATCGACCAAACGGTGGAATGACTGGTTGCTATGATGCGCAATGACCAACAGGGGGCAGACTCTCAACGCAGGAGCTGCCCCCTGGTGGTCAGTGCGCTCCCACAGGGCGAAGCGCCGCTCAGCCAGAAGCCAGGCTCAGGGCTGGCGAGCACAGCAGCAGTGGCAGGAGCTTCTCTCACCTCCACAGCAGTGCTAAGGATGTCCCACTGCTGGCTTAGGCCTACTCCCTGTCAGTTGCACATACCCCGAGGGCTCTCAGACTGTGAGAGGGTGCAGGCTGGGCTGAGGGACCACACCCCCGAGTGCACGAATTTTGTGCACCAGGCCTCTAGTCATATATAAGGGTGACATCCCACTTTGCTGGGGAACATATGGGCATTTTTATAAATGTTGTTGGGACAACTAGATAGCCACTTGAAAAAAACATGAAATTGGATCCTTATCTCACACTATATACCAGATAACTATAGATGGATCAGAGATTTCAATGCATAAAATTGAAACCACACAAGTACTAGACAAGAACACAGATGGCTGGGTAGGGAGAAATACTTTCTAATTATGACTCATAATCCAGAAGCAATAAAAAAAAAGACTGATAAATTTGGCCACATAGAATACTAGAGGAGGAGACTATAAAGTGACAGCATGAGGGAGTTTTTGGAACTGTTTTTCATCCTAATTGTGGGGGTGATTACACAAATCTATAAATGTATTAAAATTCCTAAAAAGCCCATTTTACTGTAAGATAATTTAAACATTATTACAAATGAATGCATAAAAATAATAATCCTTCATAGCATAAAAATCACAATAAGTCAAAAGACAAATGACAAACTAGGAGAAAATATTATTTGCAATTTATATCACAGATAAGGACAAGAAAGGTATTTTTTCCCTTTTGCTATAAAGAACATTATCAGGATAACTGGTGAAGCTGAATAAAGTCTTTAGATAATAATATTGTATTGGTGTTGATTTCCTGAATTTGATCATTATACTGAGATTCAACAAGAGAATGTCCTTGGGTTCTGGGAAATACACATTGAAGAATTTAGGAATAAATGGGCATCATGTCTGCAACTGACTCTCAAATGGTTCAGAAAAAAATATGTATATGTGGAGAAAAATAACAATAAAGCAAATATGGTAAAATGCTAACATCTGGGAGCTCTGAATAAAAGGGATAAAAGTATTCTGTATACTATTTTATAACTTTTAAGTTTTAAGCCTGAAATTCTTACAAAAGAAAAAAAAGAACATAGAAGCTGGCTTGAAGGGACTCCTAACAGACCACATTGGAATAATTTGAACATCAAGAAATAATAATGATGGCAATGTAGTATAATACATCAAACTTTAATAAAATAAGTCCATAGTAATACAATACATGACAAAGTGTTATAATAAAGAGTTAATATCCTTAATACATGAAGGGCTCTTATAAAATCAGTAAGAAAATGAGGAACAAACCAATAGAAAAAAATAGGCAATGGATATGAACAGACAATTGACAAAAAAAACAAAACCAACAATAATGGATCTATGAAAAAATATACTCCTCACTGATGATGAAATAAAGGCAAAGTAAAATAACAATGAGAAACCATATGGCAAATATTTTTAAGATAATGATTGCTGATTAGGAGTCACAAAAATAGGCATTCTAGTGAGAATGGAAATTGCTATAACCTTTTCAGAGAGCAATATCCAATGTTTATAAAACATCTTAAAAATGCTAATATATGGATCCCTAATTTCACCAAGGAAACCATCAGGAATACATACAAAGATATAGATACCACGATGAACATAGCAGTATAATTTATAGCAGCAAATATTGGAAATTATGCCCAGCAATTTTAAAAATGATAAAGAAGTACACCAAATTAACAGTTTTTCCTTAAAGTACATTCTATTATCTTCTTTATACCTTTTTTCACCAAATGTTCTATAATGACATACATTACCTTGATAATCAGAAAACAAACTATTTTTTGAAAGCCACTGTTATCAGTGACAAAGGCAATCTTCATGAAGAGCAATGTGTGTAGCCATAGCAGAGAATTGGAATAAATCCACACACTAGCTGATCATCACTCAATGCAAATAAGACAAAAACAGCTCCTAGATGGAAGGCTGGAGCAGGTAGAGGTACCATGAAGGGGTAGACATTATAGGCTGCACCTTCTGTGAACTTCCTGATGCTTAGAAGTTGGAAGAAGCAACCTCTATCCCTGCCATGGCCCTCTGCCTGTGTGGACTGCCCAGGCCCTCCACCATGGCCCTTTCACATGTATTGCCCAATGTCTTTCCCATGGACTTCTGCCCTGAATGCTGCCCAACCACTAAGCCAGGGCCTTCTGCCTATGGGGTGATCCCAGCCATCCCCTGCCATGGCAATGTCTCTGCCAGGGTGTGCTGGCTATGTTTGCTTGCTACATCCTGTTTGCCATGGTCCTCTACCTGTACATGCTATCCAACTTCCCTGCAATAGTCCTCTGCCCCTGATGGCTACACAACCCAGGGGCCATGGACCTCTGTTCCTGTGAGCTGCCAAGGCCCCCTGGATCTAAGGACTGTCTAATCACTCTGTGTAGCTCTAGGGTTGTACCCAGCCCCGCTCCTAAATCTGCTGCCACTACCAGTGTGAGCTGCCAAGACCCTCTCCCACCCAGTGCTGCTGCGATCATCTCATAGAATGAAAAATGTAAGGTTCTCCTATTCATTTGTGTTCCTCATCAGCCTTTGATTCTCAGCCTCTGGGTAAAGAGACAGACTCTGCTCACTATCCTTACACTCATCTAGAAACAAAGAAAGCAAACTACTGCCTAAAACTTTTGTTTTGTTTTTCACCAATTCTACTGTGCTTTGCCCTAATTCTACAAGGCCACACAGGTGTGGGCCCAAAAGGGCCCTGTGATCATGAAATGCCCCTAGTTTATAAGAGCCCAAGGAGATGGGCCAACATAGTATCTTCCTGGGAGTTGCAGTCTGTTCCACTGTAGGCCCACACTGAACAATCCTCAGTGAAAAAGAAGTAAAAATAGACCAGAATTCCCAAGACAGTCTCCTAAAACATCCAACTTCTTGGAATTTTCCACACTGGGAGAGTTCTAGAACCATGTCCTGTGATTGACCTAGACTAGAGTAGGAACTCCAGCCCTCACCATGCAGGCCGGCCAGTCAACCTAGAATGAAAACAAATGGCTTTTGTGATGCCACAAAAATACCTTATGGAAGCAAATTAGTCTGACAACCCAGAAGGCAGGACATGAAAGGAGACTTACTGTGAGAATACACAGATGATATCTCCTTCAGTAAGTTCATAGGGAAGTCCTCCTAGAAGAGAAAAACACAGTTCAGTTCAACTAACATTTACCAAATGTCTATTAATACCATGCACTAGGCCAGGCACTGAGGGTGCAAAAAAGAGTAAGCCACAAGGTCTGCCGTCAGAGAACTCATAGTCTGATGCAATGACAGAAGTGCATATAGACTGCAACAACAGTACAGAAAAAGGAGTGACTGAGTAGAAAGGTCAAAGTTGCCACTAACCAAACTAATCCTCCTCACAGGTAAACTCTTATGGAAAAAGAAGACTGCTTCCAGAACAAAACTCAGCTTCCACAAACGTATCTTGAACTTATCTGCTCCTTACTCACAAATTCACCACTAAGATCCAAAATCAGTTTAAATATGCAAATATTAACTCCACCTCACATAGACTAAGGATTAGTCAATCGTTAAGCATTTCATAGGAAATAAATTCCCCTGCAAAAGTTTCCTTCCTCGCCCTGGCTGGTTTGGCTCAGTGGATAGAGCATCGGTCTGTGGACTCAAGGGTCCCGGGTTCGATTCCAGTCAAGGGCATGTACCTTGGTTGCGGGCACATCCCCAGTGGGGAGTGTGCAGGAGGCAGATGATCGATGTTTCTCTCTCATCGATGTTTCTAACTCTCTATCCCTCTCCCTTCCTCTCTGTAAAAAAAATCAATAAAATATATTTTTAAAAAAAGTTTCCTTCCTCATCTATAAAGTGGGGATATTAGTACTTACCTCACAGAATTGTTATAAGAATTAAATAAAACAATGAATATAAAGTGCTTAGCACCATGACTGTTGCAATCACCTCTTCGAACAAACTGTCAAATTACTGGATGTGACACAAAGTGAATAGAGAGATGGTAATATGAACTTGAAAAGAAGGAGAGCTAATCAGATGAGGAAAATGAATTCTGAAGGAAGGAGATTAGGGTGGGAAGGAATTAGCAGTAATATGGAATAGTGGCTAATACCATGAGTTCTAGAATCCCATAGTTCTGGCTGTTCCACTTACTAGCTATGTGACCTTAAAAATACCATTAACTTCTCCGTGCCTCAGTTTCCTCAGCTGATAATAATGATCTGAGACAGAGAAACACGAACACCATAAGATTTCACTTATGTGTGGAATTAAAAAACAAAAATGGAAAAACAAAACAGAAACAGACTCATAGATACAGAGAACAGATTGATGGTTGCCAGAGGAGAGGGAGGTTAGTGGGGGATGGGTGAAAAAGTAAAGGGATTAAGAAGTACAAATTGATAGTTACAAAACTGTCATGGGGATGGGAAATACAGCATAGAAAATATAGCCAAGTCCTAGCTGGTTTGGCTCAGTGGATAGAGCATCGGCCTGGGGACTGAAGGATCCTGGGTTCAACTCCAGTCAAGGGCACATGCCTGGGTTTCAGACTCCATGCCCAGGTTTTGGGCTCGATCCCCAGTAGAGGGTGTGCAGGAAGCAGCCAATCAATGATTTTCATCTTTGATGTTTCTATCTCTCTCTCCCTCTCCCTTCTCTGAAATCAATAAAATATATTTTTTTAAAAAGAGAGAATATAGCCAATAATACTGTCATAAGTAAGTACGGTGTCCGATGGGTTTCAGACTTAATGGGGTGATCCCTTTGTAAGTTATTATAAATGTCAAATCACTATGTGTACAACTAAAACTAATACAATATTGTATGGCAACTGTAATTGAAAAATAAAAAAACAACTATACAAATAATAACGGTCTGAGAAACAAAGTGGCAAGACTCTTAGTACAGTGAATGGCAGAAGGTAACTATCAGCACTGAGTTGCAGGGAGAGCAAACTAGACAGGGGAGAAACGAAATATGGAAAACAGATTTATAGGCAGACAACAGAAAGAAATAAAACTAGGTGAAGAATGTCGGGAGGTATGAAGGGAGGAAAAGCTGAAATGTTAGGAAGCAGCGCAGTAGAGACTGGGGAGCACTGCTGGAGAAAGATGGGAACCTCACCCAGGAAGATCCAGGCGCTGTCTTTGTACTCGGAATGCCAGGACACCTTATCCGCCACCCCAAGCTGGACCTCTCGCTCATTCAGCTCATTTATCAGCTTCACTTTCGTTAAAGGGCTGCACAGCGGGTGGAAGAGTAGACAAATTAAGTGCGGCCTGACCGGGGATGAGGGAGAGCAAAACTAGGGGACTAGTTTTCTAGAATTCGAGCCGCTCCCGCCCCTAGGCCGGGCAGACCACCCCAGCCCAGTAGGTCACCCCCGCAGCCCACCCCCAACCGATCCCCATCTCCCCACTTCTCAGAAAGAAGCTGATGTCTTACTTCATCTCCGCGATTTCGCGCTCAACACAGAGGAATCCACTACCGGGAGAGGCTGCAGGGCGCATGTGCGGCTCTGGCACCACCCGCCCATAGGACTAGGCGGAGTTCCGCTGCTCCAGACTAGCTCCGCCTCACCCGGGCTCAGCGCCTGCGCACTAGTACAGGAAGCGACTTTATTCTTTGGATTGGGTTAAAGTTTAAAAAATTCTGACTCAGAGAATTTTTTCTAGTACCTAGTTTCCTTCGTCTATGAAGTAGTGCAAGGATGCGAGCCTGGTCTATTACAAAACCCCCAGTTCCTGGACGGACGACACCTGGCAGTGATTGGGTTAACTAAAAATGTTTGCTGAATGAAGACTTTGAAAAGGTGCCTGCTGTAAGGACTGTAGCGCCAGCCTTAGTTAGCTGCAGTGCAAATCCCCACTCGGGCCAAGTGCCCGCGCGCGCGCGCGCGCGCACACACACACACACACACACACACACACACACACACATATCAAAGCATCCCTGTTCAGGGGTTAAGGCAGAAAAATACAGCAGATATGTTAGAGGGTAGATCTCTTTTGTCCCTCAATTCCAATGCATAGATAACTGACCAGTCGGCCTCTATAGGCTTACTTGAATACCCAGTTTTGTGTGAGAGCTGCTATACTCACCCTTTTCCTTAGTCTCTCTCCTACTTAAGCAGAAGGCAGAAGTTAATATTGTTAAATTAATACCTAACACTTAAGCAGATAATGCTAGGTTATGTGCTAAGTAATTTGCATGTATTGACCCCTCTATCCTCAAAATAACCCCATAAAGTCTGTAGTTACCATCCCCATTTTATAGAAGAAGAAACTGAGGTTCGATGGAATTCATTAGCATGAAAGGTACTCTGCCTCTACCCATGGGTTCTGCTTGACTTAATCAGTCCTTACTGGGCATCTATATTTGTCCTGTACAGCAAATCTGTAGACAGGAGTGTAAGGTTGGGTTCTCTGCCCTCGAGGAGCTAATAATAGTCTAGAGGAGATAAGATATACTTACTTTATAAATTTCAAATTAGAAGTCATCAGGAACCCATAAAAGAGATAGTGGCATATAATGTGATGTAAGCCATATTGAAGATTTGAATCCATTTTGCATGTGTCCACATCAATATCTTGTCTCAAACCATGCATGGTCTACAAGTAAAGGTTCAGAGCTGTGTAGTTCTGTGCAGACTTAGCTCTAAGCCTTTCATAAAAGCACTTTGATAATTACAGTGGTGATGACAACTATACCCTCAATGGCTCACCATGTTAACTCAATGTCCTGCCAAGAAGCAGAACAGAGGCTTCATTCATTCTCTGCCTCTCCCCCACTCTAAACCAGCTATTCATTAACTTTTTAAAATTATCTTGGCAATGAAAGCTAAACAGTGACAGATTGCACATGGGTTTTATCTGCTCCTAGAAATCTTGGGTTGCTTAGTTGTACGGTTGAAGTAGCCCCTGCAGATGCAGCATTATCTGGTTGAATTCTTCAAACCAGCTGTGCCTTTGTCATCACAGTTCCAAAGGAAGCTGAAGCAAAAAGAGAAGAGTAAGACCAATTAAAAGGGAGGACAATTTAGGTTGAGGAGAACATGACAAGACTGATACTATGCAGTTGGTGGGTTCAGCAGAGATTTTCTGAAGCTAGGAGAGCTGAAAACTGTCCCAGTTTGCCTGGGATGTCTCAATGGATGTGCTTGGAATTTTTAGGAATTGGTATGTAAAATGATGCATAGAGATTTTCATAAGTGAATGGGAAGGAGGTGAGGGTCCATAGGGCCCTCTAAACTTGTCACCCAAGGTGGCTATTAGTAATATCCACCAATAATATCCATGTAGCACCCACTGTATGCAGAGCTCAGTTCTAGATTCTGAAGACAATGCTAAAGAAGCCAAATGCAGTCCCCACATTCAAGGAAAGGCTGAACAAAATGTCTAGCAAATTAATCTCTTCACTTCATAGTTCTGTTCCGAGTTATTATCTCATGCCTCCTAACTCTTTCAGTACTCTTATAACTGCCCAGTCTCTCTTCTCTAGTCTTTCCTCCCACTGGTCTCCAACATGAAGCCTCAACTTCAGCCAGACTCCACTTCTATTCATTTGCTCAAAGGCCCCTTTCATTATGCAAACTACACACCTCTGCTGAGAGAGCTCCATATCCCAGGGCCACTCTCCTCCCACTGAATGAAACCTGCCCCAGTTCCCAAACTCACATCAAGGCATCTCTCATGCAGAAAACCTTTTCTGACCTTGCCAGCCCACAGTGATGGTTCCCACTTCTGAATTCTGCAGCACATCCCAATTCTTTTATGTTCTCCCCACAGAAAGACTGTAAGATCCTAGAAGGTAAAGACTCTGCATTTTTAAGCCCTCAGCACCTCAGCCCTCAAACATTTTCCTGCACACAAAGTAAGCACCCAATACACTTATCTATATATATAAAAGGCTAAGTGACCAATTGTCCATCCATCTGACTGTCCAACTGACTGACTGGCCAGCCGGTACATATGACAGTGCACTGGCAATTTAAAAATAAACGTTGACTCGCACATGTGCGATACATATAAAGCTCTCACTGGCGCCAATTGCACGCATGTGTTTCGATCTGTCATTGTTCATGAATTTGGTTGTTTTTGTTGACATTCTGAAGCTGAAAGAAAGCGGCATTGTCGACAGAATATGTCTGAAGACCAACTATTGGCAGAGCATGTGACGTTAAAGTTTAAATTGTAAATACTTCATCACAAGGGAAATTAGTCAAGCACTCTGAAAGTGTTTTTACTCTTAATATGGTATACAGGGAGATATTAGAATAAGTTTAATCAATTTATCAGTCATTTTTTATCAATGTTGTTTTTATATCATGTTTTTGTTGTTTTTATATCATGTCTTTGTTGTTGTTATATCATATTATTGTTTATTTATTAATCAATTTATATAAGAGGCCCAGTGCACAAAATTCGTGCATGGGTAGGGTCCCTAGTGGCTGCCAGCTGCTGGCCGGGGCCTCTCTTTCCCTGGCTGCCTGCCACTGCTGCAGGCCGGGGCCTCCCTTTGAACCTGCCTTGGCCTGGCGCCGAGGCTCACCTACTCCACCATCCTGCCATGGTCTCGTTGGGGCACATTGGGCCGGCAGGGCCTCCACTGCCGCCGCCTGCCAGCGCTGCAATCCTGATGCCTGCCATGTTCCTCGCCGCCCCCTGGTGGTCAGCAAACATCTAATTGCCGGTCAGTGGAACTCCTGCCCATGTGGACAATTTGCATATTAGCCTTTTATTATATAGGATTTTCATATACATTTTATTAATTTTCTTTCATCTCTGACACTTCTATTATAAAGGGTGAATAGCTATGTTAAAATATTTCTTCTAATTAATTTCCTTTCAATGTGCATGAATCTGTGCACCAGGCCACTAGTTGGTTAATTAAATTGAAAATATACACAACTATGGTTACCTTTAGGGAAACAGATGAGCATAGGGGGAGAAAGTTTTATTTTCCCTTTTTTCCTTTCTATACTGTGAGAATTTTCTTACCTTTATCCAGATATTGCTTACATTTGTATTGCCATGTTATCTTGGAAGAGAAATCATGACCTTTATTATTAAGTATTTCTCTCTTGGACTGCGACCAGCGCGGCTAGAGAGTGGTCCACGAATCCTGAGTAGGGGCAGCTGAGGATTGAGAAAATGAAAGAAAGAGACAGACACAGAGACAGTAGAGAATGCTAGGACTGGGTGGGACAGCTGTCCTCTGATAGAGAGACAGTGACCCAGAGCCGGTGCAGCGTGTTTATTATATACAGTATAATTCCAGGAAGTTTTACTAGAGTTTAAAACAAAGGAAATTATGTGAAATCATGGTTAAAGATCAAGCTATAGTGATGGCTAAAGATCAAGCTGTTATTTTTCATTCTTTGTGGCTTCTTTGTATTCGTCACTCCTGGCAAAGTGCAGATAATTATGTGTGTTCCTTGCAACTGGCTGAACTTAGATAATGAAACCCATTCCCTGGCACCTGAGCTAAGGGTCAGGCTGATGACGTACCTGCCTCTGGCATGGTATGTCTCCAGGACATGGCTCTGCCAATGCCACTGGACTCAGTTGATTAAAGAAATAACTAAAGAAATAATTAAAGAAATGCTCAATGTGCCTTCCCAGGCGCTCTCTACACTTTATATTCTCACTTCTGTCTTTCACTCATTCATTCAAATATCTATTGAACAACTATTATATGCTAGATACTGTTCTAGGTGCTGGGGTTATAACAGTAAACAAGGCAATCAGAGTTCCTGTCTTCTTACAGTTTACATTCTTGTTGGGGAAAAGGAAAAGAAACATCCTATATAATAAAAGGCTAATATGCAAATTGTCCCCTCGGGTGGGAGTTCAACTGACTGGGAGTTCAACCAGGGGGCGGGGCTGGCAGGCCAATCACCCATGGCCCCTCCCCCTGGCCACCCTCATCCCCAATGGGGGGGGGGGGAGGACCAATCAGGGGTGGGGCCAGCCAGCCAACCTCCTACATCCCTTCCCTCTGGCAGGCCTGGCTGGATTGGCCCCAGTTGGGGTGGGCCACCCAGCCCTCACCCATGCATGAATTTGTGCACCAGGCCTCAAGTCTCTCTCTCTATATATATATAAAAGGCTAATATGCTAGGTGTCCAACCTTCTGACCAGTCACTATGACGCACACTGACCACCAGGGGACAGACACTCAACACAGGAGCTACTGAGCTGCAGTGGCTTGGCAGGGGTGGTTCTTGGGTGAAATACCCCAAAACCAGAAAGGAGGTAGTCCAATTCCTTGTGGGGCCACGCAATTCCACCTTTAGGCCATGGGTTATGTTGTTGCTGGGACACTGTCGGCCCCAAATCTGGTTTACTACACACTTACGTTTGCATTCCACACCCTGTACTACAACAACTTTGCAGTGTGCCCTCTTGCACTTTGGGACCCCTCAGAGGATGTCGGAGAGCTGGTTTGGGCCCAATCCCTGCAGGCCAGGCCAAGAGACCCTACCTGCCAGAGGGACCCCACTCACTCCACAGATGCCCTTCAAGCCACGGCACCACCTCAGGTGTGGCCAGCCAGGGAGGGACCATGGGAGATTGGCTCCAGAGCATGTCCAGCCAGTGTCACCCAGTCCCGCCCCTCTGGCCACCTTCTAATTAATTTCCTTTCAATGTGCATGAATCCGTGCATCAGGTCATTAGTATAAATATATATTCAATGTTGATAAGTGCTATGAAGGAAAAATAAAGCAGGGTAAGGATACAGGCAGTTACAGAGTGTTTCTATTTTATAAAGTGTGATCAACCAAAGAAGGCCTCCCTGATAAAGTGACATGAAGGCAGAGACCTGCAAGAAGATGGGGAGCAAGCCATGGGATATCTGCAAGAACAGTATTCCAGGCAGAGGGAACAGTAAGTTCAAAGGTCCTGAGACAGGAGTGTGTTTGAGAAACAATAAGGAAGCCAGAGTGGCTGAAGAGGAGCAGGAAAGGAGGAGAATGACAGGAGATTTTTGTTTATTTAACAAAATCTAATTTAGTAGCCAATATGTACCGGACACTCTTCTAGGTATTTTACTCACATTAACTCATTTACTTCTCACAATGACCCTATAAGGTAGACACTATTATCCCCATTTTGCAGATTAAACTGAGGCACAGAGTGATTAATTCACTTGCCCTAGGTCACACAGATGGTAAATGGTAGAGCCAGGATTTGGACCCAGGTAGTGTCACCCAAAATCTGCATCCTTAGCCACTATGCACAGGATAAGTGGGGGCAGAGGAACAGATCAGGCAGGGCCATGTTGAGTAGAAACTTTGTATTTTGCTCAATGTGAGGCAAGAAACCATGGAAGGATTTTATTCTGATTTACATTTTAGCAGGATCACCTTGGCTGCAGACTGCAAGGTAAAGTCTCCCTCATGTTCTTGAAACCACTCCTTCACAATACGAGCATGGCGCATTGTCTGGTTGGAAGAAGCCATCTCCATTGGGATACGCAATCAACATGATAGGATGAACTTGATCAGCAACGATACTTAGGTATGTTATGCTATTCAGACATTGTTCCACACGAATTAAAGGGCCCAAATCATGCCAGGAAAACATGCCCCAAACCATAACACTGCCCCCACCAGCTTGAAGGGTTGTACTCATGCATGTGGGGTGCATGCTTTCATGCTGTTTCCACCAAATTCTCATTCTGCCATCTGCATAATGCAACTGGAAAGGTGATTCATCGGACCACATGACTTTTTTCCAATGCTCGACTGTCCAATCCTTGTGTTCCTGTGCGAATTGGAGACGTTTTATCTTGGTAACTGCAGACAGCAAAGGTGTCCGAACAAGCCTTCGGCTTCCATATCCCATAGGATGCAGTGTACGGCTAATTGCCTACAAACGTCAGGTGGTCATAATAATCTGGCCACTCATTGTGTGTGTGTGTGTGTGTGTGTGTGTGTGTGTGTGTGTGTGTGAATAAATATAATACAAAGTGATGAATGTCATAATGAAGGTATGAGTGAAATGCTATTAAAACCAGATGAGAAATTATTTCATTCAGACTACTGAGGGTAGAAGGAGCTGGGGGTAGAAAGCAGATTGTTGGGGGGAGAGCTAGAGAGATAGGTGCAGTTGGATTGGGTCTTGATGGCAGTCACCATGTAGACAGAAGACAGAGGATGGGTGCCATGCAGAGAGAACATTTCGAGCAGAGGAACCAGCAGAAGAGCCTTCAGAGGCAACAGCATCAAAGTGTGAAAAATGTATGGTGTGACTAGGGGATAGAAAGGGGTAGGGCATCCCAGGAAGATGGAAGAATTCAGGCCATTTCATGAAGGGCCTTATAGATTAAGCCAAGAAGCTCAGATTCCAGCTTGTAGGCAATGATAAGTAATCATACAGCTCAATCATTCAGTCATTCAACCAACCAACAAGGCAGCCATTTTTGTTGAGGAACTGCTATATGCAGACACTGCATTAGATGCTGAGATTACAAAGGTAAACATGCTCAGTCTCAAGGGAAAACATATGTGAAAAAAGACTATTCAAATATGCTCCCTTGACTCTGGGAATACAATGGTCATTTTATTTTAGATCACCTTGGAATCAGTATAAAGGATGGATTAATGCACACAAATCTTGATGTTGGGAGAGCAGTTGACTGTGGTTAGCAGGAACCAAGTGAACAGATTTCAGTGGCATAACAGGTTGACTAAATCAAATGTGGGTAGTGAGAAAACATCTGAGAAGGATGCTTGGGTTTCTGGCTTGAGAGACTAGTTGGGCAGTAACCCTCTTTGCCAAACTAAGAAAGGCAGGAAGGAAGACTGCTCTGGGAGAAAACTGATTAATTCAGTTTGGAAATTGTTGAGTCAAAAGTGCCTGAGGAGCCAACAAAGGAGACTGAGGAGGAAGATGAAAAATGAGAATGAAGCATCATGAGAAAGTAGAATTCAAGAAGAGAGCAAGAGGTGACCAATATTGTCAAACTGCAAAAAAGTGTTCTTGATATAATCACCTTTAATTTTTCAGTGTTTCCACCACTTATTTCAATTGATCCACAAACAATGTCCCCATAAGGATAGTGGACTCCAGAGGACCCATACTGGTATATCCATCCTGTACTTACCTGCCCCCATACTGAAGACTTTGGGGTAATGCTATCTGATGGAAGCAAAATAGAAACCTAAAAGGGTAGGTGTGGACCACACTTTCCTTTAGTTGAAAAAAACTGATTAAATGTTTTGTTTAAAGATCTGTTTCTTAATTACAGGTTACCTGGAGAAATAAAGGGAGTACAAAATTATGTATTGTGTTAACAACAGAGGATCTCTTCCAGGGATATAAACCTAAAGTCATGATGTGCATGTAATGAACATGTGCATTTTTTAGAAGGTCCATGCTTACATCAGATTCTAAAATGGTTGCATGTGCCCAGCCACCGTGGCTCAGTGGTTGGGCATCAATCTTTGAACCAGGAGATTACCATTCAATTCCTGGTGAAGGCACTTGCCTGGCTTGTGGGCTCGATCCCCAGTAGACGGTGTGCAGGAGGCAGCCAATCAAAGATTCTCATCATTGGTGTTTCTATCTTTCACTCCCTCTCCCTTCCTCTCTGAAATCAATAAAAAATATCCTATATAATAAAGAGTTAATATGCAAATTGACCCTCACACTCTCACACAAGATGGCCACCCCCATGTGGTCAAAGATGGCCACCACAAGATGGCTGGCAGGGGAGGGTAGTTGTGGGCAACCAGGCCAACAGGGAAGGGCAGTTGGGGGCAACCAGGCCTGAAGGGGAGGGAGAGCAGTTGAGGGGGAACCAGGCCTGCAGGGGAGGGCCGTTGGGGGGGACCAGGCCTGCAGGGGAGGGCAGTTGGGGGGAGCAGGCCTGCAGGGAAGGGCAGTTGGGGGCGACCAGGCCTGCAGGGGAGGGCAGTTGGGGGGAGCAGGCCTGCAGGGAAGGGCAGTTGGGGGCAATTGGGCCAGCAGGAAGCAGTTAGGCATCAATCAGAGTGGCAGGGGAGTGGTTAGGGGGTGATCAGACTGGCAGGCAGAAGCAGTTAGGGACAATCAGGCAGGCAGGCAGGTGAGTGGTTGGGAGTCAGCAGTACTGGATTGTGAGGGGGATCAGGCCTAAACAGGCAGTCAGACATCCCTCGAGGGGTCCCAGATTGGAGAGGGTGCAGGCTGGGCTGAGGGACACCCCCCAGTGCACGAATTTTGTGCACCGGGCCTCTAGTAAAAAAATTAAAAGTTTCCATGGTTCAGAAACAACAGCCAAGGACCACTGCCTTAGAGCATCTAAGGATTATCTGTGAATACTGTCATCCACAGATAATTGAGAGCAGTTTGTAAAGCTTAGCAGGAAGCTGTTGCAGGAAAACGTGCATGAGTTATATAAATCAAATATTGATGAAATGGAAGCACAACTGCACCCCCATGGACTCCCATCCAGGCTCATCACAGCTGCTTGCTCCCAGCAATCTGACATTTAGGTAGAAACTTGAGGAGCTGGATAGAGAATACCAAACTCTTGAGGAGGAGGAGGCCAGGGGGGAGTATGCCTTCTAGAAAACACACAACAGATGTTCTCATACCACCTGGCTATCATTTTTCACCCTTCCTCCACTGTCCATGCCAAAACAGCAGTTTGCCATACCTCAAGCAGCACACATTTCAGAAGCTGCCAAAGTTTTTGATGAGCTGACTTAAAAGGCAGAATCTAGTTCCAAGTAAGAAAGGGACAGAATAGAGAAGAAGTTGCTGAGGAGTGTATAGCTCTAGTCAAGTGGAATCTACCTGTCATCACAAATCACATTTACTCTAAATTCATAATGTGAAGTCCCCATTGGCATGCAGGCCTATGGAGCATGTGTGCTAAACTGAACTGAGTAGAATAAACGGAGCAGGTGTGATGAGGAGTAGAGCTAGGCCAATCTAAATGGAGCTGAATGGAAAAGAATATTCAAGGGATGACAGGAGCCTGCCTAGAGCAGGAGTTCCAAAATGGTAATCACAATTGCATCTAAGCAGGTAAATACAGAGTAGGCACTCGATAAGCCAAAGACTCTTGCCCCACCCCCTATTCTCTAAAAGATTCCTTACATAGTCAACTTTTGCCCTCCTCTCGGTCATTTTCACTGTCCCAAGTCAGACTTTTCCTGGGGTGTACTATTGCTGAGAAAGATCATAGGATGCCATATTGATACAAAGGTAAAGAAGCCAGTTACCAGGAGTGCCAGGTAAAACACTGATCCAGGGAATAGGAGATAGTGCAGATTAGGGAAAGGAGTGAGTGGGCCATGAGGCAGAGAAGCCAGATCACTGAGACATATCATTGTGAAGAGCAAATAGGTGGTCAGAGACAGGCTGAGGGGCAAGCGAAGCCCTCAGAGATGAAGCACAGAGCAGGCTTGTCTTAGCTCATGCCACAATGACATTGCATGTTGGCTGGCAGCATTGTTCTCGTGGGTGCTGGGGTTTGGCATCTCTCAAGAGGCTGAACACAGTTTTTCAAAGCTATAGGATGATGCCACACATTTTTATTCTATCTCTGTTCAGCAACTTACCTTCCGGAGAGAACAGGTAGCAAGTTAGAAGAATATAAACTCTGAGTCTTGACAGACTTGAGTTCAAATCCCACTTCCACCATTTGCTAGCTGTAAAACCTTTATCAATTTAGTTGGCTTCAATAATTTCTTGGTGCATTGGTGATAATATCACTTCATAGGGATGTTGTGAGAATTAAATGATATCATGCATGTAATGTTTGTCTGATCAGAGGTAGGTATTACTAATATTAATAATAACCTTCTCATGTTCTAAATATCCCCAGCCATTGTTATAACCCCCAAATTGTTTTGATCCCCAAATTTTACCACTACCTCTTCGGGGAAAAGTTGGAATAGCTAAGATATGGATGGCTGCAATACACAATTCAGGCTAGCATGACCCCTTCAGTGCAGTCTTTTTGGAAGAATAGCTTTCAAAAACTACTTTCAATGAAAAATGCAAGAAGTATTAATTGGACATATATTTTCAACTCTTGCCTCACTCCATTCCATAAGCCATGGGAATGAATCAAAAATGTGTATGCCTCATTACCCAACTCCTACTCTGCATGAGAGGAAAGGATTTCAAAGTACTAGCCCAACAATATCCTATATAATAAAAGCCTAATATGCAAATTGACTGAATAGAGGAACGACCGGTGGAACGACTGGTAACTATGACACACACTGACTACCAGGGGGCAGACGCTCAACGCAGGAGCTGCCCCCAGCCCGCAGGCCCCAGGCCAGCCAACATGGATGCTAGCAGGGGCCCCCCAATTGCCCCGCCAGTCTTCCCGCAGAGGGAGGCGACCAGTGGCAGCGGTGGGGAGGCGGGGCCGGCGAGCAGGTGGCACCAGGCTGGCCAAGGTGGGTGCCAGTGCCACCCCCCCCCCAATCGCCCTGCTGGTCACCCCCTTGATCGGCCCTGATCGCCAGCCAGGTCTAGGGACCCTACCCATGCACAAATTTCATGCATCGGGCCTCTAGTAAATAAATAAAAGGAGCAAAAAAAGGTCTGTACCCGAGTGGCAAATGAAAAGGTTTTCATATTCACCATGCTCCTCTGGCCTGCATGAAGGCTTGGCCAAGATGCAACACAATCACAGAAATCCAGAAGTGCCTGGAAGGATCTTTCCTTTTAGAGACCTACCTGTTTATATAGCTACATGGGAGCAAAGCCTCTCCAAGGATTGTTTTCTCCCTACAGAGTGCCTGCCCTCTGCTGGGCTTCCTGGTCATTGGCATTTTGGCCTTCAAGCTTCTCTTTCCTGGCTAAGTAGGAACTTTTGTAGTATTGCAACCAAATGTCTCTTAGTCAGTAAGCACTGCCAAGCAGCAATATAACCAGGACACAGTTTTTTTTAACTGTCTCTTCATATTAACCCTATAGCTCAGTTTATTCGTTTCCTGTTACTGCTCTAACAAATTACCACAAATTTAGCACTTAGAACAACACTAATTTATTAGCTTACAGTTCTCAAAATCAATCATCTGAACTCAGTTTTACTTGGCTAACATCAAAGTATCCGCAGGCCTGGTTCCTTCTGGAGGCTCTAGGGGAGAATCTGTTTCTTGGCTTTTCCAGCTTCTAGAGGCTGCCTGCAATCTTTGGCTTGTGACCCCTTCCTTGATCACTCCAAAATCCTGCTTCTGCGGTCATATACCCTAATACTGCTCACTCTGATCTCCCACCTTCCTCTAATATAGACCCTTATGATTTTATCATTGGGCCCACCCAGAAAATCCAGGATAATCTCCAATATCAAGAGCCTTAATCACAACAGCAAAGGCCCTTTTGCCACGTAAGGTAACATATTCACAGGTTACAGGGATTAGAACATGGATATCTTTGGGGGTCATTTTTCACCCTACCACACACAGGATTCTGCAACACAAGTAGCAAAAAGACCGTTGGACCAGGAGTGAGGATAACTGGATTCCAATCCTGGGCCAGGAGTGAGGATAACTAGATTTCAATCCCAGTTTTGTCACTCCTTCCCCATTGCATAATCTCAGGCAGTTCCTTTTGCCTCATCTTCATTTGTAAACTGGGGATAATAACATCTAGCTCACAAGATGTTACTTGAATGTATGAAAAGCTCTTTCCAAGCATAGTAACTGGCATGGAGTAAGCACTCAATAAACATGCTAGCAGAGGGATGTCAGCATGGGGAGAAACAGGACGAGCAGTTAAGAGACCATAACCATAGTGCGGATGAAGATGAGAGAGGCAATAGCGAGAGTGGAAAGAAGGAGCAGGAAGATAAACAGAGAGGTATATAGATATGAGTCCAGATTTATATATTTCCTTGGGCTTAGGGTAAAAATTATCCTCATTTCCCACAATCACTGGGCTTTAGCAACAACCAAAAATAAGGGCTTCTATTTAATCTCAGCTCAAGCACCCTAAAGAAAACCCCAAAGCATATGCCTAGCCAGTGTGGATCAGTGGTTGAGCACTGATCTATGAACCGGGAGGTCACAGTTCAATTCCCAGTCAGAGCACATGCCCGGGTTGCAGGCTCAATCCCCAGTGTGGGGCGTGCAGAATGCAGTAGATCAATGATTCTCACTTATCATTGATGTTTCTATCTTTCTCTCCCTCTCACTTCTTCTCTGAAATCAATAAAAATGTATTTTTAAAAAACCCAAAGCATAAAAGTGTCAAGTTGAAGGTCACAGGATGTGCAAAGGCACAGAAGCACATAACTGGCAAGAAAAGAGGACAATATGTGGTCTCTATGGTTGGTATGAGATAGGACAAACTCTTGATGGCTGTCCTACACAAGCTGATGGCTTGTATGCCAATTTCCGATATCTATGGCTTACAAGCTATGTGACCTTGGGCAAATAATTCACTCACTCTGTGCCTTGGTTTCCTCAACTGTAAAATTGAGGTATTAGAAATGTTGTGAGGATGAAACAAGAATCCATGTTTCATATTTAGCACAGTACTCAGCACTTAAGGGCCCCACAAATGTTAGCTGGTATCATCATTGCTACAAGAAGGCTCAGATGACCCCAGAAGGCTAGGTCTGTTTCCTCAAAGTACTTCGCACTTCAATGAGAGACTAAAGCCTCAAATACTGAATCTCCCACCCTATCTTGCCCTACCCTTTCTCCCAGTACACACACAAAGGTAAAAATATGAGCAAAGAATATATAAATACTAGTAGCCCATTTGCAGGAAAAATCCTGCAAGCGGCCGCTGCGGCCGCTGCCGCCCACCGTGCTCCGCCCGGCCCCGCCCCGCTCCGCCCCGCCTGGGCTTTCCCTCTGGCAGCCACCTTGCTTTCCGCTTTTCCTCCCTCTTCCTTCTAAGTTGTCTTCAGTCTTCACTCCTCCCTCCCTCAGCGTATGCAAATTAACCACCATCTTGGTCGGGTAATTTGCATACTCACCCTGATTGGCTGGTGGGCATGGCTTGGGCTGGTGGGCGTGGCTTGGGTGTAGCGAAGGTGCGGTCAATTTGCATATTTGTCTATTATTAGGTAGGACTAGAGGCCCAGTGCATGATTGAATCATGCACGTGTAGGGTCCCCTACACGCTTTCGCTTTTGATCGAGGGGGAGCTGGGTGCCTGTCCGCTGGTGCACCAGGCCTTTCAGAAGCCTCCGGCTCGGTGGAGGCTTCTGAAAGGCCTGGTGCTGGAGCAGACAGGCACCCAGCTCCCATGCTTTTGATGGTCTGCGGCGGGACGTGAGCTCGCTGCCCCAGAGGCCCCTTCTGTTCCGCAGCACAGCCATGGCACAGACACTGAGCTTGCGCAACGCAAGCTCAGCGTCTGGCTGGCCCAATCGGCTACCCCGGCCACCCCAAGTCCCACCCCCTGCGCCTCCCGCTGGCCCAATCGTGGGCGTAGCGGAGTGATGATAATTTACATATTACCATTTTATTAGGTAGGATAGTAACTATATATGCACACATAAATATATACACATGTATATAAATATATCTACAAATACAGATATAAATATACACTGCATTTTTCTGTGGTCTGTAAAAGGCCTTTCCAAATTAATGACTAAGCTAGAATAGGAAGGGGGAGTTTTGAGGTTTTTTTTCTTTTGAAATTACTTGACTACATTCTCACTATGAAAATATATAACAAGTCAGAAAGTATTCAAAGTAAATTGTGACAGTGAGTCTTCACCCTCCCTCACCAATCCCACTCCCCTCCTAAAAAATTATTCACTGTCTGTTAACAATCTCCTTTCTGTGCATTTATACACACATATAGATGGGGTTTGGGGTTTTATTTTCATAAGTGAGCCCAGAATCTATATATTGATGTGTGACTTGATTTATCAATCAACAACATAGCTTGGAGGTCTCTCTGTGTCAAGATGTATAAACCTTATCCCATATTTTTCACACAGTTGCGTAATATTTCATAGTAATGGATGTAAGAGTCTAGTCATTCAGAAAAAAATATTAAATGTTACTGCTGCCTTTGTCCTTGGGCAAGATGCAACTAAACCATCACAGGCAGATGGCTGGTCTAGGAACCATGAGAAATCAGGCACAACTTGCCTTGGATATCTTCCTAGAGCTCCTTTTCGAACGGCCTGGCTCTGAAGGTGGGCTGTGTTGAAGCCAGGTGTCTCCTCCTTTCCCATTCCAGCCAAAACCTCTGGTCCTCAGCCTCAAGCCCTCAGGGTGGATGAAGCATCTTTTTGCGCTGCTTGGTGACAATCCAGTATGACCAGCCTTTAATGCATTCATTATGGGATAGTTTGACCAGAGAATAAACCCTCTCATCCTTTTCCTTCCTTCCCTTTATCAATCCCCCATTTGTTTGCCTTGTTGACATTCCATTCCAGAGACTGTGAAAGCCCTCAGCCAACTCCAGTGGAGCAGGACTGTAAGCTCCAGCCACCAACCTCCCAAGAAGGAACCACATTCTCTGTGGCCTTGACCTCACTGCATGGGCACACATCTAGGATGCACAGTTGAGACCATGTGGTAGTGTCAGAAAAGGAGTATAAAAGACCAAGGCTGATATAGAAGTGGAGGTAGCTAAGAGAGAAGGGAGGGAGCTGAGGGAGAGAAAAGACTCCAGGGGCCCATCAAAAACAGATTGTGTAGGGACTGAAAGACAACTCAATGAGAGTAATGATGTTTTGCACCACTGCAGGAATTCCATCTAAGGTCCTCCAGGAAGGTGAGTATTCAGCCTCTGCTTGCATATTCCCAATGACAGGGAGCTCAGTATTTTACAAGGTTGCCTATACTAGTTTGAATCAGCTTGTGGGTTCCTGAGAGGACAAGACAGAAACAGGGATATGTTTATGGTTAAAGGAAGAGAAATAAATGTTTAGGGTATGGGCAAAGAAATAGCAGACTGAGAAAAGCATCTGTTATGGGGTGGAGGGAGAAGAGACCTGGCAGCAGAGAATACTGATATGGTAGGTAGAATAACGCTCCCCCGCCTCAAAGATGTGCATGTCCTAATACCCAGAACCTGTGAATATTTTACTTTACATGGCAAAAGGTATTTTAAGTTAAGGGTCTTGAGATGGGGAAGATATGGATTATCCAGGAAGACTTGATGTAACTGTAGAGGGCCACCTGGGAGGCACCTGGGCATTTCCTTAATTATTCATCAGCTGAACTCAGAGCGTAGGCGAATCACGCCCTGGGAACATGCTTCCCCAATGAGGCTGGACATGTTAATCAGTTCTGACTTCATAGCAGCCCAGGTGTCAGCAGGGGCGGGTCTGGATATGTAAATCCAGTAATGCTGGGGCCTAGTTAAGAATGCAAATAAGCTCCTTTGATCCTAAGTTTTGGTGTTACTTCCTGGATTTTTGGGATATAAAATAAATCTGCTGTGTGGCTCAGGGTCGTTGTCATGCTGCCTCTCCATGAGAGAGGAAAGATGGCGTCCCACCCAGCCCCAGCTTCATGAATCTATTTCTGCATCTTGTTTTCTTTATTTCTATTATTTCTCAATCCCTGGCCGCCTCCACTTAGAACCGGTTCGTTCATCTCTCTTTCCGCGCGGGACGTGGAAAAGGGAGATCCCTGCCATGTTTGGCCCCCGCTGCGGAGAAGAGACCTGGCAGCAGAGAATACTGATATGGTAGGTAGAATAACGCTCCCCCGCCTCAAAGATGTGCATGTCCTAATACCCAGAACCTGTGAATATTTTACTTTACATGGCAAAAGGTATTTTAAGTTAAGGGTCTTGAGATGGGGAAGATATGGATTATCCAGGAAGACTTGATGTAACCACAAGGGTCTTTAAAGAGGGAGGAAGGAGGATCAGAGTCAGAGAAGGAGTTGTGACTAAAGAATCAGAGATCAAAGTGATGTGCCATGAGCCTAGGAATGTACCAAGCATCTAAAAGCTGAAAAGGCAAGCAAGTTATCCTCCCCTAGAGCCTCTTAAAAGGAATGCAGCCCTGTCAGCACCTTGAATTGAGCCCCTTAAGACCCTTTTTGGACTTCTGACCTGGAGAATTTAAATAAATTTGTGTTGTTTAAGCTACTAAGTTATCAGCAATTTGTTATTGCAGGAGAGAAAACTAATACAACCAGGCACCTGAGAGTGAGAAAGAGAAAAGTACAACCTTAATGTGCATATAAATCACCTGGAAATCTTATTTAAAATATATTTTATTGATTTTTTACAGAGAGGAAGGGAGAGGGATAGAGAGCTAGAAACATCGATGAGAGAGAAACATCGATCAGCTGCCTCCTGCACACCCCCCACTGGGGATGTGCCCGCAACCAAGGTACATGCCCTTGACTGGAATCGAACCCAGGACCCTTCAGTCTGCAGGCCGACGCTCTATCCACTGAGCCAAACCAGTTTTGGCTGGAAATCTTATTTAAATGGAAGCTCTGCTTTAGTAGGTCTTGGGTAGGACCTGAAATTCTGTATTTGTACCAAGATCTCATGTCATACCAATACCTGATTTGATAAATACTTTGATTAACAAGAGACTAGAAAACATGCAATAAAAATACCTGTGTAACATTTTACAGTTTATGAAGCCCTTTCACATCCATCATACTCATTTTATCATCCCCGCAACCCTGTCATGTAGCTATTATTGCTCCAATGATACATATGAGGCGGTCAAATCTAAGTCAGAGAGGTGAAGTTATTTAGCCAAGCAAAATCACAGATAGTATCAGGCCAGACCCCTGGTGTCCTGACTACAAAGCCTGTGTTTTTGCCATTGGACAGTAGTTCTCATCTCTGCCTGAATATGTGAATCACCTGAGAAACTTTTGAGACTCCAGAAGCATAGGTCATATCCCAGACTAATGAAAGTAGAACTTCTTGGTGTATGGCCCAAATGTCAGTTGTTTTTGAATTACCAAGTAATTCCACTACACAGCTAAGGTTAAGAATCATTTCACTAGAGCAGTGGTTCTCAAAGTGGTTCTGAACCTGCAGCAGCAGCATCACCTGGGAAGTTGTTAGAAATGCAGATTCTCAGGCCCACCGCAGACCTAATTAATCCCAAATTCTGGGGATGAGGCCCAAGGCCCATAGGGGATTCTGATGCACTCTCAGGTTTGAGCATATTGGGCCATCTTGACTCCATGAATGGAGTCTAGGGCTGGGGAAACAAGCACACCTTAGATCCACGTATAAAATTAGGCCAGGTGCCAAGCAACTGAAATCAGCTGCCTAATGGATGTAACAAAGAATAAGAACAGTTCTCAGGCTGGCAACTGAAATACCAAGTCCCCACGCCACAGCCTTTCTGATCCTTTGTAGGAAAAACATCTGCCAAAGGCCCACTCAGTCTGTCAAAACATCTGAATATATTTGCCTCCAACTCTGCACCTTGCTCCACTCCCTCACTTAAAATAACCTTTCCCATTTGTGCTGTCACCTGAACTGTGTAAATAAGCTTCTAACAACTCTTCTCCCCACCCCTCTCTTCTTGGTATCCAAGAAGAGAGCAGCAGGCAAAAGGTTAGTTCTAATGTACCTGAGCAAATGGATATACAACCTACGGTAAAATAGGAGTGACCTACACAGCTGCCCTTCCTGAGCCTATCTCACCTGCCTCAACAACACTATCACCCTTTGACCAAACTCTATCCCTGGAAAATGGAAAATTCCACAAACATTAGAGCAGATGCTTTCTAGAATGCAGTCCACCTCCTCTTCTCCTGTCCCAGATATATCTTAGGTCTACAGGATCAAGAAAGACAAAGATCAAGAAAGGCAAGGTTAGCCCAGCTGGTGTGGCTCAGTGGTTGAGGGTCAACCTATGAACCAGGAGGTCACGGTTTGATTCTCCGTCAGGACACTTGCCTGTGTTGTGGGCTGAATCTCCAGTGTGGAGTGCGCAGGAGGCAGCCAATCAATAATTTTCTCTCATCATTGATGTTTCTATCTCTCTTTCCCTCTCCCTTTCTCTCTGAAATCAACAAAAATCTATTTTAAACAATTTTTAAAGAAATGAAAGGTTACAAGATAAAGGCAAGGCTGGCAGCTACTACTCATGACCAGAAACATGGCCTGACATTCATGGTGCAGAAAATTTTTCAGTGCATATATCTCACAGACACAGCCTTAGATGGGGATGGGCTCTATTCTAAACGAAATGAAGGCTATTTACAGTTCTCAGCTTGATTTTTCTCTCCCTTCTAAATCCCAAACTGACTGAATTCCGAGGGATGAGAAAGAGGGAAACAGAACACCCTGTTTGAGAAAATTAGAATCTGAGGCATTAGGAAGCAAAAGATAAGAAACAGCTTAAATGTATGATAAATCCCCTGGAAGTGTGCTGGGCCCTGAAATAGCTTGCTTGCCCTCACTTCCCACTTCAACTGATTATGATCATCTTGCTTCATTAAAAGCAGTCATTATAGTAACTGAGAATTAGTTATTGAGCAAATGCTTGACTAAGATGAGATTAGTTGTTAAGCTTGAGGCTGAGGAAGAAAAGAAGTGGAAATTTAACATCAAGCTGTGGAGGAAGAAAAGGTGTAGTTAGTCATTTGTATCATCTGCCAGACAGGAGATCTGCTGATGCTCCAGTCCCTCCAAAGTCTGTGAAGCATCAGTGAAAGGAGAGAGAGCCTGGTGAGAGTGTACAGCAGGTACTTTCAAGTTGTCTAGTAACTTGGTTGTTGGAGGGGGAGGGACTAGCTCAGGGCCCAGGGGAGGTCTGCACAGGGATTGCTGCCTTGAGAGAGCTGGAGAAGCAAGAGGCTGAGGACCGAAAAGGGAAGGGTGAGTGATTCTTAATAACCAGCAGGATCCCAAAGATGACAAGCTGCCAGCCTGGACTGCCAGTGATGGCCAGAATGGTGCTGCAGCTCTGAATCCACAGCTTCTTCTCCAGCCCATGAAAAATTGATCTAGAGAGCCAGCATGCCTTGGTAAGTGGAAATCCTGCCACTTCCAGACATGGAGTCATCTTTCCCATTTGGAGTGATCCTTGCTGTCCTGGCCTCCCTCATCATTGCTGCTAATGCACTAGTGGCCGTGGCTGAGCTGTTGTTGATCCACAGAAATGATGGTGTCAGTCTCTGCTTCACCTTGAATCTGGCTGTGGCTGACACCTTGCTTGGCATGGCGATTTCTGGCCTAGTCACTGACCAGCTCTCCAACCCAGCTCGACCCACACAGAAGACCCTGTGCAGTCTTCGGATGGCATTTGTCACTTCCTCCGCAGCTGCCTCTGTCCTCACAGTCATGCTGATTGCCTCTGACAGGTACCTTGCCATCAAGCAGCCTCTCCGCTACTTCCAGATCATGAATGGGTTTGTGGCTGGAGCCTGCATTGCTGGTCTGTGGTTGGTGTCTTACATCATTGGCTTCCTCCCACTTGGAGTCCCCATATTCCAGCAGACCACCTACCAGGGGCCCTGCAGCTTCTTTGCTGTGTTTCACCCACGCTTTGTGCTGACACTCTCCTGCGCTGGCTTCTTCCCAGCCCTGCTCCTTTTTGTCTTCTTCTACTGCGACATGCTCAAGATTGCCTCTACACACAGCCAACAGATCCGGAAGATGGAACATGCAGGAGCCACGGCTGGAGCTTACCGGCCCCCACGGACTCCCAGCGACTTCAAGGCTGTCCGCACTGTGGCTGTTCTCATTGGGAGCTTCACTCTGTCCTGGACCCCATTCCTTATCACTGGCATTGTGCAGGTGGCCTGCCAAGAGTGCCACCTCTATTTAGTACTGGAACGGTACCTGTGGCTGCTTGGTGTGGGCAACTCCCTGCTCAACCCACTCATCTATGCCTATTGGCAGAAGGAGGTGCGGCAGCAGCTCTACCAAATGGCCCTGGGAGTGAAGAAGGGGCTCGCTTCATTCCTCCTCCTTCTCTTGGGCAGGGATGGTGGCCCAGACATGTCGAGGGAAAGTTCCTGTCACATTGCCACTATCTCCCACCCACAGCTCGATGGCTAAGACGGTAAGGGGAAAGAAGTTTCAAAATGCCCTTTCCCTCCTCTCTCTTGGTCCCAACCAGAAGATCAGATGGAGCTAGGGGAATGAAAGCACTTATTTCAGGCAATTGATCATCACCCCACTCCCCCTCACCCCAGACTGAGAGGTAACTGAGGCACGTTGCTGACTTTCTTCTATAATCAGTTTCCCCACTTGCAAATCTCCATTCCTGTGTCCTTCTCTTGCAATAAGTCTATTTCTCCTGTATAGGTATACTTACTTAAAGCAAGAAATGTACTACTGTGCCCAGCTGGTATGGCTCAGCCATTCAGCGTCAACCCATGAACCAGGAGGTCACGGTTCGATTCCCCATCAGGGCAGATGCCTGGGTTGTGGGCTTGATCCCCAGTAGGGGGTGTGCAGGAGGCAGCCAATCAATGATTCTCTCTCATCATTCATGTTTCTATCTCTCTCTCTCTCTTTCCCTTCCTCTCTCTGAAATCAATAAAAAAATATATTTTAAAAAAGAAATGTACTACTGTAAAGATGTTTAAAAGTCAAACCCTATTTTTTAATATACTAGAGCAACACCATCCAATAGAAATATAATGCAAGCCACATACATAGTTTTAAATGTTCTATTAGTTACATTAAACAGGTTTAAAAAATAAGAAATAGGTGAAATTAATATTGTTTTATTTAATCCAATATAGCCAAAACATTATTTCAATGTAATCAATATTTTAAAAAACTGTTGCATTGTTTTTTGCACACTAAATCTTTGAAGTTTGGTGTGTATTTTACCTTTACAGAACATCTCAATCCAAACTAGCAATATTTCAAATGCTCAATAGTCACGTGTGGCTAGTGGCTACCATATTGCACAGCACAGCACTAGAAAAAATGAGGTCCTGTTCTTTTTTGGTATGTTTGAGATTCTATTCTTTCTAACTTTACTATAGTGATTGCTTTGGTAAAGTGAGGAATCCTGTCCCCCTGATATAAATCAGACATTTTAAGTACTGAGTTTGCACAAAAACCTGTATTAGGTTCTAAAATGTGTCTTTTCCCACACATCATGGTGTTCAAGACAGTGTTTCTCTGGGAAACAGCCTACTTGTGATTATTTCTATTAACTCTCCCAATCTACCATCTTTCGAACTCTTTGGTGCCCCTTCCCCTCAGTTGGCCTCTTACTTAATTTGTAGCTACTTGCTGATGACAATGCTAAACCACAAATTCTGAGACACAGAAAGGGGAGAAAGAGGGAAAAGGGGTCGGTATCAAGAAAGGCACTACCAAACTCTTTACACTGGACCCACTTTGCTCCCTAGACCTTGACTTTCTTCCATTTATTCCCAAACTTTCATTTTCCTAAGAAACCCAGTTGCATAAAAGGATATCTCCACAATGGCTTAGGAGACCAGCTGAGGAGCAGGTGCCTCTTTCTGCTTTCTGTGGGTACAGAAAATAACTATTGGAATCTGGGAATTATGCTCAGGTTCCCTCTTGGCAACTCTAGCAGCAAAAATTCAAGAACAAAGTGGGGAAGAAACCCGGGAACTATACTCAGCCTTCCTGAGCTTCCATGTAACCCTCTCCTCAACCTCCTGGTCTCTACAGTGGATTCCTAGAAAGTTTGTCACTTAAGGCCTAAACTAGATTATCTCCCTAGAAAGCTGAATAGACAAAAGGTGGGAAGAAGAAACCTCAACAGCATTAATTTGTCTGGGATTTGGTACCAAAACAGCCTTGGAAGGTTAACCTCTCTGTATCTCTAAAATGATGGCCTAAGAACTTGGATGCTTTGCACTTGGGTTTTAATTCCCCTTCAGTCCTGGACGAATTCCCAACTTGCTTTCCCTAAGTTGTTCAGAGGTTAATGACCATTCCTTTCCATTTCCATACTCTCAAAAATTCCTTTCTCCCTGTCTTCAACCTTTACTTTCAGCACAAATGGCCAGTTTCTCACTAATTTATTCTAATACATAAACCCTCCTTTGTGAGATCTTTTTTCAGTTGCTTTGCTTACCACTTTGGACCAGGGGAAGACTGTGCTTGCCTTCACCATAATAGGTTTTATTTTATTATTATTATTATTATTATTTTTTAGTTCTTTCATTTTATTTTCCTATGGGTGCATAAGTGAAATTTTCCATTCCATTCCATATCCTCTAGTTCCATTTTAGGTTGGAATTCTTTCACATAAGCAAGCACTCTTTTTTTTAAAATTTCTTTATTGATTAAGGTATCACATATTTGTCCTCATCCCCCCATTCCCATCCCACCCCCCTCCCCACACATGCCCCCACCCCCCTGTTGTCCTTAACCGCTGGTTAGGCTCATATGCTTGCACACAAGTCCTTTGGTTGATCTCCCCCTTTACCCCCACCCTTCCTAATCCTCCCCCTGAGGCCCGACAGTCTGATCCATGCCTCCTTGTTTCTGGGTCTGTTCTTGTTCATCAGTCTATGTTGTTCATTATTTTCCCTAGATGAGTGAGATCATGTGCTATTATAAATACACTTATAAGAACCGAAAATGAGACAAGCAATAATGGTTATGATGACAGGCAAATGAATCAGTGTGTAGTGAGTTTCTTTCTGGGCCAACAGTTCTTTTGAGACCCAATTTCAATGTCACACAGTTCCTTATGTGTACATGTCAGCCATGACATTTCAGTTCTGGATGGTGGACAAATGGTGGTAATGCAGGTCCGACTCTGTCTGGTTTGGACCTGGGCAACCTGCAGTGATGCACAGCTGCTAACTGCTAGTATGGGAAGGCCACATCAGCGTCTTCCGTCTCTGGACTGCTTCTCTTCTGTCTTCATGGCTGGAGTAGTCCTGTCGATTCCTCTCTGTTGCTGGAATACACATGGTCTCGGAGTTGTTTTCTGAAAATATACAAACATATTCTCGACCAAAAGTTAATAAAGGAATATTTTCTATAAATTTGACTGGGCATCCTTTTTCAATTTTTGCCCAAATGATTTTCCTCTGGCTTGTTTTGTCACCTTGTGTGTTTTTCATGGGTGTCTTGCTTTTAGCCTTACAATTAATTTTCTAAAGTATTAATTTTCTAGATGTAATTTACTTACAGGATATTTTTCCTTACATGATATTCCTCTACTATCCCCTCCTTTTTTGATTTAAATGTTAGGAGGCTTTTGAAAATTTTATAATGTAGTATTGATGGCTTTTAAATTTTAATTTTTTGCTCTATAATATTACTGTTTTAGGTTCATTATATGGTGCACAATTTTATCATGAGATGAAGTACCAATAAAAATTTTAGTTAACACTTTAGGAACACCTTTTTGTACAGTACAATTAATTTTTCTAGAGTATTTGCTTGTTTCAACTAGCCAATTTAAATTTGCCTGAAAACTTGACTACTATTTTACTGTCAAATTTATTACTCTAACAATAATCTTATTGTACCCTATAAATATTGGTGGAAGGGATTATTTGCCTTCTTGAGTAGGTCCTGAGCATTCCTGGTGGTAGGCTGGATTTAGATATCGTAAACCCACTTCCCCACACCATGGGTACAAGACAACTCAAACAATTCTTGTTGGAGTGAGAGGGCAGCTGCTGTCGGCCAAGTCTCTGTCGGTCACCTGGGTCCTGATCTGAGCTGGGCATGGGAAGCACGAAGCAGCCATGGGGGCAGGAGACCTCCCTCAGAAGGGGCTAGGATTCAGGCCCCTGCAATGTTGGGGGGGTGAGGGTCTGTGCCCCACCTCTGTTGACCCCCAAATTCTCTCCTGATGGCCCCTCTGCGACTGTGCCTGTCTTAGGTTGTTCCTTACTTGAGGAATCTTACCCGTCTCTGGCTAAGAAGCCATCCTCCAGGGCCAAGCAGGGTGATGTGAGGTTCAGTTTTGTCTCCTTGGTAGCCTATGCCCCTGTGGCCTCCATGCCCAGCACCTGCCTTGGGATCCCCTCGCCTGCTGGCGGGGCCCCAGCACTGATCACATATCTTTTGGAACCCGGGTGTCTTCTCCAGGGAGGGCTCAGTTCTCCCCACTGGGTGAGAGACAGATCCATGGCACCAGTCATCACGAGACTTCAACCTCAACATGAACAGAGAGCTCATACAACAGCTGTGAGCAATTGAATTGTGAGAAGAGGGTCTCTCTTGGCCTAAAGGGTTAGAGGGACCAATATAGAATGCTCAGGTGCCCTCCCAGGAGGCCCTCTACACAATGAAAAGGATTAAATCCTTACATGTCCTTTTTAAATTGCTGCCAGACATTCAAAGAATTAGTTTGTACGTTTGCTTGGGATAATTGTATATTATGCTGTAGTAATTCTAAACTATCAAGAGATGTGTTAAGTTTGTCTCCAAGCACCAAACAGATGACTTTTTTTTTTTATCCCCAAGGGTGTGAGGAACTATTATAAGTACTGGGGGTGATCCAAATCTGGGAAAAAAATTTAATGATAGTGTAGAATAATATCATGTAAGGATATTCTTTGTTCTAGTCCATGGGCATTCCCTTTCAAACTGGCTATCCATTTCTTTTTATATAGACAAGGTCTTAGTTACATTTTCTGCACCTCTACCGGGGGCACGTAGTGATAGTAGTGACACACTTTCTTTGGTGTCCACACAAGCCAGAAACCTCTCTTTAATTGTACACACAAAGGGGCATTGTTTTGATTTCGTGTCATACAAAAGGGAAGCTGGGTGGAGACCCCTGTGTATTTATACTTTCTTGCCCCACCCATGGACCTCCTGGATGTCCAGGGTGTTTGGTATTATTGGTAACTACATTAGTCAGGGGATCAGCCCACGTAAGGGGTATTACCCATGAAGGGTCAGGAGCATAAGACCAAAAAACTTACCCTCTTGTCCCAGGTAAAATTACCGTACATCTGATGATTGCTAGCGTGGCTAGAAAGGCATTCTCAGACATTCTTGGGTTTCTGGTTACCTCACAATTTCTTCCCTGAGGTTTGACGTTCTGATTGATGTTTCTCTGTTTCTGGATCTATTTTTCCCCCCATCAGTTTATGTTGTTCATTATATTCCACAAATGAGTGAGATCATGTGATATTTATCTTTCTCTGCCTGGCTTATTTCACTAAGCATAATGTTCTCCATCTCCATCCATATTGTTGCAAATGGTAAGAGCTCCTTCTTTTTTACCGCAGCGTAGTATTCCATTGTGTAGATGTACCACAGTTTTGTAATCCACTCATCTGCTGATGGGCACTTAGGCTGTTTACAAATCTTAGCTATGGTGAATTGTGCTGCTATGAACATAGGGGTGCATATATCCTTTCTGATTGATGTTTCCAGTTTCTTGGGATATATTCCTAGAAGTGGGATCACTGGGTCAAATGGGAGTTCTATTTTTAGTTTTTTAAGGAAACTCCATACTGTTCTCCACAGTGGCTGCACCAGTCTGCATTCCCACCAGCAGTGCACGAGGGTTCCTTTTTCTCCACATCCTCGCCAGCACTTGTCATTTGTTGACTTGTTGATAATGGCCATTCTGACAGGTGTGAGATGGTACCGCATTGTTGTTTTGATTTGCATCTCTCTAATGATTAGTGATTTAGAGCAGGTTTTCATATGTCTCTTGGCCTTCCTTCTGTCTTCTTTCGAAAAGTGTCTATTTAGATCAGTTGCCCATTTTTTGATTGGGTTGTTTATCTTCTTTTTGTTAAGCTGCATGAGTTCCCTGTAAATGTTGGAGATAAAAACCCTTATCGTTGATATCATTGGCAAATATGTTCTCCCATGTAGTGGGCTTTCTTGTTGTTTTATTGATGGTTTCCTTTGCTGTGCAAAAGCTTTTTATTTTGATGTAGTGCCATTTGTTTATTTTCTCTTTAGCTTCCATTGCCCTAGGAGCAGTATCAGCGAAGAAGTTCTTTTGGCATATGTCAGAGATTTTTTTGCCTGTAGATTCCTCTAGTATTTTTATGGTTTCCTGTCTTATGATCAAGTCCTTGATCCATTTTGAGTTTATTTTTGTGTATGGTGTAAGTTGGTGGTCTAGTTTCATTTTTTGCATGTATCTGTCCAATTTTCCCAACACCATTTGTTGAAGAGACTGTCTTGACTCCATTGTATGTTCATGCCTCCTTTGTCAAATATTAATTGAGCGTAGTGATTTGGATCGATTTCTGGGTTCTCTATTCTATTCCATTGATCTATATGTCTGTTCTTGTGCCAATACCAGGCAGTTTTGAGAACAGTGGCTTTGTAATACAGCTTGAAATCTGGTTTTGAGATCCCTCCTACTTTATTCTTCTTTCTCAGGATTGCTGTGGCTATTCGGGGTCTTTTTTTATTCCAGATGAATTTTTGGAAGGTTCGTTCTAGGTCTGTGAAGTATGCCGTTGGTATTTTAATGGGAAGTACATTGAAATTATAGATTGCTTTGGGTATTGTGGACATTTTGATGATGTTGATTCTACCAATCCATGAACATGTTATGTTCTTCCATCTGTTGGTCTTCCTCTATCTCTTTTTTCAGTGTTGTGTAGTTTTCCACGTATAGGTCTTTTACCTCCTTAGTTAAGTTTATTCCTAGGTATCTTAATTTTTTTGGTGTAATGGTAAATGGGATTGCTTTTTTAGTCTCTCTTTCTGTAAGTTCATTATTGGTGTATAGAAATGCCATAGATTTCTTAGCATTTATTTTGTATCCTGCTACTCTGCCGAATTCATTTATTAAGTCTAGTAATTTTTTGATGGAGTCTTTAGGGTTTTCTATGTACAGTATCATGTCATCTGCAAATAAGGACAGTTTTACTTCTTCTTTTCCAATTTAGATGCCTTTTATTTCTTCTTCTTGTCTGATTGCAATGGCTAGTATTTCCAACACTATGTTGAACAGGAGTGGTGAGAGTGGGCATCCCTGTCTTGTTCCTGTTCTTAGGGGAAATGGTTTTAGTTTTTGCCCATTGAGTATGATGTTCGCTGTGGGTTTGTCATATATGGCTTTTATTATGTTGAGGTATGATCCTTCTATTCCCAGCTTGCTGAGAGTTTTTATCAAGAAAGGGTGTTGGATTTTGTCAAATGCTTTTTCTGCATCAATTGATATGACTCTATGGTTTTTATCTCTCAATTTGTTTATGTGATGTATCACGTTTATTGATTTGCGAATATTGTATGATCCTTGCATCCCAGGGATGAATCCTACTTGGTCGTGGTGTCTGATCTTTCTGATGTATTGCTGGATTCTATTTGCTAGAATTTTGTTGAGGATTTTGGCATCTATGTTCATGAGGGATATTGGCCTGTAATTCTCCTTCATTGTGTTATCTTTATCTGGTTTTGGTATTAGGGTGATGCTGGCTTCATAGAAGGAGCTTGGAAGTGTTCCTTACTCTTGAATTTTCTGGAATAGTCTGAGGAGGATAGGTTTTAGCTCTTCCTTGAATGTTTTATAAAACTTCCCTGTGAAGCCGTCTGGCCCCGGGCTTTTGTTTGCTGGAAGCTTTTTTGATAACTGCTTCAATTTCTTCCATAGTTATCAGCCTATTGAGATTTTTAGTCTCTTCCTGAGTAAGTTTTGGAAGGTTGTGTTTTTCTAGGAATGTGTCCATTTCCTCCAGGTTGTCTAGTTTGTTGGAGTAGAGTTGTTCATAGTATTTTTTGACAATCCTTTGTATTTCTGTGGGGTCTGTTGTTATTTCACCTCTTTCATTTCTGATTTTGTTTATTTGGGTCCTCTCTCTTTGTTTCTTGGTGAGCCTGGCTAGAGGTTCAATCTTGTTTATTCTTTTAAAGAACCAGCTCTTGGTTTTGTGGGTCTTGTGTATTGGTTTTGTGTTTTTTTTTTTGGTCTCTATGTCATTCATTTCTGCTCTGATCTTTATTATTTCTTTTCTTCTGCTCACTGTGGGCTTTTCTTGTTGCTCCCTTTCTAATTCTTTGAGTTGTTGAGATAGATGATCTATTACCATTTTTTCTTGTTTTTTGAGATAGGCCTGTAGAGCTATACATTTCCCTCTCAGGACTGCTTTCATTGTGTCCCATAGGATTTGCAATGTTGTGTTTTTATTGTCATTAGTCTCCAGGATGTTTTTAATTTCTTCTTTGATCTCATTGATAACCCAATGATTGTTTAGTAGCATGCTATTCAGTTTCCAAGTGTTTGAATTTTTTGGAATGTTTTTATTGTAGTTTATTTCTAATATTATGCCATTGTAGTCTGAGAAAATGCTTGATATGATTTCAATCTTTTTGAATTTGGAGAGACTTTACTTGTTACCCAATATATGGTCTATTTTTGAGAATGTCCCATGTGCACTTGAGAAGAACGTATATTCCATGGCTTTGGGGTGAAATACTCTGAAGATGTCAATTAGGTCCATCTGATCTAGTGTGTCATTTAGAATTGCTGTTTCTTTGCTGATTTTTTGTCCAGAGGATTTATCCATTGATGTAAGTGGTGTATTAAAGTCCCCTACTATGATTGTATTGATGTCGATCTCTCCCTTGATATCTTCCAGCAGATTTTTTATGTATTTGGGCGCTCCTGCGTTGGGTGCATATACGTTTACCAGAGTTATATCTTCTTGCTGGATTGCTCCCTTTAGTATTATGTAGTGGCCTTCCTTATCTCTTATTAAAGCCTTTACTTTGAGGTCTATTTTATCTGATATAAGTATCGCAACCCCAGCTTTTTTCTATTTCCATTTGCCTGAAAAGTGTTTTTCCATCCCTTCACTCTCAGTCTGTGTGTGTCTTTTGCTCTAAGGTGGGTCTCTTGTAGACAGCAAATATATGGGTCATGTTTTCTTATCCATTCAGCTACCCTATGTCTTTTGATTGTTGCATTTAATCCATTTACGTTTACTGTTATTATTGATAAGTACCTGTTTGTTGACATATTTTTCCTTAGTGTTTGTGTTTCTTCTTGCTTTTCTCTTTCTTCTTTTTACAGCAGCCCCTTTAGCATTTCTTGCATTGCTGGTTTGGTAGTGATGAACTCTCTTAGACCTTTTTTGTCTGTGAAGCTTCTGATTCCACCTTCAATTTTGAATGATAGCCTTGCTGGGTATAGTATTCTTGGATTTAGTCCCTTGTTTTGCATCACTTTATATATTTCATTCCATTCCCTTCTGGCCTGGTGTGTTTCTGTTGAGAAATCAGTTGATATTCTGATAGGAGATCCCTTGTAGGTAACTTTCTGTTTCTCTCTGGCAGCCTTTAAGATTCTTGCTTTGTCATTGGTGTTCGTCAATTTAATTATGATGTGTCTTAGTGTCGGTCTTTTGGGGTTCAACTTGTTTGGGACTCTGTGTACTTCTTGGACTTGGATAGTTTTTTTCTTGCCAATATCAGGGAAGTTTTCTGTCATTATTTCTTCTAACAGGTTTTCTATTCCTTGCTTCTCTTCCTCTCCTTCTTTTATCCCTATTATTCGAAGGTTGTTTCGTTTTGTGTTGTCCCGAATCTCCCTTAGGCTCTCCTCTTGCTTTTTAAGTCTTCTTTCCAGTTGCTGCTGTGTTTGTGTGTTTTTTCCTACCTTGTCTTCTAATTCGCTGATGCGGTCCTCAGCCTCTTCTACTCTATTCTTTAAGCCTTCCATTGTGTTCTTTATTGCAGCTATGTCGTTCTTCATCTCCTCTTGGTTTCTTTTCATGTTGGTGACATTTTCATTCAGCTCCTTATAGTTATCATTGAGTTGTGTGTATTTGTCATCCATCCGTTTAAACATCCTTATAACGAATACTCTGAATTCTTTCTCTGTTAAGCTGCTAGCCTCAAGTTCATTTAACTCCCTTTCTGGTGATTCCTCTTTTTCCTCCCTTTGGGAATTTCCTTTTTTTCTCCCCATGTTTTCCTGTAATGTTTTAATTGTAGATCCGCTTGCTTTGCTACCCAGGATCTTTTGGGGATGGTGCTACTGCTGTAATCTCTCAGTTCTCCTGGGCTTGGTAATCTAGTGTAGCTCCCTACTTGAGCTACTTGGGTTCTCTTGATGTAGGCCTGGAAGCTTGAGAGGCACAACTGTGGTGTCTAAAAGTCAGCAGCTATGGAGTGGAGTGTTCCAGTTTTTGCTGTCTTGCACCCTTAGTTGAAATCGCGCGTGTCCAGTGGGAACTCACAGTGGCACCCAGGAACCGTCTGTTGGGAGAGCTCCCAGTGGCTCCCACTAGCACCCTGTGTGTATATGGGCTCAGGGTGCCTGCCTGTTGTAAATTCCCTTCTGTGGAGGTGTGTTTGCAGGCGGACAGCTCTGACGCACTTTGAGGGACTCTGGCACTGAAGTTAAACCGCTAGGGTTTATGTGGGAAGTTATTCAGGAGAAAGGAGTTCAGAGTTTCTGCTGTGGGGCAGCGCGTCCTTGGCTGTACAGAATCACACCCAGCAGGGGCTCAAAGCAGCTCCCCAGAGGACCCTGTGGATATATGGGCTCAGGGCGCCTTCCCTTGCTGTGGCTGTGAGTTTGCCCGCTCTGGAGTGTGCGCGAACTGGTGGCGCACCCACCAGCGCACAGCTCTGAGGCAATTTGAGAGACTCTGGCACTGAAGTTAAACAGCTAAGGTGTATGTGGGAAGTTATTCAGGAGAAAGGAGTTCAGAGTTTCTGCTGTGGGGCAGCGCGTCCTTGGCTGGACAGAATCACACCCAGCAGGGGCTCAAGCAGCTCCCCAGAGGACCCTGTGGATATATGGGCTCAGGGCACCTTCCCTTGCTGTGGCTGTGAGTTTGCCAGCTCTGGAGTGTGCGCAAACTGGTGGCGCGCCCGCAGGCGCAAAGCTCTGATGTACCCTGGCACTGAAGTTGCACTGCAGGGGTGTCCCTGGGCAGTTATTTAGGAAGAGGCAGTTCAGAGATTCTACTGTAGGGCCGTGCACCCTTGACTGTGCAGAATCACCCCCTCAGGGGCTCTCAGTGGTTCCCAAGCACTGCCTGGGTAGTGGAGTGCCGGGGTGCCTATGGGCTGGGGACGCGGCGAGTCCTGAGTTCCGGCGCTGGGGAGGGGAAGGTTGTACTTACTGCTTTCAGCAGCGCACTTTTGGAGATGGAGGTCTCAGGGTTCGCGCATCTGCAGCTGGGGTGGCAGGTCTTCTACCAGAGTGGCTGTAGTGACCAGGTTTGCTTCCGAGACCAGACTGGGTGGTGGTAAGGTTAGGATTCTAGTCTCTAGCAGTTCCGTTCTTAAAGATGGCGGGGTCTCTGTGCCACTGGTGTCCTCCCTGGAGTGTTTGCAGCGGCCGCGGGGTTTTGCCAACCAAGACTGCCTGGATTGGATGCCCCCTGGAAGAACTGCAGGGTCTAACTGTCCCTATTTCACTCACACACACACACACACAGGTCCACACACACCTCTGTCATTCCTTCACTCGATCACACACTCACCCTTCCTACCTACCTGCCGGTCGCCATCTTCCTCCTCTCCCACCATAATAGGTTTTATATTCCTACAACTGAAGAACGTTTTGGCTCTCGAGGGGATGTTGGAAGCCAATATGCATTGAAGTACTGAGCACTCAGCAAGGACCAGTTATGCTAGCAATAAGGAACACCCTTGGATTGTATTATGAGTTATTGGGAACTAGGTAAAACACAAACAGTAACTGAGTTTTTGGACAAAATTGAAAGCCAGCTCAAATGACTTATTAGTGGTTCAAAGCTTAATTTCTTGGCCTTGCTGCAAAGGACTGATCTCGTCAAGGTAACACAAGCAAAGTATAATGGAAATCAGTTACAGGAGAAAGCCAGGAGCTGAGGAGAAGCTAGTGATTATGGTGTTATTAAGTTCCGTTTAAGAAACCTGCTATCCCTGGGAGTCAGTATGCGCAGTGGAAAAAATCACAGACTTTGAAGTCCCATAGACTAGCGTTCAAATTATGATCAGCCATTTAAATTTTCAAAGCTGCAGTCTCCTCATTTGTAAAATTGTGGTAATAATGCCTACCTTATTTGGTCATAGTGAGGACTAACTCTGATAATGTATGTAAAAAAATGCCTAATAAACTACAGCACATTGTTAGTGCTTAGAAAATGTTCTCTCCCTCTTCCTTAAAAATCCTGAAGAATAAAACATCCAACTGGCCAATTTAAGGGAGCCCATCATATCTGTAGATATTATGACCTCCAGGACGAGAACAATTTTGAAAATACATAAATTCACAGTTCAGAGCTGTGAATTCCTCAATCCCTAAATAAGGTTTTTTAAAAAATGAATGATGAGAGGTGACTCAGGTTGAAAAACACAAACAATAAATCTAATATCTTAGCAGGATCAAGGCAGAGCAGATACAAGCAAGGCACTATAATCATCCACTTGGGTTTAACAGTAACTGCAATGAAAAACACTGCATTTAAAAAGCCACCAAGAGCAAAGATACAGAATGCTATGTGAAAGTCTAATGGCTTTCTTTGATGTAGGCCCCTGCACAGATAAGGGAATGCACTGGAGAAGAAACATTTAGATTTCATTCATCCAGTGTTGTCTCTGGATGGACGTGCAAAAAAGCCAGATTCTGTTTAGCAATTTGATCAAAATAGCCAAAGGATATTAAGACCTTATATGAAAAAATGTAGGTCAATCAGTCCCATGTATAATTTCCATGAACAGCTTATTGTGAATTTGTTATAAAAATTGTGACATGACTAAGTTGTATACTGACTTCTCAGGTAGCTAACATTATACAGAGCATACCAGTTGCAGAAGACTACTTTCAAGAACATAAGAACACAAAGCACTCTGTGCAGGGGCATTTTGGGTGGTCCCAGAAGTGTTAGAGGCAGGTTTCCCTAATCCACCCACACTCACCTGTTTGTCCACATGACCAATAAGCCCATCTCTGAGAGTTGGCCAGCTGGAGTTAGCCTTGGGATATCTTTTTCTATGTGAAGACGTGTACATGGTTCAAATGGGAAATGAACTCCTGACTTTGACTTCATTCTCTCAGTAACTGGCCAAACTGAATAGAGACCAGTGAAATCAGCACGCATGAGAGAAATTTCAAGAGGAAAAAATAGTGTTGATAGCTGGGCAGCAAGAACAGCAATGGACCTAAGGCTTGACCACAACTCCTTGGCTACTGTCAGCCACGCACTTATTTTGTGACTCCTCACTACCCTCCATGTCATCCTTCAAACCATTGGCTGAACTGAAATCTTCTCATTTTAATTAAAAAATATTTATTTGTTATTTCTGCAGTCACATAAACCCAATTATGGTACCTACAAGTGTCAACTGTCATTCATTCATTTATCTGTCTATTCATCTGTTTACCTACCCCACAAGCATTCATTATTCAGAGCTAGGTATTAAAACTGCCTAGGTATCAAGCTTTGCTTGGATTTGTTAGAGATATATATTGATCTACATATGATTTTCATGATTCTTTTCTGATTATAATAGCAATTTTTATTCATTTCAGAAAATTCTGAAAATACATAAAGCTATCCATAATTGTATCATCCAGAGATGATCACTGTTATTCTCTTTTATCTGTTTTCTTCACTTAGCTTTATATTGTGTATTCTTCTGTCATTAAGTTTTCTTCAAAAATATGACTTGTAAAAGTTGCATGTTTTTTCAACATAAGTATATATTTTAACCATTTCCCTATAGTTGTACATTTATGTTATTTCCAATTTCTCACTGTTATAATATCACTATAAATATCCTTTTGTATAAATATTTGACATGTCTGTTTAATGCCTTTGGATAAATTCTCCAAAGCAATATTACTAGTTCAAGGAGCATTAAACATAAGAATTCTGATTTATATTCTTGCTGGAATTTCTTGAAGTGTAATGTTTCCCTAGGATATTTGCTAACAAAAATGAAAAGTGCGTTATAAATGAACCAACCACCCTGATATGAATATCTCAAAAAAAAAAGTACATGGCTTCCTGAAAGTATAAACCATACTGAGGGGGATTACCTAGTTGGTATTTACAAAAGGAAACCTATTGATATGTCTTGCTGCTAGAGTTAATCTGCAAATTTAGAAATCTGAACTAATGGGACACAGCACTTAAGAACAGCCCTCACAGTACAACTAGATAATCAATATAGCATTGTATAATATCCAAGTATTGATTTCAATGTGTTTTCACTCTTAAAATTTTCTGAGGTAGTTGTTTTGCACAATACTATCAAATGCTAAGGCATGAGAATATAAAAATATGATCACATGGAGCCAGGAGACAAGTTTTGATTCAGTTAAGCCTTGAAGCCATAGTCTCACAGCCTTGCTGAAAAGGAAAGGTGTGCTCCACCTAATGGATCACCTATGGCAGGGTAAAGTTCATAAGAGCTTAACATGCTAATACCCAACCATATGTCCACTGGATTTACAAGCTGTTGGGACCATAATCAGCCACTGAGCTCAAAGAGCCCTCTCATGAGGAGTCCTAGAAACGACCAGTGCAGCTGCTTAGGGTCTCAGAGTCTGTTTCAACGCACAAAGCAGTTCCTGTTGTTGTTATTGTTGAGGGTTTTTTTTTCCAAAACACCTCTATACAATGAGTCAGGCAGGATTCATTTGCTCCAGAGGACTGGGGGAGGGGGACTAAAATCATGTAAGACCAAGAACTTGAGGGGGGTCTCTTATTTCTTTAGGTTTGTGATTGAGTCATATTTCCCATTTACTATAATAAATCTACATCAGTTCCAGTTCTGTCTCAATTGTGTTGACATTAGGCACTAAAAAGCTGATAAACACACTGAGATAACACAGTTATTGGCCCAGTGAAATGCCTCACTGTCTTACAAAACTGTTCATTGTGCTTTTATCACTCATAATATTTTTTGCAGATTTGCCCACTGGGCCATTTAACAAATACTAAAACACTTCCCACATAAAAGCAAACTGGTGTCATGTCATCTCAAGAGATGGGTTAAAAAGTGAGAAAACTAAACCAGGCAATTATAGCTGAATGGCTAGAGGTTATTTCAAATGTGACACATAATCCAAAATTCCAACTACTACTTTAAGATTACCAGGTCCCTTGGCGGTTTTATACAATGATGTGTTAAATTGTTTATCTTATTTACTAAATGAATGGGATAGACAAGGATGCACAATGAATGTTTATAATGAGTTAGGCACAGCCCAAAATAAAACTGAATATTGATGCTATAACACTGAATAAATAAAAGAAATATCCTTTAGTGAAATCTTAAGAATTGAGATTTATGTGGAGTGGCCATTCTGAGAAGATATGAAGACAATTGTTTTTTAAAAAGCAATATCATTACTCTAATTTACATGTAATATCCTGAATGGGCTAGGCTATCAAAACTGTTGTCCCTTATATGATATACTTTAGTGAATGAAAAAGTACTTATAATCAGGTTCATAGTAGTTTAATCACTCCTCCCATAAATTTATTTATAAGCCTAACACACTTCTTTGCACTGGATGAGAGACAGTGAGAAGGCTAGCCCCATGTCCACATTATTAAATTTCAAACTAGTGGCATCTGTATCAATAATTCCAAGTTCTTCAATAAATAGTTTAACACACGACAAGAACAAGTTCATCTGTGTGTGATGGGCTAGTGATGAAGGAGGTCGTAGAGAAGAAAGACCAAAAAAAGGAAGAGAGGGAAAGCAGTACAAAGTGGAGAATAAGAGGAAAAAAATATATTTAGTTGCATGTCTCTAGGAAAATAATTTCAGTCCAGTATTATGGTTAAGTGTCAAAGAGTGACCAACCACAGCTATTGAACTTCTTTCTCCCAGGGTGCTATAAAGATAGGGGAATTAATGAAATCAATATTCTTTACTGCTCACCTGCAATAAACTTTAAGTAACCCTGGACGAGACTGTGTCAGTACACCTCTAGCATAGTCATTACAAGCATGGGCTCATAAGCCAGGCTGCCTAGGTTAGAATCCTAGTTCTGCCATTTCCTAGGAACAAAAGTATTTTACCATTCTGTACCTGTTTCTCATCAGAAAAATGAGAATAGTACGTACTTTATAGGGTGGTTGGAAGAATGTAAACTGTTTTTTTAATATTTTTTTTGTTGATTTTAGAGAGGAAGGGAGAGGGAGAGAGAGATAGAAACATTAATGATGAGAGAGAATCATTGATCAGCTGCCTCCTGTACACCTAGCATGTCCCTCGATCTCCTGGTTCACAGGTTGACACTAAACCACTGAACCACTGAACCGGGCAATGTAAACAGAGGTTTAGAAACACAATATACTTATAACAGTATCTGACACATAATAAAGCCATATAAGTGTTATTATTATTATTTTTTCTAATGCTGCAGCATTTCAAATTTTAAAAAATTGAAAGTTTTTTCATCATATATTCTACAGACCTTGATCACTATTTTATCCCTTTAAACCTAGTGTTTCCTGATCAGAAATGTCAGTTATTGGATCTTCAGATTGCTGGTAACATGAGGGATTTGCTTATTCAAAAAAAAATCCATGTAATCATCTGGAGTTAATATTAATCAATCTGTATTTTGTTATTGAGTCGCTTCATTGAAATACCTCACTAGCTATCCCAATCAAGCTAAACCACATTCATGCTGGGCTTTTATAAATACTTGATTGAGATAATTTACATACCATAAATAGCACCTGTTTAAAGCATATAATTTAATGTTTCTTAGTATAGAGTTGTGCAACCATCACCATAATCTAATTTTAGAATATTTTCATTCCAAAATGAAATTTTATACCCATTATCAGTCCTTCCCCATCTCACCCCCTCCACCCAGCCATAGGCAACCACTAATTTATTTTCTATCTTTATGGATTTTCCTATTCTGGGTATTTAATTTAACTGGGATCATATATGTGGCCTTTTGTGCCTGACTTCTTGCATTTATAATGTTTTCAAGTTTAGTCCACATTGTAGCATATATCAGCATTTCATATCTCTTTATGGCTGAATAATATTCTATTGCATGGATATACTACTATTCGTTTATCCATTCATCAGTTGATGGGCATCTGGGTTGTTTCTGCCTTTTCATTATTGTGAATAATGCTGCGAGGATGATATGGCAATTCTGTTTTGCTTTTGAGGAACTGTCCAACTATCTTCCAAAGGAGCCACACCATTTTACAACCTCTCCAGCAGTGTATGAGAGTTTTAATTTCTTCACCAACTCTTGCTATTATCTTTTTTATATACTGGGCTTTTTACTTGGGAAAATAATTACATCTCTTCCAAACCAGCAGTGCCTGCTTACCTTTGTGTTACCCTTTCATTCTAAGCATTTTTTAAATTTACAGACTTTATTTTTTAGAAAAGTTTTTGATTTACAGATAAATTGAGCAGACAGTAAAGAGAGTTGTCTTGTTTTGAGACAAACAAGATTTCGATCACTGTCTTTAGTCCCTTTAAATATTGTTCCCTTGTATTCATTGACTGAAAGAGTTCCCTTCTCAGTATACCTTCAAAAGACACTGTGGATCTATTTCATATCTGACATGGCCCTAAAAAGATATTTTTCAATCAAAATTTATAATTCAAACATACAACGGAGATTTATTACTTAAGGGGACTCTATGGTGAATAATCTTTATGAAACACTAAATTCTTCATACATGTAAATAATCCCATACAAATGTTATGTGGCAAGAAGCAGATCTTTATGTATTCCCTAAGGCACCCTTACTGCAGAGTATTTCACTATAGAAATTGGTTAATCCTGAGTGTTCAATCAAAATACTCTATCCATCAATAAGTTAAGGGAGGGAGGGGGTGAGAAGGATAATATATTAATCCATGACTAAAAATAGAATAAGAAACTATACCAAAAGAGCAAATCAAATGCTTTAATTTGAACTATCTTCCCATGATTTTGGCTACTATAAAGACAGCAGTCCTTAAAGCTTTAGTAATTTGGCTAAAGACCTCATCAACTTCAAACTATTTTTCTCCAAATTCCATATTAACAATAATTTACTCTCTTGCCTCCTTTACTCTTTATCATTCATCAGAATATTAGTCTCATTAAGACAACTTCAGGCTGAGTATATAGTCATCGCTAGTGTCCTCTGTGTTTTTCTACCCTATTTTATGTTGGACTTCCCCAGGCTCAGTACTTGGACTTTTCCTCATTTGACACTTACTCCCTTGGTGATCCTATTCAGTGTTATGGCTTTAAATATCATATATATGCTGATGATTTCCAAATGTACACTCTCCAGCCCTCTCCCCTGAACTCCACACTTACATGTCTCACTGCCTACTACACATCTCTATCCTCTCTAATAAAATGGTAATATGCAAATTAACCATCACTCTGCTACATAAGCCACGCCCACCAGCCAATCAGGACGAGTATGCAAATTAACCCAAACCAAGATGGCTACAGCCACAGAGAGCAAGGTTTCCCAGGTAACAGAGGAAGCCAAGCTTTCCATAGCCGTTGCAGGCCTAAGCCTCCACTCAAGCTACAAAGTTTCAATTATAGAAGGTAAACAAATTCAAACAAATGGCGGCAGAATGGAGCTTGAGAGAGCAGGCCAGGGTTGCCGCCAGCAACAGGGGAAGCAAAGCTTTCCGCACACCCTGGCCGGGCTCACCCGCTTAAGGCTACAAAGTTTCAATTGTAGAAGGTGAATTAACTGCCACAGAAATGGCTGCCGCCCCGCCCCGGAGGGAGCAGCAGGCTTGGCTCCGCTCCAGGCTACAAAGTTTCAATTGTAGAAGGAAAATAAATCCCAGATACCAGGGCCTCTGCTTGGGTTGCCAGGGGGCTTGGCCGGCCTGCAAACCACCACAGGCCCCTCGCTCAGGCCGCCCCACGCCCCAAGGGAACCCCCACCATGATCCGGGACACCCTTCAGGGCAAACCAGCTGGCCCCTACCCGTGCACCAGGCCTCTATCTTATCTAATAAAAGAGTAATATGCAGATTGACCATCACTGCAACACACAATATAGCTGCCCCCATGTGGTCAAAGATCCTGCCCCCATGTGGACACAAGATGGCCACTACAAGATGGCCAGCAGGGGAGGGCAGTTGGGAGGCACCCGGCCTGCAAGGGAGGGCAGTTGAGAGGGACCAGGCTTGCAAGGGAGGGCAGTTGGAGGTGATCAACCCTGCAGGAGAGGGCAGTTAGGGGTGACCAGGCCGGCAGAGGAGGGCAGTTGGAGGTGATCAACCCTGCAGGAGAGGGCAGTTAGGGGTGACCAGGCTGGCAGAGGAGGGAAGTTGGGGGCAAACAGGCTGGCAGGGGAGCAGTTAAGCACCAACCAGGCTGGCAGCGGAGTGGTTAGGGGGTGATCAGGCTGACAGGCAGAAGCGGTTAGGGGCAGGCAAGCAGTTGGGAGCCAGCAGTCCTGGATTGTGAGATGGATGTCCGACTGCCCGTTTAGGCCCGATCCCACCAGGATCGGGCCTAAACGGGCAGTCGGACATCCCTCCAGGAGTCCCAGATTGGAGAGGGTACAGGCTGGGCTGAGGGACAACCCCCCGCCGTGCACGAATTTCGTGCACCGGGCTTCTAGTTAAAGTATAATAGGCATTTCAAACAACGTACAAAACAAACAAAAAAAAATCCCTATACTTCCTGAGTCCTCTCCATCCCTATGGCAATAATGCCCTTCTAGTAACTCAGGCCTTAGAGGATCTTGGCTCTTTTTCTCTTACAACCCACATCCTATCCCTTAGTAAGTCATTATTTACTCTTCTTCAAAATATAGGTATTTCAACCCCTTCTCAGAGCCTCTCCTGTGATTACCCTCATCCAAACCACCATAACTTATACCATCACATTAGACTCTGGGTACATGCTCACCTCAGGGCCTTTGCATTTGCTTTAAACCTATATTGGCTTTTTATCTTACCTCCTATAGATTCCAAACAAATTTGGCTTGCTCAGTGTACGACCTTACCCGAATATTCCTTGTGCCTCTTCCCTGCTTTTTCTACAAAGCATATATCACCCTCCAATGTATTATATATTTATTCATTAATCTTTTATAGACAGAAAGCTACACGAGGCAGAGATAATTGTTGAATCCATGGTTAATAAGATTAGGTATATCTCCCCAAGCCCCTCAATTTTCCCTTAATAACCTATTATCTTTTTAAATATATTTTATTGATTTTTTTACAGAGAGGAAGGGAGAGGGATAGAGAGCTAGAAACATCGATGAGAGAGAAACATCGATCAGCTGCCTCTTGCACACCCCCTACTGGGGATGTGCCCGCAACCAAGGTACATGCCCTTGACCGGAATTGAACCTGGGACCTTTCAGTCCTCAGGCCGACGCTCTATCCACTGAGCCAAACCAGTTAGGGCAATAACCTATTCTTTATCTACCAATCCATCATTATCAGTAATTCAAAATTTAATTTCATTCCATTTAAATCTCACAGTATTTGCTGAACCTTTGCTATATTTTAGACATTTTATCAGATCTTTGCATACAGATCAATTAATTTATTAATTTAACCTATATTTACTAAGTAATATAACTGTGCTAGGTTCTGAGAACACAGCAGTAAACAACATCAACAGAATCTCTATTTTTATGGAACTTAAAGACTGATGGGAGATAGAGGTGTTAATCAAATAATCACACAAATATATTGTTATAAATACATAATATAAGAAATGATAACAAGAGAAGTTACTTAGATTGGAAAATTTTTCTGAAGAAATAGCATTTAACTTGAGGTTAATTAAATCCATTTTACAATATATATAAACCCTTTAAGAAACTATCTTTCAGTCTATACCATTGCAAAAACATGGCTTCCTTTTTGCTCATCTATTTGGGAATGAGTCTGGTATCTGCTTGGTGAATTAATTTTTATTTTATTTTTAAATTACAGTTTACAGTAAATATTATTTTACTGGTATAGTAGTCTTCAAATAAATATAAACAATGAGATACCACTGCACACCTATAAGAATAGCCAAAATGCAAAACACTGACAATACCAAAATCTAGCAAGAATGTGGAGAAATAGAAACTTATTCATTGTTGGTGGGAATGCAAAATGGTACAGTTACTTTGGAAGACATTTTGGAATCCTATATAATAAAGGAATATGCAAACTGTCTGGGACGCCATAACACCACGACTGCAGCAGGTGGCATGCACAGCAGACACGAGTGGGCAGGGCCTTGCAGCATTGGGGACAGGGGTGGGGCCACACTGGGGGTTAGGCAGGTGTGTGCAGAGGGAGACCACCACCTCTGGGGGTCTGCAGGCCTCCGCGGTGGCCAGGCCCAGGATCCGCAGGTCTTCCCTGGCTCCGGCCTATCTCTTTGGGGCAATCCATTGAGGAGCCCTGGATGGGTGGGTGGGGCCTACCTCTTTGGGATAATGGATCACAGGGCTCCCACACTGTGACAGGGCACAGGCCAGGCTGGGGGATCCCCCCCACCGAGTGCATGAATTTTGTGCACTGGGCCACTAGTTTTCTTATAAAACTAAACATACTCTTACCATACTCTCCAGCAATTGTACTCCTTGGTATTTACTCAAATGAACTGAAAGCTTGTGTTCACACAAAAAATTTGCACGTGAATATTTATAGCAGCTTTATTCATAACTAGAGGCCCGTTGCAGGAAGATTCCTGTCATGACCCACAGGTTGAGAACCACTGCTGTAGAGCCTAAGACCATTGGAAAACACAAATATTTACATTACGATTCATTAACAGTAGCAAAATTACAGTTATGAAGTAGCAATGAAAATAATTTTATGGTTGGGGGTCACCACAACATGAGGAACTGTATTAAAGGGTCGCAGCATTAGAAAGGTTGAGAACCACTGATCTAAGACATAAGAGACACATAATGTTGCTTGAACAAATAATGAATGGATAAGGATGAAGAACTAAACTACTTATTCCACAAATATTTGCGTGCCTACAATTTGCTAGGCACTATTCTAGTACAAGAAAGTAGGCAGAACATTTTGCTTGTCAGACAATTTGAAGCCTAGACACAGAGTTCTATTTTAAGCCTCTTTTAGCATTTTATTTGTACAAACTTCTAAATTAGCTACTTGTTTTTTTATTCATGATTAGAAAAGGACCACTTGCCTAATGTTTACAAGTGAGTGGCATTATGACAATGAATGACAGTGGGAAAGCACAATGCACTTAGTCTGTGCTCATAACTATGCTGTAAGAGTCCAGGCTCCATTTCATAGACACCTTCTCTTTATCAGTCTCTGGAGAATGTAAGTTATAAAGAGTTGGCAAAGGAGAAAATAGTAAATGAAGACAAAACCAAAGTAATTCTTCCAATAAATACTTTAATGAGAACCGAGGTCTGTAACATACATAGCAATAACTGCCCTGGCCTATGCCTTCTGCTCTCACCCAAGTCTGAGGCTATCGAACTACATTTAACCCACATTTGAAAAGAAGGCCATTTTGAATGTCACCCATCAGTATCCATCTTCATAGAAGATACCAATCTGGTGCCAGAATCTCAATGTTAACACTTCCTCTCAAGGAAGTTAACATGGTAACACAAACAAATGAACAATTTTGAATAATCCTATCTATTGTTCTTCCATCAGGAGGCTGTTGGGAGACCAATGGTTCAGTAAACACTCACAACTTTGTCAAAATACATTTAAAGGGGAAAAGAGTAGAAAGGTTGGCAGGGCTTGGCTCACATGTAATTCAGTCCTTAGATCTGAAGTCTCTTAAGCTGCTCATATGTGATAAAAAACTGAAGAGTAAGTCATGGAAGATCACTGGATTAACACAGAAAGCCAAACCCAGTTCGAAATTGTGCATTGCATTCTTAAATTAAGGTACTTAGTTTGTGCTATTCTAAGTTGCACTTGCTTAAAAGTCTTTTTAAAAACAATACCTGGCAAATCAAGCATGTACTGAATGCCCACCATGTTCCCATTATCTTCATTGGCATTTAGCAATATAAACAGATTAAAATTCTAACATAATTGGAGTCTTCAGGGACAAATAACACACAACCAAGAACATCAATGGTAACATGTAATTCAGTTCTAGAATAATCATTTGCAGACATTAAGTAATCAGAGCAATCCCAAGGAGGGTGAGAAATACTACCTCCCTCAACCTATAGACTCCACAAGGGCAGGAAATTACTTTTCAACTATGCAATGCTCACCACTCTACACACACCACCACCCACAGCATCCAATTCATGACTCTGCATGTAGAAGGCACTCAAACACAGTTAAAGGAAGGAGATTCACCCCTGAGGAAATAGCCCTACTTGGCCCTAGATTCTTTCACCCTATCAATGTTTTCTGTCTTATTATTTCCCCAGCTGTTTTGGTCCTATAGTTACGGGATAGGAAATATGGACCTCCTCAGCATGGACTTTTCTGTGGGCATTTCCCAGCAGGGTTTCCAAAAACTTCATAGTCCCTTCCAGATTTGGCTGTTATTTTTAGTGCTTTTTTTTTTTAAAGGGGACACTTTGCTATGTCTTTTCTAGTCCTTTCAGTTTGTATTAGACTCCAACTGAAAGTGATTTCTTAATTCCATCCTCAATGGTCACCATTAGAATGCTTAGGTTTCTCACTTGCCTAAAAGCTTCAAGGATCAAATTTTCCTTCCCATAGCATAGAATTACCTGGGAGCTTAAAGTATTTGCTTTCATTCTCATGTTCTAAAAGGATACAATGATGTTCCAGGGTCCAAGTCGAAGCCAGTTTGGCCAAAATCCTTTATAGAGTGCAAAAAAGCCCTCGTGTTTCCACATCTGAAAGATGTAATAAAAAAGAGTGAATTCCCCTTACTCTTTACATCTGACAATTACTTGTATTTTAATATTCATCTTCCAACTCCCTCCCCAACAACTCTTGGCTCCATGAAGTCCTTTTTTTCTAAAAACACACATTTGAATTCAAAGGTAATCTAAATAAATCTACCCATTCATTCAACAAATATTTATGGAGCACCTACCATATGCAAATGTATTCTTGATGCTGAGATAACAGTAATACTAGTAAATAAGAGAAACAAAGTATCTGTGGTAGACAGCTTCCAAGATGGTCCCCAAAGAAAGCCACCTCCAGTTTTTCACACTCTTGTGTAGGCTCACTCACACATATCAGGATTGGTCTGTGTCTCCAATAGAATAAAGCAGTAGTGAACATGTCACCTCCAATGCTTTGTTATAAAAGACTAGAGGCCCAGTGCATGAAATTCGTGCACTCATGGGGGGGTCCCTCAGCCTGGCCTGTGCCCTCTCACAGTCTGGGAGCTCTTGGGGGATGTCCAACTGATGGCTTAGGCCCGCTCCCCACAAGGAGCGGGCCTAAGCCGTCAGTCGGACATCCTTAGCACTGCCATGGACACGGGAGAGGCTCCCGCCATCACCGTTGTGCTCACCAGCCATGAGCCCAGCTTCTGGCACACTGACCACCAGGGGGCAACTCCTGTGTTGAGCATCTGCCCCCTGGTGGTCAGTGCACGCCATAGTGACCGGATGTTCCGCTGTTCGGTCAATTTGCATATCAGCCTTTTATTATATAGGATGCTTTATATATAAAGCTTCTGCCTTGTTCTCTTTTAGATCATTCACTCTGGAGGAGGCCAGCTTCCATGTCATGAAGAGGCCCACATGTGAGAAACTAAAGCCTCCTGCCAACAGCCAGAGAGGAAGAGAGGCTTCCTGCTAACAGCCACATGAATGATTTTTGAAGCAGATATCCCAGCTCCAGTCAAGCCATAAAATAACATTTCATCACTGGTTCATCACTATAAGTTCTGTGTAATGCTAGGGCCTACCTCATATCAATGCTCTGAGGATCACATCAGGAAAATTGTGAATTCCTTTGAGTTTGGGTTTCCTGTTTCAAAGGTGGTCTACACATACCAGCTTAATGGTTATTGTGAATTAAAGGAAAAATGATGTATATCAAAGGTCATAAACCAGTGGTGTATAATGAAGCCAACCTTTAGAAACAGTTCCTATTTAACAGACAGATTATCTCTTAAGTGACTCCTGTAATTTAGGCATTGTGTTAAGACATTGAAAAAAAAATGTTATTCTGCTCTAGTCAGTTTGACTCAGTGGCTAGAGCATCAGCCTGCCTGGGTTCAATTCCAGTCAAGGGCATGTACCTCAGTTGCAGGCTAGATCCCCAGCCCTGATCGGGGCCCATTTGGGAGGCAACCAATTGATGTGTCTCTCTCACATCAATGTTTCTTTTTCTCTCTCTCCCTGCCTTCCTTCCACTCTCTCTAAAAATCAATGGAAGAATATACTCAGGTGAGGATTAACAACAAAAAAAATGTTATTTTGCCTTTCCACTGGTGAAGTGAAACCCTCCACTATACTAAAAAGTAAATATATCTGGACTAGATAATATTTTGAGAATCCACACTTATAAATATCCCTTATCCTATGCTTGATTTCTTTAGATAAATTCCCAAAAGTGGTATTGCTATGTTATATGGTGGTAATCATATCATAAGGTATATAAATGTCAAATCATTATATTGTACACCTGAAACTAACATATTGTATACCAACTATACTTAAATTGAAAAAAATGAGCACTCAAGATAATTATCCTTACTAAGCATTTTTTGGAGCAAATAGCAACATAACTAGGGCATTATTTATGAAAGCACAGTGATAATATGCTTCCCCCAATGGATTATGAGCAAATGTCAAAGGTCTCAGCAAAACAAATGTTGAAAAATTGTGAAAATCAGCAAGAGTAACGCCCAGATGCAGATAACCTAGAACCATATATTGCTAAAATTACAAGGGACCTTAGAAATACAATCCAACCCCATCACCTCTCACCTAGACTATCACAATAAACCTCCGAATTGGTCTACAATCTCCACCTGGAAGCCAAAACAATCTTTTAAATTTTTAAATGAGACAGTGTCACTTTCCTGCTCAAAGCTCCCCAATGACTTCCCAGTGGAATTCATTCTAACTGCAAGTTTTCTGTGATGACATTTAGGATCCTACATAATTTAGCCCTTCCCTCTCTCTCCAGTTTCATTTCCTACTACTTTGTCCTTCATTTACCACACTCAGGCACACCAGCCTTATTTTTAACCCTTGAACATGTCCAGCTCATTCCTAACTCAGGACCTTTGTACCTGTTCCTTCTTTATGAAATACTTTTCTCTCCAATCTTCACGTGGCCACCTTCTCACCATCAGACCTCTGCTCAAATGTCAACTCCTCACAGCCTTTTCCTGGCTACCCTAGCTGAACTAGTTCCCATCATTATCACTGAGTCACTAGCTCATACATTCTGTTAGTTTCTTCACAGCATTTACTTCTATCTGAAATTATACTGTTTATTATTATGTATTTATTATCTGTCCCCTCAACTAGAACAAAATCTCCAGGAAAGCATGGACTATATTTGTCTCATTCACCATTATATCCCCACCAGCTAACACTGTCTGGCACAGTAAAGTTTCCAATAAATATCTAAGTAAATATAGTGTGCCCAAAATAATGTATACAAACATTTTGAATAATTATAAAGGCAGTGTTTATTAAAATACATTTCATTTTCAAAATTGAGTTATCAACTGTTAAAGTGTGTAAAATTTTTGGAGGGATGCCCTGCATTTGTTGAGTGAATGGACATACAAATACAGTGAGGATCTCTAACACTTCCATGCCATCTGGCTCCTTATAAAGCTCCAAAATATTGACTAACTTCTTTAGAACATTAGTACTAGGAGGCACATTTTTTGGCTTGAGGCAGTTGTGTGAAAACAAACAAGAACTTTTATAGATAAACAGAGACAACAGGCTACTTCATGAAGTTATGCATTCCTTCAACAAATAATTTGCTGTAGATAAAATGATAAACAAGATGCACACTGTCCTGCCTTCAAGGAACTTACAGTCTACTGGATGACAGATATTAAATGTAATTACAGAGGGGAGGGGTTTGGGGGCTGGGTGAAAAAAGGTGAAAATATTAAGCAGAAAAATATAAGGGGTGGCAAAAGTAAGTTTACAGTTATGAGTATATGAAACATAGTTTATTCTTGTATTATAGTTTATTAATTATTGTATTACTTTCCATACAAATAACTATAAACCTACTTTTCCCATGCAGTATGGTGACAGCCAGAGGGAAAGGGGGTGGGGGAAGGTAGAAGAGGGCAAAAGGGGGATAAACTGGGACAGAAAGAGACTTTACTTTGGGTAATGAGTGCATGATGCAAAAGTAAAGCCCAGATACAGATAACCTAGAACCACAGATTTAGTCAATAAACACACAAATAATAAAGAGTATAATTTCAGATAGAAGTAAATGCTGTGAATAAACTAACAGAATGTATGAGATAGTGACTCAGTGATGATGATGGGAAACTAGGGCAGATGATGTTTTATTGAGTTGTACATTTGAAACCTGTATGGTTTCATTAACCATTGTCACCCTAATAAATTAAATTTAAAAAGAATTAAAATGTAAAAGTCATTACAATAAAATGAAATGAATGTGAATGTGATATAGCCATATAATGGGATATTATCCAATTATAAAAAGGAACAAAGTAAAAAAAAAAAGATCTAATTTTAAAAAAAAGGAACAAAGTACTGATACATGCTATAACATGGATGAACCTTAAAACATTATGGTAAAATGAAACCAGCCAGTCAAAAAGGTCACATTTCCTATAATTCCATTTATATGAGATATTCAGAATAGGCAAATCTGCAGTAATAGAAAGTAGATTAGTATTTTCTTAGAGCTGGGGGAGATAGGGGGAATGAGGTTTCTTTCTGAGGTAATGAAAATGTGGTGATGATGGTTGCACATATCTGTGAATATACCAAAAGCTACTTTGAATAGGTTAATTTTATGACATGTGAATTAGTCCTCAATAAAGATTTAAAAAAATATAATAAATGCTATGATAGAGCAAGTGCACTAAACTATGTACACATAACCTAGTTTAACAATCAGGGAAGGCCTTTATGAAAAAGTAATGAGATCTAAAAATGAGCAGGAGCTAGCCAAGGGACTTAAGGTGGAGTGGGGAGTATATGGCTTGGAAGAAAACTTGGGATGAAAGAAAGTCAAGTACTAGAAATTGCTCAGTATATCTGGAATGCAGAATAAAGGTAGGAAAGATAAGACTGTGGAAGTAAAAAGAGGTCAAATCATATAGAGCCTTGGATCAATGAAAATCCACCCAATGGTTTTAAGATGGAGGTGACAGTATGAGGTTTGCAGTTGCTCATTTCTATGTCAGAGATGAATGCATTATTCCATTCGCCAAAGTGTTTAGGGACTCTTAGAGATAAAATAACAAAGTATGATGCTATTATATATCATGAGCATATAGAGTTAAATTGTTTTTAAAGAATTTTAATAGCAAATAAGTGAATCAGTGAGTAGATATAAGTAATTAAAGGTTACTGCCAACATGAAAATGTTTCCTCCTATATAACACAGGAGAGTGGTTACAAGTACAAACTTTGGAATCAAGACAGGTCCTAGTTTAAATCCCAGAGCTGACACATATTAGGTGTGTAATCTTGGATAAATACTTAGCTACTCTGAAACTAAAATCAATTTTATAAAATGGGAAAGATAATTATCTACTCCATAGTGTTGAAGTGAGTTAAAGGATATATTACAGTGTGATACATAATAAACATTCAATAAATGCTAGCTATTACTATATTATTGTACCTTCTATCTCCTCTTAACCAACATTCTCTACTTATCCTCACTTCCTATGTGTTTATCTGTCTCTTTCAATTAAAATTACAGTGTCATGAAAGGCAGGACTTTTCTGTTCACCAACCTAGAACAGTACCTGGCACATAAAACACAAACATTTTTGTATCAAATGAATGAATGAATGATTAAACACACTCAATGCACAGCAATCTGGCTTTTGCAAACACTAATCTAGCAAACCTCTTCTAGAAAATATTAAATCCAATAGATACTTTGCAGTCCCATACTGGATCTCTTTATTCCATTTGACATTAAATAATTACCCCTTCTTGAAACTCATTACTCCCTTTGCTTCCATGATATCTACTGGTATTCTCTTCTAAGTTTCCTCATATCTTTTGAACTGTTACCTTTTTATGTCTTCCCTGAGTTCCTCATCTGCCAAGGTATTAATAATTGGCATTTCTTTCCTTAGCCCTACTCTTCTCTCTACATCAGTGATTGTCAAGTGGAAGGGTGAGCATGTGAGAAACAGCAAGGGGGGCTTTTGTCAAACTCTACTCCCCAGAGAATCACTGCCTCTGAATCACTATTAACAGAAGGAATTTTTTAACACTCCAGTGTGCTAGGAAGACAAAAATGTTGTGAACTCCTTTACCTGCTCTCCTTGGTCTCCCCCTCCACAGTTATGTAACACCTGTATACTACTGATTCCCAAGGCTCTTAGCTACACCCACGAACTCTCCTCTGAGTGAAGACTAATATATCCAAAGATATCCACTGTGTGTTCCTCAGGAACTTCAAACTAAGTGCCCAAAACTATGATGTCTCCCACAAAACCTGTTCCTCTTCTTGTGATGCCTCTGTCAATAAATGCCACCACATGGTCACCACTAAAATAATATGTAAGGTCTCATTAGGATAGTTCCAAATATATAGTAAAGCACTCAACATATGAGTTATTATTATTCATGATGCCACCATCTATAGGGAACCCACCCCAAACTTCCAAATTGGATTAAAATTTCCTCCCATAGATCCCTGAGTTTTTCACTTACCAAGCTGTGTTAATTATGTTTGTACACCTACAGTATACTATAATTTCTCTGTGCCTATTAAAATGTGCCTGATCTATAATAGAAAGTTGTTAAACTAAGCTGAACCACAGAGAAACTATACGGCAATATCGTATTTTAGCCTCAAATTTGTTTTTGTAGAAGTATTATCACCAGTGATTATATCATACAAAATTCATTTACGATATTCAACTATCTACAAGAATAACATAGTGGAAACTTTCAAAGCAAAAGTGTGAACAACAGCACAATGCTGAACTGAAACTGAGTACCAGAATTCTATCACAGGATCTCTGTCTTGTTTGAAATGGGCAAATGTGGGATACGTTAAGTCCTTTATATCAATTGTACATGGTGCTATTGATAAAAGTATCCTACAGTCACAAGCATTCAAATTGAAATAATAATATTAAGGACCACTAAGCATCAGCAGATGGCCAAGGACACAGCTTTTCTACCTGGAAATTACTCTGACAGCCTATTAACATATACAATGATAACTCTTCCATCTTCAGAATTATATGTAGCAATTAAGAATAAGGCTTGAAAGAAGGTCTAAGACATCAAAGAAAATTAAAAATGCAATGCAAGCCCACAGTGTGCATACCTTTAAAATACCATCCAAAGTACCCTTGTAGAGGTCCACATGTCCCACGATTGCCCTCTGGTTCATCATGCGAGTGCGAACCACATCAACTGGATTAGAAGCCAGAGCCCCAGCCAAGCCACATGTAAAACTGGAACTAAAAATGAAAAGTTCAAGTAAATAGACTGTCCTTCTTCCACTCATGCCCCCTAAACAGAAATGAGGGCAAACTTAAATGTACAATCAGTCAGACTCATCAGATAAAACCTGGCACTTGTCCTTTCATTATAATCTAAAAAGAAAGAAAATATGTTCTAAAGAGACATCATTTAAAAGTTGTCCTTTTCACTTTTCAATCTGAAACTTACACAGCTTTTTTTTCTTAAAGGGGGACAATTTAAAAGTCTAGCAAGATTCCTACACAGGAAGTATCATACATCATGTATTAGTTATGTAGATTTTTCAAAACATAGGATCATATGCCAAATGCATTTCAGTAGTAAAATACCATAAAAGTTGCAAGATGAAGAAAATGTAGGATGTGACTGGCAACAGTCTTCAGCCCAAAATTATGGTTTTGTTTCACAGGCCCTATACAATTTGACTTTTTTGATTCTCATTGAGAAAAGTTTGCTTTCTATTCTAAAATAAACCAAAGCAAATAACAGATGAGCTTATTAGATATAGAGGCTGTGTATGAACAAATGCAAACGCTGACAAAAATCTGACAGGCTGCTGTATTAGATACTGCCCCCAAGTACCAAAGAGCCCATAGCATCTGGGATGTAGAATAAAGGTATCAATTCTATGAGGATTTCAGTGAGATTTTTTGTATGTTGGTAATATGGCATGAGCACAACCTATCATACTTACACAAAGTGAGTTAAAATTGTGTCTCCCATCACCCCTGACAATATTAAGTGCTTCTTCGTAATATCATAGACTGGTAGCTCTACTCCCACAACGATAGCAGCCCGCTGAGCAGTTGGAACGACACCCTATGAGACGTAAGTGACATTAGACACCAAGAAAATACACAGGTAGTGTGGCATAAGTCCAAAAGTGAACAAAATAAATTGTGAATTAAAAAGTGACAGAAAAATCCAAGTCTGGAGTACAGACATCACTCTTTCAAATCAATGCCTACTACTGGAACAAGTCTGTGAATTACTAAAAACCATTATATTGTACACTTTAAGATGGTGAATTTAATGGTATGTGAATTATCTCAATAAAGATGTTATAAAAAATCAAATAAAGTCATGAAGCAGAAGTCAGTGGGGAGAGAAGTGCTTCCAAGTTTAATTCACAGAATTTTAGGATATGCAGAAAAAACACACTAGGATGCCAGCAAAGGTATGCTGCAGCTAGGGAGAAGGCCAAAGCAAAAGCAATACTTCCTTATAAGTCCTCCTGGGGTAATACTACCAGAGTTTCACTCAACAGCATATTACAGCTCACATTATAGTGCAGGGCTGCTAGAGCATTAAAAGTCATATTTTGAAGAATACTGACACAAGAAAATACTTATGATATAACCTTAAAGAAGGCAAGACATAAAATTACACATAGTACTATTCTAACTTAGGCAAAAAGGTATGCACACATGCCAAATTTTTGTAAAAGATTAGAGGGAAATACACAAAAATATTTTTCTTCATCTGGGATTAGGATAACAGACCAGTTAATTTTCATTTTTATATCTATATTTTAAAAATCACAGTGAATGTTTTACTTTTATTTTTTAAAATTATTTATCTATATTGTTGAGGGTATTATAAATGTCCCCATTATCCCCCCACTTTCCTTCTCCATCTGGTTCCCACCCCACCCCACCCCAGGCCTTCACCACAAATGTTTTACTTTTATAAGTAAACTAAAGCCCCAGTGCATGAAATTCATGCAGGGGGGTAGGGCCCTCATCACGGTCTGCACCCTCTCGCAATATGGGACCCGCTCAGGAGATGTCCGACTGATGGTTTAGGCCCAATCCCGCAGCAGGATAGGCTCTAAACCGGCAGTCGGACATCCCTCTCGCAATCCAGGACCACTGGCTCCTAACTGCTCGCCTGCCTGCCTCATCGTCCCTAACTGCCTCTGCCTGTCTGCCTGATCACCCCTAACCACTTGCCCGCCTGATTGCCCCTAACCACTCTGCCGGCCTGCCTGATTGCCCCTAACTGCTCACCTGCCTGCCTCATCGTCCCTAACTGCCTCTGCCTGTCTGCCTGATCACCCCTAACCACTTGCCCGCCTGATCACCCCTAACCACTCTGCCTGCCTGCCTGATCGCCCCTAACTGCTTGCCTGCCTGCCTGATCACCCCTAACCACCTCTGCCTTGGCCCCCGCCACCACAGCTTCGTCCAGGTCGTCTGGAATGACATGTGGAAGGTCGTCCGGAAGGATGTCCAGAATGACACCCAGAATGTCCTTCATGCACTAACTGGTTTGGCTCAGTGGATAGAGCATCGGCCTGTGGACTGAAGGGTCCAAGGTTCGATTCCGGTCAAGGGCATGTACCTTGGTTGCAGGCACATCCCCAGTGTGGGGGGTGCAGGAGGCAGTTGATCGATGTTTCTCTCTCATCAATGTTTCTAACTCTCTATCCCTCTCCCTTTCTGTGAAAAATCAATAAAATATGTTTTTAAAAAAAGTTGTTCGGCTGTCCAGTCTAATTAGCATATTATACTTTTATTATTATAGATTGTGTTCAAATGTCATTGAAAATTAAACATAACATACTGTGGGGACAACTGCTTTCTGGAAGACCTGTTATATTATTCAATCATCTCTAAATTTCCTAACTCGCCCTAGCTGGTTTGGCTCAGTGGAAAGAGCATTAGCCTGCGGACTGAAGGGTCCCAGGTTCGATTCCGGTCAAGGGCACATGCTCAGGTTGCAGGCTCAATGGGTGGCAGGAGGCAGCCAATGGGTGATTCTCATCATTGGTGTTTCTATCTCTCTCTCCCTCTCCCTTCCTAAAATCAATAAAAATATTTTTTTAAAAAATTCCTAACTCAATGTATACAGTGGAAGTAATATAGCTGTGCTGTCACCATGTTTTATTCTGCTGATCGGGCTGACTGGCCCAAAAATGCCTTCCTCTCTGACCCGTCCATCTGCTCAACTCCGTTAGAAGACGACCTTTACAGAAGACTACTTTGGTGAACACTAATGTCCCAAACTGGAGTCCATGGGCTGAATTCAGACATGTTTTGTTTCACCAAACAGTGTTTCTAGAAGGCTGAATAAGCTGTCAACATATAAAAAACCAGGACACTTCACATAGAAATGCAGATTTCTCTTGAAAGTCCAGAAAACTTGGCCACACTGAATTCACATCACACATGGCAACAATGAGCGGGGCAGGTGCTTTCCAGTTACCAAAGTCCCCACCACTCTATTGTCTCTCCAAATCTGACATTAGTGCCAGTTACGCTTTATTGTTGTATTCATGTGGTTATTTCTCCCAATGGAGTAGGGAAGAAAGTGAAATGTTTCCAGTATCCATATTATAATCAAAGCAGGGAAATAAAGCATAAACAAAGAGGACCATGTGTTTGAAGAAACATGCAAACAAACATATTTCCCTTTGAAATGAAAAATATAATTCTGTATTTTAATATGCAAATAACATGTCTGTGTCAAAAGAATACATAACACAATGTACATGCTTGGATGATGTAAGTAGCCTGGATCATAAAAGTAGCTATGTTCAGTTCCTCAAAAAATTAAACATGGAATTACCATACAATCCAGCAATCCCACTTTTGGGTATATACATAAAAGAACTGAAGTCACAGTCTTCACTCACCCATGTCCACAGCACTATTATTCATAAGAGCCAAGGTGTAGAAACAACCTAAATGTCTATTAACAGATGAGCAGATAAACATACACAATAGACTATTATTCAGCCTTAAAAAGGAAAGAAATTCCGACACATGTGACAACATGAATGAACCTGGAGGGGCACTATGCTAAGTGAAATAAGCCAGTCACAAAATGACAAAAGTATGATTTCACTTATATAAGGTACCCAGTACAGTCAAATTCATAGAGACAGAAGGTATAAGGTTGAGGGGAAGGGGAGAATAGGGAATTGCTTAATGAGTACAGAGTTCCAGTTTTGCAAGATGAAAAGAATTCTGGAGACTGGTTGTAGAAAAATGTAAATGTACTCTACACAACTGAACTTGAAATCATTAAGATGGTAAATTTTTTAATTTGTATTTTACCACAACTAAAATTTTTAATTAAAAATAAAGTAGCTATGTTCCCCTGACCAAATCTTTAATTCTATTTATTAAGAATTCAATTCTTTCCTTTAGCCTTACTTTGTAAAAAAAATTCTAGCTAGTTCCATTTTCTGGCTTTAAATTTAAATTTTCTGGCTTTAAATTCTAATCAAGAAACGGCACCCTGCTATTATTAAAAAGCAAACCTCATTTAATCCAGGTATATAGGTATTCATTGTTCTATTCTTTCCACTTTTCTGTATGTTTGAAATTTCTGTAAGAAGAAGTTGGGGAAAATTATAAAGGAAGAAAAAAAAACAAAGTTCTCTTTTTTAAGAGTCTATTAATAGAATTTCCCTTCTACTCTCGGCATATTCTATTAGTAGTCTTACTTAATATTAAGTGGTTAAAATAGGATAAATCATTACAGGAAAACAACAAAAAAAGAAGTATGGATAGAAGACTGAAAAATAATAAGACAAAATGTTAAAAGTGATTATCTCTAGCTAGTGGGACTTGGTGGATTTTTTCTCATTTATATATTTTCTCAATATTTTATAGTACATCTTTTACCTTTTAAAAGATTTAAAAAGGTTGTTTTAGGCAACGACTTTAGAACGTAAGCATTACAGAGGTATCATGAACAGACATTGCTGTGTCAGTACAAAACTGGCAAAAATAGATATTGAAGAACTAATTCACTGTGAATTTGAACAAATCAAAATGCTATCTCAAATAATGTAATATCTTATCTCATATACATAACCCCCAAACATTAAGTAGAAATAAAGACAACTGATAAATTCTGGTCCTTTCATAGGTGATAAGGAGCTTCTTACCTTATTTTTTGGGTTACCAAGAATCTTACACAGTATAAGATGACAGTTCACAATTGTATGGCTTTATATATAAAAGGTATTCTTTGTAAATTCTAGGAACTGAGTATACAACAATATCAGGAAAAGAGTACTCACCCTCCACAGGCCCTTGGTACCTTCTTGCTGATATATATCAATGAAGCTGCCAATCATGCTGCCTTGGAACAAGCTTCCCTGAGCCTGCATTCGAATCTAAAATAAGAAGAGGTGAACATTTTGTTTTGACTGAGAGAACAAAAATGAGATACTTTACTCATTTAAAATTTAAGAAAATAGTTTTTGGGAATTAAAGAAAAATCAGGCCCAGCCGGCATGGCTCAGTGGTTGAGCGTCAACCTATGAACAGGAGGTCACAGTTCAATTCCCAGTCAGGGCACATGCCTGATTATGGCTTGATCTCCTATGTGGGGCATGCAGGAGGCAGTCCATCAATGATTCTCTCTCATCATTGATGTTTCTATTTCTCTCTTCCCTTCCCTTCCTCTCTGAAATCAATAAAAATTTTTAAAAAAGAAAAATGAACCTGCTATTATTATGAAGTTAATGACTTAAACTATATATAGAAAGTGTCCATAATAATAAAAGCGTAATATGCTAATTAGACCGGACGTTCTTCTGGACGACCTTCCGGATAAAGCTGAGGCTGCGAGGGAAGCCCAGGTCCTGGGTGCCTGCCGGGGGCCAGAGGGAAGCCCGGGTCCCGGGTGCCTGCCTGCGCCGGAGGGAACCCCGGGTCCTGGGTGCCGGTGGCTGGAAAGAAGCCTGGGTCCCAAGTGCCAGGGGGAAGCCGGTGCTGGTAGCCAAGGGAAGGAAGGCCTACTCTTGCACGAATTTCATGCATTGGGCCTCTAGTATCTTGTAAAGATGATTTTATCAGCCTCACATTCCTCATATGTAGGTCTATCATTTCTGGAGTTGAAAGAAAACTTGAGGAAAAGAAAGAACAAGTACTCAGTGTAGGTAAAAAACAATTCATTTAAAATATGAGTGATTTAGTGAAAAATTAAAAGTCTACATGTTCAAAAACCACAAAGGATTGGCTGCATACATTTATGGTGCATCCATTTAATGGAATACTGTGCAGCCATAAAATTATGTTGTAGAATAATATTTGACACTGAAAAAATGTCAACAAGTTATTGTTAAATAGAAAAAACAGGCTGCAAAGCAGTATGTTTGCTATATAATTTTTCTTTTTTAAAAAAATATATTTTATTGATTTTTCACAGAGAGGAAGGGAGAGGGATAGAGAGCTAGAAACATCGATGAGAGAGAGACATCGATCAGCTGCCTCCTGCACACCCCCCACCGGGGGATGTGCCCGCAACCAATGTACATGCCCTTGACCGGAATCGAACCTGGGACCCTCCAGTCCGCAGACCGACGCTCTATCCACTGAGCCAAACCGGCTTCGGCCTATATAATTTTTATTAAAAACATGTGCTCTTAAAATAAGACATATGCACAACAAAGAGAGTGGATGAACATACACACGCAAATGTTAACCATGGTTTTTTAAGTCTGAGAGATGAGGCTATCCGTGAGCATTTTTTCCCCTTTTTGCTTTTTCTGCCTCCCACTTTTTTCTACATTTAACATGCACTGCTTATGTAATTATAAAAAACAAAAATGTTTTAATGTAATTTTATACTACAAGACACTAAACTGAATTTTATTTGTAAAAAGCATGATACTACATCCTGCAAACGAAGAAAAATCAGCCTGCTATTATTATGAGAAGAGCACAAGAAAGGAGATAGAGCACTCTGCACACACAGAATCACAGGAGTTGTGCCCTAGCCAGTTTGTTTCAGTGGATAGAGTGTCAGCCCATAGACTGACCTGTCCCGGTTTGATTCAGATCAAGGGCATGTACCTTAGTTGCAGGCTCAATCCCAGCCCTGATCAGGGAGCGTGTGGGAGGCAACCAATCAATGTGTCTCTCTCACATTAATGTTTCTCTCTCTGTGTCTCTCCCCCTCCCTCCCACTCTCTCTAAAAATCAATGGAAAAATATCCTCGGGTGAGGATTAACAATACACAAAAAAAGAATCACAGGAGTCATCACTAAATACTAGTGGCCCAAATGTAGCCCTGATTTTCATTAAGCAAAATTCTAGGTTTCCATATATATCATGTAACAGCAACATGTTTCTATGTAGAAAATCAACTGTTACTACTAAGAGTTGAAATAAAAGCCTAAAACAAATTATATCAGAATAGAAATCACCACAAAGACAAGCTGAAACCACAAATATCGTATGACTAGTAGCCCTGCACAGGAATCTGTGCATAAGTAGCTCGCTGCCTCGCCCTCCTGTAGCTCTCCACCACTTGTAGATTGGTCGTGACATTACAGTGTAACAGATAATTAGCATATTCCTCTCTTATTATATAGGATAAGTACAAGATTTCTTTAAGGAGATGATTCCTGAGCAGGTCTGGGACTAGGGTGGAGCAACAAGCAGGGCACTTCCCTCAGGCACAAAATGTAGGAAGAAAACACAAAAAACTTCAGTAATCCAGATAAATAACATCTTAATGAAACATTTTTTTAAAAAATCACAATTAATGCACAAAAACCAACAATAAACCAAATATCAAAATTGCAACTAAAATAGGATCCAACATGGTGGGATTAAGGTGAGGCAAAGACGATTAATTGTACAAAATATTGATATTCTATTCACCATTAATTTTTTGCATTCATCTTAATTTCTGAAAAATATTGCATAAAAACATTATCTCTTGATTACTGAGTTTTTGGTACCTCCTTACATTTTGCAACCAAAGAGATTGCCTTACTTGTCTCATCCTAGTCCTGGCCCTGTTCCTAAAAATTTTTGAAGGATAAATTCATAAGGAAAGGGGGGAAAGCAATTGAGGCAGAAACAGGGGCGAAGAAGCAACACATAGTAAATCAGAGAAAGAGCTATCCAAGGATAAAAGGATTGAACAGCCCAACTGTGATTATAAATCTTATATTGTTACCGTCACAGTCTAAGTTTGTGATCTGGGATTCTCTCATACATTTTATCATATATTTAGTGCTTTTAATTAATCATAATCTGATTCATCATACATTTAAATAAGTTAAATATAAAATGTTTGCCTTTTAATGAGATAAAATAAGGTGAAGATTTATATTAAAATAAACATTTCATTCTGTGTTTTGATAAAATCTGAAAGCAATCCATATTTTGAAAACTCAGCACCACTAACCTATATTGTTCTGATTCTGAATTCAGAATATCCCAACACAAGCCAAAATATGCATACCATTTCAAAGCCAAATCTCACTCTTAATAGAAATATGGAAAAGACAGAAGCATTATAGACTTAAGGTACCTCAATTAGGTACTAGAAGAGGCTTTTCCAAAAACTACATTTCGATTTATTCCTTTGATCGGTGCCCCAGGTTACACCACAGGTCAATATACCATACTAAGCTCTGGAAGGGGTAAGGGATATGCCTTTCTTTTGTAAAGTGGGGAAAGGACTATTATATATACAAGTTCTCCCTCAGATCACTTTTAGAAAAGAGTACAAATGGAAGTAGGGGATCTTGAAATTAATTTCCTTAAAATTGCACAGCCCTTGGAAAGAACCTATAAAAGGTTTCAATATTCTAGTTTGAAGACCAATGGATTAATGCATACCTTAACAAATTGACTACTATTTATTGAGCATCTGCTACGAACAAGTACAATGACAGGCACTTTATACTAGTATATATGTATTATCTATAATCCTTAACAACCATATGTGATTAAGTACTGAATTATCTTCATTTTACAAATGAAGCAATTAAGTGATTTACCCAAAGTTTTACAGCAGACAAGTGACAGAGTGGGGAATCTAAACCCAAATCTGATTCAAAACTCATGCTCTTTTCACATCACACTGCACACCCAATGCTACCAGACCTCTCTTACCTTTAGTACATCAGTGGGATTGGCTATAGTGGAAGATATCACTCCTGACACTACCCCACAGATCATATTAATTAGAAGAGTTTCATCTGTAAAAAGGAGGGGGGGAAAGAAAGAAAGAACGAAATGTCTGCTTGTATTAGGTACCAGTTTCTGAGAACAGAGTACTGAGCTATCAGAGGAAGGGAAACTTAGTCAGAGAAATGACTGTAGAAATGAACTACAAAGCTTATGAAAATGAACACATATTTCTAGATCTCAAATCAGTACTGAAATGTATAAAAATTGTAATACATAAATCATTTTTTAAACTATTTCTAAAGGACACTGGGACATGTTCTATTATTATATGTAACTGCTAATTACACACACAAATTCAAATGTGGTATTTTACCCTTCAATCATTTCAAACATCTAAAGAAAACTATTTTAAGTCTTTTTCTGGAGAATCATTAACTCAAAAGACTCAGGACTGAATGTTAAAAGATAAATGATACTTATTATATGGAATCTAATGAACAAAATAAACTGACGACCAAAATAGGTCCAGAGGCATGGATGCATGGAACAGAATGACAGATCTCAGTGTGGAGGGGGTGGAGGGGATGGGAAAAGATTAACCAAAGAACACATGCACATATACATAAACCATGGACACAGACAATAGTGTGGGGAAGGCCTGGGGTGGGGTGGGGCTGGGTAGAGGGGGCAAAGGGTGGGGAAATGGGGGACATCTGTAATACTGTCAACAATAAAAAAATTTTTAAAAGATAAAATCTTTGCCCTAGCCAGTTTGGCTCAGTGGATAGAGCGTCTGCCTGTGGACCAAAGGGTCCTGGGTTCCATTCCGGTCAAGGGTACGTACCTCGATTGCAGGCTCCTCCCTGGCCCGAACCTGGTCAGGGCGTGTGCAGGAGGCAACCAATTGATGTTTCTCTCACATAGATATTTCTGTCTTTCCCTCTCTCTTCCACTCTCTCTAAAAATCAATGGAAAAATATCCTCAGGTGAGGATTAAAAAAAAAAGATAAAATCTTTGTCTAATAGAAAAATATTATCTAAATAATAATTGTGATTGGCCTTAATATCTACTAGCCTCAATATCTACTAGACTCTATTTATTTACAGGAGGTTTCTATAATCAAATGTGAAAAACTAGTCATTTGGAACTAAATCCCCTCGGCTACCAAAAATAAAACAAAAGAGAAAAAAACCCACAGAGCCCCTGGTGGGATGGCTCAGTTGGCTGGAGCATCATCCCATGCATCAAAAGGTTGCAGGTTTGATTCCTGGTCAGGGCACATACCTAGGTTGCAAGTTTGATCCCCGGTCAGGGCGCATTCAGGAGGCAACCTATTGATGTTTCTCTCTCATATAGATGTTTCTTTCTCTCTCTCTCTCTCTCTCTCTCTCTCTCTAAAATCAATAAAAACAGCCCTAGTTAGTTTGGCTCAGTGGATAGAGATTCGGCCTGCAGACTGAAGGGTCCCAGGTTTGATTCCAGTCAAGGGCAAGTGCCCGGCTTGTGGGCTCAATCCCCAGTAGGGGGCATGCAGGAGGCAGCTGATCAATGATTGTCATCATTGATGTTTCTTTTCCCTCTCTCCCTTCCTCTCTGAAATCAATAAAAATATGTTTAGAAGATAAATAAAACCAATAAAAACATATCCTCAGATAAGGATTTAATAAAAAAAAAATCTTCACCATGAAGAGCCCACAAACAGAAACTAGGTAAACCCAAGTGAACAATCTGTGAAATGAAATTACTTTAGGAAGAGAACCCTTCAGGATCCTCAAAGAAGAAGCTCCAGAATAAGTTGATTTAGTAAAGTGATTCAAAGGCCATTGCTAACCAAAATGCCCTCCAGCTGTCTCCAACCATGCAATAGTTCCAGGCCTGTGGTAAAATAACCATTTAGTATAGCATCAGGCTGGAAATGTTGCAGCAGCAAATACAGGGCCATATAATACTACTGAATGTGGATAAGGTGGCACTAGGTACATCAGAATCTAGAATAGCCTAAAATTACTCCACCTAAGAAACGTTTGTCAAACTCAGCAGCTAGAGAAGTCCTTTATAGTGGAAGTCCTCTTGTTGACATGAACAGCATTAATTTTCTGGACAAGTTTATTCCATGTTCCCTCTGTGATGGCCAGAAGCCTTTTTTTCCCTTTGATAGGAAAAGGGACAGACTTGAAGAGCAGATCCCTCTAACACATTATCACCTCTGTAAGGATTAATCCCAAATCAGTACAAGCTCACTTGGTCCTTGCAATGACTGTCACCCATTCTCATACAAAATGAACACTTTCTTACTAAGCATGATTTCAATGATCCCCTTGAGTATTACCCCCAAAGAAAATGAGGAGTCTACACTGACCTTCTAAACGTTCTACAAATAATTTCTTCAAGCTTTGATAAATGCCAATTTTAATGGTGCCATATGATGCCTGTCTTAGTAAAGCAGGAGCAATTCTGCCAAAAAAAAAAGGGGAAAAAAGTCAATTATACTCAACATGAGCTTGCAAATTATGCATGTCTAGACAGCCTACTCATTTCCATTAGCTATCTCATTCCACCCAACAGCAAAATATATACATTTTCAAGCACCCATGGAACATTTCACCAAGAGAGCATATTAGGGTACTAAAATAAACCTCAACAAATTTTTAAAAATTGAAATCATATAGGTTATGTTCTCTGGTCATGATGGAATTAAACTAGAAATCAAGAAGGAAAATCCTTCAACATTTAGAAATTAAACAGCACACTTCTAAACAATCCATGGATCATAGGAAGTCTCAAAGGAAATTTTAAAAATACATAGAACTGAATTAAAATGAAAATGTCACCCTTTAAAATATGTGCGATGCAGCCAAAGCAGTGCTGAAAGAGAAATTTATAACACAAAACACTTAGACTAGGAAAGAGGGACAGCCTCAAATCAATCATCTAAATTCCTTCTTCAAGAAACTAGAAAAAGAGCAAAATAAACCCAAAGCAAGCAGAAGGAAATAATAAAGAGCATAACTTAATAAAATTGAAACAGGAAAATTGAGAAAAATCAATGAAACAAAAAGTCATCTCAAAAAGTCAAAATTAGCAATTTGAATCCAGCAATGTATGAAAAGAAGTATACACCATTACTCACATCATAGATACATTTTAAAAAATCAACCTTACTTCCTAACAGTTGCAGATACATCTTTCATCCTTTAAAGGAGGTACCAGGGCCAAGATTTCACCCTATTTAAGTTATAAACTTGAGACATTCTCACTCTTGAGTCCTTTGAGATTCTTCCAAATTACAGAACTATATGTTAGTAATTATAAATAGAAAGACATCAGAAGCTCAGCCAGTTAGGGACAAAATTATGGATAAATATGCATATTTCTGACTTTGTTTGCTATCAGAAAAAAAAATCTTGTAATTATCCATGCTGATGAAAGAATATGAATGTATTACTTGATTTTCCCCCAAGAAAATTCTTTGAAATTCAGCCTAACATAGATTAATAATAAAATTGATGTCTATTCTCTGAACAATAAACTGGTACCCTAGATGCAGGAGCAGCCTAGGAAACTGGCAGCAGATAACAAACTGGACAATAAACCACAAAGATATGGCTAATCAAAAGTTGACCCCTAATAGCTTCACACACTTATAAATGAACACAAAATCCAAAGCTCAAGGCTTTAAGCAAGTGAAATATAAACTGGCATATCAATATTCAATTACAAGTTGAAATGGTGAATATGAACAGCATAAACTATCAGACAGCTAAAATACATGACTTCTTTAAAAACTATTTCTATTCATGATGGAAGGTAAGAATTCAGTCTTACCCTGAATACAAAGCCAATATACCTTCTTCTTTATAAATTCGGAACAAGGCATGAAACATTCCTCGGTATTTTATCTCTTTGAAGCGGGCATCAATGCTTTGGCCTTGAACCTGCAGTCGAGTTTTAGTTAGGTCCACAGGAAAAGTTCCTATAAAGAACACACTCATTTATAAGTTTTTTTTTCTCAAGGAATCACAGTTAACTGTTGGCTGAATGTATGCAAATGACATTTTTTCCCTTTATTTTATTACCAAAGGCCCAGTGCACGACATTCGTGCACTGGAGAGGGGGCAGGTACCTCAGCCCGGCCTGTGCCCTTTCACAGTCCAGGAGCCATCGGGGGATGTCTGACAGATGGCATAGGCCTGCTCCCCACCAGTGCCTGTCATAGAAACCGGTAGTTCTTCCGTTTGGTCGATCTGCATATTACCCTTTTATTATATAGGATTTTTTTTCCAATCACCATTTATTCCCCATATACCCTCTTCCACCTCCACCAATCCTCCTCCCCACCATGAAGTCACCACACAATTAACCAATTATATTTTTTTAAACATAAGAAAAAGTTATTTTTATAACACATAGAATAACACTGGAATACCACTATCATAAGTCATGTCTTGTATGTGGTAAAGTGAAATGAACTGTATTCTATCTGGTCAACAGGATTTTACCCATAGTATAACTGAAATTGTAATATAATAAAGTGCTTTTAAGATTGTCCTTATATATAGTGAAGGCAAAACAATTTAAATGTTTTAATTTCATGTATTACATACAATCTGGTATTTATCTCTGTCTCTTCCTTCTGCCCACTTCAAAGTCTCCCCACTTCTCCCACTTAAAATTTCCCTAAATTTTTACAAAGAAGATAGGAAAGTGTGAGATTGTTGCTCCAGATAGTCTTATATACTATTACAAGGTTTGTGTTTTTCTTTTTATCTGTTTACAAGAAACAAACAGTTCCCTAGTATTATAATGACAAAGTCCTATTTAGTCTACTCATCCTGGTTCCTTAGGTAATTCAAGACTAATGCCAGTCTTGAATTTTCTTCAAGAAAGTTTTCTTTAACCAAACTTCTTTCTCTTATTATATTAACACATAGAAGTAAGTGGTCATTACATTGACGAAATATGTTTCACAGAATATTTCAAGGTCTAAAACTAACAAGGTGATTATATAACTCTGGTCACTGATGACCTTGATATGACAATACCAGAGCATATGCCAAGAAAGTCAACAAATATCAGTGGATTGGAATCACTTATTTCGTTTAGGAAGAGAAAATCTGGAAGATAAAAAAACAAAATCTAAAAAATATTTCAAAATTAAGATCAAATAAAGAAGAATCTGCCCTAGCAAGTTTTGCTCAGTGGACTGAGGGCCACAGGTTTGATTCCAGTCAAGGGCATGTACCTCAGTTACAGGCTCAATCCCGTTGGAGTGCGTGCAAGAGACAACCAATTGATGTGTCTCTCTCACATCGATGTTTCTCTCTCTCTCTCTCTCTCTCCCTTCCTCCCTCCTTCCTTCCTCCCCCACTCTTCCACTCTCTAAAAAAAATCAATGGAAAAAGTATCCTCCAATGAGTATTAACAAAACAAACAGAGAAGAATCTGTTTGATCTTGTTAGTCAATTTCCTTCTAAAATGGGACAGAGGTGCCCTGGCTGGTTTGGCTCAGTGGATAGAGCGTCGGCCTGCGGACTCAAGGGTCCCAGGTTCGATTCCGGTCAAGGGCATGTACCTTGGTTGCGGACACATCCCCAGTAGGGAGTGTGCAAGCAGCAGCTGAATCGATGTTTCTCTCTCATCGATGTTTCTAACTCTCTATCCCTCTCCTTTCCTCTCTGTAAAAAATTAATAAAATATATTTTAAAAAAAGAATCTGTTTGATCTTGTTAGTCAATTTCCTTCTAAAATGGGACAGAGGTGCCCTGGCTGGTTTGGATCAGTGGATAGAGCATTGGACTGCAGACTGAAGGGTCCCAGGTTTGATTCAGGTCAGGGGCACATGCCCAGGTTGCGGGCTCAATCCCCAGTTGGGGGCCTGCAGGAGGCAGCCAATCAGTGGTTCTCTCTCATCATTGATGCTTCTGTCTCTCCCTCTCCCTTCCTCTCTGAAATCAATAAAAACATTTTTTAAAATAAATAAATAAAATGGGACAGAGGTTTGAAAAGAAGTTTGGATACTTATACTAAGAAAGTTATAAATAACATCATAAAAGACCATTCTTATAGGAATATAGCAGAAACCCCTATCTTATCTAACTCCCTTTGTATTTTCATGTATATTACTTAAGCCTAGCAAATTAACAAATCATTAAACTATCAAAAAAGCTTTCTAGGTGCAGAGCTGAGGGCTTAATGAGCAGTGTCCTGTGTGCGTAGGCGGCTGGGGCTGTCCAGGCGCTGAGGCTTGCACGCTGGGCTTCCCGAAGCCTGCTTACGCAGCCCGGATCAGGCTCAGTCCGCAGCCAAGGGCAAGGAAGAGGAAGATCCTAACTGCCCCATTCAGTTTTCTACCAGCAAAGGCAACCTGTCCAGTCCTGTTGGACGGTGGGGCGTTCCTTGAGAAAGGAACAGCAACGACCCTAGTGGAGGGTGTTGCCCTTAAGCCTGTCCCTCATGATTCTGCTCATTTGGTGCTTCGTTAGGGAGGAGACCAGCACAGACCACTGGTTCAAACAGGTATTGGAAGAAGAGGTGCCGGAGCCCAGCGATGCTTTGTAGGAGCCTGGAACTCCAGCTGCCTATGGAGCGAGAACTTAAAGGGGCGCCTGCGGGGACAGACAGCGAGGGACCAGGCAGTGGCCCTTAGGTTTGACATCGCGTTTGATAGTTTCTGTCATGGTTATGTGCGTCCCCAGACTGAAGGATTTGGATGGAGGAGGACCTGGCCACACTGACCCTCGGGGAAGGAGAGAGCAGAATGTCAGCAGACGGGACCCAGTTCTTTGCCTGATACTTTGATGCCCAACGAATATGCACAAAAGACTTTTTTTAGATTCATATAAAAGATTTTGGATTTGTGATTTTGTTCAACCTTATGTTTCCAAAGCAATTCTGGTGACACTTGTAATCCAGTGTAATCTAGTTTGCGGGTCTTTTGCTTTCTGAGACAGAATAACTCAGAAGAGTTAAGTTTTTTATTTTATAATGTACTGTGGTATGTATAAATTGATGTTAGTTTTACAAACTAACAAATTTATAATAAATTTTAATTAGCTAACATGGAAAAAAAAGCTTTCTAAGTTTGACTTTTATTAACTTCACTTTCCATACCATTAGTAGTAATTTCCTAGAAAATGTTAATTGATGGCTTTGAGACAATAGTTTTTAAAACAAATAGGGCCTTTCTTTTTTCTCTTTCTCTTACCATTCACCAAAAGCTGACATTTATACCATAAGAAGCAGATTTGTCAGTTTTCACATTCTTACCAAATTCCGCAACAATAGAGGCAAGGCCGCCATATACAAAGGGTTTCCAATTCAGACCAGACATCTCATGGCTTCCAGTGTCACTTTTCTGATACTAAAAATAAACATAAATCAGAACAAGGCACAAGAGTAAGGAGCATCTATCAGTGTCTGATCACATAACACACATCAACAAATTTGACAAATAAAACAGACATAGAGGAAAAACCCTACCAAATGGAATGACCAAAAAATGGGGGATCCCGTTTTATGTGGTAGATGATCATGAATGTGATTACTGCCAAATAGGGGCAGGGGTGAGAATCACTCAAAGATCAACCTGTGCCCTTCATTCTCTAATTTCTTTAATTTTATTCCCGTCCCCACCCCAAAAAAGAGGTTCCAGGCCATCCAGCACACCCAACTTAGACATTCAACTAGACAATTACTAGTGAAGGAACCTGAAGAACAAATTATATAGGCTGAGGCATCTCATAAAAGCAGTTCATGGTATTCAGTCACATTTATTCATGTGCAAAGCACAGCTGACACCACTACCCTCACATACTAGTATACTTAGCCCACACATCTCACCACTAAACTTTAGGGTTTTAGTTCATTAGCTCGTTCTAGCTATCCACAACTCTTCCCCCCGCACACACACACACTAGGCCCAGGCTGAGTTAAACACCTTTTCACCTTCCTTCTGGTTCCCAAATGAATGACAGCAATATCGTATCTCTCTTCTCTGTGACATTTAACATCCAGTGAATCTTCTTTTCCCTGGCCTTTTAAAGCACATGCATTCAAATGTTGTTTTTCTTTGAGTTCAGGTTATTTAACAAGGTATTCTACTCTTCATCTCCTTTTCTTCCTTTCTCATCCCACCCCCAGTAGACTTGTCATCTTCAATCATTTCAAGTTTTTTTTCCCTGCCACTCTCAGCTATCTCTCTTGAATCTTTTCTTTATAGTTCTGCCCTCTAGATCAGTGATTTTCAAATTTTAATGTGCACCAAAAGCATCTAGAAGGTGGATTAAAAAATAGATTGTTGGGTCTCACCCTCAGGGTTTCTGATTGGTGGTCTGGGTCTGGACTATTGGCAAGCTTCCAAATAATGCTGATAATGCTGATGCTTCCACACGTTAAGAACTACTGCTCTTGGCATCACCTACTAAATCCTAGACCAGCTGAAAATAATCTCTTTTCTTAAGTTGGACTCTCAGGTTTCTTTAAATAATCCTTTTTCAGAACTTCACAGATGTATATTATTGAATTTCAAAAGCAACTTCAAGTAGTTTATGGTCAGGAATGAAGACTCTGAAATCAGACTGCCTAGGTTCAAATCCTGACAACACCACGTACTAGTTCTATGATCTTGGGCAAGTTATTTAACCACTCTATGCTTGAGTTTTCTGAACTATAAAATGGGGATAATAATAAATACTATATTATACGGTTTTGTGAAAATTAAATAATATAACGTAAAACACCTAGAAAAGCACTTGGTACCTAGTTCAACAACTATTAGCTTTTATCATTATTACATTTTGAAAAGTTAAGTACTCCAATATACATTTTCACAGATATTACTTGCTGTCTACTTCCCCCATTTTCCAATCTGGGGTTAGCACCATTGATTTGCAGTCTCTTTTTAAGCGGAGGCAAGGTTTTGCTTTGTTTCCACATAAGGAATTCTCTGTAACTAAGCACAGAACAATTTTCCAGAGAGGATAGTAAACTGCAGACAAATATTTTAGTTAGAGGTCACAAAAGTTATTATGGAAATTTTCTTTCAAGCATAGTGTGATCAGCCAGTTCATCTGACATAGAGTCTCAAATAGATAGCTCTTTTGGAGGAAAGTTGGTGGAAAGAATTCTAAAACGCAAAGAAGGAATAAGTACTTCACATAGCTGCAGCGTAAAATTAGAGTCTTGAGTACTAAATGCTATCTTATCAATATTTTCAGCTTTGCCTACATTTTAATATTACAATTGATAGCAAAGCATGACACATACAGTGAGAGGGTAGGCACGGAAAAGCAAGAACCATGGCATATCCCCTCTCTGAGTCTGTGTGTGTGTGGGGGGGGGGGGGGAAATGCCCTCTCCATTGACCAATTTATAGATCCCTAATACAGCCAAACATTTCAAATGGCTGCTATGCTTCTCTCCAAAGCTTTATCTTTACAGATTCTTTGAATGTTCTCATTATAAGATAAAGCCTCTATCAGAATTTTGCTACCTGCTATCTAGCCTTTTAATAAGGAAGATATGTTTAGGGTTCAGGGTTCAATAATAATTCAGTTAAAGGCAGGAGGCAGAACCAAAGCAGAGCAAAAAGACCAGTCACTGAATCTTAGGTCAGTTGCTCAGTAGTTCCTTAATGAAGTTTTCACAATTCTGAGGTGAAATGAACAAAACAAGGGTAACTAGTGCTTTCTGTCAGTCCAATATATTTAATGTAAAGGATTATTAGGAAATCATGTTCTTCCAGTACCTGGAACATTTTTTAACATCACTTCTCTTGTATGAGATAATAACAGTAGTTGGTAGTTAATTTTGCTTAATGCCGTAACAAAATAAGCGTGGCAACCCTAATTTGTGCCTCCTCCTCACACTTTCATTTAAATTTTATTGGTCTATGAAATCCAAAAGTCTGGGAACCACTGGCCAAATTAACAATGCTACCACTCCTACCTCCCCACTCCCATCTGATAGTAAAATCCCTTTCCTTCTAATGTTAGAAAAGAATCTTGCTATGAAGAAGTCCTGTATTATGTTTAATTAGGTCTTATTTTAGATATTCCTTCCTCCTACTGAGCCAAAAGTCTGCCTTCCTGTAGTTTTCACCATTTTTGGAGGCAATATTGGACAAATTTAGTCTTTTTCCCTAGGGAAGTCCTTCCAATATTTAAAGACAGATGTCATGTTCTCTCTCCTACATCTTATCTCTTTCAGGCTACATAACCACAACTATTTTCATTATTATACTTCAATTATTATAGCTGAAAATTGCAGTTGCTTTTGTGGGGGCCACATCACACTAATGAACCATTAAAATGTCAGCTCAAGCTTCCGATTCTTTTAAGGCTATTAACAAGCATGCATGCTATGTCATACCTATTCTACAGTTGTGCAATCTTTTCTGAATCTTCATTTTTCCCTTCTATATCTTAATCTCAAGTATAGAAATAATGGCTAGGATGAGACTTTTCTTCTAGTTGCCCATGTTATTTTTCTCTCTTAACTAGGTAAGATTCCTGAAGGCAGAAACCATGTCTCACAGCACTTTATATAACCCCTACAATAGCGTGCACAGAATTGGGTACACACCCATTAAATACATGGTTGGCTCCAGTGTGATGTGCTTTATCTATATATGCAGCCTATATATAAAAGATTACAGGAAAAATCATGAAAATTAAGTTGCTGGGCCTGACCAATACTACCTACTGGGTACACGACACTTTGCTGATCCTCAGAGATTCTCTGCCTATTAATTCTCTTCCCTTGCTTTTGTTGCAGAGAATTACTTGTGTAAAATACCCCCAGCATCTAACAATGCCTTTGGCTTGTGGGGGCTATCCCCAGATATGGGTAAAAGGAGAAAAGTCATATCTGAGTTAAAATAAAAATAGAGTACCTTATATATTTTTATTGTATAAAGAAGCCAATGAAAAATGTCTTCAAAATGCACACATGAAAAAAAATGCACACACGTATTCTGAAGTTTGACTAAGGAAAATCTGATATACTAAAGAGTGAAAAGAATGTCCTAAAATACAAGTTACATAGCCCTGCACTACTCCAATGATCTGATGAGAAAAATCTGGGTGCCTTTCTTGCTTTCTCTTTTAAGAAAGAGTAGGCATCAGATTCTTAGCTTCAAGAGGTAATAATGGAGAGTCAAGCAAATATTTATTGAAGGGACATTAAATGCCCAAACCTGCAATGTGCTCTGGTCTAAATTTGGTGTTTAAAAAAAAACAGAACAAATGTTCTAACACCATGACAATATTTATCATTTAACCTATATTTCCTGGATAATCAAGGAGAATAAGGTGGTGATAAAAGTTCTATAAAATACAGTGCTTGCCTTTCAATAATTTATAATCTGGTAGAAGAAATCAGAGTAGTTCATTAAAGAAAAGTTAAGTGCTAAACTATATAATACAAACTATAAGAGCAAGAAAAGCATGGAAAAGAAGACAATCAGCATGGGCCTACATAATTTGAAAAGGCTGGTGGAAGTGAGAGAATTTAAAATGGGCCTTGACACAAAGCAGGATAGGTATCGGTAAGGAAGAAGGCAGGGGGAGGAGAGCAGGATGAACAGAGACACAAATGTGGGGAAAAGCACAGCACGTGGAGGCAGGCATCAGCATGGTTTGCTCCGAGAAGAGTGCAACCTAAATGGAACAGAAAAGTCCCTTACGTCATGGAAATAATATTAATCAAGAATTACAAGGAACAGGTCATGTTAAAAGACTTGAAATCAAAGTATGTGGTAGGGTATGAGGGATACTGTAACATTTTAAACAGGGAAGTAATTTGAGGAAATCCACATTTTAGTTAGCATACAAGGGCTGCAGCAAAGTGATTACAAATGGGAGAGCCAGGGAAACTAGCTTAAGATGGTATGAAGTAAAGGAGACAAGGTATTTGTTGGCAGTGAGGTTAGAGATAAATTCCTAAAATGGAGACACAAAGGGACTTGATGATATAGGGAATGAAGATGAGAGAGGAGTTCATGGTAACTCTAAGCATTCCTGGCCTGGAAAAAACAAGAAAATACTAATAGAAAATTACAAATGTCCCTGCTATTACCTTGTCTGAGAAACTAATTCGTGTTGATAAAGGCTGTCATCACAATTAGTTATCTGAACTGCATTTTAATAGATGCCTTCAATGCCTTGACCTCAAGGAGTGGAAGGGGTAGAAACTGAAGGGGAGCAACTTTCAACAGCACCCCTCACACTAATACAATGGAGGTGTTTGCTTACTCCGCTTACAATCACGGCCGCCGTTGCAAACTTCACCCTTAGAAAAATTAGGATTATTCCAGGAAAGATACCCATTCACCCTCTGGGTAGCAGGATCTTGCCAGTTCCTCAGCTGTCAGAGCGAGTTCGTGAAGAGAAGGGAGGCGCCTGAAGGAGGCGGCCTCCCAGGGGGGTCGAGGAAGCAGGGTTCAATCGAAGAAGTAAAACCAACGATGCCAGAAGAGTGAAAGACAGGGAAGGGACTCAGCTGAGGGGAGAGAGAGACCAAAGGACCGTTAAGCCCCTCCCAGGCCGGGAACCAGGCCAGCCCGGCCCCGCGCGGTCTGGCGCGGCCCAGCCCCGCTCCCCAGCCTGGAAACCCAGGAGCTCCCCCTCACCTGCTCGGGTTCATCTGACGACTGGGAAGCCGAGGCTCCCACAGTCGGAAACGCCACTGCAGCGCCAACCCGGAAGCATTGAAACCAACGGAAGTAACCAAGCTGTTGCCCTGGTAACGGAGGCGCTGGCATCCCAACTCCGCCTCCTTCAATCCTTAAAAAGAAGGTGCAAAATAAGAGGCGAAAACAACAGGGGTCTTAATGGGGGAGGGGAGTCGGCAGGCTACTAGTGTAAAGGCCCAAAAGGGCAACCTGACTTTCGGGAGGGGTCGGGAAAGGGTAGTAAGGCCTGAGAAATCAGCAGCTTCTGCAGTCAGCACGCTTTTCCATGACAGCAGAGGTATTTCCTCTTCATCACGTTACTACCCACTTCCACAGCAAACTAGGCCCAGGAAAGGAGGGGGTTGGAAAAAAACCTCCAGCCCGAGAAGGGCAGGGCAAACGGGGAGGCGGGGCAAGCGGAGTGAAAGGGCGGGGCGCCTGCGCAAAGATCACAAAAAAGGAGGGAAAGTGAGGGAGCGGGACAAAGGGCTTGAAACCAGTGGGAAAATGAGGCAAAGGGGATGGGTGGTATTTCGCAAAATGCCTAAACTCGGAAAAAAAGATCAAGTAAATAAACCTCAACACCCACTAGGGCCCAGGCATTCAGGACTGAAGAATTAGACTCAGGCCCTGTACTTAAAGGATACGGTTGAGAAAGAGCAAGTTGGAAACAGAAGAGAACTATCAGAAAAAGTTAAAGAATCTGAAAAGTAGAAATACAAACAGGGGAGTTCAAATTCATCTGCAACTCACAATCAGCTAGAAAACTAAGTGAGGGCCTGCTGACTGCCTCTAGCACCTCCAAGATGGAAGGAATATGTGCAAAGCATTCTGGGTTATTCCGTTACCCAATAGGCTTCGTCTGACTTTTAAGCCTCTCGCGTGAAGACTCCCCCTACCCCCCCCCCCCCCGTAATCTCTCGAGATTACACAATAATAGGGTTTCTCCATATAACAGTTTAGTTGGTGCAAGGCACACGACCCTAAAGTGATTGTTTGTTGAATGAATACATGTTCAGAATACCTTTGTTCCCCCCATTTAAAAATGTCTTAAGGCAGCATACATGTTAGCTGACATTAGGGAATGCTATACTGAAGATGACGCCAAGAGCTTCATGTGCACACAACTACCCTATGAGACAGGTACTATTACATTCCCATTTTGGTAGATGATAAAACTGATGTAGTAAGAAGTTAAGAAAGTAACTTAGTAAGTGGCAGAGCTGAGGATTCAAATTCTGGTCTGAATTCAGAGACCAAGGTCATAACCACTATACTATACACTTCTCAATTTTAATACCCTTGTTACTTTCAGAAATTTATTAAAAATAGAGATAATGTAAGAAACATGTGCATGCATTCCAAAATGTGAATTCCCTTCAATTTACATCTCAGTAAAGCACTACCTTTCAGTCAGCCAAAGGAGATTGCAGCTTCGAATCCTTATTTGGAGGGACTATACTCTCACCAGTGACATGAATTGTATGTCCACCTCTGGCCTGGGCTATCCCTCATATCCAGGTCTCTGAACCTTTTAGAATTATAGTGCTCTCTGAGCAAAACACTACCAGCTTTTCTACAAAATTGTACTTTTGCTTCTTCAGCCCCTGCCACCACAAGTTGATCCAACTGACCACATAAATAAACTTTGTTTAAGGGAGATTTGTTTCAATTACTTATTTTAAAAGCGCAAGAATAGATAAAATTTTAAGTAACATTTGTAGAAACAACATAATAAACGCATATATTGCAAACATTTACAGTTTGATTGCTTAGTTTGTTCTAAACATTTTTCTAAAACTACAACATTAAAAAATCTAGTCTTCATTATCAATGTTGGCCATTTTCCTTTTTAATCACCTCTATTTGTAGTCTTTACCACATAGGCCAGTATTTGATTATACTGTTATGCTTGAATTCTGATCTCTATAGAATCCTGGAATCTTCAAGTGGGAAAGATATTTAGAGGTCCCTTCTATAATATTTATTATAGACAGTTGTCCAGTCTCTGCTAGAATACTTCCAGTGTAAGTATGTATCACAAGTCAGCGCATTTCACTATTGGATAACTCTGTTAAAAAGCCAAAATGTGCCTTCCTCTTCTACTCTTCCAAAAGAAACACCTGGTCTTAAAATATGAAAAGAGCATTGTATTTGGAGCCAGAAAACCTTTTGCGTTCAGAGATCATAATAATCTGGCCACTCAGTGTATATCAATAAAACTGGGAGGGAACAACAAACAAAAATAATATAAAATTTAGAACATTTTTATTTTTACTAAAAGACAGTATTGCCGGCTGGCATGGCTCAGTGGTTGAGCATTGACCTATGAACCAGGAGGTCACAGTTCATTTCCCAGTCAGGGCACATGTTCAGGTTACAGACTTGATCCCCAGTGTGGGGTGTGCAGGAGGCAGCTGACCAATGATTCTCTCTCATCATTGATGTTTCTATAATCTCTCCCTCTCCTTTCCTCTCTGAAATCAATACATATTTTAAAAAGAAAACACTATTAAGAGAATAAAAAGGCAAGATCCAGATAGGGAGAAGAGATTTTTAGTCCATGCATCCTACAGAACCATATATCCAGTATAAATAAAGAACTGAACTCCTAACAACAATTAAAAGACAGGCAATTCAATTTTTTAATGGGAAAAATACCTGAAAAGTATTTCATTTAAAATAGTATATCTAAATGATCAATAAGCATATGAAAAAGTGCAAAGCATTATTAATCATCTAGAAAATTCAACTTAAAACTGTAATACACACCCACCAGCATGGCCAAAGTTAAAAGCACTGACAATACAAAGGGTTTGGTAGCATCTCATACACTGGGTGGGTATATTAGTTTTCTATTGCTGTGTAAAAATCATTGCTACAAATTTAGCAGCTTAAAACACCAGGCATTTACTGCCTCCAGTTTCTGCAGGTCAGGAATCCAAGCATGACTTAACTAGGTCTCAGAAGGATGCATTCAAAGTGTCAGCCAGACTGTTTTTTCTTGGAACTGGACTGGGAAATAATTCACTTCCAAGTTCACTCTGTTTTTGCAGAATTCACTTCCTTGCAGCTGCAGCATGGAGAGCTTCAGTTTCTTGCTGGCTGTTGGCCAGAGGCCACTCTCAGCTCCTGAGGCTGTTCGCAGTTTCCTGCAACATGGTCCTCTCCATAGGCAGTTCCCTTGTTTTTTCCAGCCTAGCAGGAGAGAAAGAATGCCTCAGATGTAGTTTTATCAGCACAGAATATTTGGGACTTTGTTTCTGTGATAAAGACTATACATATTTTTCAAAATTACAAATAGCGTATTTTTCTTATTTTAAAAAGTATGTAGTCATTATAAATCATTTAAACTATACACAAAAGTGTAAAGAAGTAAAAATTACCCAAAATTCAAACATTCAAAGAGTACTACTCTTAACAGTGTTGAGAGCCTCCTTCTAGTCCTCTCTCAATGCACACATACATAGTTATATTATCACTAAAGGCCCGGTGCATGAAATTTGTGCACGGGGGGGTGTGTCCCTCAGCCCAGCCTGCACCCTCTCCAATCTGGGACCCCTCGAGGGATGTCCGACTGCCCATTTAGTCCCAATTCTGGTAGGATCAGGCCTAAACGGGCAGTTAGACATCCCCCTCGCAATCCAGGACTGCTGGCTCCCAACTGCTCTCCTGCCTGCCTTCCTGATTGCCCCTAACAGCTTCTGCCTGTCAGCCTGATCACCCCCTAACCACTCCCCTGCCAACCTGATTGATGCCTAACTTCTCCCCTGCCAGCCTGATTGCCCATAACTGCCCTCCCCTGCAGGCCTGGACACCCCCAACTGCCCTCCCCTGCAAGCCTGGTCCCCCCCAACTGCTCTCTCCTTCAGGCCTGGGTCCCCCCCAACTGCCCTTCCCTGCAGGCCCAGTCGCCCCCAACTTCCCTCCTCTGCTGGCCAGGTCACCCCTAACTGCCCTCCCCTGCAGGCTTGATCACCCCCAACTGCCTTCCCTTGCAGGCCTGGTCCCTCCCAACTGCCCTCCCTTTTGGCCATCTTGTGGTGGCCATCTTATGTCCACATGGGGACAACCATCTTTGACCACATGGGGGCAGCCATCTTGTGTGTTGGAGTGATGGTCAATTTGCATATTACTCTTTTATTAGATAGGATAAAGGCCTGCTGCACGGGTAGGGGCCAGCTGGTTTGCCCTGAAGGGTGTCCTGCCGGAAACAAATCAATTTCACTAAAAGAGAGATGTTGACAGGAAGCCAGGAAGGCTGGTCAACAACCTTAATTGCTCTAACCACTCACCCTTTAGTTGAGATATTGTTAGCTGAAGCAGCTTCCACCTTGGTTTGTCCCATTAAGTTTTTGTTATTTCCTGCCTAAGGGCTACATGTATATTTCTGTTTATCTTGACTAAGATGTTTTCCCCAAAGCCTCAATAAAAGGGATGGCAGAGCCAGAGCAGAGTAGTTCTCCCACTAGAGGTGGACTACCACCTGGCCCCCCATTTCGCCAAATTGAATTTCTTCAAGTCTCCTTTCATTTGTGTGCGGCCCTTCTCCAGAACTCGAACCCTGAACCGGAACCCTGGACCACGCGGGACGTGGAAAGGGATTCCTACATTCTGGCGCCTACCGAGGGACTTCTGGAGGAGAAGGTATTTTTCGCCTAAGAGCGAAGGAAGGAAAAAGTACACCGAGGAAAGGTGTGGAAAATTCACCGGAAAAAGGTGAGGGAAGTTCACCACACACAAAAGCCCACGGCCAGCTGCAGAGTCGCGATCTGTAAGTAGGGTGGGAAAGTCTTTTTCAGCCAGGCTAATGGGGAAGAATTAGGTTATAAATATAAAGTAAACTTTATTATAGACTTTTGGTTTGCATGCTTAAAGAATGTGGTTTCTTGTTCAAATTAAAATCTTAGTTTGTATTTGGAATTTAAAATCTGTAGTAAGAAATAAAACTCCACTGCTGAAACCGCTTCTGATGCGGAGAAATTCAAAGGTGGCAGGAGAGGGCAAGGCTATCTGCTCTCCTGCAATGAGATTTACTTAAGGTTTCATTTAAAAATTATAAAAGAACTAGCAGAGAAATGCAAATCTTGGCCAAATTGGGTGCTAGTTATTATTTTGGAAAGCGAAAAAGAAAGAAAAAATTGAGATTTGTCTTTATCTTTTAAGCATAAAAAGAAATTTGTCCAGATCTGTTCCTGAAACTTCCCCCAAAGTAAGCAGGGGGTGGGGAAGGAAGGGAAACAAGTGGAGATCCTATATGGAAGCCCACTCTCCCAGTGTGCTAAGAAATGTGGTAATTTACATTCGAATAAACCAAACCTGGTTTTCCAGAGCCACTGGCAAATGAAAAGTAAAGTTTAAATTTGCCTCATAAAAAACCTAGAGGACAGAATTGAAGCTCTTAATTGATTATGTCTTGTATTTATTCTTAGAAATATAAAGTGTTATTGTGTTATTAATCTAGGACATGCTAAAAATATTTGACTTGCTAGCTTTAAAAGTTCAAAGTGCAAATTAAATTGGGAGAAAATATAGTTGTGGTAATTAAATGCCTAAAAGTATAAGAACTTATTTTTGAGAAAATAAAATGTGTTTTCTCTAATAATTAGGAATTCAAAATAAGTTGCTTATTATTGGTCTAATTAAAAAAGGGGATTAATTTTGTGATTCCCAACCAAAATTTTTCTATGCAAAAACTAGTTTAAAATCTAATTGATATCTTAAGATAATTATAAAAAATATTATAATCTTTAAATCATATATGGATATATATATATATATATGTGTGTATATATATATATATATATATATATATATATTTGATGGGTTTTTTTCCATGTTAAAATTCCAAGGTCTTTAACCGAGATGATTCTTGGAAAGCTCCAAGGGCCCTGAGTAATACAAGAAATTTATTCTCTCTTCTTAAAGAAAATCTTTTGAAATTTAACAGAATATACTTGAAATTGCATGGAAAGCCTTATCAAATAAAAATTAATAAATATACTTTAAATGTTATGAAGGTTTTTGGCCCCAAAAAGGGCAAAACGGAGTAACTAAGTAATTGACAGCCAGTTTGAAATTGAATTGCCATGGCCTAGAGCAAAGAAAATCCTTACATGATATTATTCTACAATGTCATTATAGTTTTTGATATTTTATAACAGCATATACCAAACAAACTTACAAACTAATTCTTTGAATGTTTTGGCAGCAATTTAAAAGCACATGAAAGGATTTAATCACTTCCACTGTGTGGAAGGCCCCATGAAAAGGCACTTGAGCTTTCTATATTGGCCCTTCTTGCTCTTTTTGCCAAGAGGGACCCTCTTCTCACAATCCAATTGCCCACAGCTGTTGCCTGAGCGCTCTGTTCCTGCTGAGGTTGAAGCCTCATGGTGGCTGGTACCATGGATCTGTCTCTCGCACAATGGTGTGAGCTGGGCCCTCCCTGGAGAAGAAACCTGGGTTCCCCAAGATATGTGATCAATGCCAGGGCCCCACCAGCAGGCAAGGGGATCCCAAGGCAGGTGCTGGGCATGGAGGCCATAGGGGCATAGGCTACCAAGGAGACAAAACTGAACCTCACATCACCCTGCTTGGCCCCGGAGGATGGCTGGTTAGTCAAAGATGGGTGAGATTCCTCAAGGGAGGAACAACCTAAGACAGGCACAGTCACAGAGGGGCCATCAGGAGAGAACTTGGGAGTCAACAGAGGTGGGGCACAGATCCTCACCCCCCCCCCCAACATTGCAGGGGCTTGAACACTCACCCCTTCTGAGGGAGGTCTCCTGCCCCATGGCTGCTTCGCGCTTCCCATGTCCAGCTCAGATTGGGACCCAGGTGGCCAACAAAGACTTGTCCAGCTCAGATCGGGACCCAGGCAACAAAGACTTGGCTGACAGCAGCAGCCCTATATCTAAATCCAGTCTAATACCAGGAATGCTTAGAGCCTTCTCAAGGATGCAAATAATCCTTTGCATTAATATTTACAGGGTAAATGAAGATTGTTGTTAGAGTATTAAATTTGACAGTAAAATAGTCAAGTTTTCAGATTAATTTAAATTGGCTAATTGAAATAAGTGAATATTCAAGAAAATTTAATTGTATTGAACAAAAAGCTGTTTCTAAAGTATTAACTAAAAATTCTTTTGGTAGTTCATTTCATGGTAAAATTGCTTAACATGTAATGAACCTAAAAGCAGTCATATTTTTGTGCAAAAAAATTAAAATTTAAAGTGATCAAGAATGCATTATAAAATTTTTCCAAAAGCGTCCTAATAATTAAATCAAAAAAGGGGGGATAGTGGAAAAATATTATGTAAGGAAAAATATCCAGAAAAATTTTTTTTTCTTTGAAAACTAATTTTCATTTGTAATACTAAGAGCAGGACACCTATGAAAAAACACACATTGTGTCAGAATAAGCCAAAGGAAAATCATTTGGGCTCAAATAAAAAGGATCCCAAGTAAAATTTATAGAAAAGATTCCTTTATTAACTTTTGGTCGAGAATATGTTTGTATATTTTCAGAAAACAACTCCAAGACCATGTGGATTCCTGGAACAGAGAGGAATTGACAGGAATACTCCAGCCACAAAGACAGAAGAGAAGCAGTCCAGAGATGGAAGACCCTGACGATGCCTTGCCATGCTAGCAATCAGCAGCTGTGCATCGCTGCAGGTTGCCCAGGACCAAACCAGAGGTTGGACCTGCATTACCACCATCTGTCTACTATCCAGATACCATTGCTGACATGTTCTCAAAAAACTGTTGGACATTGAAACTGGGATTCAAAAACTGTTGGCCCAGAAAGAAACTTACTGCAGACTGATTTCATTTGAACTCTCAGCATAGCCATTGTTGCTTGTCTCATTTTTTGTTCTTATATGTTTATTTCTAGTCTGCATATACAAGATTTTTTAAGGAAAGAAAACGGGGGAGATGCCGGAAACAAATCAATTTCACTAAAAGAGAGATGTTGACAGGAAGCCAGGAAGGCTGGTCAACAACCTTAATTGCTCTAACCACTCACCCTTTAGTTGAGATATTGTTAGCTGAAGCAGCTTCCACCTTGGTTTGTCCCATTAAGTTTTTGTTATTTCCTGCCTAAGGGCTACATGTATATTTCTGTTTATCTTGACTAAGATGTTTTCCCCAAAGCCTCAATAAAAGGGATGGCAGAGCCAGAGCAGAGTAGTTCTCCCACTAGAGGTGGACTACCACCTGGCCCCCCATTTCGCCAAATTGAATTTCTTCAAGTCTCCTTTCATTTGTGTGCGGCCCTTCTCCAGAACTCGAACCCTGAACCGGAACCCTGGACCACGCGGGACGTGGAAAGGGATTCCTACAGTGTCCTGGATCAGGGTGGGGGTTCCCTTGGGGTGTGGGGCAGCCTGGGTGAGGGGCCTGTGGTGGTTTGCAGGCTGGCCACGCCCCCCCCCAGGACCCAAGCGGAGGCCCTGGTATCTGGGATTTATTTATCTTCTATAATTGAAACTTTGTAGTCTTGAGCGGAGGCCAGGGCTGGCTAGGAAGCTTTGTTTCCTTCAATGCTGGGGGCAACCCAAGCCTCCTGCTCTCTCCAGCTCCGTGGCTGCCACCATTTTTGTTGGGATCTATTTATCTTCTATAATTGAAACTTTGTAGCCTTGAGCGGAGGCCAGGGCAGGCCAGGGATGGCCAGGAAGCTTGGCTTCCTCCATTGCTGGGGGCAACTCAAGCCTCCTGCTTGTTCCAGCTCCATGGCTGCCACCATTTTTGTTGGGATTTATTTATCTTCTATAATTGAAACTTTGTAGCCTTGAGTGGAGGCCAGGACTGGCCAGGGCAGGCAGGAAGCTTGGCTTCCTCCATTGCTGGGGGCAACCCAAGCCTCCTGCTTATTCCAGCTCCGTGGTCACCGCCATATTTGTTATGTTAATTTGCATATTCACTCTTGATTGGCTCATGGGCGTGGCTTGTGGGCATAGTGGAGGTACAGTCAATTTGCATGTTTCTCTTTTATTAGATAGGAATTTTGTGATATGCCTGATATGCCTGTTCCTATCACATGCTCCTACAGGGTGGCCTTGTATGCTGAAGTCAGTGTTCTCCATACCTCTAACTTATGGTCCTCTGAATTTCCCCAGTTTTAAAAGCTATGCATCTTTTTGGAGGGAAAAGAAAAATACAAACAAAACATTCACAAGAACATAAAAATACAAAAGAAGTAAAAAATGTAAACATCATCCCCATTAGCCAGTACCACTGTTAATATTTCTATGTCTGTTCTTCCAGTCTTTCTGTCTTTTATATAACTACATGCATGCTGATTAAACTTTGCCGGACCTCCTGTCTCCTTGCAGACCACACTCCCTTACTTCCTCTCAATGATCCTGGAGAGCCAACCTCTTCCTCCATTTATCTTTCCTATTAGCTTCATGTTCTTCCAAGGTTACCAAAACAAGAAAATCCTTTTCTAACCCCTTGTCACCCTCTATTTATTGCCCAATTACCTTCCATTCGTAGCCTTTAGAAATGTTTAACAATATTTTACTTAGCCCTATAGATCCAAAATAATATCATTTCAGAAGGTGATCAATATAACATGCTTGACATTTTATTTTTACACTAAATTTTTGTGTATTTTACACTCACAGTCCATCTCAATTCAGACTAGCCACATTTCAAGTGCTCCATAGCTACATATGACAAGTTAGCCAATGTATGCTCTGCCCTGGTGATTCCCTGAGATCCCGCCCCACCCAAGCTGTTTGCAGTGTCTTTTCCATATGAATGGCCTGTTCTGGCTCAGGCTACAGACTTTCCTAAAATCTCTCAAACAAGCAGCAGCTGGACTCAGTGTGCCCCATACATCCTGAAAAGTGGCCACAGGCTCAGTACTAGCAGCAGCTTGCCATAGTTCACAGCTTGGCCTCTTCTGGGCACCTCCTAGCCCAACACAAGTAGCAGCCATCTGTAGGTAGCACTGTAGCTGGTGCCAGGTGGCCCCAGGCAGGGCACAGGCAGTGGCTGACTTTACACCTCCTAGGAGGCCCCAGAGCCAGTGCACCCAGTGGAAAGCTACAGATCATGCATAGTCCCATTTCTTGCCATTGGTTGGCTATAGTCATGACCCAATTGGTGCCAACAAGAATAGCAGTTTTCTGGGAAAAAGTTTTTCTTTAATATTCTGGAGGAGTTTCAGAGGCAGCCCTTCTTCTGCATGTGTTCAAAGAACCAAGGGTCCCCTGATACTGTGGGCAAACATACATCAGCCATAAAGAAGAGCCATCCTATAAAATAAAAGGCTAATATGCAAATCAACTGAACAGTGGAACGACCAGTTGCTATGACATGCACTGATCACCAGGGGGCAGACACTCAATGCAGGAGCTGCCCCCTGGTGGTCAGTGCACTCCCATAGGGGGAACGCTGCTCAGCCAGAAGCCAGGCTCATGGCTGGCAAACACAGCAGTGGTGGCGGGAGCCTCTCCTGCCTCCGCGGCAGTCGGATATCCCTTGAGGGCTCCCAGACTGCCAGAGGGCATAGACCAAGCTGAGGACCCTCCTTCCCCAACCCCCCGAGTGCACGAATTTCATGCACCAGGCCTCTACTGTTAAAATAAAGCACATATCAAGAAATAATAGGCAAAGCCGGGCCTGAGTGACTCAGTGGTTGAGCGTCGACCTATGAACCAGGAGGCATGGTTCAATTCCTGGTCAGGGCACATGCCCGGGTTGTGGGCTCGATACCCAGTGGGGGGCATGCAAGGAGCAGCCAGTCAATAATTCTCTCTCATCATTGATGTTTCCATCTCTCTCTTCCTCTCCCTTCCTCTCTGAAATCAAGAAAAAATATATTTTTTAAAAAAGAAAGCATAGACAAAAATCTGACTTTGGTGCCATTTTTGAGCCTTTGAATCAAATGAAACAGTTTCTGAGTCCTGGTCTAATTTAATCGATTAGGCCCATGAGATTTGAGTTTTCTGTTACTTGTAATCTAGTGTTTCTGACTGATATTTCCCAATGGTCATTTTCAGTAGCAAAGACCCAGGTATCAGGGCAGATTACTTTTAAGTAATTAGAAAATTTTAAGGCCTCATACCAGTGCTAAGATTCTACCTAACACACACACACACACACACACACACACACACACACACACACACACAAATATTCTACCTCACCTCAGTGGTAGAGCTAGAGGAAAATCCTAGGAAAAGAGGAAGTATGTAATCTGATCTGAAGGATTCATGTCTGTTTTCAAGAGTAATGGAGAGCCGAAACCGGTTTGGCTCAGTGGATAGAGCGTCGGTCTGCGGACTGAAAGGTCCCAGGTTTGATTCCGGTCAAGGGCATGTACATTGGTTGCGGGCACATCCCCGGTAGGGGGTGTGCAGGAGGCAGCTGGTCGATGTTTCTCTCTCATTGATGTTTCTAGCTCTCTATCCCTCTCCCTTCCTCTCTGTAGAAAATCAATAAAATATATTTTTTAAAAAAAAGAGTAATGGAGAGCCAACTTTTCACCTTTCTTATAACAATCAGTGGAAGAAATAGCTATCTTCCCAAATCCTGAGTCATGGTGACTCCTATGGGGAACTGACTGGTGGAATTACTCTTATTTATTACAGCCTGTAATGTTTTATTTTATACTTTCTTCTCCTCATCAGAAGGTTGAGGCTCCCAGGCATCTTTCTACAACATACAACTAACAAAGTAGGCATTCAAACAATGGGGACAGGAATAAAATCTATCAACCACTTGACATTACAACAGAAAAAAATTGTATGCTATAATGCAGTCTTTGCATGTGTCACTTTTAATGATTTTAAACATTTTATTATTCATACCAGTGGATTTTCTATAATAGCTCTGTCTACTTGAAACTAAAGGGAACAATATAATACAGAAAATTTAGTTTAATAATAATCAAACCTTTTCGTTCATGGCATGCCAATCATCATTGAATTAAAATCTAAGATCAGTCCTAGCCAGTTTGGCTCAGTGGATAGAGCATCGGCCTGTGGACTGAAGGGTCCTGGGTTTGATTCTGGTCAAGAGCATGTACTGCGGTTGCAGGCTCCTCCTTGGCCTGGGTCCTGGTCAGGGCTGGTGCAGGAGGCAACCAATCAATGTGTTCCTCTCACATCAATATTTCTCTCTGTCATTCCTTCTCTCTTTCACTCTCTCTAAAAATCAATGGAAAAATATCCTCGGGATATATCTATGTATCTATCTATCTATCTATCTATATATATAGATATATATGTATATATCCTACCTAGTAATAGACAAATATGCAAATTGACCGCACCTTCGCTACACCAAGCCACGCCCACCAGCCAAGCCACGCCCACTAACCAATCATTACGAGTATGCAAATTATCCCAACAAAGATGGCGGCTAATTTGCATATCAAGACAGCTTAGAAAGAAGCCAAGAGCTGCAGAAGGCAGCAAAGCTGCAGAGAAGCAAGCAAGCCTGGGGGAGGAGAAGGGAGGAGCAGAGGCGGGGCTGGGGTAGAAGGGAGAAAAGCAGGCGGGCTGGCGGAGAAGGCAGGCCGGGGGACAAGGGAGGAGCAGAGGCGGGGCCGGGGGAGAAGGGAAAAGCGGGCGGGCTGGCGGAGAAGGTGGGCCGGGGGACAAGGGAGGAGAGCAGGCAGGGCAGGGTAGAGTGCAGCAGGAAACCCTATTGCAGGATTTTTCCTGCAACGGGAAAGCTAGTATATATATACTAGAGGCCCAATGCATGAAATTCGTGCAAGAGTAGGCCTTCTGTCCCCCGGCTGCCAGCACCGGCTTCCCTCCGGCACTGGCTTCCCTCTGGCACTGGCTTCCATATGGCATCTGGGGCCCAGGCTTCCCTCGCAGCCCCAGCTTTGTCCAGAAGGACATCTGGTCTAAATAGCATATTATGCATATATATATATCCATCCCTAGCTGGTTTTGCTTAGTGGTTAGAGTGTCGACCTGTGGACTGAAGGGTTGCAGGCTCAATTCTGGTCAAGGACACATACCTCAGTTGCAGGCTCAGTCCCCAGCCTGGTCAGGGCATGTGTGTGAGGCAACCAATTTATGTGTCTCTTTCACATCAATGTTTCTCTCTGTGTGTCTCTCCCCCTCCCTTCCATTCTCTAAAAAAACAAATCAATGGAAAACATATCCTCAGGTGAAAATTAAGAAAAAAAATATATATATATTTATATATAGAGAGAGATGTCTGGCTGATGTGGTTCAATAGTTTACCATTGATCCATGAACCAGGAGGTCACAGTTCAATTCCTGTTCAAGGCACATGCCCAGGTTGTGGGCTCCATCCCCAGTAGGGGGCGTGCAGGGGGCATCTATCCATGATTCTCTCTCATCGTTGATGTTTCTATCTCTCTCTCCTCCCTTCCTCTCTCTGAAATCAATAAAAACTTATTTCAGGGGATGAGGGGGTAAGAGACCAACCAAAGGACTTGTATGCATGCATATGAGCATAACCAATGGACACAGACAGTAGGGGGGTAAGGGCATGTGCTGGGAGTGGGTGGGGAGAGGTCAATGGGGTAAAATGAGACTCATGTAATACTTTAAACAAAAAGAATTTAAATTTAAAAAATATATATTTCATATATATACCTGGAGAGTATTGTGCTAAGCGAAATAAGCCAGTCAGAAAAAGGCAAATATCACATGATCTCACTTATATGTGGAATCTAATGGACAAAATAAACTGAAGAACAAAATAGATCCAGCGACATGGAAGCATAGAACATAATGACAAATCTCAGAGGGCTGGGGTGAAGGGGAAGTAACCAAAGAACTTGTGTGCATATATGCATAGCCCATGGAAGGCTTGCGGGGGAGGGGGGAGGATGAGTGGAGTGGATAGGTTCAATGGAGGAAAAAGTGGGGGACATCTGTAATATTTCCAACAATAAATATAAATTAAATAAATAAATAAATAAATTCACCCAGAAAAATAATATATATATATATATACTAGAGGCCTGGTGCATGAAAATTCATGCACTGGAGGGGGGGTTCCTCAGCCTGGCCTGCCCCCTCTCACATTCCAGGAGCCCTCAAGGCCGGGAGGTGACCCGGCAATCAGGGAAAGGCGACGCCCTCATCACACCTCTGCTGCTGCCACTGCCAGCAGTGCAAGCCTCAGCCGGCCCTGGTTACCTGAGCCTCAGGCGGCCCTGGGCGGTTGGGCAGCCACCATCCAAGGCTTGCCTGTGCCTTGGGCCAGCCCTGGGTGGCTGGGGGACTGAGGGGACTGGGGGACTCCAGAGACAGGCGGGCAAAGCTGCCAGACCCACCTGGGGATGGGCCAGGCCGTGCTGTGTGCCTGCCACCCCAGTGGAGCTGAGGGGACTGGGCGCCGCCATCTTGTGGCTATGGGTGCCACCATCTTTGAGGGTGTGTCAGTCAATTAGCATATTCCCTCCTTATTGGCTGTGGGCACCACCATCTTTGTGAGGGTGTGATGGTCAATTAGCACATTCACTCTTTATTAGATAGGATATGTTCATACACTAATATTCATAACAATATTATTCACAATAACCCAAAATGGAAACACCCAAATATCCAACAACTGATAAATAGCTAAACAAAATGCAGTATGCCCACACATAAAGCCAAAAAAGAGAATAAAGTACTGCAAGTGCTATCACATGGATGAACCTTGAAAACATTATGTTAAGAAAAAGAAGCCAGCCCTAGCCAGTTTGGCTCAGTGGATAGAGTGTCGGCCTGCAGACTGAAGGGTCCTAGGTTTGATTCTGGCCAAGGGCACATGCCTGGGTTGCAGGCTTGATCCCCAGGAGGGGGCATGCAGGAAGCAGCCAATCAATGATTCTTTTTCATTATTGATGTTTCTCTCTATCCCTTCCTCTCTAAAATCAATAAAAATGTATTTTTTAAAAAGGTTATCACTGACAATCTTTAGAAAAAAAGAAAAGAAAAAGAAGTCAGGCACAAAGGCCACATTTTTATGGTTATCTATATATATGAAAGCCTAAGCGACCAAATGACTGAACGACCCGTTGACAGGTCACTATGATGTGCACTGACCACCAGGGGGCAGAAGCTCAATGCAGGAGCTGCCCCCTGGTGGTCAGTGCGCTCCCACAGTGGGAGCGCCGCTCAGCTGACCCCATGGGAACCTCTCCCACCTCTGTGGCAGCACTCCAGAGCAGCAGGCACAGCAGGGCCGGGATGAGCAGGAGCAGAGGCTCAGGCTCCTCCTCAGCCACCTGCCACTTTGCATGCTACTATATCCCTCGGGGGATGTTGGACTGGCCTGCGGGGATCAGGCTGAAACCAGCAGTCCAACATCCATTCCCTGAGGGGTCCCAGATTGCAAGAGGGCCCAGGTCAGGCTGAGGGACCCCACTGGTGCACGAATCTGTGCATTGGGCCTCCAGTATTTATATAAAATCTCAAACATAAGCAAATAGAGAGAGGCAGCAAGTGGATTATGGTTGATTAGTGCTGAGAGGTGTTAGTGTTAAGGTGGCAATACTCCCCCAAATTGACCTATGGATTGAATATAAGACCAGCTAAAATACCATGTGCTTATTTTTTTTTGTATGAACGTATGAGCTGATCATAAAATTCATATGAACTTGCAAAGGACCCCAGCTAGGTAAAACAAATTTGAAAAAGAAGAAAAATATAGGACTCCTAATTCTACATTTCAAAACATACTGTAAAGCTATCTTATCCAATAATAGACAAATATGCAAATTGACCATACCTCCGACACACCCACAAGCCATGCCCACAAGCCACGCCCACCATCCAATCAGAGCAAGTATGCAAATTAACCCAAACCAAGATGGCTACAGCCACAGAGAGCAAGGTTTCCTAGGTAACAGAGGAAGCCAAGCTTTCCACCTGCCCTTGCCAGGCCTAAGCCTCCACTCAAGCTACAAAGTTTCAATTATAGAAGGTAAACAAATTCAAATAAATGGCGGCAGAATGGAGCTTGAGAGAGCAGGCCAGGGTTGCCGCCGGCAACAGGGGAAGCAAAGCTTTCTGCACACCCTGGCCGGGCCCACCCACTTAAGGCAACAAAGTTTCAATTATAACCCCAACACAAATGGCTGCCGGCCTTGGAGGGAGCCCCAGGCTTGGCTCCGCTCCAGGCTACTAAGTTTCAATTGTAGAAGGAAAATAAATTCCAGATACCAGGCCCTCCGCTTGGGTTGCCAGGAGGCGTGGCTGGCCTGCAAACCACCACAGGCCCCTCGCTCAGGCCGCCCCACACCCCAAGGGAACCCCCACCTGATCCGGGACACCCTTCAGGGAAAACCAGCTGGCCCCCACCCCTGTACCATGCCTCTATCCTATCTAATAAAAGAGTAATATGCAGATTGATCATCACTGCAACACACAATATAGCTGCCCCCATGTGGTCAAAGATCCTGCCCCCATGTGGACACAAGATGGCCACCACAAGATGGCCAGCAGGAGAGGGCAGTTGGGAGGCACCTGGCCTGCAAGGGAGGGCAGTTGGGAGGCACCCTGCATGCAAGGGAGGGCAGTTGAGAGGGACCAAGCCTGCAAGGGAGGGCTGTTGGAGGTGATCAACCCTGCAGGAGAGGGCAGTTAAGGGTGACCAGGCCGGCAGAGGAGGGAAGTTGGGGGCAAACAGGCTGGCAGCAGAGTGGTTAGGGGGTGATCAGGCTGGCAGGCAGAAGCGGTTAGGGGCAATCAGGAAGGCAGGCAGGCAAGCAGTTGGGATCGGGCCTAAACGGGCAGTCGGACATCCCTCAAGGGGTCCCATATTGGAGAGGGTACAGGCTGGACTGAGGGACAACCCCCCTCCGTGCATGAATTTCGTGTACCGGGCCTCTAGTAGGTAATCAAAAGAATATGGTCCTACCATGAGGCTAGAAATATAGACAGGTGAAAAGAATGAGATTCCAGAAGTAAGCCCATGCTATCTAATAAAAGGGTAATATGCAAATTAACAATCACTCCGTCACAAAGATGGCGGTGCCCATAGCCACAAGATGGTGGCACCCAGTCCCCTCAGCCCTGCTGGAGTCCCCCAGTCCTGAGGGGGCAGCTGCTGAGAGCAGGCAGTGTGAGAGGCGTGGCGGAATGCTTGATTCGTCGCCATGGCAATGAGACAAGTGTTCCACCCTGGCCGTGAAGGGCCTCTGGGCAACAGGTGCGGAGTGTCTTGCCCTGGGCAGCACGCACATGTGCGGAGTGGCAGGGGCCGCGGAGGGCCTCTAGGCTGCAGAGAGCCTCTGGGCAATGGGCGCAGAGCGGCCAGGCCCCACAGAGAGCTACTGGCATATGGATTCGTGCGCAGGGCTACTAGTATAACTATAATCAAATAATTTTTTACAAGGGTGCTACACCCTTTCAATAGGGAAAGCAGTCTTTTAAATGGATGATTCTGGGACAAATGGATATCCACATAAAAATGAATGATTTTGTCCCCTATCTCATACTGAGTAAGGATAGTAAGAAGCTAGGAAAATTCCTGGGCAAGTGGAATGGGGAAAGTGAGACAAGATAATTAAACAAGGCCAAACACTTTGAACAATTTATAGCCAGCTAAGGAATTGTAAGACCTTATCTTCCTAACCAAGGACACTTGAGAGCAAATGGTTTATACCTCTCCTCCCTAACCAGAAAATACATAGCTTAAATCACCCTGGTCAGGGAGTTAGAGGACAGATATCCAATTAATGCCATTTGTGCCAGCTAAACCCAAGGATAGATGAAGTCAGGGGAACAAATAACAAAAACCTGACTAATGCTAGACAGATCCAAGATAAAAATAAAACCGAAAACCACACCAAAGAATAATCCCAAACTCCCCTATATGCCCATTTTGATGCATCAGCATATTAAAAACGTTCCTGGAAAGCTAATGGAATATTCTACTAAAACCCTCTCCTAAGATTCTCGCCCCACAGAAGAAAAATTAAAACCCTCAAGACAAAGACCTGGTGCAGGCTTGCTCTAGAGCTTGCAATGCCATTTCTTGGGCATGAACTTTTTACTTCCTCCTAAACTTAAACTCTAAGGGTCCTCAGGAGACTTGAAACCAGGGGAATAACAGGAAGCAGCAGCTCTCCAGGACTTAGCCCCTGATCCTGTCTTCAAGGTCCCCTTTTTCTCTGACTTTCCAGTGAGCTAACAGCAGCCCCTCTTTGGCCCACTTCTTTCCTGTACCATTTCTAGGAAGCCAAAGCAGAGCACTGCCTAGGTTCTCTCCTGTGACTTCTACCCTAACTCCTTCCTTTGTTTCACTGTCCCCACCTTTAATAAATGTACTCTCAAAGTCATCTGGACTTGTGTTATGAAATCTTTCCTACACAAACTCAAGAGCCCACACACTTTAGACCAGCCTAAGGCAGACCTGTTCCAGGCCAGTCCTTGTCTGGTAACATTACTATATACAAAAATTAACTCCAAGTGAATAAAAGACCTAATTTTAAGAGCTAAAACTGTAATCTTACCTTATAATAGAGAAACATGCAAATTGACCGCACCTCCGCTATGCCCACGATTGGGCCGGCAGGAGGCTGGGGGCGGGACTCCGGGTGGCATATCCGCCATTGAGAAGTTCAAGATGGTGGTGCCAAGTGGCTGGGCCCATGCCGCCGCTCCCCGGGGTGCCTGGGGCAATCGGCACCCTGGGGGGGGCGTGGCCGGGCCCATCGGCACCCCGGGGGGGCGTGGCCGGGCCCATGCCGCCGCTCCCGGGGGGTGCCTGGGGCGATCGGCCACCTAGGGGGGCGTGGCCGGGCCCCTCCCGCCCCTCCCGCCCCTCCCGGGGGTCCGGGGGTCGAGGCTTTCCGGGCCTTGGGCACCAGCGGGGAGCCTGCACCAATCGCAGGAAACCACTGGGGGTCGGCTCCTGTGATCGGTAGCAGGGACGCTGGGTGCGGCGAGCCCAAGGCCAGGAAAGCCTGGGGCGGAGGCTTTCCCGGCCTTGGGCACCAGTGGGCAGCCTGCACGGATCGCGGAAACCACTGGGGTCGGCTCCTGCGATCCTTAGCAAGGATGTTGGGTGCCGCCGAGCCCAAGGCCACCGCCCGGGGCCAAGCCCCGACCCTGAAAAAGGCAGAAGGCGGTGGCAACAGCCAAGGCCTGGGTCCCTGGTGCTGGCAGAAAACTGGTGCAGGCAGCCAGGTGAATGAAGGTCTATTGCACGAATCTTCGTGCAAACGGGCTACTAGTATCCTTATAATAAAATATATATATATAAATATTTGACTTTGGATTATTCACATTTCTTAAATATGGCACCAAAAATGCAATTTTGTCTTCAGAAAGAACAATGTAGGAGAATGCAGCCTTCCCAATTTCAAAACTTACAACAAATCTGAAGTAATTAAGACAGTGTATTCCTGCCATAAGGATAGAATCACAGAAATGTGAAATAGAAAGAGTGTACAGAAATAAACCAATACATCTATGGTCAATTGAATTCCTTTTACTGATTTTAGAGAGGAAGAGAGAGAGAGAGAGAGAGAGGAGAGAAACATCAATCGGTTATCTCCCACATGGGCTTCGACTAGGGATCGAGCCCACAACCTGGGTATATGACCTGCCCGGGAATCAAACCCAGCACCTTTTGATTTACAGGCCAATGCTCCAACCAGCCAAGCCACACAAGCCAGGGCTATGATCAATTAATTTACAATGAGGGTGCCACAACCTTTCAATGAGAAAAAACAATTGTCTTTTCAACCAATGGTCTAGGTCCTGAATAGTCACATAGAAAAGAAGGATTTTGTCTCCTACTTCATACCATTAGCAAATATCAATTCGAAAGAGATCAAAGACCTACATGTAGGGCTTAAAAATCTAAAATTCTTACAAGGAAACATAAGTGTAAAACTTGGTGATCCCGGATTGGGCAAACAGTTTCTTTCCACTCCTAAGATATACCTAATGGACTAAAAACATGCTCACACAATTACTTGTCCATAAATGTTCATAGCAGCATTATTCTTAATAGGGAAAAAGTAGAAACAACCCAGATGTCCATGAATGAATGGATGGATAAACAAATGAGGTAAACCCATAAAATAAAATAGTATACAGCCATAAAAGGTAATGAAGTACTACTACGTGCTACCACATGGAGGAACCCTGGATACGTTTTGTGCAGGGAAAGAAACCAGACACTAAGGCCACATAATATGCATCCTAATTGTTCTCCCTGCACCTAGTCTTAATTCCTAAGACTCTTTTCCATTTTGAGTCCAGAGAGATGAAAGTAAATCACAAAATATGCACTTCATTTTTCTATCAAAATCTTCAATGGTGTTCTGGCCAGGTGGCTCAGTTGGTTGGAGTGTTGTCCTATACACCAAAAAGGTTGTATTTCTTTGTGCCCCTCTCTAAAATATAGCATAATGAAAAGTACTGATTACAAAAATTTAAAACTTTCAACTCTGAAGGGTTGTCAATCTCTGCCTGCAGTTACCAGAGGAGTGTGAAAACTCTTTATCTAGTAATTATACATGTGGGTGAATCCTCTTTGAGATTTATTCAAGAGCCCTCTAGTGCTAAAGTGGTTTAATAACAAATGTGAGGAACATAGAAAGGCCTTAACCAGAATCTTAGAGACATAGGTAACTAAATGTGTTACTTCCACCAAAATTTATAATAGGAATGACTTTTTCTTTCTTTCTTTTTTAATATATTTGTATTGATTTCAGAGAGGAAGGGAGAGATAGAAAGATCAATGATGAGAGAGAATCATTAATTTGGCTGCCTTCTGCACATCTCTTACTGGGGTCCAGCTGCAACCTAGGCATGTGCCCTTGACCGGAATCGAAACCAGGACCCTTCAGTCTGTAGGCCGACGCTCTATCCACTGAGCCAAACAAGCCAGGAGTGACTTTTTCTTAATGGGAGATTTATTCTGATAAGTATTTTACCCTATTGCACTTATTCTACATGAAGACAGCATTGTTTGATATCCCCTTTTAATTTATATATCCCCAAGAATCTTTGATCCCAGTCTCTTAAACTATCTATACATTTATTCATTCATTTAACATATGATTTAGATCTAAAATCTAAAGAGATAGGAGACTATAATGGCTAAGATTACAGAACCAAAATACCTGGGTTCAAATCTTGGCTTTATCACTTGTGTTATGTGACTGCAAACAAAATATTTACTATATCTGTGCCATCTGTGTACGGGGATGATAAAAACAGTACTTTACTGATAAGGTTGTATGAAATAATTAATATTAAAGAGTACTGAGAACAGTGCTTAGTACACAATAAATGCTATATAATTTTTTTAGCTATGATTTTAATTATTACTATATACCAAGTGTTTCTAGAGCTAACTCTCCTGTCTTTCCTGCATTCTATATCTTCCATTCACTAAAGTGTTCTGTGGAGGCAATTCCTCTAAAAGTCCCACTCAGAATAAATATACATTACCAGGAATTTTGGTTACTCTATCAGATGTACTACTTGACATGTGGCGGTTTTTGTGTGTGTTTTTGTTTTAAAAAATATTTTTATTGATTTCAGAGAGGAAGGGAGAGGGAGATAGAAACATTGATGATGAGAAAGAATCATTGATTGGCTGCCTCCTGTATGCCCCCTACCGGGGATCCAGCCCACAACCTGCAACCCTGGCATGTGCCCCTACCAGGAATGGAACTGTGACTTCCTGGTTCATAAGTCAACGCTCAACCACTGAGCAACACCAGCTGGGCTTGATATCTTTGTTTTTGATGGGATGAGAAACAGAACAGGGGAAACTCGAGGAAGAGTTTTAAGGATAAAGTAGTCAAAATCATCAAATTTCCCATGTGTGAATTCCATTCTCACCAGGCATCCCTTTTACTATAATTTGGCTTCTCATGTACATTTCCTTTGTTGTTGTTGTTGTTTTGTTAACCCTCACCCAAGGATTTTTTCCATTGGTTTTTAGAGAGAGTGAAACGTAGGTAGAGAGGGAGGGAGAGAGAGAGAGAGATTGTTTGCCTTCCGCACGCACCCCTACCAAGGCCGGGATTGAACCTATAACCCAGGTACATATCCTTCACCAGGAATCGAACCCAAAACCCTCTACTCTCTAATCCAGGGGGTCCTCAAACTTTTTAAACAGGGGGCCAGTTCACTGTCCCTCGGACCGTTGGAGGGCCGGACTATAGTTAAAAAAAAAACAAACTATGAACAAATTCCTATGCACACTGCACATATCTTATTTTGAAGGAAAAAAACAAAACGGCAAAAACACCCGCATGTGGCCCGCGGGCTGTAGTTTGAGGACGCCTGCTCTAATCGCTGAGCTCGGGTACATTTCCTTTTGAGAAAACATTTGCTGACCAGAGTTTTTGGGTCTTCTTGACTGTTATATTCTTTCATGGGAAAAAAAAATAATAAATTGGATCCCAGCCAGTGTGGCTCTGCGATTGAGCATCGATTCATGAACCAGGAGGTCACGGTTGGATTCCTGGTCAGGGCACATGCCTGGGTTTCGGGCTCAATCCCAAGTAGGGGATGTGCAGGAGGCAGCCAATCAATGATTCTCTCTCATCATTGGTATTTTGTCTCTCCTTCTCTGAGGAGAGAATAAATATTAAAACAGAATAAATAGGATTGAAATTTTTGTTTGGTTTATAAATGTTTTCTGGTCATCCCACTGAGGCATATTTTACCCTCTCCCCTCCTAATTTTAGTTGCTTTGTGCAGGCTCTTGACACTCTATACACGGAGAGAATCTGAGGTAAATTTTATTAGTCTAGGGCTCCTGGGAAAGAAAGGGATCTAAACAGATCTGGACTGGCTTGAGAGGAAGAGGGAGTGCGAGTTGGGACTTTGTAGTCTCTAGGAGGGTGGGACCGAGGTAAAGCTCCACATCATGGGCTGTAGATTTGCAATTTCCCAGTGACAACAAAGGAGAAAGTTCTGGCCTTTCTTATCCGCCAGCCCAGAAGTGTGTGTGTGTGTGTGTGTGTGTGTGTGTGTGTGTGTGTGTGTCCGCGCGCGCGCGCGTGCGCGCGTGGGGGGGTGTGTATCTATAAATGCTGGAAGATTTTGCAATTTTTAACTTTCCGTGTTTTTTATTTTTATTATTTGCTGTCTTTTCTTGTAAAGCTTATTTTCAGGGTCGGTCAGTAGCAAAAGAAGTATGGATAAGAAAGAAGAAACTAGCTCAAATAGAATTGGCAGGATTCAGTGACTGACTGAACTTGCATATGCATTAAGGAACTAGTACTGCAAGGTTTTCAGTCTGAGTTAACTCTTGAGAGAATGGCCACTATTGCCACATGAATTTGTGAGGTAAATTGAGAAAAAAAAATTCTTTACCGTTCAAAACGCGTAGAAAATGTTTGCGCACGCAGTGTCTTGGCAAATGTTTTTCTCCTAAACGTATTTTTTCCTTAACATTTTTTTTCATATTTTGCTCAACAGCTTTTGTTTGTTTATTTATTTATTTTTATATTTCTTTATTGATTTCAGAGAGGAAGGGAGAAGGAGATAGAGATAGAAACATCAATGATGAGAGAGACTCATTGATTGGCTGCCTCCTGCAGGCCCCCTACTGGGAATCGAGCCCGCAACCCAGGCATGTGCCCTTGACTGGAATCCAACCAGGACCCTTCAGTCTGAAGGCCGATGTTCTATCCACTGAGCAAACCAGCTAGGGCCCTTAACATTTTAATAACTACTATAGACATGTATATGACAGGAATAACGTGCAAGCAAAACCATATGTTTAAAACAAATTCAGTGAAATTAACCTGATTTTTATGCATTTTATTCACCAAGTTTACATCTTCACCGGTCGGCTATAGTGTTTTTTTAAAAAATGGTGTCTCTATCCCTTACACACAGGGAGGATCCAAAAATCACGTGCTTAGATACTGTGGGCAGCCCGAATTTTAGAATTGCTACTCGGGTTGCACAGCCGGGTCGCGGAGGAGAGGGCCTCAGCGTCCAGTACTTCGCCCTGGCTCGCAGCCTGCAGCCCGCGACCCGCAGCCCACCGCGCATGTCAAAGTGCTGAGGCCTTCGAGATTGTATAAGGCCGTGTACATGTACGCGCCCACCCTCCAAAGTCCTTTAGTAAAGTATCATAGAAGCCCGGATGTGCGGGGGCCCGAGCGGGGGCCGGAGAGGGGGCAGGAGCGGGGACCGAGAGGAGGCAGGAGCGGGGGGCTGGAGACGGAGGAGCTGCCGTATACCCATGAGGCAGCGCGCGTAGTTATATACCGCCACCGCGGTCTGGGCAGCTCATTCGGCGCTGAGAGGCACTGGGGCGGCTGCTGTGGCAGTAGCCGCCGCCCAGTGTTTTCGCGCTCCTCCTTTTTCCTCCTTCCCTTTCTCCTCCTCCTTAGAGTCCCATTCTGGCCGACCTGTTCTGCTCGCGGTAAGTGGCCGCCACCCCGCCTTCGCCTCAGGGAAGCGGGCGGAGGCTGTCGCTCGCGGCGGTGATCGCCTGGCTGTGAGGGCGGCATCGGAGGCCTGTGGGTGAGGAAGGGAGGTTGAGGGTCTGGACGCGGCGCGAGTCCAGGATAGTCCAGGGCGCGCGGAGGAGGGGACGGCGGGGTGGCGCGGTGGCGCGGTGCCGGGTGGGCCACCATCTTGAGCCATCGCTGGCGGGGGGAGGGATCTCGGGAAGGTAGCTGTTCAGCGGCGGGGTTTGGCGTGCAGCTCAGGCCGTGCTCGCGCGGGTTGCCGCCACTGCCTCTTTATAGTCTGGGGCCTGTGCGTGGCTGTGGGTCCCCAGACAGATTTTGGCTTTTCTTTCTGGAGACAACTCCCTTCGGTCTTTTGTACATTTGATGTCGATGTCTGGTGAGACCCGCCTACCCCCGAGTCTCTAAAAGAGAAGGTTCCGAACTTTGAGGCTTCAGAGGCCCTGGGGCCCATCGTTTACGTGTAGGTTTCCCCCACCCAGATTACTGGTCGTCGAGTGCTCACACCCTCGTTCTTGCCAAAGGGACTTCGCTCCTCCTCAGAGAAATCTTGCTCCATTCCGTTATTGTCTAGAGGAGAACAGCCCCGGGAAGAAACGTGGAGTTAGAGACACATTTTTTTTTTTTTTAACAATGAGCTTTGCAGGTTTTACTTAATGGAAAAAAATTATCTCATTCTGAGATTTTATCCTTCTCTAGACGCGGAGGGAGTTCCTTTTAACTTACCTCAAGTTTTAATGTTTTTATTAAGGAGAAATTAGAATAAAATGTTAAGTGTAGCAGCTTCTTGCAAGCACAGGAAATCTTCAAGGGGTTCTCTTTGTTTGCAAAGATTTTTTTTCGTTGTTTTTATTTTTAATATGTGGACTTAAATTTCGCCTTTTGTTTTCAGTTTTGGTCTGTGAGTTTTAATGTCTTTTAGTGCCATTAAATATAGACTTGAAACCAAGAAATAATGCTTTAAACTACAAAAAGTCTTCTCTTAGCCTTTGTGAGATGTCCCGCTTTGGGGGTTACTGTGAAAACTCAAACCGTCTCCTTAAGGATAAATTTTATTGAACCTATGAAGGCACTGGTTTGCTTATGAAATTAAGTTAGGGTTGTATGCCCTTGATGTTATAACATTGGTACAGATTCCACTATAATTGTATTCTGCATTATATATTTCATGGATTATTACCCATTTTGAGGTGTTGATAGAACTATTTGGAAGGTGAGGAAACAGCCTCAAGTAGAAGACTTTACGGAAGTCATAATGGGTAGGAATTTATATATCTGGTTCTTAAACCTATATCTTCTAACTCTTCAGCCAGTGTTCAATTTACTGTATCATGCCCCACTTTTCATTGCAGTGAAGTGGTGAAGGAGAATAAACAAGGAGGCTCACCCCCAAAAAACAAAAAAAATATTTTCAATTCCCCTTTCCTTTAAATTTTTATTTTTAATACTTCAGATCTTTTAAACTTTTTGGTATTTAAATAATATTGTTATTATTTCCAAGCATGTTGAAAAGTTGGAGAATAGTCCATTGAAAAAAAGTTTTGATGTTGAAAGGCTCCAAATTCCAGCTTCCCCTGTTCAACCTATTTTCCTCAGTTAAGTTTTCTAGTCTAATCCCATTTTCTTCAGCCCAGTGTTTTACTATTCAGCATCAACTTTTTTTTTTAGTTGAAGAGATGAGTAAGGGGAAAGGAATATATAATTCTGTATCTCCTCTTCTCTCTGATTTGTTCTCTTTATTCAAGAGGACATTTAGAGCCATCCAAAAATATGTTTGTTGCTGTTGTTATACTAATAGAAAAGGGGAAATACCTAAATGAATAAAAGTTTTTGTAAATAAAAAGCAGAATATTGGAAATTTATATTTAAAATATTTTTCATTTCAAAAGTAACTTGATAGGTCAGAAATATTTATGACTTATTCATTAATTAAATATGTAACTGAATATTTTTTCTGTCTTCCTACACCAAGAGGGACTAAAATATATTTGGTTTTTAGGCAGGTTGTTTTAAATAATGACTCAAGAAGATGGTTTACTCAGTATTTTGTATCAAAAATGTGTGTCTAGCCGAAACCGGTTTGGCTCAGTGGATAGAGCGTCGGCCTGCGGACTCAAGGGTCCCAGATTCGATTCCGGTCAAGGGCATGTACCTTGGTTGCGGGCACATCCCCAGTGGGGGGTGTGCAAGAGGCAGCTGATCGATGTTTCTCTCTCATCGATGTTTCTAACTCTCTATCCCTCTCTCTTCCTCTCTGTAAAAAATCAATAAAATATATATTTAAAAAAAATGTGTGTCTAGCCCTGGCTGGTGTGCTTAGTGGTTAGAGCATCAGCCCTTGAACTGAAGGGTCTGGTGTTCTTTATTTGTGACGGTATTTAAACAGTTCTTTACATGAACTAGAATTTGTTTTCTTTTTAGTGCAAAGTACTGCACAATAATTTTTCATGTGCTTTATTTTATCTTCTCAGTAGGTATTACTGTTTTCATTTTACAGAAAAACTAAGCTCAAAGAGGTTAATTAAGCATTCTGTAGGTTTGGCGACCAGAAAGTGGCAGACTCCAAATTCACACTCATTTATTCAGCCCATGTCCAGTGTTCTCATCATTGTACTGCAGTTTTTACTTGACATTTCCCCTAGTGGATAAAATATACCCCTCTAAGATGTGTATCAGGATCCAGCTTATCAAATATGGCCCCCCCAAAAAAATCACAGTCTTTGTACCCAATGATGATTGTTTGAATTTTATTGAGGAAAATGATGTTCTGTTCGCTGTCTTTGGTCGCAAAGGTCATGCTGTTGGTGACATTTCTGTAGTCCGCTTTAAGGTTGTCAAAGTAGCCACTCTCTCTCTTTTGGCTTTATACAAAGGCAAGAAGGAAAGAACAAGATCTTAAGTTTTGATGGTGAAAACAGAGTAGTAATAGATTTTCATATATCAAAAAAACAAAGTAATTAAGTAAAACTACAAAATCAATGCTATATGAATCAGTGTTAATACATTGAACAAATAATATATTTTTATGAAACAAAGTCACTGCCTATTTTTTAGTTTTTCATACCTATAATTCATATCTATCTAAACAATAGCAAGATTTTTCTATTTGAACCTTTTCAATACCTTCATTTCTATAGCTAAATGTATTAAATACTCTCTCCCTCTGATCTTTTATTAGTCAGCATCAATTAAAGTTACAGCACTTGATGACAATGCAGTAGTAAATACAGACAAACACATGGATCCAGCAATTCCACTTCTGGGTATTTATCCAAAGTGAACAAAAACATTAACTTGTAAAGATACCTACCCACCCCCCCCCCATGTTTATTAAAGCATTATTTACAACTAGTGGCCCGGTGCACAAAATTCATGTGTGTGGGGGGGGGTGTCCCTCAGCCCGGCCTGCACCCTCTCCAATCTGGGACCCCTTGGGGGATAACTGGCAATCGGATGTAGGGATTGGGCCTAAACCAGCAGTCAGACATCCCTCTCGCAATCCGGGACCGCTAGCTTCTAACTGCTCACCTGCCTGCCTGCCTGATCGCCCCTAACCACTCTGCCTGCCGGCTGGCTCACCCCCAACTGCCCCCAGCTGGCCTTCTTGCCAACTGCTCTCCCCCGGCCCCATACCGGCCTGCTCACCCCCAACTGCCTCCTCTGCCAGCCTGATCACCACCACTGCCCCCTCCCCGTCAGCCTGCTCAGCCCCAACTGCCTCCTACTCCGCCGGCCTGATTGCCCCCAACTGCCCCCCCCCACTGTCAGCCTGCTCGCCCCCCTGCTGGCCTGCTTGCCCCCAACTGACCCCCCTGCCGGCTTCCTTGCCCCCCACTGCCAGCCTGCTCGCCCCCAACTGCCCCCCACTGTGGACCTGCTCACCCCCAATTGCTCTCTCCTGGCCTGATCACCCCTAACTGCCTCTGCCTCAGCCCTGCCACCCTGGCTTTGTCCAGAAAGATGTCTGGAAGGTCTCCCAGAAGGTCTCCCAGTCTAATTAGCATATTACCCTTTTATTAGTATGGATAGCCAATGCATGGAAACAATCTAAGCATCTATGGGCAGATAAATGAATAGAGAAGATGTGATGTGGCGTGGTGTGTGTGTGTTTATTTTTAACAGCTTTATTGAGATAATTCATATAACATACAATTCACCCATTTGAAGTGTACAGTTCATTGGTTTTAGTATATTCACAGTGTTGAGCAAACACCACCACAATCAATTTTTTTGATGGCCACTATTTTTTAAAAATATGTATTTTTATTGATTTCAGAGGAAGGGAGAGGGAGAGAGAGATAGAAACATCAATGATGAGAGAGAATCGTTGATCGGTTGCCTCCACATGCCCCACACAGGGGATCTGGAATGTGCCCTGACTGGGAATTGAACCATAACCTCCTGCTTCATAGGTGGAGGCTCAACCCCTGAGCCACACCAGCCAGGCTAGAATATTTTCATCACCCCCAAAAGGAATCCCATACCCATTCAGAGTCACTCCCCATCTCCCTCCAGCCCTCCTAGACCTTAGCAACCACTATTCTACTTTCTGTCTTTATGAATTGGCTATTTCTGGACATTTCATAAAAATGAAATCACAATATGTGGTCTTTTTGACTGGCTTCTTTCACCTACTATAATGTTTTCAAGATCTATTCATATTGTAGTATGTATCAGTACTTCATTCCTTTCTATGACTGAATATTATTTCATTGTATAGGTATGTCACATTTTGTTTATCTATTCATCAATCAGGCATTTGGATTGTTTTCACTTTTTGGTCATTATCAATAATGCTGCTATGAACATTTGTGTACAAGTTTTTGTGTGGACATATGTTTTCAATTCTCTCTTGTCAAGATTGCAATTGCTGAGTCATATGGTAACTTTATGTTTAATTTTGTGAGGAACTGTGAAAGTGTTTTTCCAGTGTCTGCACAATTTCATATTCCCACCAGCAGTGTATGAGGTGTCCCTTTTTTCCATATCCTTGCCAATTCTTGTTATTATTTGTCTTTTTTTATTATAGCCATCCTAGTGGGTGTGAAATGGTATCCATTAAATTTTTAAGTATTTTTTTCTTGTGGTAAAATACACATAATGTACAATTTACCATTTGAACTATTTTAATCCATTGTTTTAAATTTTTTTTTTGTAGAATGAACTCTTAAAAGAGTGCTGAATTTTAAATATTTAAATCTGAAAACAAAAACTATCTAAATAGTAATTGCAACTACTTAAAGGCAATCTCCAAAACCTGAATGGGTGTGTTCCAAGAGTTGTTTGTCAGTTACTTGGAAGTCATTTACTTGAGATTCATTCCCCGCCCCCCCTATAGGAACAGTATATTAAACATGGGCATAGTGTCTCTAAGTCAACAGCTAGAATGGAGAGATCTTTACTCTTCAGCCTATTTTGATGCCAACTCTGAGTTGCATAACCTAGACACCCTTTGGAGTTGCTATTATAGGAGCACCAAGGTTCTCACTGCACATTTTGCTGAATATTCCATTTCTTTAACAGATCTCCCATAGAATTCCTTGCTTTGGAACCAAAACTCTGAAGTGATTACTTGAGATTTTTTTGTGGTGATATCTTTGAAGGGTTCAGCTATCTTATTGGATAGCACAGCTTTAGACTGAAGTTGTGGTTCTAATGGCACCTGAGTATTTCTTACTTTTTAGAGTGTTTGTGAATGTATTAATTGAGACTCCTTGGTGGCTGCTATGGGCCCCAAAAGCCATCTCCATAATCATAGGCAGTAGATAGGACATGTTTATATTTACTATTTGTATATTTAGTACTAATTTTAAGATATTTGTGTCAATAGATATTTTATATGATCATCTAATAAAAGAGTTCTTTTTTGTGAAATATATTTTATTGATTTTTTTATTATTTTTTTTTATTTTATTGATTTTTTACAGAGAGGAAGGGAGAGGGATAGAGAGTCAGAAACATCGATGAGAGAGAAACATCGATCAGCTGCCTCCTGCACACCCCCTACTGGGGATGTGCCCACAACCAAGGTACATGCCCTTGACCAGAATCGAACCTGGGACCCTTGAGTCCACAGGCCGACGCTCTATCCACTGAGCCAAACCAGTTAGGGCATGAAAGAGTTCTTTATGAGTCTCATGAGCTGTGCAGTTGTGACTCTTAAAAAATATTCTGTATTCTTGACATTATTAGTATGTTCCTCATGCTGAGCAAGAATTGTCATGTATTTATCTACTTGACATGTGCATTACCTTAATTCTAGTTGCAGGACAAGTGATAACTATTCAAATAATTGAGTTGAAGAGATTTATAGTCAAACCTCAGAATTACGGAAATTTACTTATGTACTGAATCACTAGAGATTCTTGTAGCAGTAATTCAAACATTTATAGCAGTAACTTCTTCTGGAGTTAAATTAGTTTATTTCCCCTTTGGTCTAGTGAAGGCTAAATTTGGAATTGGAAAAACTAGGAAAGCTTGCTTTTGCAGTCTGCAGATAAAGACAAATGTGAAGGCTCAATTAGCCGTTTATCCTAATATGTCAGATTTCTGATGTCTTTTTTTTTTTACTTTTTTTATTTTATAACAAATAGTTTTAAGTATGTTTATTTTATATGTCAAATATGTTATATGCATGAGAATTCTGAACACAAATCCCTGTTTTTAAGAAAGCAAAAATGTTGATAATATTTAATGCACCACCTTTTGTAAAAGCCTAAAGAATCATAGACATATAAGTTTGTAAACTTTTGAAGGCAAGGCTATGATTTATTCATCTTAATTATTTTTCTAGAACTGATCACATTACCTTGAGCACAGAAGGCAATGAGTAATTATTTTTAATCAATCTATGATGAAATTTATCCAGTTACTTTTCTGTTCCTTTTAGTCATCATTGATAAGAAACCAAAAAAGTAAAATAAAAATTTATTTGAACATGCTTTTGTATAATAATTACATTTATTTATGATATGAAGAATAACAGTTAAAAATTAATGTCACTTAGTATTTCAAAATTCACATTTAATGAAACATATTGAAGGGTGATTACTCATTTTTATAAAAGGGTACCTTTCATAGATTATTTGTAATTTAATAATTCAGTAAGTTTCTTCAAGTAATAAATGCTTTGCACATTCAGCATTCTATTTACTAAATTTGCATTCATTCAGAAATGAACCAAATATGGAAAGTAAGTAGCATGTGTGTATATCAAACACATGAAACTCAAAAGGTAAGCTTTCCATAGGAGAAAAATATTAAATGTGTGTATATCTAATTTAACAAATCCACCCTAATAGTAGGTATGTTTATTTTATAGGTCAGAAAATTAAGACCTAACTTGCTACCTTGTCTGGAGTCACATGGTGAGTTTGCTGGAAATCGAAATCAGACCCAAAGATTTCTGAATCCCAATTTTATGTTTCAATATTTTGTGTTAAAGTGACTCATAAAATTGATTGTTGTTATATATTGGTGCTTAGGTGACTCTACAACTTGATGGATGACAATAAATCTTTTCAACCAAAAAGTAAGTATTGCTGCTGCAAGTGATACTAGTATGCATGACTTTCTTACTTATAACCTTGCTTCATGATAAAAGGTAAGAAAGGTATAGGTGGGCACAGTTTAAACACATGTATTAAAATAATACATACTCGTAGTAAAAAAGAACAATATACAATAAAAATGTTAGTAAACTAGAAATTAAATGTTTCTTCATCTCCAGAGATAATTACTAATATCGGTTTGGTATACATAATCAAACTTTTATATATATATGTATATATATATATATATATATATATATATATATATATATGCAAACTAAATTATTTCTAAATAAAATCATGCTGTATATGCTATTATATGCCTTTAAATAATTTTACTCAAAAATATTCCTTGAAATATATTGACAGTGGCAGTACCTAGTTAAAACAATGAGGGAGATCTATAAACATAGATGTAAATGATTTTTTTATTATCAGTATATATGGGTCTCCCTCATTTTTTAATTTTTTCTTAATCTTTATTCTTGAAAGTATTACAGGTGTCCCCTACCCAACCCTTCCCCACACATTTGTCCATGGGCTATGCATGTAAGTTCTTTGATTAATCTCTTCCCTCCTCTCCCCTTCCCTCTGAAATATGGCAGTCTGTTGCATGTTTCATTGTCTCTGGATCTGTTTTGTAAAAGATAGCACTGCCTGACTTTGCTTAGTTTCTTAGCCTGTAAATTATCATATGTTAAGTGCCTGGTGTATATCCAGTAGACTACTGTGTATAAGAGGAAATACAAAGGAAGAAGAAAATGTGTTCTTCACTGTTAAGGAGCTTACTTTGGAGTAAGACATGTACAGTTCAGGCACATTAATAGTGAGCAGTTTGAGATCATGTATGGTAAATTTTGAATTGCATTGAATATTCTATCAATGTAGTAATAGGCAGAAAAAAAACAAGGTTTAATGGTTTATTGAGGAAATTTTAATTGAACCAAGAGTTGGGAAGGGGCAGGGAATTAATATTTTGTTGAATATATGTGTGAAGTTAGGTACTTTGTGTGACATTTTCATAAATTTACCTTACCACTTCAATTAGGTTGATATTATACCATTATTAAAAGTGAGGAAACAGATCCAAGCAATTTCTCCAGAGTCATATGATTAGAAGTGGTGCAATGAAGATTTGAATTATTCAATTTGATGTCAAGTTCATGCTCTGTCTATTATACTTAAATAATGTGGACAGTCTAAGGTAAGGAGGAAGGATATTATAGATGGAAGAAGCAGTACAAATGAGGGCTTCAAGGGACAAAATGAGGATCATATTTTCAAAGTATTCAAAATATGCAAATGCTAATCTATGAATTACTTTTTAATTTTACTTAGAGCAAGCATGTTAAACTCGCGGCCAGTCGCCAGCTGCGAGTTTGACATGCTTGACTTAGAGCATTCTGCATGTATATGTATATTTTTTAAAGTATACTTTAGAAAAGAAAGGGATCAGTTCATAAAACTGGTTATATTTGGGAGGGTGGGAATGTTTTTTATTTTCTTTTATGGTAGGTGGACTACTAACCATGAAGCAACTTTATGCCAAGAAATGATTTTGGCATACCAGTATAAAAGGGGAAATATTAAAGATTTTTTTAAGATAGCACCAATACATTAAAGTGATTCTTTCGTATGCACTCCCCAAATCATATTTACATAGCACCTTTTTATTGTTGTTAATTCTCACCTGAGGATATTTTTTCCATTGATTTTGTTAGAGAGTGGAAGGGAGGGAGGGTGGGAAGGAGTGTGTGCGGGGGTAGTGGGGGGAGAGAGAGAAAGAAACATTTTCGACCTGGATCGAACTTGCAACCCAGGTACCTTCCTTTGACCTGGAACCAAACCCACAACCCTTTAGTGCTTGGGCCAATACTCTAACCACTGGCAGTACCGGCCAGTGCTACATAGTACCTTTTAATTTTGACTTAAAAGTAGAAATGACATTATTTTAACATAGTAATATTACCTTTAGAAATTACTGCATTTAAAGATGAAATACATATATCATTGTCTTAAAAAAAGATATTATTGTCTGAGCCAGAACCCTGGAATTATTTTGTTTTAATTTTATTGTTTAGTTGTTCCCTATCCACGTCTCACTCCACATATCTAGCACCATTTCTATCCATACATGTTGCCATTATATTAATTAAGTGTTCCCTCAAAAGGTTTTAAACCAAAACAATACATGCATAGCTTTAAAAATACAGATAATCTTAAAGTTATAAATTGCATAACCATCATTGCTGAAGGATGTAAAAGAACAAGAGAAAGGGTTGTGCACATGGGTATGCATATGTTTTGGGTCTGTATATCCCCATGTTTTTTCAAGACACCCACTATTATTAGTTTAGCTGTTTTTCTAATCATCACTTCCATATTTATAAAATTTTAAAACACACATATACATAATGCTGTCTCTTGAATCATAAGTTTTTGCCATTATCTAATGATTTTCCTATTAAGTACTATGAAGGTTTTAGGTTTCTTATATTATCCCTACCCTGCAAGCACCTCCCATTATAGTTATAGCTCAATTTTTGGTTAAATCCTATTTGATGTTTTTATTATGATGACCTTAATAAATTTGTTCCCTGATGAGCATAGTACTATGGTATTATATGTTATAGATACATTTACTTTTTTCTGTTTTAAAATACATTTCTTTATTGATTTCAGAAAGGAAGGGAGAGGGAGAGAGAAATAGAAACATCAATGATAAGAGAGAATCATTGATTGGCTGACTCCTGCATGCCCCCTACTGGGGACCAATCCCGCAACCTGGGAATGTGCCCTTGACCAGAATCGAACCTGGGACCCTTCAGTCTGCAGGCCAATGCTCTATCCACTGAGCCAAACAGACTAGGGCTACTTTTTTCTGTTTTAAAAAATATATAGGCATCAATTTAATTTTTTTATTTTTTTAAATTTGCTAAATTTAGTTAAGATTTATAGCCAAGTTATCTCACACCCTTCTGTAGCATATTAACTCAATTTTCTACATGGTAAAACTTGCAATCTATCAATTTAATTTTTAGTGTGTGTGTGTGTGTGTTTTCCTGGAGACATTCCTCCTGGGGCTAATGTTATCCTGCTCTATATTGCCTGGTTACTCTTTAGACCTGTTGAACAGCTATTGTCCTGGGACTTTCTTTTGTCTTTGTATTGTATTAAATATCACGTTTTCTGCATCCTGGTCTTCCTCCTTTTTCTTTTTCTTTTTTAAAAATATATTTTATTGATTTTTTACAGAGAGGAAGGGAGAGGGATAGAGAGTCAGAAACATCAATGAGAGAGAAACATTGATCAGCTGCCTCCTGCACACCTCCCACTGGGGATGTGCCCGCAACCAAGGTACATGCCCTTGACCGAATCGAACCTGGGACCTTTCAGTCTGCAAGATGACGCTCTATCCACTGAGTCAAACCGGTCAGGGCTTCTTTTATTTTTTAAAAATATGTTTTTATTGATTTCAGAGAGGAAGGGAGAGGGAGAGAGAGACAGAAACATCAATGATGAGAGAGAATCATTGATGGGCTACCTCTTGCACGCCCCACAATGGAGATTGAGCCCGCAACCCAGGCATGTGCCCTGACCCAGAATCGAACCGTGACCTCCTGGTTCATAGGTTGTTGCTCAACCACTGAGCCACGCTGGGTAGGCCCTTTTTCTTTTTTTAAATTTTCATCCAAGGATATGTTTATTTTAGAGAGAGAGAAAGAGAGCATTGAGGTGAGAAACATCCATCGGTTGCCTCCCGTAAGCGCCCCGACTGGGAATTGAACCTACAACCTTTTTGGTGTACGGACGATGCTCCAGCCAACTGAGCCACCTGGCCAGGGCTCCTCCTTCTTAAGTGTCATATTTTGGTGGATTCTTTTTAAGAACAGATGAATGGGGGGTAAATTTTGTCTAATGTTTCTTGCCTTTATTTTTGATGAAAATATGTACCTTATGCTTAATGAAAATCTTGGCTGGTTATACAATTCTAAATTGAAATCTATTTTTACTAAGACTTGTGAAAACAATATTCTAACTTCTCTCTCTCCACTCTCACTCTCTCAGCTGTCACAATATTCCCTTATCTTCAGCATTCTGAAATTTCACAATATGTCCCTCAACTGTCTGTTTCTTTTCTTAATTATTGTGCTAGGTGCTGGTGAGCCCTTTCTATCTGGAGATTTATATCCTTAAGAACTGGGAATTTTTTCTTGTATTTTTTAATTTGATTATATTCCCTCTCCTTTTTCTTTTTCTGGAACTTTTATTAGATGAGTTATAACTTTGAAATTTATTTGCCAACACACACGGTGGGCAAAAATAGGTTTACAGTTGTGAGTACACAAAACAGTTTATTCTTGTATTATTATTTATTAAGTACTAGAGGCCCGGTGCACGAAATTCATGCACGGGGGGGGGGGAGTGTCCCTCAGCCCAGCCTGCCCCCTCTCCAATCTGGGATCCCTTCACAATCCAGGACTGCTGGCTCCCAACCGCTCACCTGCCTGCCTGCCTGATTGCCCCTAACTGCTTCTGCCTGCCAGTCTGATCACCCCCTAACCACTCCCCTGCCAGCCTGATCAATGCCTAATTTCTGCCCTGCTGGCCCGATTGTCCCTAACTGCTCTCCCCTGCTGGCCTGGTTGCCCCCAACTGCCCTCCCCTGCAGGCCTGGTTCCCCCCAACTGCCCTCCCCTGCAGGCCTTGTCCCCCCAACTGCCCTCCCCTGCAGGCCTGGTCGCCCCTAACTGTCCTCCACTGCCGGCCTGGTCACCCCTAACTGTCCTCCCCTGCAGGCCTGGTCCCCCCCAACTGCCCTCCCCTGCAGGCCTGGTCGCTTCCAACTGCCCTCCCCTGCCAGCCCAGTCGTCCCTAACTGCCCTCCCCTGCTGACCTGGTCGCCCCAACTGCCCTCCTCTGCCAGCCCGGTCGCCCCTAACTGCCCTCCCCTGCTGGCCATCTTGTGGCAGCCATCTTGTCTCCACATGGGGGCGTCCATCTTTGACCACATGGGGGCGGCCATCTTGTGTGTTGGAGTGATGGTCAATTTGCATATTACCGGTTTATTATATAGGATTATATTATTTTCCATACAAACAACTATAACCCTACTTTTGCTCAACCCTGTATATATATTTTAGTTCCACTTATGGGACATTTACTCAACTATGGCATTTGGTTTTTTACTGAATTTTGGCTATATTATTATAATCTTTTTGTTTTCTGAATGTTACTTTTAATAGCTTTCTTGTCTTATCTCTCTAAAAATGTTCATTATATTTTCTCTAATTTTTCCTGCCCTATATATTATCTCTATTTCCTTTAAAATCTTTTATTCTGTTTTATTGTTTTTGTCTTTCACATTGGAAGTTTTAGTCATATTTCTGATGATCATTAGTTGTACATCCTTATTAAGAATGAGGCACCAAGCCGAAACCGGATTGGCTCAGTGGATAGAGCGTCGGCCTGCGGACTCAAGGGTCCCAGGTTCGATTCCGGTCAAGGGCATGTACCTTGGTTGCGGGCACATCCCCAGTAGGGGGTGTGCAAGAGGCAGCTGATCGATGTTTCTCTCTCATCGATGTTTTTAACTCTCTATCCCTCTCTCTTCCTCTCTGTAAAAAATAAATAAAATATATTTAAAAAAAAGAAAAAGAATGAGGCACCAAAATGATCATTTGCTCTGTCAGCACTTGTAGCTTGGTGGTATTCACAGTACTGTATGCTCTTTGCTTAGTTTCTTCATGTGAGAAATGTCTAGATCTATCCTAAGATGGAATAAGCCTCGCTTAACATTCTCTATTTTCAATGTAGCACCACATTCCTGCTTTGCTCTGTGCCTAGTATCCCTCAATCTGGTTCAGTTTTTCTATTATATCTCCCACCTGTTGCCTCTTATTCTTTACTTATCTCCCTTTTAGTTAATGTAGGAGTTGGGGGGGGGGTTCAGATAATAGGTACAGGCAGTCCTTTTCATAGATATAATCATATTCTAGTTATAAAACTAAAACTCAGTTTGATTGGATTTTAATGTTCCTAAAATCTGTTGGCCACTGTAAATAACTATTGTCATCCATTATTTATCTAGCTAGCATAATTTTACTAGTTTAGATATCAGAGATTGATTTTGAGTTTCTTAATTTTGCTACTATTTACTGATTACAAATATCAATTCAGTAATTGCTATTAGGATTATCAAAGTACACGTTAAATATCATACTATGTGTTGCAAGAAGTATTTTAAAAATAAGATTTGCTTCTCTCCTTTTGAAAATTAGATAATTCAAAAATGGCAGAACTCTTTATGGAATGTGAAGAAGAAGAACTGGAACCATGGCAGAAGAAAGTAGAAGAAAAGCAGGATGAGGAGGATGATGAGCTGATATTTGTTGGAGAGATATCAAGTTCAAAACCAGCCATTTCAAGTAAGCATTTACTTTCAGTAAAGATTTATAAGATGTTTCTAATGGAAAAATCTGTGTGCTGTCTTATATGTCCTTGTTACTGTATAAGGTGAGAAGGAGCATAGAGGTCATTAAGAATTTGTGAGAATCAGAGGGAGAATGTGGTTGGGACTTTTACCTAATGGCATTGTAAGCCTTCTGAGATTGGAAATCATAATTTTTAGTGGAACCAACTAGCCTGTTTACCTGTTTTTTATTAATTTTTCTTTTTCCCCCTAAAGCCCAAATGTACCCAGAAAAGTAAGTGTTTGGACTGCTTTGTTTAAAATACCAGAATACTAAATAAGTTTTTGTTAGTCTCTTAGGGGGTTCTCATATCACAGTGTAATCTTGATTCATGGCTAGAAAATGAACAGACACTGCATGATTATACAATCTCTGGTCTGTGTATCAAATGGGCTGTAGCTTCTGAGCACAGCCATCTTCCAGCAACTCCTGATTATATTCATGAAGGAGTAGGGCATGGTCTTCAGCCTATGTACTTGGATGATACAGGCAGTCAGCACACTTAATCCTCATGCCTTTCTAGCAGAACATGACCAGTACCATTGTGGATTATTGGATTTCATTTATAGTAATTAGACTTATCATTGTTATAATGTTAAAGTGAAGATATTGATGACATTTCTTTAAATGTCCAATAATAAATGTGAATATCAGGGAGAAAGAGGAAACAGATTCTTTCCCGTTATAATTACTTTTTTAAGCCAGGAGAATTTACAAAAGAATGTAGCCAGAATACTAGTATTTTCTTACTTACCATGGCAATGCATAATAGTATGGTTGAGAGACAAGTTTTTATTTTCTGAAAGCCTAGTTCTTTCTTCTCTTGATTCTAAACTTGACATAGTACTTCTATTCAGTTTCATCAGCAGTAGAATAATTTATTTAATTCTCAAAATTATTTCTTGTGGCAAATTTAAAGGTACTAAGTGGAGTGCCACTTCAAGTATAAAACGAACTAGGCATGGCCCTGTCCAGTGTCCTCAATGGTTAGAGCACTGGTCTGTACACCGAAGGGTAGCAGGTTCAATTCCTGGTCAAGGGCATGTAACTGAGTTGCAGGTTCACTCTCTGGCCCCAGTCGAGACACCTTACCTTACGTTCAGGAGGCAACCTATCAATGTGTCTCTCTCACAAATCATTCTTTTTTATGACCAAGTAATATTTCATTGTATATATGTACCACAGCCTTTTTGTTTTGTCTTGTTAATCCTCACCCGATGATTTTTTTCCCCATTGATTTTTAGATTGTGTGGGAGGGAGGGAGGGAGGAGAAGGGGGAGAGAAACATTGATGCATGAGAGACACATTGATTGTTGCCTCCCGCACCTGCTCCAATTAGGGCCAGGGATGGAACCTGCAAGCCAGGTACGTGCCTTTGACCAGGAATTGAACCCAAGACCCTTCGGTGCAAGGGCCGATGTCCTAACTACCAAGTCACACTGGTCAGAGCTGTACCACAGCCTTTTTATCCGTTCATCTATTGATGGGCACTTGGGTTGCTTCTATATCTTAGCTATGGTACTAAGTAATATTGCAATGAACATAAGGGTGCATATATTCTTTCAATTTAATGTTTCAGGTTTCTTCAGACATATACCCAGAAGTAGAATCACTGGGTCATGAGCCAGTTCCATTTTTAATTTTTTGAGAAAACTTCACACTGTTTTCCATAGTGGCTTCACCAACAGAGCATGAGGGTTCCCTTTTCTACACATCCTTGCCAAAACTTGTTTTCTGATTTATGGATGATAGTCTTTCTGATAGGTGTGAGGTGGTTTTAATTTATATTTCTCTGATGATTAGTGACCATGAGCTTCTTTTCATATGTCTTGGCCATCTGCATGTCCTCTTTTGAGAAGTATTTATTCAGTTCCTCTGCCCTTTTTTTAATTGGATTGTTTTCTGAGTGTTAAGTTGTATGAGTTCTTTTTTTAATCCTCACCCAAGGATATTTTTTCCATTGATTTCTAGAGAGAGTGAAAAGGAGGGAGGAGGGGGGAAGGAGTAGGCGGGGAGAGAGAGAGAGAGAGAGAGAGAGAGACTGATGTGAGAGAAACACATCTATTGGTTGCCTCCCACATGCGCCCCTACAGGGCTGGGGAACCTACAACTGAGGTACATGCCCTTGACTGGGAATCGAGCCCGAGACACTTAGGTCTAAAGGCTGATGCTCTAGCTACTGAGCAAACCTGGTCAGGGTGAGTTGCATGAGTTCTTTATAAACTTTGGATAGTAACCCCTTATCTGATATAGCATTGGTGAATATTTTCTCCCATTCAGTAGGTTATCTTTTCATTTTATTGTTGATTTTATTTGTTATGCAAAGCCTTTTTAGTTTGGGATTTTTTTTTTTAATGTCTTATACCTTTTCCTGATTAGCAATTTTAGGCAAATCTCTACTGTTCCAAATTTTCATTTGATTCCTCAATAACCTACAACTTATGGGTTCACATGGATACAACAGTGAGCAATATTAAACTGATCCAGAGGATCATGTCAGCCACAAATTTACTTTTGGTATAGTAGTAGATTTGAGATACTCTGATAAATTTTGGGTTCAATTTACTGTATAGTCTCTGACAGTGTTCCTTTTAGAATTCAGGAGTAATGGTACAGATAATCCAGTCAGTTTACCCATAATGAAACTTCTAGATTTTTAGGGCTGTGAATGTGGCATGGGGATTAGAGGAGGACTTGAGTCACAGGAACCTATGCGTATATACAACCTTGTTCTATTATTATCTATTAAAGTCAAATAAGTTTTAAAATAAATTTATTTTTCAATTACAGTTTACTTTCAATATTATTTTGTATTGGTTTTAGGTATACTATGGTAGTGATTAGACAATCATACACTTTACAAATTGTTCCCCCTGATATTTCCAGTACCCACATGGCACCATACATATTTACTGCAATGTTATTTACTAGATTTCCTATGCTGTACTTTATATCCCCATGACTCTTTTGTAACTACCAATCTGTACTTTTCAATCCTTTCACCTCTTTCACCCAGTCCCCCAAACCCCCTCCCCTCTGGCAATCACCAATCCGTTCTCTATGTATATGCGTGCATTTTAATTTTGTTTGTTTAAAATAACTGTAATTTTTATAGATATTTTGAACAGAGGTAACTCCAGCTCATCTTCAAAGGCAATAAAGAATGAGGTACTCAGTCAAGGTAGAGTATTATTATATTAATTTTAAAGTGAAATATTTTGACCAAATTTGTTATAGAGAAAAATATTGAATGTGTTGTGTAATTTTAAAATACAGGTGTTCCTGATGCATTCAAGCCTACAAGTCCACACTACAAAGACCCAGTATCAAATCCAGTGGCTGCCTTACCTAGATTTCATCCTCAATCTAAACCTTCACAAAGCTCTATTATTCAGAACGTGTCTAAATCTGTAAGTGTTTCTGAAACTACACAATTAGCACAGGGACACATTGGATATTATAATAACCTAGTTATTCTAACCCAGTTAGAATTATGGACTGTCATTGCTAGTCACCATTTTGGTAGAAGCATAATCACTATGAGAAAATATCCCCATCTTTATGATAGCTCAACCAATACTCAAAGTAATAACTTCAGGAACTAACTATCCAACCTATTAATAAATCAGGTAATTATATTTAAACTAGAGGCCCAGTGCACGACATTTGTGCACTGAGGGGGTGTCCCTCAGCCCAGCCTGCACCCTCTTGCAGTCTGGGACCCCTCAGGGGATGTCCGCCTAGCGGGCCTAAGCCAGGGAGTGGGCCTAAGCCAGCAGGTGGACATCTCCCGGGAGGTCCTTAGTGCTGCCGTGGAGGCGGGAGAGGCTCCCACCACCACCGCTGCACTCCCCAGCCATGAGCCAGGGTTCTGGCTGAGCAGTGCTCCCCCTGTGGGAGCGCACTGACCATCAGGGGGCAGCTCCTGCGTTGAGCGTCTGCCCCCTGATGGTCAGTGCACGTCATAGCGTCCGGTCATTCCGCCGTTCGGTTGATTTGCATATTAGGGTTTTATTATATAGGATAGGTATAATATTGAAAACTATGCTATCTAAAAAGTATAATTAGTAATGAATATTGCATAATGGCAAAATCTTTAAGATGCTCATTTAAACCAGGTATTCTTAATTGGAAGATTGTTCTAAGGTCATTGTTGCTGTTTATTTTGAAAACATACCTTCAGAATTTAGTTTTTAACAGAAATAATAGGTAATGGTAATATTTAGTATTTGTTAGTCTGTTAATATCGATCTCTGTTCTAAATGCTACATATAAATTAATCTAATTTAATTCTTATGACTTCTCTAAGAGGTTAGCACAATAGTTATCCCCATTTTATAATTGAGAAAACTGAGGCTCAGAAAAGCTAAATAATTCACTGAAGACCACATAGCTGGTAAAAGATGGGTTTGAGATTTCAATCCAGGTTAACCCAGAGTTTATTTTAAAATATGCACATAAGCGTATCTATCCATACATTTAGGTATATACTTTTAAAAATAGAAGCATTCTGCCCTAGCTGGTTTTGTTCAGTGGATAGAGCATTGGCCTGCAGAGTAAAGGTCCCGGGTTCGATTCCAGTCAAGGACACATGCCCGGGTTGTGGGCTCGATCCCCAGTAGGGAGCATGCAGAAGGCAGCCCGTCAATGATTCTCTCTCATCATTGATGTTTCTATCTCACTCTCCCCTCTCCCTTCTTCTCTGAAATCAATAAAAATATATTTTTAAAAAATAGAAGCATTCCCTTAGGGCAATGGTCAGCAAACTGAGGCTCACGAGCCACATGCGGCTCTTTGGCCCCTTGAGTGTGGCTCTTCCACAAAATACCACGAGCAGGTGCGCACATACAGTGTGATTGAAACTTCGTGGCCCATGCGCAGAAGTCGGTTTTCGGCTCTGAAAAGAAATTTCAATCGTTGTACTGTTGATATTTGGCTCTGTTGACTAATGAGTTTGCCGACCACTGCCTTAGGGCAACAGTATAGACCACAGACTATTGGGATTCCTTGAGACTCTTTCAGGGTTCAATGAAGTTAAAACTGTTGTAACAGTATTTGCTCTTTCACTTGTCAACATTTGCACTGGTGATACAAAAGCATTGGAGGGTAAAACTGCTAGTACCTTAATATGAATCAAGGCAATGGAACCAAACTATACTAGTATTTTTGTATTCATGACTGTTGTGCACCCACAGTAGAAATATTTCTTTTAAGAATGTTTCATTTAAGAATATCTTTGAAGAAGTAATAAATTTTTACTAATTTTATTAATGCTCAACCTTAAAATATACTTCTTTTTAAATATTCTGTGTGATGAAATGGGTAGGGTGCATAAAGTATTTCTGTATGTGCAGTATAAGCACTTGAGAAAAAGCACTTGTGTGATTCAACTGCAAGCTGAACTTGCTGTCCTTTTTTAAAATACATTTTTATTGATTTCAGAGAGGAAGGGAGAGGTAGAAACGTCAGTGATGAGAGAGAATCTGGTCGGCTGCCTCCTGGGGACTGAGCCTGCAACCCAGGCATGTGCCCTGACTGGGAATCGAACCGTGACTTTCTGATCCATAGGTCGATGCTCAACCACTGAACCATGCCAGCTGGGCACGCTGTCTTTTTTTTTTTTTAAATGGAATGCCATTTTTACTTTAAGGAAAGACTTACAAAGCACATATATTAATTACTCATTGTTGCATAAAAATACCATAAACTTAGAAGCTTAAAGCAATATACACTTATTATCTCATGATTTCTGTAAGTCAGGAGTCATGGCATGGCTTAACTGGATCCTCTGCTTCAAGGTCTCATGATGCTGCAATCAAGTTGTTTGCCAGAGCTGGGTTGTACTGGGAACCTTGCTTAACCATACTTAAGCTTACCTATTTATAAAATGAGAGATAATATTAGGTCTTTATTAGTACTGTTATGACAACTACTTGATAGAATACATGTACTGTGAAAGAGGCAAGTACATTTTAAATAGACAATAATTGGTGGCTCTTATTTCAGTTGGAAAGTTGAATAACCTGAACCTTAGAAGTGACTTGCCCAAGGTTTCATAGTTAAATAAATGGACAGGTCTTCTGAATCCCCAGTAATTCCCAATTGGAGAATTATTTTAACATGTTATTTGTTGAATAATGTCTCAGCTCTTTGAAATGGTGGTACTTAATTGACCAGAGTTATCACCTAGGAAAGGGTTTAAAGTATTAACTTTATTTGGAGGAACTTCTGTTAAGAAGTATTTTGGACCATCGCTAGTGAATATTTTCCATTTCTAAGGGCAGATATTTTGAAAAAAAATCTATCTCGCAGTAATATTGTGCTTGGTTGCAATTAAGTTTAAAGTCATGTTGATTTTATATAACACACAGTAGGACTCAAATGCAGAAATCTGCCTGCTATGCCTCAAATTATAGGAATGGAATGGCTTGGGTCACTTCAATATCTGTTTCCATTACTTAAGAAACCTATGTCAACAGAAAACTTAAGAGCAAAGTAAGATTCTTAAAACCTGATTGTGTCTCAGCTTTAAGCACAAAACACTCAAGATTCTTATATTCCCATTTTACAGGTAATATATATAGGAGGTAGAAAAGAAACAGAAGAGAATGCAAGTGTATTTTGCTATTGTTTCTGCAAATGGTTAGTGTGGTATCCTACATAATAAAATGGTAATATGTAAATTACCATCACTCCGCTACGCCCACGATTGGGCCAGCAGGAGACGCAGGGGGCGGGACTCAGGGTGGCCGGGGTAGCTGATTGGGCCAGCAGGACGCTGAGCTCGCGGCACCAGCAGCGTCTGTGTCATGGCTACCGGAGGCTTTCGGAAGGCCTGGGGCACCCGCGGACAGCCAGCCCGCTGGTGCACCAGGTGCATGATTAAATCATGCACTGGGCCTCTAGTATAGAATAATAATCAATTAGGATTATATTTTATACACATATCTGTTCTTTTTTCACTGAAATTTATATTGGAAACATTTTTCTTTGTCATTGGATATTTCTCAAAAATATGTTGCATGATATGTCATTTAATTTATTTTACCATTCCTCCATTGTTGGACATACAGGTTTTGATTTTTTGCTATAACAAATAATTTTCCATTAAATATTTTCATTTCCTTAGCATAAATTTGTGGAAGCAGAATATTTGAAATAAGTAGATCAAAGGATATGAACTTTTTAAAGCCCTTAATAGACACTGCCAAAACTTTCTTGCAGAAAAGTTTACCAAAATATAACCTCTACTTTGCCAATAATGTGATTGTTTTAACTAAACTTTTTATTTCAAACTAATTTTCGATTTCCAGAAAAATTATTTTAATAATCCAGAGAGTTCACACATATTCCTTACCCGGTAGATGTTAATTTGACAGAGTAATAATTACCTTTGTGTTTTATAACTTATTAGTCATTGAATAATTAAGGCTATTTTTATGGTAGTGGCATACAGTTAAAATTACCTTTATAAATGTTTATGAAATAAAATAATTGTAACTTTCACAGTCATTTATAAGGAGTTCATCACAAGTTGAAATGGATGATTCTTCTGATTTACTGTTTGACCTGACCCAGGACACAATACCACCATCCCAAGGCGGATCGAAAGTTTATACAGAAGGTTTGGTTTATAACTTTTTAGAAATATAATAAAGAGAGAACTGATTAATATACATATAGAATGAATGTCTATTTTAAAACTCATACCTTTGGGTTAAGTTTTTTATACATTGTAAGATGGAAGTTAATAGTTTCTGATGCTTTTCTTGGGTGGTTTTATATAAAATTGTATTTAATAATAGAATATTTCATTTATTTTTTTATAAATTGACTAATATGTATTCTTTCAGCTCATTCTCACTTGGAACCACCATAGGCTATGAGTCAGGGAAGTCCCTTGGTGTCCTAATACTATGGTTATTTTTTTAAGTATTAATTATTTGGTAGGTCATTAATATGAGAAAAATTGTGTGGTTATAGTTGATTTTTTCATAGACTAGTTAGTGTCTTTCTATCCAAATAAATTATGTAGAAGTGATAGTTAAATATGATTATAGAGTAGTCTTATAAAATGGCAGTACTAAAGAAACTGATTTGCACATAATAAGTACTCATTAAATACCCATTGAAGGAATAATTAAAATTTCTAATTAAAAAAGAATTACCATTCTTTGATTGTATACCATAATAAAGTTCTTTGTTATTGTTAAATAAACTAGTATGCCTTGAAGGGATTTTGTTGAATTGAAAATTCCTTATAATCAAAGCAATTACTATTTCTATATTGGCAAATTTGATATATTTTACTAAATGGAGAGAGGTACACAGGAAATTTTTGCATGTTTAAATTGTTTGCTTAACAAATTAGTATGCATTTACCAAATCAAAACAGTAAGAAATTTATAGTAATACAGGCAGTCCTCGGGTTACATCGGACTCGAGGTACGTCATTTCGTGGTTACGTTGCCATCTCCCATTTATTTATTAAAAAAAAAAGTTCCATCATTTCGACATATGTACATATGTGTTCTATGTTTATTATTTATTTACCACAAGTAAAAGCCAGGAATTGTTATCTTTCTTTTAAAATTTTTTTATTGTTTCACTTCATTACTGCTGTGTATGTGCTCCATGTGAGTGATGTAGGTGCTTATGTAGGTGGGTTCCAACTTACCACGAAAATCGTGTTACGTCGCGCCATAGGAACGGATCTCCAATGTAACCCGAGGACCTATTGTATGTGTACCAAAAAATATTTTCCCATTCTAAAAAATACTTGGCTTGATAGTCACCTATCTAGGTGTCACTTATATAGTTAGTAAAATAGCCAAGTTCCAAAATAAATGAGGAGAAAAAGTACTTGTCTGAAATCTGATTTTATAAAGTACACTAGAGGCCTGGTGCACGAATTCGTGCACGGGTGGGGTCCCTCTGGGTGGCCTGCAGGGATCAGGCCAAAACCCGCAGTCCAACACTGCCTGAAGCTCCTATCTGATGCTCCCACTCATCCTGGCCCCACTGTGCCTGCCGCGGGCTTGCACCCAATCAGTCCTGATTGGAAGAGGCTCGTGCTGCCACAGCAGCGCTTGCTAGCCATGAGCCCTACATCTGGCACCCTCCCAAGGGGAGTGGCCTGCCAGAGCGGGCTGAAACCAGCTCTCTGACATCCACCGAGGGGTCCTGGATTGCGAGAGGGTACAGGCCAGGCTGAGGGACCCCACCGGTGCACGATCGGGCCGGGGAGGGACCAGGGGAGAGCTCCAGGGTGTGTCCGGCCCATCTCTCTCAGTCCTGATCTGCCAGACCCCAGCAGCAAGCTAACTTACTGGTCAGAGCATCTGCCCCCTGGTGGTCAGTGCACATCATAGCGAGCGGTTGAGCAGCCTTAGCACATCATTAGCATATTACACTTTGATTGGTTGTTCAGTCTGCTGTTTGGTCTATTTGCGTATTACCCTTTTATTATATAGGATGGTCTTTTTTCATAGAAAAAGCTTGAATTCTTTAAGCTTCTAGCGGGTAAAGACAGTGACTCCTACTCTCTCTATAATTGTAGTGCTATGAGGATTGGAATATTGCCCTAATTGTAAATAGAGTTATAGTTAATTAGGAAGATATAAGTTTCAGCAAGATTTTTGTGGTCTTTATAATGAACATCTTTACACCTAATTTTCTCATATTACTAAAATAGATGCTTTTGTTTTTCTCACATAATGCATTCATTCTTCAGACCTGAAATCGGTTGTTTGGAGATATAATTTTAATTCTTGCTCTACTTACCTCAGAGCTTTTTTTGAGGCTCAAATGAGAGAAGTGAGAAATACATTAAAGTCTTAAAGGACTTGACAATAAATAGTTGTTAACATGATAAGTATGAATGCTTATATATGCTATCTATTCAGAAAAAAGATTACTGGACTTCTGTCTAGGATGGTTGTAGAAGGTTCTTGGAGAAGTTTGGATTTGAATTTGATTTTGCAGAATGAGGATAGTAAACAAGGCAGAGGCAACAGATATAAATACTAGTAAGTTAAAGAGTCAGAATTTAAAACTATTGAGCTCAGAATAATTTTATTTAACTTGGAGATTTACTCATACTTCAAAAAATTATATATAAAAGTATATTTTTGCTATACAGGCTGCTAGATAAACAGTTGCCTAGTCCAAAACAACAGCACTCATCAGTTGTTCAAATAACCTAAGCATCTGAGAAGAATGTTAGTGTGATTACAAAAAAATCAGTCCCAAGTGTTTGCAGTATTGCTGTCAGTAATCATGTGCTTGAAAATGGAAAAAGTCATTTCTATGTTATCTCAAAGAACGAAACACAGATTTGACAGAGGAACCCATTAATGTAATACTCTTATTTTCCTGGCTTTTATCTATGCTACTACTTCTCCTTTAGTGTACAGTTGGGAACATTAAAATATAATGTAAAGTTTTAGAATTTTTATTACAAAGTACAGTTGTGCTTTTTTTAAAAGAACTTTTGCTGGATCTGGTTATAGCCTAAATAGCCCCACCTCTCTTGCAAATGCCCTGAATTACATAATCTTTTAGCCTTTAAGGTGATGGTTTTCAAACTTAAAACTTTTTAGCAATGAAATCTCTATTTAACAAAATTTTATTTAACAGTCTAATTTTTAAAAAAAGTTTAAAGGGGGTTTCTTTATCTTACATGCCCACTATATTCCTTAAGACAGAACCATTAGACTAAAGGGAATAAACAGATTATTTAAACTACCTGTCAACTTGTTAAGTGTTAAAAGAACCAACTTGAGGTTTCCATTAGACATCTTAAGTTTTAAGTATCTTAAAGGGTTTCTCTAATTTTTAGAATAGAAATTGTTTTTACTTACAAGCTCAAATATATTGACACATCTAAAAATAAATTCATATTTGGAACTGAGCTTAGAGTATTCTCTGTGGTTTAATTTTTTTCTGGGGATTGTTTTGGTCTGACTTTTTTTTCATACTACCTGTTTATATATTTCTTTATTCGAAAGCATCTTTAGCATTTTTTGTATTAAAGTTTATTTCATGAGTTTAAATATGTGTACTCCATAATAGCTGCTTGTGCAATTTTTTAAAAAAAAATTTTTTTTATTGCCCTGGTCTGTTTGGCTCAGTGGATAGAGCTTCATCCTGTAGACCAAAGGGTCCTGGGTTCTATTCCATTTGGGGCATGTACCTTGGTTGCAGGCACCTCCCCAGCCAGGGCCCTGGTTGGGGTGTGTGCAGGAGGTAATCAATCAATGTGAGAGAAACACATTGATGTTCTCTTCCACTCTCTAATCAATGGGAAAATATCAAAATATCCTCGGTTGAGAATTAACACACACACACACACACACACACACACACACACACTAGAGGCCCAGTGCATGAAAATTCATGCACTGGAGGGGGAGTCCCTCAGCCCGGCCTGCCTTTTCTCAGTCCAGGAGCCCTCAGGGGCGGGAGGTGACCCGGCAATCAGGGGAAGGCGACGCCCCCATCACACCTCTGCTGCTGCCACTGCTAGCAGTGCAAGCCTCAGCCGGCCCTGGTTACCTGAGCCTCGGGCGGCCCTGGGCAGCTGGGTAGCCACCATCCGAGGCTTGCCTGTGCCTCGGGCCGGCCCTGGGCGGCTGGGCAGCTGCCATCCAAGGTTTGCCTGTGCCTCGGACTGGTCTTGGGTGGCTGGGCAGCTGACATCCAAGGCTTGCATGCACCTCAGCCATCGGCTGGGCAGCTGCCAACTGAGGCTTGCCTGTGCCTTGGGCCGGCCCTGGGAGGCTGGGGGGCTGAGAGGACTGGGGGACTCTGGAGGCAGGCGCCCCAGCAGGGCTGAGGGGACTGGGCGCTGCCATCTTGTGGCTGTGGGCACCACCATCTTTGAGGACCTGACAGTCAATTAGCATATTCCCTCCTTATTGGCTGTGGGTGCTGCCATCTTTGAGGGCATGGCAGTCAGTTAGCATATTCCCTCCTTATTGGCTGTGGGTGCACCATCTTTGCGACGGCGTGAGGGTCAATTAGCATATTCCCTCTTTATTAGATAGGATATGTTTTCATTGATTTCAGAAAGGAATGGAGAGGGAGAGATAGAAACATCAATGATGAGAGAAAATCATTGATTGGCTGCCTCCTGCACACCCCATACTGGGGATCAAGCCCACAACCTGGGCATGTGCCCTGACTGGGAATCAAGCCATGACCTCCTGGTTCATAGGTCGATGCTCAACCACTGAGCCACACCGGCTGGCTGTGCAATTTTTTCTACCTATTTATCATATAAATTTTTATCATTCTTTATTGTCATTTGTATGATATGGTAATTTAATTGTATTACCTTTAATTTAGCTCTGAAGTGCTTTTACTTAGTTTTAAAGGTAAGACCATTTTATTAGCATTTTAAGCAATGTTCTGTTCTATACTAAAGCATTTACAAATATCATTTTCACTATTTAAATTGTAGCTGTGGGTGAAACTCTACCTATAAGAAAACGTCCTAGTATTATAGCAAACAGAGTTCATCCAAAAAAGCCAAAGACCAGTGACGATGTTTCTGAAATAGGTTCGTGTGCTACATTATCTTTAGACAGCTCTCCTTCAGTGACATCCTCCTCAGTTATGACATCAAAAGGTAAATATGAATGTGGTATATAAAAATGAAATTATATATAAATTTTAGAAATTGTGATAAATTTTAAAACTATTATTACTGGCTGTTTAAGGTGTGAAAAAGAAAAAATTGAGTAATAAAAATCCTTAATTTATTTTAGGTACCTCATCAACTGAACATAAAACTGGAAAGCCTTTTCAAAGATCTTGTCCAAAGTGCAATGTTCAGTTCAATAATTTGGATGCTTTGAAGTATCACATGAAGGTAAAAACTTTTTCAAAATTTTATTTTTAGAAATATCCAAAAAATCTCTAAAAATATTAAGAATTGATATTAGTGGTAAATGCTAATTTCTCCAGACATTTAGGTAAGAAATCTCTTCATTGGTATTTTCATATAACTTCAGTAAAAATTGATACTCATAATGATTATCTTCCTAGAAGATTTAAAAATCCTTATCAAGCATCCAAGTTTGAAAATTAAGTTTATATACACTGTAGCATATGTACATTATATTTTAATTTTTAATGAAGATAATGTATTAATCAGAATATTTTATTAGGTGCTTAATCTTACATGTAATTTTAAAATTCCCCTTTTTACCTTATTTTTTGTTCATGGTGACATATGTATGTCACATTACTTAATGAAAAACCTTAGTCTTGAATTTTAATTTTTAACACTCAGACATAAACTCATATTGGCTTATATTTTTTCCTCTTTCAGCGTTGTTGTCCAGGAATGATAAATAAGTTTTTGGAGATGATTAAAGTAGAAATTTCAAGTACTGAAAAGAAAACTAAGACTGGTGCAGACAAAGAAAAATTGATCATGTTAGTTAGTGACTTTTACTACGGAAAACATGAAGGAGATATTGACAATGAAGAAAAGACTTACACAACCTTTAAATGCTTCAGTTGCTCAAAAGTTCTTAAAAATAATATTAGGTATGTAAATATCTATGTTTCTGTTTGAAAATTGGGATGCTACAGATGTAACTATTGTATCTTTATTTTTCTGTGCCCTCTTAGGTAAGCAATTTTCACTCTTTCTACGAAGAGCAAATACAGATTATCATGTTGAAAAGCTTTTGTCCTTTCTTGTATTTTAGGAGTTTGACATTTGGGCCCGTTTAGTTGTATTTCTTTCAGATAACTTAAAGACAAAATTTCTTTTAACCTAGGGCAAAATTACTTCTTTTTTTATATTTATCCTTGATCTAAGAATTTTCGTGAGGCATTATTATTTTTTAACTGTTTTTGAATCTTAATTTTCCTATCACAGAAAGAACCATTTCATCCAGTTTGAACTCCTTTGTACTAGTTTTATTTAGTGCTCTAATTTTTCAATTCATATTTATAATTTTTAGCACATTTACCTTGCAGAGAAAGTGATCTTTTTTTGGTAATCTTCTGTAAAGTACTACCAGTTCTTTGAAACATGTCTGTTTTGATTTTATGGTTTAGCACATTTTAAAAGCAGAAATTTAATTATCAGTGGAATTTTGAAGGTTTATACATATATGCTTTAAATTTTAGGAACTTGTATTTTGCAGTCTGAGTTATATGTCATATTACATATCTATCATCCTAAGTGAGATAGTAACAAGAACAAAGTAACAAGACATTGACTGGTATTTCTCATTGTTTATATTGTATAGCATGACATTCTTTTCCTAACATTTTATTATAAAAAATTTTAAATATTCAGCAAAGTTGAAAATTTTTACAGAGAATATCTATTTATCTATCTATCTATCTATCTATCTATCTATCTATCTATCTATATTTGCCCACCTCATTTCTACTATAACATTTTACTATACCTGTATTACTACATATTTATATATTCATCCATAGACCTGATTTTTTTATACTTTTCAGAGTAAATTGCAGACATCATTGCACTTCCCTTCTGTGAGATGCATATATGTATATGTGTACATGTACTTATATTGTGACACACATATATAAACTTAAAAATATTTACCCTTGATAACCATCATTTGTAACTAACATTCTTAGGTATCCTATAGGTCATTTCTAAGCCCAGAATTATATTTTATGGTGAATTTTGGGTTTAAAAAGAAGTACATAGAAAAACACTGAAATATACTGTAATATAAGTGTAAACTATGAATACTACATTTAGGGGTAGTGCTTTATAATTTTCAAAGCTCTTTCAAATATTTTTTCATATGAGTTTTCATACTTCTGTACCTTCTTTTTATCAAGCCCTAACATCCATCAATTGCTAATGGTCTCAATAGCTTAACAGAAGAGAAATTGTACTTCGAGATAAAACACTGAAACACTGTGACCTCCTTACATAATTTTTACCATTTTTACAGTAAAAATCCATCAGAAAATAACATTATTAATTTTGGTAAAATTCATAGAAAGTGGCTCACTGGGTAAGTTCCTTATACTTAAATGTTATGCATATTACATTAGAAGTTCTTTTATTTTTAGCAAAGGCTTTTTTTGCTCTTCCTTTGAGGTTAGCCATTTAATATTAAATATGAAACTTTCTCTTTTGTTTTCATTTCAAAAGACTGGTTACAGATTTCTGGATTATCAAACTGTCTAGAAATTTTAAGGTAACCATATTTTATAACATCTAGGAATTTTGTAGCATTTAGGCAAGACTAGGATTTTTAAAATAGATTTGAATAGAGATTATGTTAAAACGAAAGGGGAAAAAGACATTTCAAAGTGTACTATAAGCAGCTCTAAAGTGAAGTAGTGTTTTGTAAGTGTGAAAAGATAAATAGTAAAACTCCCATGATGATTGCTATCTAAAAAAATACTAATAATTTGTCCTTTAAGCCACTTTGAAGCCTATTTTATATATTTAAGGCCTTCAAAAGATTTCTCTCATGAATCTATAACTGCTTTTGGTGGTAAGGTTTCCTTCCTTTAAGTATTTTATTTTAAAACTAGAGGCCCATTGCATGAAGATTTGTGCAATAGGCCTTCCTTCCCCTGGCTGCTGGCACTGGTTTTTCTCTGGCACCCAGGACCCAGGCCTTTGCTCTCGCTGCAGCAGAGAAGCCAAGTCTCGAGTCTAGGCTTCTGTGCTCTGGCCACAGAAAGGCTTGGCTTCTCCGCTCCAGCCACAGCGGAGAAGCCAAGCCTCTTCAGTCTTCAGTCGTCTTCAGTCTTCAGTCTTCGCTCAGGCCGGAGACTTCAGTCTTCACTCCATGCCTGCATATGCAAATTAACCCACCATCTTTGTTGGGCTAATTTGCATACTCACTCCTGATTGGCTGGTGGGTGTCGCAGAGGTACGGCAATTTGCCTCTTTCTCTTTTATTAGTGTAGATATATATAGTATTTCATATATGGAAAAGAAGCCTGCTGTTTTTCTTTATAAAAATTTTTATCTGAAATAATAATGAAGTGTTCTAGAAAATTCATGGTATTTCATATTAACTATTAATGGGTTCTTTTAAAACAGAGATTACAGTCAAACCTCGTTTCTCAAATGTCTCCCATCTTGAACAATTCGGTTCTTTTTTTTTTCTTTATTGATTAAGGTATTACATATGTGTCCTTATTCCCCCATTGCCCCACATCCCCCCACTCATGCCCTCACCCCCCTGTGTCTGTGTCCATTGGTTAGGCTTATATGCATGCATACAAGCCCTTTTCTTGACCAAGTTGTTAACAGGAAAAAAATGTCTCCATGGACCAAAACTTCAGTTTTTGAACTGACAACCTTTTCATGCTGATACCTCAGCATGACAAAAAGCATCTAGCAGGCAACTAGCAAAGGAGTTGCTGGCAATTAGCACAATTTTAAAACATAAAGAGGCAACCAAGAGTGCTAATGTTGCTAAGGGTGTGAAAGTGCTCACAAAACAGCAATCACAGGTAATTGAATAGGTAGAAAAACTTGTTGATTGGATAAGGGAAAAGCAGCTGGTGATAGCATTTCAGAGGCAGTGATATATGAAAAATTCCTTTAAGGCTAGTAGGGGATAGTTCTGTAAATTTAAGAAAAGAAGTGTTTATTTATAAACTAGAGGCCCAGTGCATGAAATTCATACACTTGGGGGGCGGCCCTCATCCCAGCCTGTACCCTCTCCCAGTCCGGGAGCCCTCGAGGGATGTCTGACTGATGGCTTAGGCCCGCTCCCCATGAACCTGGCTTCTGGCTGAGCAGCACTCCCCCTGTGGGAGCACACTGACCACCAGGAGGCAGCTCCTGTGTTGAGCGTCTGCCCCCTGTTGGTCAGTGCATGTCATAGCGACCGGTTGTTCAGCTCTTCAGTCGATTTGCATATTAACCTTTTATCATATTAGATTAAACAGTACATTAGACATGTACTGTATATAAGAAAGGTTTGAAAAAGGGAATCATTTGGGGATCTGGAATGGATTAATTAAATTTACATTTTTTCTAATGGGAAAAAATTATTCAGTTTTCAAACTGCTTCTCCAACAGCCTTCTGGAACAAATTAAGTTCAAGAAATGAGATTCCACTGTGTTTTACAAATAGATTTACTGAGCCATTTAATGAAAGTGATTACTTGAAGTGAATACTTTTCTAGAGGATTTTAAGGCTTAGGTTCAGATGCTTACTTGTGAAAGTTTTTTTTGTTATAAATCTGAATATTTGCACCTGTTGACAATTATTTATAGGTTTATGAACCACATGAAACACCATTTGGAACTTGAGAAGCAGAACAGTGAGAGCTGGGAAAGCCACACCACCTGCCAGCACTGTTACCGTCAGTATCCTACACCATTCCAGCTGCAGTGTCACATTGAGAGTACACACACACCTCATGAGTTTTCTAGTAAGTCACAGTTTCACTGTAGTGCTGAATATCAATGATTTTGATCATCTAAACTATGAGGAATCCTTAAGAACTCTGATAGAAAATAAGAAATAGACTTCGTAGTTTGAGGGCAAAGTTGAAAAGCAAATTTTAACTTGCAGAAACTTTTCAATAAAATTACTTAAGTTGAGATCCCTCTTACAAATAGGGTATATCTCCTGTATTGTGTGTAAGAGGTAAGCTAAAAACCAGAGTCCCTGGTTTGCAAATATGAAATCAATGATTTGATTTATACTCTAATAAGAAAAATAACTGCAATGAAAGTTAAAATCACAGAGTGTGGAGTTAGACAACTTGGACCCAAATTCCAGCTCTGCCTCTTAATACAACTGCGAGATCTCAAGCAAGTTACCTAAACTTTCTGTACTTCAGGTTCCTCATCTGAAAAATGTGAATAAAAATAACAATACCTCTCTCAACTATGGAATGGGAATTATTAAGTAAGCTAATATAAGTAAAGTCCTTACTACAGCATTAACAGAGTTAACTATAGAATTATTGGAACCACCATCACTGTTACTATTATTACTTGTTGCTGTTGTTATAGATGTACAAAATGGACCTTTTATTTATATACATCCTTAAAATGATGTAATTTTTTTTCCAATTTCAGCGATTTGTAAAATCTGTGAATTATCATTTGAAACAGAACATACTCTTTTACAACATATGAAGGACACTCATAAACCCGGTGAAATGCCATATATTTGCCAGGTACACACACATTTTATTGTATACTTAGATGTTAGTTTAATTATCATGTGCCATGAAATAGTATTTTATTATTTTTAACCATTTAAATAAAACAAGTGACTAAACTTGAAGACCCTCTTCAATCATAGAAACTCCCTTGGTTTAACTTGTGTATGTGTGGGTGGTGGGTTGGATTTGGCCTGTGAGTCATAGTTTGCTGACCCCTGTGCTAGAAAAACAAAATACCCTGCTAGAAAAAGACAAACATATGGACTTTCTTACTAAGAAGGGAAAATAAAGACATGCCAGAGAAATAGTAAATGCTATTAGTTATGGGAAACTCAACTAAATACTTTGTGGCTGCTATTTTTCCATAATTTGAAGTGGTTCCCAATAAGATAGCAAGATAAAGATAAATTGCCTCTATCATATCCTGGATGTTATTTAAAATCTAAAGAAGAGAATACTCTCATTTTATATAGCAGGATAGGACAAGAGGTATCAGAGTTTGAATGATACTTTTCTGTTTCAATGATCATAATTATTATTTGAAGTAATAGGATTCTTGATTGTAGAGGCAGCAGAGATGAATTAGAACATAATGTTCCTCTGTACAAATGATTTATCATTGCTACTTTAATGTAATTGCATATCAGTTATACATGTTCAAGTTAAACTAAACCTTCTTTATATGTCTAGGTTTGCCAGTTTAGATCATCAACATTTTCTGATGTAGAAACTCATTTTAGAGCATCCCATGAAAACACAAAGAACTTGCTGTGTCCATTTTGCCTCAAAGTTAGTAGAATGGCAACCCCCTACATGAATCATTACATGAAACATCAGGTAAGATTTAGCAGTTCTTATTTATTTTGTCTTAGTGAAAAGCTATATATATCTATATTATACACACACACACACACACACACACACACACACACACACACACTAGAGGCCCGGTGCATGAAAATTCATGCACTGGAGGGGGGTTCTCTCAGCCTGGCCTGACCCCCTCTCACAGTCCAGGAGCCCTCAGGGGCGGGAGGCAACCTGGTGATCAGGGAAAGGCAACGCCCCCATCATACCTCTGCTGCTGCCACTGCCAGCAGCGCAAGCCTCGGGCGGCCCTGGTTACCTGAGCCTCGGGCGGCCCTGGGCAGCTGGGCAGCCGCCATTAGCAGCTTGCCTGAGCCTCAGGTGGCCCTGGGCGGCTGGGCAGCTGCCATCAGTGGCTTGTCTGTGCCTCGGGCTGACCCTGGGCGGCTGGGCAGCTGCCATCAGTAGCTTGCTTGCGCCTTGGGCCAGCCCTGGGGGGGCTGAGGGGACTGGGGGACTCTGGAGGCAGGCGTGAGGAGCGACCGGGCCCGCCCCTTGCCATGCGCCTGCCGCTCCACCAGGGCTGAGGGGACTGGGCGCTGCCATCTTGTGGCTATGGGTGCCACCATCTTTGAGGCTGTGGCAGTCAATCAACATATTCCCTCCTTATTGGCTGTGGGTGCCACCATCTTTGTGAGGGCATGACAGTCAATTAGCATATTCCCTCTATATTAGATAGGATGTAAAACTTAGATCAGTGGTTAGATTTGTTCTAGAAGGAAAGCAAAGTTGTTCCAAATGACACAATTTACAATTTATGCTGAATTACTTATGAAACTTCCACTTCTTTTACTTGTCTCCTTCCTCGTGATGTGGCTCATGAACAGTGAAAATTCTGAAGCGTAGGTAGTAATAGGAAGCATAGAGTAGAGGAGCAGAGGGAATATGAGTGGAATATTTAGGGGGTCTAAGAGTGTTGAGAATGGAAATGATTTTGAAGGTAGTTAATCAGGAGCAGAGAAAAGGATAAGTATGAACCGAGGAAGATATAATTGAGGACTCACAGTCTTCTCTTTCCTTTTGCTCTTCAAATGTTATTTCTAATTTCTGGCCCATTTTTTATCATGAGAAGACATGTGGTTCTCATCAGTGACCTGGAACAGTCTTTTGTAGCCATCAGTGATAAAGGAAACAGCAATGAGACTTTTTCTAGAATGTGAACTATGCCAGAGAATTATATTTAGGTTATAATTTGTTTCCTGGATGACTTGCCAGTTCTACTATTTAATTTCTCAGATACCAGTATTAGTGCTTTCATCTTTCCTTTGAATTATCATATTATGCTTGCTTGTTCTTTTCCTGACACAATTAGACCAACCAAACTTTTATTTGGGCTGCAAACTTTTTTTATTAAATTGGTTGGGGTTCCATACAGGTTTCTAGTATACATTTCTATGATACATGATCTGAATATTGCATTGTGTGGCCACCATCCACAGTCAAATCGTCTTCCATCACTACATATTTGGCCCTCTTTGAAGTAAACCTATTCTTGAGTGTTTGAAAGAGCAGTGGTACCTTTGCCAAAATCAGTAGCAGTCAGTGAATTCCCTAAATCTGATTATATAATCAAGTTCTGTCTCCTCACTGATCAGCTCATTACATTTTCTTAGTATTGATTGCACTGTCATGGCCAATTTATTCCGAACCACTGCTAACATTGCCTTTAGTTCCAGTCATTAGATAATCATGAAATCAACTTGTAGTTGTTAATTAGAAAAAAATCATAAAAGTAGCATATCCAAATACATTTAGGATCACTTATGTTATGACTGGGCTGATACCAACATGCTTATTTTTGTATCCTGGTATGCCACCTCATCCTTAAGAACATATGACAAAATCTTTCTGTTCTAGCCCTAGCCAGTTTAACTCAGTGGATAGAGTGTCAGCCCTCAGACTGAAGGGTCCTGGGTTCTATTCCAGTCAAGGGCACATACTTGGGTTGCAGGCTCTATCCCTGGCCCTGATTAGGACGTGGTAAGGAGGCAACCAAGCTATGTGTCTCTCTCACATCGATGTTTCTCTCTGTGTGTCTCTTCCCCCTTCCACTCTCTAAAAATCAATGGAGAAATATCCTTGGGGGGGATTAACAAAAAAACAACTTTCTATTCTAAGGTTTTTCCACCAAGGTTCCATCAGATGTTAACAGAGGTTCTGCTCTAAAATTGTCTCCAGAAAAAAGAGATTCATTAAATGGCTAGATTTACAAAATAAATATTTTTTTAAAAAAACAAGATGTTAAGAGCTTTCAATATGCTAAAAAAAAAAGTCATAAATCTCCAAGCAAGGGATATTGCATATATATTTTCCCAAAACTTATTTGACCATTGAACCCTTTATTTGTGCAATACCTATTAACATTTCTTGAGGAATAGGATTTTGGAACCACTGGTCTTGGTGCTCTATGTTTCATCTTTTGACCTTTGATTTTGAAAGGAAGTAAGAGAAGAATGGGCTTGCTATGAGGACTGTCTTTTATGTAGTTTACATGATCTGTGGTCACTCTTCAGACCCTGAGTTGTATTTCTTAACTTGCCATGTATATAGTTAACCCAGCAGGTCTTGAGTTGCTCAAATCATGCACATTTTCAGAAGGGTCTGCTTGCATAACTGGCCTTACCTAACTCCTGGAAACTGAGCCTTTGTTATTAACTAATGAGTATTTTACATGCCTGGAACTTTGAACCATGTTTACCAGCTTTTCTAGATCATTTGTGCAAAAAAAAATATGATTGTAGTGAACACTTGCTTTTCTACTGGGAATCTGAAGGTTAGTGACTGAACCCCATAAAAAAATCAGGGCCCTTAGACTCAAAAGAGCTTCCCTGGCAAAAAAAAAAAAAGACACACAAAAAAACACCAAAAAACCCCCACTATTCATATTGCTAGGGGATTGATTGTGTCCTATACAACTCCATCGGGAGAAGCACTTGGAAATTGGAGTCAGTATCCTTCAGACTCCACTTAATGTACTTTATTAATCCTGCTCTGTATCCTTTCACTGTAATAAATCAGAGCTACAGTTATCACAACTTCTAAATCTTAAAATTCCTCTTATGAGATCATCAAAACTGGGATTAATTTTAGAGATTACTGACACACCTTGAGTGCCCAAATTTTTTTGTAAGTTTCAGGTACCTAAGAGATAGGCTATCAGTAGTCAATAGAACAGGAGTGGGGAGCCTTTATTCTGCCAAGGGCCATTTAGATATTTATAACATCATTCGAGGTCCATAATCAACTTAAAAATTACCCTGCTATATTTGGTCAAACATTTAATTAACTCACCTCTAATGCCTTGGCCGGACCAGACCAAATTATTTTGTAGGCTTTATATGGCCTGCAGACCAGATGTTCCCCACCCTGCAGTAAAGGAAAGACTATTAATACAAAGATCACCGGGCATCCTTCAAAGTACTTGCAACTTGTATAATTGTTCACAAAATACTCGAAAACCATAGCAGGATTATAAGCTTGTAATTGAGATCATATCAGTGCCATTTTAGACAATAAAAATGGTTGAATCTATAGTCAGTTTTATTCTTTTTGAAGACTTCAGATGAAACTTTTTCCTAAAAAGAATATATTAAGTTTTGAGTGATTTTATTTTTTTAAATATATTTTTATTGATTTCAGAGAGGAAGGGAGAGAGAGAAAGGGATAGAAATATCAATGATGAGAGAGAATCATTGATCGGCTGCCTTCTGCACACTCCACACTGGGGATTGAGCCTGCAACCCGGGCATGTGCCCTGACCAGGAATTGAACCGTGACCTCCTGCTTCATAGGGCAATGCTCAACCACTGAGCAACTAAGTGATTTTATTTTATTTTATTTTATTTTATTTATTTCCACTGAGTGATTTTAGAGCTAACAATATGGCTTGTAGAACTTTTAAGAAAGGGTGAAGGATTTCAGAAGTGTTAAATAGCCTCATTAAATCTTTATAATAATAAGGCAGTTAAGTGAAATAAGTCAGTCAGAGAAAGACACGTATCACATGATCTCACTCATATGTGGAATTTAATTAACGAAATAAACTGATGAACGGAGTGAAAAAATAATAACAAAGCAATTGACATATATTAATCACTTGCCGTATGACAGTTACTAGTGCTTTTACTTGTATCATCTTGTGTAATTCTCACCACCACTCTGCAAAGCAGGTATAAGGTCATTTTCATTTCATAGATGAGGAAGCAAATGAAACTAAAATAGTAATAAAAACACATTATAGAGAGTAAGTAACTTGCCCAATGTCACATTCTCTAATAAATTATTATTTCTAATATTATTTTTTAAACAGAAAAAAGGAGTTCATCGTTGTACAAAATGCAGACTTCAATTTTTGACCAGCAAGGAGAAACTGGATCACAAGACCCAGCATCGGACTTTTATAAAACCTAAAGAACTAGAAGGCTTGCCTCCTGGTTCAAAAGTGAGCTTTTAAATATGTTGTATTTTAACATTTTCTGTGATTATAGAAATAACCTCCTGCCTGGTTTTATCTATTGAATATAATATTAAAAATTTACTTCTGATTGTCGTTAAGCTTTTAATTTTAGGTTTTATCTTATGTTTGGAAAGAAAAACTTTTTCCATTCTTTTTTGAGTTGATAGACATGTGCTATATTGGATCATATTCCTTTGTAGTGAGTGCAAGTAAATTAACTGTAGTTTGAGTCAATGGTTTGTTTCAATATTCTGTAGGCTATTTCTGAGCTATTCCAGTTGGCAGCATATATATCTGCTTCAGCCGCTAGACTGTAAGGTTAGGATCATGTTTAATTTATCTTTGTGTCTCTGGAATTTGTCATAGTGCTTGGGTGCCATAGTTCATTGAAGTTGGTATTACTGAGTGTTCTCAGAGAAGCAAGTTCTGCTTCTGAATACCGTTGCTGTTTTAAGAGCGCAAACATGTCTGACTGCAAATTTCCCTTTCCCTGTTTGCCTTATGTACATTTTCTCTGACTTTTTTTAATGTAAAGTCAGCTCTTGGCTATGTTCCAGTGAAGAATGCATAATCCAAAGTGAACAATTCCCAAACATTTATATTTGGCTTTGAGTACTTACCTTTAAATGTGAATATGTCTACTGTTTGAAAATAATGTAAAACAGTGCTCTGAAGATGTAGAGTGAGAGAAGCTATCCAGTATCCTTCCCTGCAATCCATTCATTCCATGCTGAGACTAAGACATACAGAATATTAATGTAAGCAGTGCAGTCCTCCCTCATATCTTCCTTTATTAGTAGTAATAATTAGTATATTGCATTATAACATCATTATAATATTAATGATAATGATTGGGACTAAATGTCTTATACTTTAGAATTAAGCTTTCAGCGTGTTTTTTCATAAATTCTATTATGTAATCCATGTAGCAATTCAGTGAGGTAGACAAGGCAGATATTATTCCCATACCATAAATGAGAAAGCTAAAAGAGGATAAGTTACTCAAGGAAGAGATTTAACCTTGGGTCTTTTAACTCCTAGTTCAGTGTTTTTTGTGTGATACCAAACCACATGTATTACATATGACTTCTTCATTGGCTGCTCCTCAAGTATATGGGGGTAGTATAGTCAAATGATTAAAGAATGTAAATAGGCAACTGTGTTTTTCATTATATTCATTAATGGGTATAATCAAACATTTTCTTTTTCTAAATACTAAATGATAAATTTTATATTAGGTCCCTTAAAGGAAATTCGTAATATTATTAAATGCTCCATGATATATGATGACTTGATGTAACCACCACAGTAACCTTTGGAACCATAAATTCTGCCCAGTGAGTCCCCAGAGACAGCAGGTTACATTTATTGGAGATCTATTTTATGGTTACCAAAAAGTAATTTAGGCCTTTCCATATTTATTATTTGAGAATAAATTTTGACCTCTAAATTTGTGAAAGCTATTTAGTTATATCAGAGTATAAAATAGACATGGAATGTGCTCTTTTGATATTCATAAAATTACTACAAGCTACTAATTATCCATATCTGTGTTAACATATAAATACTATCAATACAAAACTGTAATAGTATGACAGTAAATAAATTTCATTTCATTGGTATGACCATTTAGAATAAATGGAAGATTTAACTGATTGTAATTTACCCTTGCCATTTTCAAAGTAATGATTTTTAATTTTTTGTATTGCAGTGATTTCTGAAACAGCTTTATTGATATATAAATCATATGGCATACTATTGATCCATTTAAAGTGTACAATTCAGTGTTATTTAGTACATGCACAAAGTTGTGCAAACATCACTACAATCCATTTTAGAACATTTTCATCTCTCCCAAAAGAAACCCCATACCCATTGGCAGTCACTTCCTATTTCCCTTCTACCAGCTTCAAGCAAACTTTAATCTATTTTCTGTCCCGGTGGATATTTCTGTTCTGGATATCCTCTCTAATAAAATGGTAATATGCAAATTAACCATCACTCCGCTACATAGGCCATGCCCACCAGCCAGTCAGGGTGAGTATGCAAATTAACCCCAATCCAAGATGGCTACAGCCACAGAGAGCAAGGTTTCCCAGGTAACAGAGGAAGCCAAGCTTTCCATAGCTGTTGCAGGCCTAAGCCTCCACTCAAGCTACAAAGTTTCAATTATAGAAGGTAAACAAATTCAAACAAATGGCGGCAGAATGGAGCTTGAGAGAGCAGGCCAGGGTTGCCGCCGGCAACAGGGGAAGCAAAGCTTTCCACACACCCTGGCCCGGCTCACCCGCTTAAGGCTACAAAGTTTCAATTGTAGAAGGTGAATTAACTGCCACAGAAATGGCTGCCGCCCCGGAGGGAACAGCAGGCTTGACTCCACTCCAGGCTACAAAGTTTCAATTGTAGAAGGAAAATAAATTCCAGATACCAGGGCCTCCTCTTGGGTCGCCAGGGTGCGTGGCTGGCCTGCAAACCACCACAGGCCCCTCGCTCAGGCCGCCCCACGCCCCAAGGGAACCCAACCCTGATCCGGAACATCCTTCAGGGCAAACCAGCTGGCCCCCACCCCTGCACCAGGCCTCTATCCTATCTAATAAAAGAGTAATATACAGATTGATCATCACTGCAACACACAATATAGCTGCCTCCATGTGGTCAAAGATCCTGCCCCCATGTGGACACAAGATGGCCACTACAAGATGGCCAGCAGGAGAGGGCAGTTGGGAGGCACCCGGCCTGCAAGGGAGGGCAGTTGTGAGGGACCAGGTTTGCAAGGGAGGGCAGTTGGAGGTGATCAACCCTGCAGGAGAGGGCAGTTAGGGGTGACCAGGCTGGCAGAGGAGGGAAGTTGGGGGCAAACAGGCTGGCAGGGGAGCAGTTAAGCATCAACCAGGCTGGCAGCGGAGTGGTTAGGGGGTGATCAGGCTGGCAGGCAGAAGCGGTTAGGGGCAATCAGGAAGGCAGGCAGGCAAGCAGTTGGGAGCCAGCAGTCCTGGATTGTGAGAGGGATGTCCGACTGCCCGTTTAGGCCCGATCCTGGTGGAGTCCCAGATTGGAGAGGGTACAGGCTGGGCTGAGGGACAACCCCCCGCCGTGCATGAATTTCATGCACCGGGCTTCTAGTTTCATATAAATGGAATAATACCATAAGTGATTTTTATAACTGACTTATTTCACTTCGCATAATGTTTCTGAGATTCATCCATATTGTAGCTTATATCAACATTTCACTCTTTCTTATGGCTGTATCAGTCAGTACTTAGGTACCAGTACTTATGTATCAGTACTTCATTCTTTATTTATGGGTGAATATTATTCAGGTGTAGGGATATACCATATTTTATTTATCCATTCATCAACTGATGGGCATTTTAGTTGTTTCCAGGTTTTGTCTATATGAATTATGCATCTATGAGAATTCATGTACAAGTTTTTATGTGAACACAATTTTTTATTTCTCTTGGGTGGAATTGCTAGGAATTGAATTGCTGGGTTATATGACAACTCTTATGTTTAACATTTTGAGGAATTGCCAAACTGTTTTTCCAAAGCTACTGCACCATTGTACACTCTCACCAGCAATATATGAGTGCAATTTCTCCATATACTTGGCAACACTTTTTATTATCTGCCTTTTTTTTGGGCGGGGGGAGAAAATGAGTTTTATTTGTTTTTTTAGCAATGGCATCATTGTGGGTAAGAACAACAGAGGCATGGGAATCAGTTCCTTTGGGGGAGGCTCAAGCTGCCAGAATCCCTTTTCCCTCCCCACTTTGGGCACTTGGGGGTTTGGGGAGAGGAAAGAGAAAGGGCAGGGCATGATTGATAAAGCTGAAGAGTAACAAAAGGTACTGGTGGGTTATACCTGGGGCCGTGGGAGGGAGGATGAGGTCCAGGGGCTCTTTGGCATTCAGGCCTGGCCTCTAGTCCTTTCCCTTCCCTTTCTTGGCTTTGGCCTTGGCTTTGGTCCTGGGGGTACAGTGCTTGGTTATGCGGATAGTCTCCTGGCACTGGGCATTGTACCACGCCTTCTTCAGGGTGCCTTGGCAGTCTTTGGTGCCGAGTTCCCATCACAAGACCCCCAGCTCTCAAACTTGTACTTGCATTCGGCTTCAAACTCCTTCTTCCATATGCATGGCACCTGGCACCGGATGCACTGAGACTGGGCCCCCCAGGTACCATCGCAGAAACCCGCCCTACAGTCCTTGCTGCTAGGGGTGCAGAGCCCCCAGGTCCACTCTTTGCATTCGCTCCCCGAGCCACCCTTCTTCACTTTGTCTTTATTTTTGGCCACCACAGAGGTGAGTGCCAGCAGGGTGAGGAAGGCGAGGAGGAGGAAGCCTCAGTGCTGTATCTCGCTTGCTGCCCTTGATGCTTCGCTTCCTCCAGTGCTGGCCCGTCCCGCCCCAGCCACTGCGGCCCCTTTTTTCTCTTATCTGCCTTTTTTATTATAGCAATTCTAGTTGGTCTTAAGTGATATCTCATTGGACTTTTGATGTACATTTCCTTGATGACTAGTGATGTTGAGCATATTTTCATGTGCTTATTGGCCATTGTATCGTTGAAGAAATGCCTATTCATATCACTTGCCCATTTTTCTAAATTTTTTTCAATTATAGTTTATATTCAGCACTATTTGTTTTAGTTTCAGGTATACAGCATAATGGTTAGACAACTCTATACTTTACAAAATGTTCCTCCTGATGTTTCTAGTACCTACCTGGCACCATACATAGTTATTACAATACTAGAGGCCCAGTGCATGATTCAATCATGCACGTGTAGGCTGTCTGTCCACTGGTTGGGACCCAGTGTGGCCGGCAGCTCCGAAGTCCCTGGGCCCCTAGGGCGAGGCGGGGCGGGGGCATGGTCCTCCTGCGGCTGGAGCCCAGGCCGGGGTCTTGCCTTTGCCTCCCACCCAGGAATGCTGGGGCCGCAGCCGCCTCCTCTGCGGACACCGGGACACGGGGACACTGCCGCGCGCGCTCCTGCAGCCCAACTGCCGCCAGACTCTTCCCCTGGGAGCCGCGCCGCCCACCCACCCGCGCCACCTCCAAACCTCCAAAACACCGGCTCGCTGCCCCAGAGGCCCGTCTGTGCTGCAGCACAGCCATGGCGCAGACGCTGAGCTCGCGTGGCCGCTGGCAACGCGGGCTCAGAGTCCTGCCGGCCCAATCACCACCCCAGCCACCCCGAGTCCCGCCCCCTGTGTCTCCCGCTGGCCCAATCGTGGGCGTAGCGAAGTGATGGTAATTTGCTTATTACCATTTTATTAGGTATGATACTTTCCCATTTTTAAATTGGGTTATTTGTCTTTCTTTCCTTTTTATTGATTTTATTGGATTGACACTGGTTAACAAAATTATATAGGTTTCAGGTGCACAATTCCACAACACATCATCTGTACACTGCATTGTGTGTTCACCACCCCCAGGTTATTTGTCTTTATACTGAGTTGTAAGAGTTCTTTATATATTCTGTATATAAGTCCCTTATTAGATATATGTTTTGAAAATATTTTCTCTCATTCTATGGCTTATCTTTTCACTTCCTTAATGGTGTCATTTGAAGCACAAAAGTTTAAAATTTTTATGAAGTCCAATTTATGTTTTTCTTTGGTTGCTTGTGTTTTTGGTGTCATATTTAAGAAATTATTGCCTAACCCAAGTTTACAAAGATTTATTGTTTTCTTCAAAGAGCTTCCTAATTTTAGCTCTTACAATTTGGACTTTTGGTATATTTTGAGTTAACTTTTATATCTAGAAGGGATCCAACTTGATTGGCATGTAGAATATCTATTTGTCCTAGCACCATTTGTTGATAAAACTATTGTTTCCCTCACTGAATTATTTTGGCACCCTCGTAAAAAAACAATTGACCATGCTGTGAGTGCTTGCAGTGACCTTTTAAATATTACTTCGATGATTAATTTTATAAAAAATGTATATTGCCTTCATATTTATAGGTTACTATTCGAGCTTCATTTGGATCTCATTCAAAGCCATCAACTGCATCTTCCAGTGATACTCCAAGCACTTCTTCTCTTCAGGTCTCACCTCCAAAGTCTAAAAATACAACTGCTAAAAGTTCCACAAAATCAAATGCAAGTAAATCTAAGATACGTAAGGTTCGTTCAACTATTTCCAGTACAAGTAAAGTAGCCAATTCAAGTAAGCAAGGTAAAGGTGCATCTAAATGCAAAGGAAAAACCTCTTGCAAGCAAAAGAAACAACGAAACAGAAAGAACAAAATCATCATAGCTTTGAAGAACTTAAGGTAATCTGATTTGCAATATCAATTTAATATTCAAATTAAAGGTTTATTTTATTGTAATTTACCAGATCACAAAACTCCCTTGCACATTTACATGATGATTACTTATCTTAAAGGCCAAGCAGTAAAAAGGTACTTTTTATAACTGTTGGACAGAACTTGAATTACTGTGTTCATTGTATAATTGTCATCTTTTACACTTATATTTTGTGTTTATATCTTATGATAGTTAAATTGGTTAATATGATCTTTTTTATTCCAGGGAAAGTTTAACTACTGTTAGATTTTTTATACTTATTCTAGCTTGTTGTTTCAAAGAAAATTTCAAATTATAAGTCTCTATTTAAAGATATTAACTTAAATATCTTAGCTTCAATTAATAAAATGTTAATAAGGTCTTACCTTATTATTTTTGTTTCACAATATAAATTTTATCACTTTTTTTCTGTTTCCATAAGGTGTTATCGAGGAGTTCACAAGTGCATTGAGTGTCATTCCAAAATTAAAGATTTTGCGAGCCACTTTTCAATACATATCCACTGTAATTTTTGCAAATACAACACTAACTGTAACAAAGCCTTTATAAATCATATGGTGAGGTGAGTTAAATATGTACACTCTCAATCAAAACTGCCATTTAAGATGTTTGTTTTTTCAAACAAATCTGTGCTATTAGAAGCCAGTTTGTCACATCAAGGAGCTAAAAGGATCTAGCAATAGGGAACTCCTAGGCTATTACCCAGTACTACTTTCTAGCATAATAATTCATGAACTTAGTAGCACAAAAATTTCAAGAAGTTAGACTAATGAAATTAAAATAAGTTTGTTAGAGAAATTTGTTTTTCTGGGTCTTTCAAAAAGTGGTTATTTCCAAACAAAGCTTTTTAAATGTTTCAAAAATATTTATTAAATAAATACATGTAACCACATAAGCAGTCACTTTGAGAGACATCAGATTTGTCAAAGATGCTAAGACCATTATTGGCTTTCACATATGCGCACTCTCTCTCTGTCCCTCCACCCCTTTGTCTCTCCATCCACCCCTCTTTCAAGCCATCCATCTTTGCATTCATTTCAATGAAATGTGAAATGAGATACTATAGGGATATTCCAGGGATGATACTACTGTTGAAATTTCTTTTCATATATCAATTCAATTTATATTATTTTAGTACCTACCATATACTTTGTGCTAGAAAAAATACTTCAGAGCCCACATTACTTTCATTTGGATCTTATTGGTATGTGCTTCCTTCAGGATGGATTATTTTTAGTAGACAAAAAAATTTTAATATAATTATGCTGTTGATTCAAATTAAGGTAGTCGCACTTAATTTTTTTTTAGTCAGAAATAAGGTATAACCACTAAAAGTGGTTTTCTCTGAAATCATAACAAGACCTCTGTGTTACTTTCTGGTAATAGTTAACTTCCAATTTATAGGATTTGCCCACATTTTTTATGGCTTGCCAGGTCCCCCTCCCTCTCTCCTTGGTGATGAGCCTGACCTCATGGTACCTTGACTTCTTTAAAGCCAGCACTTCACATCCACTTTACATGTTGACCCCTTCTTACCACTGTCCCATCTTACCTCATTGTATACAATATTCACTTTTAATTCTCATTACTCCATGACTTTGAGTTTTGACCCCTCTTTTTAGTCCAGCAGCACCAATCCAACTTTATAGTCAATCTCATCCTCAAAGTCATTTGTTTGAATGTTGCTTTGTTTTTGCCCTATAATCCTTTACATCTTTAGTCATGCTTAACCTTGCTATCCTTGAATCTTTTATCCTTTTTGATCTGTCTCTATGCTCAGTTATAGACTATGAAGCTGTGCTTGATTCGGTCAGCTCTTAATTCATTTTCCACTTTAATTTCGTCCTCTTTTAAAAAATAACTCTTTTTATCTACAAGGTCAGTTTAAATCCTTTTAAATACTCTCAAAATTTATTCTAGCCTCTCAGATGTTATCCTTTTCTAATTGCTCAGAGATCACCCTTTTCCTTTTTCCCCAAGATTAACTTTTCTACCTCAAGTTTTTCCCTTCATCCAGACATTAATCTTAGAAAAAAACATGCCCCATTTTTTCACAGTTTACCCTGCCTCTTAGCTCCTCCATTTCCTCTGTAGCCTTATTCAGTTATTTTGCGCCTTCGTTTCTTCTTTTTCTCCCTACCATTCCTTCTGCCTGCAAATATTTTCAGGATTTTTTTTAAGATGAAGGGAATTTACCTTTACTTTGCATATTTTCTTCCTTTTATTGACAACATTTGTAAAGAGTTTCCTTTACTATCATTTCTTTATCCTTTGTAATCTGAGTATCACCCCCGCCTGTCAGTTAAAGCTGCTTCTTTTTAACAGGTATGCCCTAATTACTAAATCTACTCACTATTTTTCATTCTTATTCCTCTGTGACTTCTTTAGAGTATTTGATATTTTTGATAACTCACTTTTCAAACTCTTCTCAACTTCTCTTAAACTGTTACCAACATTTTTTTAAACTTCCTTTTTGGCTACTCCTCTGTTTCATTATTTTTTCTTTCTTCAACTCTTTTGGCCTCTTTCCTTTCTGGTCCCTAAACCACTCTCAGATTTTTATCTTTTACCTTTCAACTGTAAATCCTCCAATTTCAATGCTGAGTTTTCCTAAGATCCAACTCTTCATCTTTATTTGAGAAATATTTTCACCTTTGACTCATTGGCATCTATAAAGTACACAAATAAGTCGAAAACATTATTGGCTATCTAGGACCCAAACTATTATCACCCAATGCCCTTTAAGCTCAGTCTGTCTTAAGGCATAATTTGCATAAACGTGGAGCATCAGCAAGAAATAGTATACTTTAAGTTTCTGAAGTCTATAAACTTCTCTTGATCTGCCACTACTCATCATGTCTTGCTAACAGTCCACCTTCTGCAGTTTACCACTCTGCCTCCCAATTACTACAGTGGTTCTGCATCCATACCTCAGTTGCTTTAAACCAGGCCCCTGCCAAACTTTCTCTAATTATACTGCTGGGGAAATCCTGGTCTCTTATTCTGTACCAATCACATGGCTGCCCCAACAGGGCTTTAATTCTGCCCCTAATTTATAGAAGATTAAATTGAAAAATATTTTTGGTGTTTCTTAAAACTATGGGTCATTCTGTTCTCTGCTTTCCCATTTTCCATAGGCTCCTCAACCATCTTCTAAGATCTCCAGCCTCATTCTGTCCCAAAATATTCCCATTTGGCTCCAGGCTTCCTTCGTAACTTTTTCCTAATTTCCAGTGAGCCCCAACCCTGCACTTCATTGTCATCACATACTGAGTGCTTACTCATTATTAACCCCATAGAGAACTAATTTCTACTTTACTCTTCTAAGGGCCTTGTAGGTCTCTTTGCATTCCCCCTACTTCTATGGTACCTTGCTTCCCATGTTGCCACTACCCCTGAATGGTACACCCTCACTCCAACCCAGTGTAGATTTTGTCATACATTTGAACTCTGTACATACAGAAGCTTTATTTTCTCAGAGGTTGAGTACCTTTATTCCCAGCCCATACTAACTCTAACAGAAGTCAGGTCCAACTTCCCCAATGTGTAGTTTGTCTCATATTAGTATCTAAACTGGCTTTTTCTTATTTTTGTTACTCCTTAGAATGTCCCTCTCCTTCCCTCTCAGTTTATCTTTTTTCCATGAAGTATATGATTGCCACAGCCACTCACAGGAATCATTCCTTTCTTTGTGTTCTGTACCATTCAGGCATTCTACCTCATAATTAAATGTGTCTGTCTTATCTACTTGAGAGAACAGGTCTTTGTATTCACCATGGTACCTACTCTGGGGATATTTTCTTGAGATTATATCTAGCCATAATCTTTCGTTACTTGTGCATACATGATATGCTGGTGATAGTTACCTTGTGTCTAAGGGTAACCAGTGGCCTGGTATGTTGGCTGGCTTGGGTCTGTCAGTGTAAACTAGGGCTAGTGCTTCTCAAAATTTATCTTGCACAATAATCACCCGAAAAACTTATTGAAACTCATTTCTGAGCCCTACTGCCAGAGATTAATTCAGTAGGTCTGGAGTAGATCCTGAGACTGCATTTCTAATAAGCTCCTAGGTGATGCCGACACTGTTGGTCCATGGACCGCACTTTAATACTATGCTAGGCCAATTCTGGCTAATCCTGTCTGGCTTACTAATACAGGAAAGCTTTCCTTAACAGTTTGAAAGGGGGTATAAAAATTGTTACCATTGCTGCAAAATTTGGTTAGCGGTTTTCTGTTCTGTGTGTAGAGGAATTATTGTTTTAACTCCTGAGCTCTGTTTCCTTTAATCTGCTTTCCTTAAAGGCTCTCCTAGTAATTGCAAAAGATTCTTTAAATGTTTCACTTTTTTAATAATAAATAATGTCATTTAGCCCAGGAAACATTTACTTTGAGGATCATTCAGATTGTCCCCATTCATTAAGTATATTAAGATTAGAAAGTGATAATTATTATTTGTAACAATTTATATTGTAGTAAAATACACTATTAACAAATACTTTTTAGATTGTTTTCAACTCTTAATAGTTGGAAATTTCGCCGAAACCGGTTTGGCTCAGTGGATAGAGCATCGGCCTGCGGACTGGAAGGTCCCAGGTTCGATTCCGGTCAAGGGCATATACCTTGGTTACGGGCACATCCCCAGTAGGGGGTGTGTGCAGGAGGCAGCTGGTCGGTGTTTCTCTCTCATCGACGTTTCTAGCTCTCTATCCCTCTCCCTTCCTCCCTGTAAAAATCAATAAAATATATATTTTTAAAAATAGTTGGAAATTTTTAGCCCAGCCAGTGTGGCTCATTGGTTGAGCATCAATACATGAACCAGGAAGTTAACAGTTTGATTTCCTGTCAGGGCACATGCCCACGTTTCAGGCTCAATCCCCAGTAGGGGGCATGCAGGAACCAACCGATCGGTGATTCTCTCTCATCATTGATGTTTCTATCTCAATCTCCTTTTCCCATCCTCTCTCTGAAATAAATAAAAGCATATTTTTAAAAATAGTTGGAAATTTTAATTTGATGGTCTTTGCATTTTTAACTCTGAGATTTTTTTTAAATCTTCATCTGAGGATATGTTTTTTATTTATTTGAGAGAGAGAGAGGAAGGGAGAGGGAGAGAGAGAAACATTGATGCCTCCTGTACATATCCTGACTGGAGCCCTGCAACTGGGTATGTGCCCTGACTGGAATCAAACCCACAACCTTTTGGTATTCAGGACGCCACTCCAACCAACTGAGCCACGCTGGCCAGGACAACTGAGATATTTTTCAGATATAATGTTGCGGTACTGATCATTTAAGAATATTTTCAGGGAAATATGTTGTTAGAAAATACACAGTAAAGTGAAATATAAAATACAAATTTTGAAGTAAACAGAGATGACTAATAGAATTTTATAATTTAGACCAGGATCTTTTACTCAAAACTAATAAACTGATCATAGACTTGAAATATAGTCATAAAATTAATATGATTTATTGTATAATAAAATCTTGTTTGTGTCTTATTTCCCCAGTTATCATAGCAGCCATCCAAGTAAACAGTCTCCTCTTTTTCATAAACATTGTGGAACTCTCAGGTAATTAGCTGATCTTTTTCTGTTTTCTTTATTAAAAAATTATAGTAACTTTTTCTAACCTGATGCTGGCATGCCTAGTTTGGAAAATGAAATGATTGCTACTAAACATAATAGAGTTTTATTCATTATATTCTTAGATCAAAGAGGGGATATTTTCTCTAACTAAACTTTGTTTCAGTGGTGTTAGTCATTAAGAAGAAACTTTCAGCCCTAGCCAGTTCACTCAGTGGTTAGAGCATCAACCCGCAGACTGAAGGGTCGTGGGTTTGAATCCAGTCAAGGGCAGGTACCTGGGTTGCAGGCTCAATCCCTGGCCCAGGTCAGGGCATGTGCGGGAGGCAATCAGTCGATGATGTTTCTCTCTCTCTCTCTCTCTCTCTCTGTCTCTCCCCCTCCCTCCCATTCTCTCTAAAAATCAATGGGGAAAAAATAGCCTCGGGTGAGGATTAACAACAAAAAGAAGAGGAAACTTTCATGAATTTGCATTCAAAAATAAAAATAAGGCTCTCCAATATTTAAGATACCTAGTAATTAACACTTTTTGGTTTTAACCAATATATAGCTTCATAATTCGTATGTTTTTTCCTTTTTGAAATAAAGAAAATTGTGCAACTTATTTACTATACAAAGAAATTGTCGATGAACATTTCTAAAGGTACTGATAATTAACTTTGGTTATACCTACCACACACACTTAGCTCAGAATCCACTAAATAACTACAGTAATACAAGGAGGTTTGTAATGAGTGCCATGAGAATTAATGATTTCAAAGAGAAGAGTGGTTTCTATTTATACAAAGAGTCACAAGGGCATTCTAGTTGGAAGGAATAGCATGAATAAAAAAGCGGAACCAAAGGACTTGTGTGCTTGCATATGAGCCTAACCAGTGATCATGGACCACAGGGGGGGTGGGGCATGCGTGTGGAGGGGTTTGGGATGGAAATGGGGGGGGGGGTTGAGGACAAATATGTGATACCTTAATCAATAAAGTAATTTTAAAAAAAAGCAGAAAAGAAAAAAGCAGAAGTCAGTACAGTTTGGGTAGAGCATGAAGTTCATATAAATACTAGAGGCCTGGTACATGAAATCCGTGCACTGGTTGGGGCAGGGGGGGGGGTCCCTCAGCCCAGCCTGCGCCCTTTTGCAGTCCAGGCCCCCTTGGGGTTGTCCGACTGCCGGCTTAAGCCCGATCCCTCTCACAATCTGGGATCCCTCGCTCCTTACCGCCCATCTGCTCGCTCCTTACTGCTTGGCTCACTGCTCCTTAGTGGCAGTCTCCTTACTGCTCAGCTCGCTGCTCCTTAGCACTGCCTAGGAGGCAGGAGAGGCTCCCATCACTGCCACTGCACTTGCCAGCTGTGAGCTTGGCTTCTGGCTGAGCGGCTGCTCCCCCGGTGGGCGCACACTGACCACCAGGAGGCAGCTCCTGTGTTGAGCATCTGCCCCTGGTGGTCAGTGCGCATCATAGCAACTGGTCATTCAACCATAATGGTTGCTTAGGCTTTTATTATATAGATAGTGTCCCAAAAATGTATACACACAATTATAAAGGAAAGGCAGTGTTTATTGAAATACATTTCATTTTCAAAATTGAGCTCAGCTGTTAAAGTGTGTATACATGTTTTTGGGACACCCTGTAGTATTGAGATCAAAGTCTGGGGGAATAGTTTTTAGATCAAGATTATGCTCTTGAAAAAGGTTAGGGAAATTGGACTTAATTTGAAGGCATTGGGGAAACCATGGGTGTTTTATGCAGAATCAAGAGTACTGAAGAAAGATCAGTTTGGAGGGGTATAAAAGATGAGTTGTAGCTGGATAAAGCACATAGACTGTTCAAGATTATTGTGGTACTTAAGACTGATTTAATAAGAACATGGGTTAAGGCAACAATGTGATATTATATCATGTTTAAGAACATGGGCTCTGGAATCAAAGGGCTGAGTTTCAAACCTGGTCCTGGCCTTGCTAAGTTTCCAAATCTGACTTTGTCCTCTATAAAAAATCAGTTATTAATAGCACCTACTTCTTTGGATTTCTGTACTATTTAGATGAGATGAGATGTCTAAAACCTTCAGCCTGGCCCCAGGGAGTGCTCAATAAGTTGTTAATATTTAAAAAATGTTTGAAATATTGACAGTTTTAAGGAAAAAGAGAGTTAAAGATAACCGATTTTAAACCTTTGTCTTGGGGACATGACCTCATAAGAGAGGTCATTCAGGAGGAGTGATTTTTAGGGGTGAGGAGGAAAGCACATGACTTCAGTTTTAGGAAGATCATTTTTTGTGTGACAGCCAGATGTAAATACACAACAAACTGTTAAGACTAGAACTGCAGGGAAGAAGTCAGTCTAAGGAATGCTACTGGTTTTTATTTCTATACAGATGAAATACTCAAATTTAAAATGAACTATAAAAGTATATTTATGCTTTGTTAACAAGCTGATAATAACAATAATTACATTATTGTTAATGATTTCATTTTTTTCTGATTTTATTGTCACTTAAGATATTAGATTGTAGGCTCCACAGAGTGTATAAAGAAGGCCCTCAGCAAATATATATTGAATGAATCAATATTACATACTTGCTTTGCATATAGGCAAAGGTATAGAAAGATTGTGCCTTGCACATATTATGCAAGTTTTTAGTGGAGCCACAACTGGGCTTTAGGTCTCTTGACTCCTATCTTTTAGCAACTGGTATGAGAGGGAACAGTTTATAAAGTACTAAGTGTTAGCATAACTTAGACATGGTTATACCATTTTCTAAAGTACCATTTCAGGTATATCAGGCTTATATAATAAAATTGAAAATTTATGGTTATGATGCATAAAAAGTCAAGTGTTACTACATGGAAAAATAATTATTGAACCTATATATGGATTTTCATAAAAGATAAAAACCTTTTCTTTCTGTCTTCTTTATTTCCATAGGGGCATTACTCTAGTGTGCCTTAAATGTGATTTTCTGACTGATTCTTCTGGCTTAGATCGTATGGCTAAACACTTAAGTCAACGTAAAACTCATACTTGCCAAGTTGTAATAGAGAATGGTATGTATATATAATTGCATTACTTTGAATTTCTGATATTACTGTATTTTTATCAGTCACAATATGGGGTTTTAATTTTATTAAATTGATAGTCTCACTCATCATATATGCTATTTTAAATGTAAAACTCTTCTTCTAATTTCAGTTCCCAAAAGTACCTCAACTTCTGAATCCACTTCTGAGTAAGTTTCTTTTCATTCAGTGCATTTTTCTTTGATGGATTTTAGCACTGTTGCATATTTTTAATGTATAATTAATAGAAATGAAAAATATTAAAGTATTTTGTTTTTGTTTTTGTTTTTAAAGCTGCTTGTTGAAATAGATTCCTGCTCTATGGAGCTCGTGCAACCTGGTGCAAGACAAGTTGGAATTTCCTAAGTTCAAAGTTCTGAAGTGTTTTCTTACACAGAGCCAGTTTCCTAAGTTCAAAGTTCTGAAGTGTTTTCTCACACGAAAATGGTTAAATACCCAAGTTCATGACACTAGCTCTCATTATTTAGCTCTTTTCAGCTTTCAGATGGCACTAGATTCTTATTCCACCTTATCTTTGTGTCAGGTTAACATATCTTAACATGCTCTTTTTTTCTCCAGTTGGCTCTCTCCAAAAATAACTTTTTGTTTGCTATGGTCTTTCTTTGCTTTGCTTTAAAATAATTTGTGTTTTTCTCTGCTGTACTTGCCTTCAGAATATTGCATTCCAAATGATATGGCTATTCATCTTTTTTGTCTGTTTTGTCTGACTTATTAGTTAATTTCATATAAATCTTACATTTTTAGGTCAGATAGCTGTCTTCTCGTTCCTTGTCTGTCATTGTTCTATTTTTCATATTTTTCAGATGCAGAAGCAACACAGAAATTTCAAAAAATGTCCAGGGTACTCCTGGTCAGTGTCCCCCTTCGTTGGACACAACTGATGCCTGTTCTCTCTTTCCAAGGAATGTGAATTGTTTAACTGTGAGACCTCCTGTAGGTTGTGGCCTTAGGAAATCAGATCTTGGGAAGAGTCACTTCCTTCATGACTGTCCGATGCTAATTTGGCCAGAGATGACCTCAAGGCCCACCAATTTGAGCACAACTTTCCATTGGGGGCTTTGGTTCTTGATCTTAAGCTTATGGTTTGATTCTAACCAAGAAAAGCCCATCAAATCAATGCTTTATCACCTAAGTTGAAGTTTAATCATTTTGGCTGCTGCCCTTTAGTCTTCTAGCATGCATGCAGTCCAAGGAATATAAAAACTGATTGTATAGGGAACCAAGGCTACTTTCATGCTCTTGGAAAAAAAGTTTTTTAAAATTACACTTCCAAAGTTACAGTTACTTGTACTATCGTTTTAAAATTTTATCCAGTATTAAACCTAGGAGTTTTCAACAGTACTAATAGTTTTAAAAATTGAAAGTTTATTTTAATTTTATCTTGGTTTTATGTTGTTCTTCAGAAAATTTTTTGATGTCTTTTGTTATGTCCACTTTTATCTCTTTTCTTTAAAATATATGTGTTTGTTTCATTTTGTTCAGAAATTCCTTAGAATTCTCTCTATATATCATGTAGCTACCTATTGGTAGCTTCTTAATTTGCTAATTGTTCAGACCATTAGAGGTTATTACATCCTCTGTCCATCTTAGGACTATTATTAACATTATTTTAGTTACTTTGAGTTCAAAGACATAATAAGTTTGGAAAAACATTTTCTGTAGACCCTAAAACAAGTTTTAAAGTTACATTTCTATACATCTAATACATATTATCTTCTTAGCCATTAATGTAATTCCTTTGGATAAAGATAATATATTCAAAAATATTGGGACCAAAAAACGCACTTGTTTCTTGCCCATATATAAATATATATATATAGATGTATATATTTTTTAATTTGGTGTTTGTTTATTTTGGTTACATTTATTATAGATTTTCTGAACAGTTTTGATGTTATTACTTATTTTTTTAATAAAAGTTGTATTGTTAAAGTGCCTCAGGAATTATTTTTTAACAAATAACATCATATAAAAGCTGTAGATTTTATCATACAACTAGGAGCATTGCTTTGCTTCTTACATGGAAGTCTGATTACTTAGCCTACAGATTGAGGGTTTTATCTACTGAGTGCATGTTACCATTTTTCCTCCAGTACAGTTAAAAGCTCACTGTTTATACTTTACTATTCTTGAACTTTAAAGGCTGACAGGAGTTCCTTTGTAATCTTTATAACCATGAAAGTGGGTGGACTCTGAAGTTGTTTGATTCAATCATGAGTGGTTTTTCACCTCTTAACATCAGAATCCTTGAACTATATTTTGAAACAGTCTTAGCCCAGCTGGTGTGGTTGAGCATCGACCTATGAACCAGGAGATCATAGTTCAATTCCCAGTTAAAGCACATGCCTGGGTTGCAGGCTTGATCTCCAGTGGGTGGCATGCAGAAGGCAGCCCATCAATGCTTCTCTCATCATTGATGTTTCTATATCCATCTCCCTCTCCCTTCCTCTCTGATATAACTTAAAAAAAAACTGTCTTGGTCCACTTAGGCTGCTATAACAGAATACCATAGACTGGGTGGCTTATAAACAATAGAAATTTTTTCTCACAGTGCTGGAGGCTGGGAAGTCCATGACTGGTAGATTTAGTGTCTAGTGAGAACCTCTTTCCTGGTTCATAGACAGTCATCATCTTGCTGTGTCCTCACATGGTAGAAGGAGCAAAAAGTTTTCTGGGGTCTATTTTATAAAGACACTGTTCATGAGGGCTCAACTCTCCTGACCTAATCACCTCCCAAAGGCCCCATCTCAAAATACCATTACATTGGGTGTTAGGTTTCAATGTATGAATGAGGGAAGAGGGACACAAATATTCAGCCTATAACAGAAACTATTAAAAGCCAGTTTTAATTACCACTTGTAATATAGTCTAATCTTTGCAATTCATACTCAAAAGAGTTAAATCTATTAGTTTTAATTTTCCAGACTGATTGCTGCGTAAATGATTTTCCAAAATCTTCAAAAGTAGATTCTTTCTTAGTAGTGGGCTTGGTGGTATTCTACTGTTTATTTCCATATCTGTCTCTGGAATGGCCTTTCATCCACCACCTTTCTTTCTTTTTAATATATTGTTACTGATTTCAGAGAGGAAGGAAGAGGGAGAGAGAGAGAGAAACATCAATGATGAGAGAGAATCATTGATCGACTGCCTCCTGCATTACCCACACTGGGGATTGAGCCCACAACCTGGTTATATGCCCTGACTGGGAATTAAACCATGACTTCCTGGTTCATAGATCGACACTCAACCACTTAGCCACACTGGACAGGCTAATCCACCATCTTTCTACCTATTTTGTTTTTTACTTTACAAAAGGAGGAGGGCATGTGCTGGGGGTTGGGAATGGCTGGGGAGAGGTCAATGGGGGAAAAATGAGACTTATGTAATACATTTAACAATAAAAAATTTAAATATATATGACATAAAATTTGCTATTTTAACCATTTTCAAGTGAACAGTTCAGCAGCATTAATTATTAACTATACCGAGTTTTAAGTTTTTGCCAGAAATAACTTCTTTGTGGTTTTAACATAGCTTCTCTTTTTATGTATTTTCTCTGCTTCTGTCATAGTTTAAAAATATAAGTTACATTCTTGCTATAGCAATATTTTAGGTATGTGTACAGCTTTGTATTCCATAAGACTCAATTTCTTACGGCAAATTTCTCATTTTCTTAAAGTATAATACTCTTAAAATTCTGTTTCCTATAGCATAATTTTTTTTACTTGTTTAAAACATTTTAGATGGTCAGTACTAAACTTACTTATTTACAGATGGTTAGTTGAGTTTTAATTGGGGCTAATGAGTTTTGGTTTGACAGTCTAATCCCTTTACCTTCAGTCTGTTCTAACAGTCATGCTTTCAGCTGATTCAGAAATGGCTATCTTGTGCATGTGTGCTTTTTGGTTACAGCTGAGTAAAAGATGTGATTGATTCAGTTTCAATCCATCACCATTACTAGAAAAGTAACGTGTAAACTATAGAGATTTAGTTTCTTGCTCTTTTATTTTCACACTTTGCCAAAACACTTCTTTGAGCCTCATTTATTTGTTCAGCAAATATTGAGCACTTACTATGTGCCTGACACTGTTCTGGGTGCTGGAAAATAGACTGAAATCTCTGCCCTTGTGGAGCATACATTTCATTCAGTTGTGGAAGACAAACAATAGAAAATTATATAGTGTGTTAGATGATGATTAATACCATGGAGAAAATTAAGTAGGGAAGGATAGTGAGTTAGAGGTTGGGGGTTGGGAAGCTGCCATTTTTAATTTGATGGTCAGGGTAGACCTCCATGAGAAGGTAACAATTGAGTAAATATCTGAAGGAGGTGAGGAAGTGAGCTACTTGGGTATCTATCAGAAAAGCCTTCCAGAGAAAGAATAGCAAATGCAAAAGCCTTGAAGGGGAAATTGGAATCCTCATACATTGCTGGTGGGAATGTAAAATGGTTCAGCCACTGTGGGAAAAAGTTTGGCAGTTCCTCAAAAATTAAACATAGAATTACCATATGACCCAGCAATTCCGCTTCCAGGTATATATCCAAAATAATTGAAAGCAGGGCGCTAGCCGGTTTGGCTCAGTGGATAGAGCATCAGCCTGCAGACTAAAGGGTCTTGGGTTCGATTCCAGTCAAGGACACATGCCAGGGTTGTGGGCTTGGTCCCCAGTAGGGGGGCATGCAGGAGGCAGCCAAACAATGATTCTCTCTCATCATTAATGTTTCTATCTCTCTCTCCCTCTCATCATTAATGTTTCTATCTCTCCATCTCCCTTCCTCTCTGAAATTAAAAAAATTTTTTTAATTGAAAGCAGGGACTCATATTTGTACATACATGCTCATAGCAACACTATTCACAGTAGCCCAAAGATGGAAACAACCCAAATGTCACAACAGATGAAGAGATAAATAAATTGTAGTATATCCATACAATGAAATATTATTTAGCCATAAAAAAGGAAAAATAATAAAAGATTACATATTATATAATTTCATTTATATGTAATCTTTGAATAGGCAAATCTATAGAGACAGAAAGCAGATTGGTGGTTACAAGGGGCCAGGGGGAGGAGGGAATGGGGGGTGACTGCTTAATGGGTTGCAGGGTTTCTTTTCCCAGTGATGAAAATGTTTAGGAACTAGATAGAGATGGTGGTTACACAACATTGTAAATGTACGAAATGCCACTGAATTGTTCATTTTAAGATGTGTTTTTTTTTTTCATTTTTATTGTATTGGGATAACACAGGTTAACAAAATGATACAGATTTCAGGTGCACCATTCCAACACTAAGAATGGTTAATTTTATGGTATGTGAACCTTGTACCAAAAAAACTTAGCAGGCCCTGGCCAGGTAGCTCAGTTGTCCTGATACACCAGGGTTGCAGGTTTGATTCCCAATCAAGGCACATACAAGAATGAACTAATTAATTCATAAATAAGTGGAACAACAAATTGATGTCTCTCCCTCTCTCTAATGTCAATCAAAAAAAAAACATTGGCAAACTAGGAGTATGAAGGCAACCTCCTTAACCTAATCTAATAAAATCTATAGCTAACATAATGACGAGGAAGAGAAAAAAGGGGGGCTTTGAAGGAGGATCATGCCTGACTCAAGGAATAGCAACAAGACTGATGATGCTACAGTAGAGTGTGTGTTCGTGGGGGGAAGGGGTTGGAGGAGAGAATAGTACAATATGGGGCCTGAGGGGTGATATGGACCATGTAGTATAGGGCCTTAAAAGCAATTGTAAGGATTTGGCGTTTATCCTGGGATAGTAAGCCATTAGTGGATTTTGAGTAGATGAGTGTTTTACACCTCAATGAAAAACAAAAATCCTTAAGTATAGTCTTAACAGAATCAGTGTAGCTGCTATCTTGAAAATAAACTTCAGGGGATCAAGGGCAGAATCAGGAGACTATTGTGTTAATCCAAGTGGGAGATGATAGGGGTTTGAATCACTGGAAAGACAACCCAAGGTTTAAATCCTGGTTTTGTATCTAACCAGCTGGGTAGCCTCAATTAAATTGCCTAAACTTGTCAAGCCTTGGCTTCCTTATCACTGAAAGGTATCCTATATAATAAAGATGTAATATGCAAATGGTCATTACGCCTTGAAGTAACGACCAACCTCGTAACAACAGGATCACGGATCACCAGGAGGGTGGGGCAGCGAGGTACAAGTGGTGGTGGAGAGCTACAGGAGGGGGCAGGGCAGCAAGCTATGGGGAGGGTGGCAGTGAGCTACTGGTACACGGATTCGTGCACAGGGCTACTAGTCTATCTACACTAATAAAAGAGTAAGATGCAAATTCACTGTACCTTCACGACGCCCACCAGCCAATCAGGAGTGAGTATGCAAATTAATCCAACAAAGATGGCAGGTTAATATGTATATGCAGGTGCCGAGCAGCCATGGCGACAACGCAGGTGTTCCGCACCGCCCCAGCCGCTCTGGGCCTCTGGGCAGCATGGGAAAGCGGAAAGGTGGCTCCAGCCAGAGCGAAGGCGGTATCAGCAGCCAGGGGAAGGAAGGCCCATTCTTGCACGAATCTTCGTACATTGGGCCTCTAGTATATATATATATAAAAAGCCAGCAACTCTAATGGCCATAACAACCTTAACAACCGGTCATTATGATGCCCACTGTGGCCAGCGAACCGGCCTGATCAGGGGATGGGGCCGGCCGGCCAACCTCACGGCCCCTCCCCCCTGCCAGCCTGCCCCTGATTGGACTCTCCCATCTTGATCAAGAGCGGGCCAGCCGGCCAAATGCCCCCTTTCTTTCCCAGCCAGCCCCGCCCCTGATCAGCTCGCCCCACCACCATAGGCCTGCAGCCCCTCCCCCTGGCCAGCCTGCCCCTTATTGCACCCCCCATCCCAAAAGGGGGTGGGGCTGGCTGGCCAACCTCCTGCAGCCCCTCTCTGCACCTGGCCCCATCCTAGATTGCCCCCCCACTCCAATCAGGGGCAGAGCCAGACAGCCAACCACCCATGGCGCCTCCCCCAGGCTGCTGGCCCCTGATCAGCCCCCTCTATCCCATTCAAGGTCAGGGCTGGCCGGCCCACTGCCCACAGCCCCTCCCCACAGCCAACCCCACCCCCGATCAGCCCCCACCACCCCGATTGGCCTGCAGCCCCTCCCCACAGCCAGGTCCACCCCTGGTCACCCCCCACACCAATCAGGGGCAGGGCCCACCAGCCAATCACCCACAGCCCCTCCCCTCAGCCTGCCTGGCCCCGATCGGGGCGGGCCAGCCAGCCAACCTCCTGCTGTCTCCTCCTCCCGACATGCCTGGCTCTGATCCTCCCCAATTGGGGCCAGGCCAGCCAGACCCCACCCGTGCACGAATTCATGCACTGGGCCTCTAGTATCTATACTAATAAAAGATAAATATGTAAATTGACCATCACTTTGTGACGCCCCACAACCAATCAGGAGTGAGTATGCAAATTAACCTGACAAAGATGGTGGTGGCCCCGCTCCCTGACCACTCCAGGCCTCTGGGTAGTGCTTCTCAGGGCCTCCCTGCCATGCTCCACACCTGTCAACCGTCCTTGCAGCCTCCCTGTGGCCCAGCCCCTGGCCTTAGAGGCAACCCTCTGGTGCCTGAGGTCATAGCTCCCAGTGCCTGGCGTCTCCCTCTACCCCACCCCTGCCCCGCTGCTCTGGTAAACAAAACCCTAGCGTTGGAGTAGCGCCATGGGCACAGATGCATACAGGAGGTCACTCAGTGCACAGTTAGCGTGCCCTGGGCCAGCCAAGGGGTGATGGTGGCGGCCATGGCGGCAGCGGCAGGTGGCTCAGCTTTGTTTTGAATAGATGAAAGAGGCCACCTACACAGTAACCCAAATTATCAGATCTCCCTATCTCACCAAATCAAGAGGGGAGGGGTGATGGGCATGGAGGGAGGGAGGGTGGGCAGGAGGCGGAGGGCAGAGGAGGAAGAGTAAGGGGGCCAATTGCATTCCACTTTCACAATGGGAAAGTGAAACGTCCTAGGACACCCAACCTTTCCAGTCCTCCCCGCCTGCCTCGCTTCCCCCTACCTCTTCCCCTCCACACCTTCCTGGGAGCACCAGCGCTGCACAGAGGAGCTTTCCGGAGAAGGAGGGCGAGGAGGAAGCGGCACCGGAGCATGCAGGGCTTGCCACCGCCGCCGCTGCTGCACAGTCTGCCAGAGCGAGCCCGCCACATGCCAGCAGCCAGGAAAAGGGATGCCTATTCTTGCACGAATCTTCGTGCATCCGGCTTCTAGTATATATAAAAGCCTCGTATGCAAAGTGTCCCCTCGGGAGTTTGACCGACCGGGAGTTTGATTGCTAACTATGATGTGCGCTGACCACCAGGGGGTGGCACAGAATGAAAGAAGGCCCCAGCTGGCAGCCAGCAGCCTCTAGGGACCCTACCCATTAATGAATTTTGTGCACTGGCCTCTAGTGTAATGATAAGGACCACAGATAATGTATGATAAATATGTAGGTATATAGATAGGCAGATAGATAAAATTTGGTACTGGCCTGACAAAAAGTAGGGACTCAAGTGCTGCTGCTTACACTATTACCACTAATGTTAGTGCTCTTTCTGCTGCTGTTCCCACTGTTATTGCTAACACTGCTGTTACTATTACCACTGCTGAGAGGAGACCCTGGAAACTACACAGCAGTGGAATCTTCTCATTGACAGTTTTAGTGGCAATCCATCAGCACTGTGGTTATCCATAACTTTGGCTTATAGTTCCCAGGTCTTGCAATATATTCCTCCAAACTTCTGGGTGGATGATATTTTATCACAGTGCTTCAATTACATGTGTTAGAAGTCTCTAAAGTTGTAAATGAGTCTAGTTCTGTCTTTTCCTGTCTAAAAACTATGAAACAACACTGCCTTGTTGAAAACAAGTACAGAATCAAATCTGCTTTGGAGGGAAGTATTCCTTCTGTGCCTAGAGGATCCCTTCTTTACAGGAAACTTTTTAGTAATTATTACCAGGAATTCATTTTCAGAAATCTTGGTCACTTATCCAATACTATGAATTTTATGAAAAGTATAATTGTAAATACCAACAATAAAGTGGCCTTGCTTTTTGCAGGACTTTATGACATTAGAATAGAAGGAATGTTTTAAGTTGTACACATTTCTTTTTCCTGATAAAATATTCAGAATATAATGGTATATTTCTCTCTAGAAAATCTTCAGAGTCTCAGAGCATAAGAATCCTTGAGTAAATCAGTAAATATCTCAAGCTTAGAAAACTAGGTTATTTAACCAATTGTCTGTCTGTTGATTAAATCAAATGCACTCAAGACCACAATTTGAAGGGATTTTTAAAAGTTGAGTTAGTTCTCTTAGTGACTTTCAAGTGGCTTTATGGCCAAATTACCTCAGTTCTGAATAATTTAAAAGAAGAATATATTCAACACAGCTTTATTTTTAAAACTGAATGATCAGGAAAAACGTGAATGGTCTTCTGTATTTGTTTCTTCCTGGTGCCCTTTATATCAGGGGAATTAAAGTATAATATGCAAACATTTATTCATAAATCATAAACTAGATTTCACACACATAACATTTTTTATTTAAATCTTTTAAAAAATCACGTAAAGATGATTTTCAATCCCATTTTACAGATGAGCAAACTGAGGTCCCTTGTAATTTTGAAAATACAATGGTATCAGGAAGTACTGACTTGTTCACCTTATAGAAACATCATCCTCCCTGTCCCAGTTTTGGTCAAATCTGAGCATTTTCTTAAATGGAAGATCTGCAATTTCAAAGCTGACTTCTGATCTGTAGACAAGTAAGCAATCCTTATCCAGAGGCCTAAGACTTCATTATCTTCATAGCTGCCTTAAAATGCCTATGGTGCCCTAGCTGGTCAAGTGTACATGCTAGGGGTTGCAGGCTCGATCCCCAGTAGGGGCGTGCAGGAGGCAGCCGATAGGTGATTCTCTCTCATCATTGATGTTTCTCTCTCTCCCTCTCCCTTTCTCTCTGAAATCAATAAAAATATTTAAAAAATAAATAAAATGCCTATGGCCATCAAAAAGAGCTAGTGCATGATCACACTATTTTTGTTGTTCATGGGAATGGAGAACTAGAAAGGATCTTAGAGGTAATTTTTTTCCATCTCTCAAATAGTGCAAGAAGCTTTTCTAAAATACCTCTGTTTCAAAAGTTCCAGTTGTTTGAGCTGGTCCATTCCTAGATTTTCCAGCCCCTGCCTTGGCCTCCCCTCCTAGGAGGACGGTTTGCTCCTCAGGGGCCAACCCCCAGGTTCAGCCTGCATCTGACTAATAGTGATTTCATCAGCTTAAGCCCAGGCATCTAGCATCAGCTTCCAGCAAATCTGCTACTTAGTCCTGAACGCAGCAGAGGTGGAGCCCTTAGTCTCAAGCCCAAGAGTACATCCTCCTCTCAAGCTTTGAGAGAATTAGATAAAACTAAGTTAGCACTGTGGTCCTAGCTCTGCAGTTAGACCTGGGTTATGTCTGCTCTAACACTGGCCAGCGGTATGACCATAAGCAAGCTGCTGTGATCATTCTGTGCCTCAGAGGTTATTATGAGGAGTAAGCATGATAGATAGTCCATCATAAGCACATAACAGAGGACATAGCAGTGCATAGTCAACAATAAATGTGAGCTGCCATGAATCGTCATTACTTCAGTTGGAGGTATAGAGGTTGAAAACTAGGCTAGGTCTGATATCCTCCCCATCTAATGATCTCCCTGGAAGGACAAGCAGGACCAAAATACATGGGGTACCCCCCTCCCCTTTATCTGAAGCATTGGGGTTTCCACCTGGTATTGGTGGGTAAGGATCAAGCAGGCCAGCTTTTGTATCCCTGCTTTCACCTGATACTCCCTCCAGTACTTTAAAAGTAAGTGTGGTGGGTTACAGTACATACTTTATCACTGGGGAAGAGGTTAGGTACCAACCACAGAGTCAGTTCAGGCCATGAGGTCCTTCTCTCACTTTAATTCGACTGCTTCATGGCTTGGAATCTTCCTTTACCCACAGTGGTCTCTCTTAAGACTCCAGGGCTACTTACCTACCCAGCTTCAAAATCTACCTCCCTGGGCAGGTGAAGTGCTTCTCAATGTCCCCTTCCCTCCCTGCTGCCCTGTTCACAGATTTCCCTTGGGAGAGTAAAGCCCCAGTGATTGGACATAAGTAGCTTACTTATAAGAGCAGCCTTTAACATGAGATCTACCCTCAACACATTTTAAGTTCTTATCATAAAAAAGGGGGTGGCCCTGGCTGATGTGGCTCAATTGGGCATTGTCTTGTGTACTGAAGGGTTGCCAGTTCAATTCCTGGTCAGGGCACATGCCCAGGTTGCAGGCTCGATCCCCAGTAGGGGGCGTGCAAGAGGCACCCAATTAATGTTATTCTCTCACATTGGTGTTTCTCTCTCTTTCTCTCTCTCTCTCTCTCTCTCTCTCTCTCTAAAAAATAAATTTAAAGATCTTTTTCAAAAAGGGGTGGTATAAAAAAAACATTTGGAAGTGATGAATACTGGTATGTTTATAACCCTGATTGTGGTGATGGTTTCACAGGTGTATGCATATGTGCAAACTCATCAAACTGTATACATTAAGTATGTTCACTTTTTATATATTACTTATACCTCAATAAAGAGATGTGGTTTTAGATTAGTAACCCTTCTAATTCCAGGTGTCTAAGTGCCCAGACGGGGACAGGATTAGCTCCTTCTGTGTGGCCTTCCATCCCAGGAAATGGTCAGTACAAGTCAGAAAAACTCCTACTGGAAAACACCTTTTTCCACCAGCAGAGGGCGCACAGCAGACATGCAATCTATTGAATTATCAATCTTGTGTCTAGTTGTCCAAAGTTGTCCTCGCAGTGTAGGGGTGTTTATATTCTGTTTAGTTCTTCACTTGTCTCTCATGGTTAAGAGACTCTTGCTTACTAGTTTCTAGATAAATGGCCTAAGACATTTGGCGTGACTGGAAGGAACAGTTTTATTTCTCTAAAAAATATCTGCCTCACCAGGCTGGGGTTTCATAGTTTCTTAGACCGCTAGTTTTGAAGCTGTGGCTCAGGAAAGGTAGTTTCTTATTTTTTAATTTTTAAAAATGTATTGGCTTGAGATGGGGGCGGGGAAAGAGGGGGTGAGACACAGAGACAGAGACAGACCTGGGGATACATTACAATCAACTATGGACATTTTAAAAATACAAATTCTTGGGCCCTGCCCTCAGATCTAGTATACAGTAGATCAGAGTGTTCAGGGCTCGTGCTCCAGAAATCTGTACTTTAACAAGTTGCCAACTGACTTCATGCTGTCGGCTGTGGGTCAGCATTTGGGAACTACTTATCTAGGGGAATCCCTGGGACCCCTATCTCAGTCCTGCTGCTCCAGTGCCTGCCTTTAGGGGCATTGACAATCAAGGAGACTTGGAGTCAGAACAAGGTTTGAAACCAGGGAAGCCTAGGCCATTCCTTCTAGAGAAAGCAAGGCCCCTCCCAGTGAGGGGATGAGGGACGGTGAATGGAAGGAGGTCTCTAAGCTAAGGCAGCAACTCTGTCCCCTCAGGTGTTACAGGAGAATAACTGCCCTCTTTCTGCATCTGCCATTCAAAGTTGCTGGAGAAGCTGAGCCTTACTATTGAGGGGGCTCTCAGCAGGTCTCCACATTCTCCATCCTCACCCCACACATACTCAGGATGGGCTGCAATCAACTTCATTGCGGGGTGGGCTTCTCCAGCTGTTCTGGGCTGTGTATCCCTCCCAGGCACTGCTCTAGCTGGTGGTGCTCAGAACAGCACCTTTAGTTGGGCTCCCTAACTAAAAGATCCTGCTAAGATAGTTCTCAGCTGCACTGAGTTTGGCCAGAGCAAGTCCACAGTCTGAATCTGGAAACCTGAGCAAATGCACAGGTACTAAGGGGGGGTGGGGGACAATGACAAGATCCTATAGCCCCTAAGGCTGAACAGCAGAGTCTGCTGGCTGTATGGTTCTCAGCTATTGTCCAAGGCAAGGACATTTTAGGAACTCCTTTGGTCTAGAGCTATCACTTCTGTCAGCCACTTGGGCTTCTTGTAGGTATCTGGTCAGGGGCATCCCATTCAAGGAGGAATGTCCCAGTCTTGTACATTGAATGTCATACTCATCTAAACCCATAGGTCAGAGGGACTAGCTTGAGTCAACCTGCAATCCCTTAAAGGGTCCTACAGCTTAGAACTAGCTGGAAAGACAGGACGATATCATACAAAGAATCTAGTCGTGTAGTAAGACAGATCTTGCTTCACCACTTACTACCCTGGACAAGCCACTAAATATTTCAGTGCATCCATATTCCTATCTGTAAAATGGAAATCATCATCCCTACCTAATGGGGTTGAAGAAGCATTAAATGAGCTAGTGAAAGAATGTAACATGTTTTAGCACAGGGCCTGGCACATAATAGGCATTCAATTGTTGGTAGTTATTTATCCGGATCCTGACTCTGTAGCACTGGTGAAGACTCAAGGGTACAGGTCTGGAAAGAGAAGAGGAGCTATAGACAAGAGCTTTTGGCCATCATGGATTCGTCTAGAGACCTAACGAAGCTGAATGAGGAACCTGGAAGCACCCTGATTCCCTTGAATACCCTTACCCCTCACCACCTTCATAGCATCAAGGGTGTCATGGTTCTCTGGCCTCAGGAGTTCCCTTCCTCTGGGTGCGCCCTGGGTACAGCCCATTCCCAAGTCCTCTTGCTCAATCTGAGGGAGGCCCGAGTGCCACTGTGTGTGTAACAGCAGGAAGTTCTGGGGCAGGGAGAGTGGGTGGAGCCCCGAGATTCTTGGGATCCCTGGGGCCACAGTGGGGATTCCTGGGGCATCTTGGCTGTCCCCAGACACCTGAGGAAGAATGCTGTCATACTGCAGGAAAGGACAGGTTCAAGCAGATGAGACACAGAGAATAGAAGCAGGTAGGATTGGTGGGTGCCTGCTATTCACAGCAAAACTACCAGAGCCTCGGCAGGACCGGACCGAAGGTAAAAATCTGGGAGAAGTTTTCAGAGTCTATTTTTTAAGGTGGGGAACAGCCAGCTTGGAAGTTGCAGCCCTGCGGCCCACATACAGGAGACACCCAGGAAGGGCTGTCTATTTCTCTCGGAGATGCTATGAAAAGTAGAGGCGTTACCCTCTTGCAGGTCAGCAAGCCTACTGAATATTTCCCAAGGTTACTGAGTCTAGATGATACTAAAACCTTGCACTGGCTTCCCACTGCATTTAAATAAAACCCCAACCTGGCATTACCTACTTCTTTGCCTAATCTTCCACATTTTCTCCCTTTCTTGCTCAGCCACCCTAGTTTTCTTTCTGTTCCTCAAATGCACCAACCTCACTTCTGCCTCAGGGCCTTGGCATCTACTGTTTCCTTTGGGGTTCTCTTCTCCCTGACTTCACAGGCTATTTGTTTGGGTGGGAAGTTGGTTGCTTTTCTTCATTCAGGCCTCAGTTTAAATGTTATCTCTTCAGAGAGATTTTTTGTGACCACTTTACTTAATATGTAGCCCTCCCCCACCTTCTTCATTCTCTAATTACCATTATGGCCCTTAGAGTCCTTATTACCCTCTCAAATTATCTCATTTATGTGTCTCAATTCTGATTTAGTGTCTGTCTCTTTGATGAAAGCAGGACTTTATTTCGTTGACTTAAGTACCCCTAGGGCTTAGAACAGTGGCACATAGTAAGTGCCCAGTATATGTTTGCTGAAAGATGTCAGAGGTAATTCAGGTCTAGAAGTGACAATCCTGGTTAGAGGGCTTGGAATGTTGTCATCTTGACCCTGTCACGGCACAAAGGCACCCTGTCCAAGACAGGCCAGGACCCAGACTGAAATGTACCCATTAGAATGGACAAGTATACATTCAGCCACTGAGAGGTGGCCTAGCTCTGCAGGCAGGTCATAAGAGCCAAATAACACAACAACAGGAGTTTGTGTCCTGGGCAAGGGGTCAGCATCTAAATCCTGAGACAAGTCCCTAGTGTATTCCGTGGGGAGAAGTATAGCTGCGAGGGTTCCAGCAGACAGTTCACCAACAGACAGTCCAGCCCCTTGGGTGAGATTCAGGGGCTGGGCATTGAGGGAACAACTAGGAAGAAAACAGCACTCACTGAGATACTAAGAAGACCCCAAAGACTGGGATCCAGGCACAAGCCAAGTAATGAGAACCAGCCTGGGGGCTAGGCTGAGACCGAAGCTGGGTGGAGATGGAAGTGGGATAGGGAATTAGCCATATAGGAGAAAGAGGGTTGTAGGGACAATCTGGAAGGACCAAACAGGCTATTTGTTTGGGTGGGAAGTGCATCTGGGATGTACTACTCTTTGCTGGCAAGGGACAAGGGGCAGACCTGCCTTCACCTACCAGAGAAACGTGCTAAGGAGCTGCCTAGGATTCTCTCTCCACAGGCTTCTGACAACAGAGACACCTTAAGGAGCATCCCCCAAGTAAAGAGATCTACCCGGGGCTATTGTAAAAATACCTTTATAGCCATTTAGATACTCTAACAATTGGACAAGGGACTTTCACATACCTAGGACCAGCCATATAAAAAATTCCTACAGGACTCCTACTGGAGTCACCAAAAGCCCCCACTTGGCTTAAAAGGCAACAGACTATCCGGCTTGATGTGCAGGCCTCCCCACGCTGGGCTCTCCCACTAAGATTGCTCAGCTGTCAGTGAGCCACACTCCTAGTTGTCCTCCTGTTCAACCCCCAAGGTCATTATTGCTTCCTGACTTTTGCCCATTCCTCACCTCTTTACCAATCCAAACGTTACACTTTATTCAACATAGAAAATAAGTACGATTCTTTTTCAGTGGCCCCCCTAATGTTGAGTACATAACGCTCTCAATTCCCATAACACAACCATGCACTTGGTGATATAGTTGTCTAATTTTCGTTCCCAAGTAGTTTCAGTATGTACAATGTTCCTGCAACTAGATCAAAGTGTCTTTGAACATAGGGGATGAATCCTCCTCTTGTTTTGTTTGCTCCATAGCACACAGCAAAGATCTGGGGGCATAATAGATATTTGTTAGCTTGAACCCTGTTCTCTCTAAGAAAGGGGGGCAAAAACATTTTTGGTGTCAGAGACTGCTTAGTAAAACATGGGAAGAACCTAATTACTTTGGAAGCAGCTGGGCCCATTGGGCAACCTATACTTTTTATTTTAAAACTTTGGGAAATAAGGAGAGAGCAGCCTCCTCTAGGGAACCTAGGAAATACTTGTGAGTAAACATCTTTCAAGTCTTATATATCCTGCTGCCTGCACTGGCACTCAAGAAACCATATCTGGGCTGTATATCACCCCTTCTGGGTGTTTCTGTCCACTGATGACACTCAGTGAGACAATGAATTAGTTCTGTAGAAGTGACTCAGACGATGAGATCTTCAGGTGTCATAGAAGGCTGATAGGGAGTATGCCTTGGCACAGACATACTATTCCAGTGGGGCAAGCTGCCTCTTCTACTCATCACAATCAGAAATGTCTTCTCAGAGGAAAGCAAGACATGAAGGCATGTGATAATCTATACAAATTTTATTTTAATATCAATTTCTATGGAAACAAGCAGGTGTCAGCGTTATGCAGACACGGAAAAAAGGGAAAGAAAAAACTAGTGATGACTGATCTTGTATTTACATCATTTGGTTTCAACAGGGACAGGAAGTTTTGCTGTTAGCCTCCTGTGGGAACTCCAGTTTCTGCACCTTCCCCTGCTGCCTCTCAGCATCACGATAGAGCAGTGATTTCTGTGCCTTCAATCGGCAAGCCAGGCACATGAAAATTGACTCCACGTTCTGGCTCTCTTTGGGGTCCTTGGCTGATGTCTCAAACAAGAGCATGTTGTGGGCATCGGCAAATTTCAGGGCTAAGTTGGAGGGCACCTGGATCTGTTCCCTCAAGTCACACTTGTTGCCCACAAGCACTTTTGGTACTAGCGGGGGCACAGCATGCCCATTGCATTCTTGGATCCACATTTTGAGGTTGGTGAAGGATGTCATCTTGGTGACATCATAGACAAAAACCACTGCATGCACATTGCGGTAGTAATGCTCGACCATGCTTTTGCGGAAGCGTTCCTGACCTGCTGTGTCCCACACTTGAACCTGAAAGATATAAAAACCCATGTTTGGAGTCAGAAAGGAAACATGAATAGACAGGAGAAAACATGGTTCTGTGACATTATAGAGCTGAGGTGACAAGCCCTAACACCGGAAGTAGTTCTTTGACAGATTGGCAGGATGGACTTATAAAAGTACTAGAGGCCCAGTGCACGAAATTCATGCATGGGTAGGGTCCCTAGGCCTGGCCTGTGATCAGGGCCAGTCAGTTTCCCCTCTTCTCCACCTCTCCACCTCTCCACCTCCTCATTTCCTTGCTCCCTTAGCACCCCGCCACCACTGCTGGTTACCCACCTTGTTCCGTGCCACCCCCTGGTGGTCAGCGCACATCATAGCGAGTGATCAAACTCCCAGTCTCCCAGTGGAACTCCCAAGGGGACACTTTGCATATTAGCCTTTTTATCCTATATAATAAAAGCTTAATATGCAAATCGACCAAACAGCGGAACAACCGGCAGAACAACCACTCGCTATGACATGCACTGACCATCAGGGGGCAGACGCTCAATGCAGGAGCTGCCCCCAGCCCACAGACCCCAGGCCAGCCAAGGTGGGGGCCCCCCAATTGCCTCGCCAGTCACCCCACAGAGGGAGGTGACAGGCAGCGGTGGCAGAGGGCAGGGCCAGTGAGCAGATGGCACCAGGCCAGCCAAGGCAGGTGCCAGCAGAGCCCTCCCCCCCCCCCGATTGCCCCACCAGTTACCCCACAAATCGGCCCTAATCGCTGGCCAGGTCTAGGGACCCTACCCGTGCATAAATTTCATGCACCGGGCCTCTAGAATATATATATATAAAAGTATAGAGAGAAGTTTCTTTCAGAATTTATAAAGTTTTTTAAGATTTTGAGTTGAAAATCTTGAGTTGAAAAACCTTAAGATTTTTAGTTGAAAAACTGGGATGTACATTAATCAACTTTTCTGAGGGCAATTTGGCAAAATTATCAAGAACCTTAAAAATGTTAAAAACTCTTTGAGCCTATAATCTCACTTCCAATCATCTATACAAAAGAAATAGTAGATACGTGGTCAAAATTTTGTACGAAAGTCTTAATCACCATGTTATTTATGCTTTTTAAAAAAACAAGAAACAGCCCTGGCCAGTTGCTCAGTGGTTAGAGCATCAGCCCGCAGCCTGAAGGGTTGCGGGTTCAATCCTGGGCCCTGGTCAAAGCACATGCAGGAAGCAACCAATCGATGTGTCTCTCTCACCCCCCTCCTCCCTCCCTTCCACTCTGTCTAAAAATCAATGGAAAAAATATCCTCAGGTGAGGATTAAAAAATAATAAATAAATAAATAAAACAGGCTCAGCTGGCATGGCTCACTGGTTGAGCATCAACCTATGAACCAAGAGGTCACAGTTCGATTCTTGGTCAGGGCACATGCCCGGGTTGTGGGCTCAATTCCCAGTGTGGGGCGTGTAGGAGGCAGCCGATCAATGATTCTCTCTCATCATTGATGTTTCTATCTCTCTCTCTCTTCCTCTCTGAAATCAATAAAGATATTAAAAACAAAACAAAACAGGAAACAGCTTGAATGTTCAGTAGGAGAGGAATAGCTAAAGTTTATGTATATATCTATACAGTGGGTTATTATGCAGCCATTAAAATGTTTTCAAAGAATAAATGATGGAGGAAGTGTACACAAAATATAAGTGAAAGCAGGATATGAAATTTTTCATATGCTATGGTCCCAATTAAAAAAAAATTAAGCATAGTCATATGTATAGGAAAGACTGGAAGTGTAGATACCATAACATTAATGATTATTTAAGGGCAGTGGGACTATAGGTAAATTTATTTAGTTCTTTTTTGTTGTATTTTCCAAATTTTTTACTGTATTCATCACTTTGTTTTGGGCTTTGTTGGGGTTTTTTTTTTTATGACTTTTTAAAGAAAAAAAAAGTTAGTGTTTAAATTTCAGCTTTTAGCTCAATTTACTTTAAGTTCACTTCTTTGTTATGTAAATGGTAATTTAGCTCACTGGATTTTTCTTCTGTATCTCACCTTTTGGGATAAAGGCCAAATTATGAAGGAAAAATGCTGATATAAAATATACCAGGACACAACTCCCAAGGGATACTCTGGAGTCGACACACATTCTGCCCAATCTATTTCTCTTTATACATCCAAAGTCTTGGACAAGAGAAATTCGTACACAGAATGATGGTCCCAAGGCCCTATACAATTCTCAGTTATCAAAGAAAATTTGATTATGGTCTCTAATTGACTACTATGGTTCTTAAAACAAAGTATAGCCTTTATTTGGAGTTATTGGTCAGTCAGTATAATCTAGTAAATATAATTGAATCTCCTTGCTGAATGAAGATCTTAACAGGGCCCCAGAGTCATCATTCTGAACATCAATTTTCATTGTCTAGGCTCCCCTTCATTCCCTCTATGGACATGGACACTACATGCCTTTGACATGACCTTCAGATTCACCCATTCTTTTTTGTTGTTGCTATCCTCACCTGAGGATATTTTCCCCATTGCTTTGCATAGAGTGGGATGAGAGAGAGAGAGAGAGAGAGAGAGAGAGAGAGAGAGAGAGAGAGAAAGGAAGGAAGGAAGGAAGGAAGGAAGGAAGGAAGGAAGGAAGGAAGGAAGGAAGGAAGAAAGAAAGAAAGAAAGAAAGAAAGAAAGAAAGAAAGAAAGAAAGAAAGAAAGAAAGAAAGAAAGAAAGAAAGAAAGAAAGAAATATCGATGTGAGAGAGACACATCAATCGGTTGCCTCCCGCAAGTGCCCCAACAGGGGATGAGGAGTGAACATGCAACCCAAGTATGTGCCCTTAACCTGGAATCCAACCCTCGACTCTGTGTTGTGCAGGCTGACATTCTAACCACTGAGACACACCAACCAGGGCAGATTCACTCACTCTTGTATTTTGATTTTCATTTTCCTAGGACAGACCCTTCTCACCTCACTTTTGGACTACAGTGAAGTCTTTTGGATTCTAGATGTCTCTACTCCCATGCTTCCTGATACTGCTTTCAAACTAGCCTTCCTGAATCCCTGCTTTTTCAGCATGTCATCCATCTCATTAAGAAATTATGTTAGCCTTCTTCTGCATGTGGCATCAAATGGAAAGTTTTGTCTGCCGTAATTTTACCTCACCCAACCTCGTTTCAAACTACTCAGCTACACTTGGTTCATTCCCTCTGTACCTTTGGTCCTGCTAGTTCACGCTTCCCTACAGAATCAGTTGCCCCCTCATTACTCTACCTAGATCTTGCTCATTCTTCAAGGCTTGGTTCATGTCTCCACCTTCTTCCTAAAACCTTCTCCACCTTCTCTTCAATTCTCTTTCCTAGGCATTTCTAGTGCACTTTGAGTCCATACCACACCATTCAGAATATATTTATTTGTTCTCTAGATGTTTCATCATTTCTCTTGGCATCTCTCCAGCTAAACTGTAAGCTGTCTTTTTCTGCATCCGATCACTTATCAATATGGTTGTCGTCGAAACTGTCATCATTATCAACAAGCAGTTTTGGCCTGAGCTACCAAAACTACAAGCAGTCTGGCATCCTAGGTATCTGCCAAGGCGATTTCAGAGACAACATTCAACCCTGGTTATGCGAAAAACGTAAGTCCTTGAAGACTGATTTGCTTTGGCATGCAGAGCCAGAAAAGATTTTCATTTCTTCCACTGCTCTGGTCCTCTGAGCAGGAAGAAAGAGAGAGCAGGCCGGGAAAGGAATGGAGGTCAGTGGGAAGAGAGCGGGTATAGCACAAGAATATCCTGATCTCTAACTCTTGCCTCTGAGTAAGGCTGAATCCCTACCAGCCCTCAGGCATGTGGCAGATGCTTTACCACCATGAGCTCAGGACTCTAAAAATACCTGACACTAGCAAGAACAGGGGTGGGAGTGTGTGAGGTGTTTGGGGCTGAGTTGTTTGGCTTTTCTTTGGCTTCAAAATTGTGTACACCACCCAAGCTGCCGGAACTACAGGGAGGGCCCTCTCCGCTGGAGACCAACTCTGCCTTTTCAATGTTTCAGGGAGCCTTGAAGCTTTTATTTGGAGACTCAGAATTTAAACTGGAGGCACTGCTCTCATTCTAGCTCTTTATAAACCCCACTCTAAACTCTTTGAACCCCTGTTTGTGGTGAGAACTGAGCCAGGAAGCAGGCTGCTCACAGCAGAAAATCAGAAAAGCCATCACAAAGGAAGAGCACAGTAGTCAGGCTCACTGGACACACAAATGACCTCATTTTTGTTTGGAAGTTTGATGTTCCTATTCTTCTCAACATCCTTACTGATATAAGCCCCTGTCACCTCCTTCCTCTTTTGCAGCTGGCAATCCTCTCATCCATCCTTCATTTCCTGTGGGCACTGTATCCACATGGTGACCCTGCGGGGACAACTGCCCCTTAGCCACATACATGCTCCTCTGGTCCTCTTTTCACTCCAAGGGTCAATGGGGAGTAATGGAGTAAAACCAACCTGGTTGCAAATCTCAGCCCAATCACATACTACTAGTTAGGTGTCCTTAGGCAAGTAACTTAGTCTATCTTCAGTGTCCTCCCCTGGAAACTGAGGATAACCACAGGAATCTTGTAGTGATGCTGTGAGGATTAGCATTACTTGTAAGCACATGGCACAGTGCCTAATACACACTCTCCCTTCCACCCTAGCCCCAAACCTCCACCATCAAGTCTGGCCCCACAAGTAATTGACCGGGCCCACTGTTGAAATGCAGCAGTAGTTTTGGAATTGGGAGACCTGGCTCCTAGGTCCTTCACTTAGTAGCTAAATAAATAACCAGGCAAATGAAATACCACACGAAAAAGAGCTTTTGCAAAATATAAAGTGCTCTGCACATGTTAGTTGTTGCTATTGACTCAGAAGGCCCATCAGCCCTGCCCTAGTAGCTGCTCCTTGGACCCGTTGGTTCTCATCCTGGAAAGCCCAGAAAGCTTGGCTTCTTGACAATGAGATAGAGCCAAGGCACAGGCAGTCAGTGGGGAGGGGAGGAGAGAGGAATGCCAGCAACCTGCCATGGGTAGTCGGGGGTAGGCCCAATATAACAGGGATGTTGGAGAAGGGTCGAGGGGCACATCCTGGGGAGCTACCAAAGATAAATCTAGCCTTTTTCATCATTTTCCTGAGCAAGCTTCAGCAAGTCCTCCACTCCCTGCACGTGCTCATAGCTGACACGAATATTTCTTTTCCCTAGGGAACATATCTGGCATCTTTCTATAAATGAGGCATGAATGTCCTTTTGTTGGAGGCCAGCAGGGGAGTGTAGATGTGGAAAAGTGGAGAAAAATACATCTGTAACCTTCGGAGGGTGCCTGAGTGGATGATGGGAATAGTTTAAAACAAAGACTGTCCCATCTGCATCTAAGATACGCACACAAGGCTGCCCCAGCGATTGGCAAAGAAGGACAGAGACAAAGAGGAACTAATGCACAGAAAGCAAGGAAACAAGGCAGACAGAGAAACACACACTGATGGGTAATTAACCATTAAGCTAACTGGCAGAAGATAGAAGCTCAGAAGCCCTAAGGAAGATATGATGTCATTCTGACTGCAGGCAGCTTCAGAGGGAACACTTAGCTCAGCCTTCGTCCACTTGGTAATGTAACACAGGAAAGTGATTTTCCAAGTGATCAGCAGAGAAAGAGATATCCACAGTCCTGGTTGGCACCTGCCCACAGCCATGGCTAACCTGCAGTTTGCCTGGTCTGCAGGGTCAGGGCTGAGGGGGTGCTAGGTGTAAGGAACCAAACTAGGGAGGAGGGGGTGCTCCCATGAGAATTTACAAAGAATGGTTCCAAATTAGTTTGAGTCTCCTCTCTAATACTTCCTTTATCCCACCCCTCACACACTCCTATTTGGCATTTTCCAGTGCTTCTAGTCTGAGACAGGCTCAATATGATTTAGCTAAAGCTAAAGGAGACAGATCCATAATGGTCATTATGGGAAGCTCCACTCTTTCTTTGGAGGTTGGGACATGCCTCCACCAAGGTTGATGTCAGGAAGGACTGTCAGCTTTCCCATATAATGTGTTTCTGTATCCCTGTCACAGGTGACTGCATAGGCTGCCTGGACAGCAGGACAAGCCCAAAGCAGGCATTTATATTGAAAAATCACCAGAAGGGAAATTAGGAGACCTGAGTTGTAGGCCTGGCCCTGTGTGATCTTAGGCGTGTCACTTTCCCTCTGTGAGTCTCAGTTTCCTATCTGTAAAATGCGGATGTTGGGTTAAAGATTCTTTAAGGTCTCTTCCATCTCTGAACATTCCCTGATTCTCACAGCTAAGGTGAGACAGTCAAGGTACAAAAAGTAAAACCTAGGTACTCAGCTCAGTGTCTGGGGTGCAGTTAAAGGAGACAACTTGAAGGATCCTGGGTCCTGGGACTATAACCTTGGACCCCTGGCCTAGAAGAGACTACCAGGCTGCTTCGAGGGAAGCCACTTCCCCCTGTGCACACTCCCCCAGGCCAGATATTGCCCCTGAGGGTAGAGTGCAGTGGTAGAGAGCCTGGGCTCTGAATCTAGGTTGCAATACTGGTCCTGTCACAGGGAAGGCAGGATAATGAGATGGTGAACAGCTTAGTTAGGTTCAAGGGTCAAAGACTGAAGCTCAGATCCATATGCCTTTGGGCAAGTTATTTAATCTCTCTAACTTTGATCTCCTTATCTATGTACAGGAATGATAATAACAGTCTTAATTTCATAGGTCTGCTGTGAAGATCAAATATGGTAATGTATGTAGAGTATCCAGTCTGGGCTCTTTGTTTATTCACAAAGTAGGATTTTATTGTTATTATTATTATTATTATTATTATTATTATTTACTCATTGGAGGCTTTTCTTGATGCTCATGTTAACTAGGAAACATTGGATTATAAATGTTGTGATGGGGAGGGTATAAAGACACATTGACTGGAGACACCAAATTGGGTTTCAAAGCCTAAGGGATGGCCCTGGTAATTAAGAGAGTTGTCCCAAATGTGCTGAATCAGTCATCCCCCTACAGGGGTTGACGGTATATTCTACCCTAGGGCACAGGGAAGCAGCCCAGTAGAGGCCACACCCTACTCTTGGACTGAGAAGAGCTCCCTGAGCCCTCTTTCCCAGTCTCCTTTGAGAGCTGGCATTTTATAGCCTGACAGCCTTCTATTGCTGGCTGTGGTCTAGTGCCACTTCAGCCTGGCACACAGGACTTTTCTCTCTCCCCCAAAGGGAGAAGCCTTTGGCAGCCACCTCCTAGTGTGGTTTTGTTACTTGTTCCTTGAGAAACTCCAGGCCAGCCGGAGTGTGGGGCCAAATCTCCTTCGAGATCATGTGCTCGCTGCCATGCTCGGCCATCTTCCCACGGACAAGCTGGTCTTCACCTGCTGACTTTGGCCCTGAGGTTGCTGCAGCTTTAGATGAGGCAGGGTCAGCATCTGCCCACTCCCATACCCCACCTTGAGATCCTTCAGAATCTGCCCTCAGAGAGCTCCTTCAGAAGTGTCACAAGGTTCCACCCTCTTGAAATATCATCTTCCCCTAAAAAGCCTGTATTGAGCACTTCTCTGCATGTGGTGTCCTGCTCAGCTCTGTTTCTAGTGAGTCACACTGTCACAGGCTCTGCCCCTTGGGAAAAAATCCAGAATCTTTGGCAGAGACTGTAAAATCCAGTTTGGCTAAGTATTGGGCTGTTGTAAGGGAAGGAAACTTTAAAAAATTTCCCCAAGGGCATTGGGTGGTGACCCTCTTCCACTCATTTTCACCTCCCATTTTACACTTTCTAGTTTCCTCCTCTCTTCTCCCCCAGACTCCCAAACAATTCCTTTTTTCTCTATGTAAATTTCAGGTGGGCTTCTTTCCCCTCTCTTAAATCCAGAGAGTTGTTTGGCTCAAAGTGACACTTGATTTTAAACAGGCAGTAAGTAGCATTACATTTTAAGGGTCTTAAGGGTCTAAGAGCACATACATAAGTATATTTCTACTTCGGATTGTTAAGGCATGCTTTAGAAATTACAGAATCTTACAACTTTACATTAAAGAAGCTAGACACCCTAGAGAAAGTCCTAAACCATCAACATAAAGCCCTAGGAAAGGAGAAAGACAGATACCTACTTCGACTTTAAAAAATAAATGTAGTAATTCCTCCAAAAATGCAAGGGCTGAAAACGATCACTATTTCAAAACATTGTCCTATATTCCTGACCCTGGGACTCAGTTGTTCTTGAGAGCTCTCCCTTATCAATACTGAGCTGTCCATCTTCCTGACACATGTAGCATCTTGGCCTGGTTTCTGAAGCCATTTTAAAACACATTCATTATACAAAACCAAGAAGTCAAGAGTCTTGCAGAGTTTACAATGTTTTTCGTCATTTTCCCCAGTTGCTAAACCCTTCTCTCCATATCACTCTGCAGGAGGGAGTGTTTTACCTTTACCTGACAGGGTCTGACCATAAGCTCAAGAAAAGATCAGCTATGGGTCTAGTGGAGTTGGTCTTTAGTGCACAGTGTCTTTTGAGGTGACTTTCCTACCCATGGACCTGCCCCCTTTCTACTCCCCTGACACATGAAGCTGCCCTTATCATGTCCTCCCTCCCACTAGCCTCTGCACATTGAACTATTCTTGTTCTATTGAGTTTCCACCTTTTTCTGAACCAAAAGTGAGTACAAATGGTCAGACAAGAGTATCTGTACTTAGCCTACTTCATAAACTACCGAGAAGGGAGGACCAAGACACTTCCGTTGACCCTCAGATAAGTTGCTCTGCATTTTTACAAAGGCCTGCTGAAGACAATACCAACACAATGAGTAAGGGCGAATAGCGACAAATACAGAAGATAGCATTTGAGGACTGTTCCAAAAGAAGTAGTTTTGTCTATTATGAAGGGCTGGTGGGTGACCCTGTCTCAATTTCTTTAAAAGGGTTCATGACTTTGTGCCAAAACCACCCCACTCCACCCCTATTCCATTTCAGCCCCAACATTAACCATAAACTGTAATTTTATGGATTTCCATCCTTTCCTCCCCTCTAATGCCTTAACCAAAGTGGGGTTTTGCAGCCTATTGGCACCCAAGAGGTAGAAGAGACCTCAAGATATGTAAAGTGCTTTGGGATCCATCCCACACCAGGACCGATTCCCTCCTGCCTCCCTCTGCCCACAGGTGCCGCTGCTCCTGGCGCAGGGTCAAGGATGGGATCACACATGCTTTTCCTGGCAGGAGCTGTCAGGTAGGGGCAGAGGGCATGAATGCACCCACTCCGGCCTGCCCCCCAAAACGGGTGAGGTTGGAACCCGGCAGCCGAGAGAGGAAAAGGGGGATGAGGAGGTGCCAAGGGTCTTGGGCTCAGCAAACAGCGACACAGCCATGCGTCTGAGGCTTCATAACCACTAGATCCAAGCCTCAGGCGAGGACCCCTCCCAGAGCCCACCCTTCCTGGACCTGACCGGCTGGATCACCTTGATCTTCTCGCCCTCGATTTCCACGGTCTTCTCCCTGAAGTCCACGCCGATGGTGGCTTCAGTCTTGTCCGGGAAGGTCCCGCCGCAGAAGCGGAAGGTCAAGCAGGTCTTACCCACGTTGGAGTCCCCAATCACGATGATTTTGAAGATGCGAATCTGCACGTACTGGTCCAGGGACGAGTCGAGCTCCAGGGATGCCAGACCAGCAGTCGAGGCAGGTTGCAGGCTCCCATGGCCCAGGATGGGCTGCGCCATCTCCCCAGGACCGGACCAAACTGGGGCCCCAACCCCCCTCGAGGGCTCCACACAAAGAAAACGGCCACGTTAGTGCGCTCGAGGCGAGCGAGCTTTGTGCGTGTGTGTGTGTGTGCGTGTGTGTGTGTGCGCGCGTGTCCGTGAGTGTGTGTCCGCGTGTGTGTGCGTGCGCCGGCACCGTGCGCGCGCGCGTGCAGGGGGTGCCTCTCAACCTAGGTCCCCCTCCTTCTCCAGCTCACCCTCCTCACATTTCCGAAGCACCAACACAAAAGCCAGGCAGGGAAGGGAGACATGAAAGAGAGACAACAAGCTGTGAGCCTTCTCCTTCTGCCTGTGCCTCAGATCAGACTCAGGCTGCTGCCGCGCCTTAGGCTAGGATCCTCCCTTGCCCGATCCCCAAGGATACACCGCAGGGAGGAAGCCTACGAGGAAAGGGGGGTGGGGAGAGGGGCGCACACCACTCCGGGATGGTCTTCCCTTCTCCTTGCCCCCATTTATCTTATAGATCTCAGGCTTCCCCACCCCCACTTTCTTGAAGCACGCGGGGCGGGGGGTGGGGTGGTCAGCGGTCCAGGAGCACAGCTGGGGAGGATAAAGCTGCACTCACTCTAAGGCATCTCTGGAGCACTTTGGCCTTGGAGCAACATTACTCTACTGAGCGGGGCGGAGACACCTCTTTCACCTCAGGAGCGGTGGCCAGCTGAGCCGCGCCTCCGTTGCCCCTTCCCAAGCCTTGGGATAAAGGGATGCTCTCTTATTGAGGAAGCAGGTGCACTCCCGAGCCCCGAGGAGAAGCCTGGGAGGGCGCTGCCAAGACAAGCCTTGGGTGGCAGAGGCCCGAGCAGCTGAGAGGAGGGAGCCAGGGGACACTGGTGTGCGTGTGTAGGGGGTGTTACTGTTTCTGTCACAGACTTGCCAGATGTAGAGGGGCGCGTGCCAGGCGCCAACCTCCCCCTCATCACACCACGAGCACCCATCCTCTGAATGTTCAGGAGAGCGACTCCCATTGGCTGCTGCAGTCGGTTGTGTCTGACTGGCCAATGGGGAAGGCCCGCCGTGGGAGAGGGCCAAACAGGGAGTAGGGGAGGGGGGGAAGCTAGTGGTGGTAGCTCCAGCAAAAGGGGACTTTGTTCCCGGGACTAACCATTTCAGGCCCAGGTGGAGGGATCTTGGGACAAGGCATAAACCTCATAGTGTCTTGCATTCCCGAGCTCTCCATACAATCATAAGTCCTTCTAGAATGGTGGAGTGTCAAAAGGAATTGAAAACCCCTAAGAGGGTTCACCCCTCTACAACTGAATGTAGAAGAAAGTGGTCGGCTCTAATTTGCCAGAAGCCTAGATTATGCTTGCAAGATGATAAATGAACAGAACTTTCTTACGGTATTAGGGGGCAGCTTCTCAAAGCTTACTAAGCATCACACATCTTGGTCCCCTGAAAGTGACTTCAGGTTCAGAATTTGTTTGAAATTAACTTTACTGAGGTATAATTTACATACAATAAATTGCACCCCTTTTGTGTTTGCTTTTAAGACTTTATCCATCCTCCCACATATTTCATAGGAGTAATATTGATATATGCCAATAGCACCGACATGAGCTGTTTGCTAATGCCATCAAGGTCAGGGATTCCAGCAGCACACATGAGCTGCCATCTTATTTGTATGTAAGGCTGAGCTGCAGAAGAGACAAACGTGACTAAATCCATCCCAATATGAGAAAAACAATTTTTAAAAAAGAAAGAAAAACAATTCAGTGCATCAGTGATAGGTCTGTAATGCAACTGCTCAGACAAGTACAGGTTACTCAAAATGGCTAGGAAGATAGGGTCTTCTAGTTAACAAGCTTTTTAGCTGAGTTAACATATATAGTTATAACTAACTCTTTACACATATATGTGGGTCACCCATTTCTAAAATCCTAGATTATGCTATTCAATATTAAAACCATCTCGAGAAGGACTTAATCTTTGTTGGCTAAACCAAGGTCATCATTATGAATATCAATTTCCATTTTATAGTGTAAATAGCTATCGTCGTTTTTTATTTTTTTGGCTGATGTCTAGGTAATAGTTTTCAGCAGCATTCTTCTCTGTATTTGAAGCTAAATCTGGTGATCATTATCTACAGAAGAGTAGCCCTGGCCCCTGAGGCTGGGTTGCTTGGGTGTCGGCCTGTGCACCCAGGGGTTGCTGGTTTGAATGCAGGAGCCTGTCTCCATCCCCAGTGGGGTGTGGGTGGAGGTGGGGGGGGGGGGCAGCCCATGGATGTTGATGAATGTTTTGCTCTTGTATCAATGTTTCTTTCTCACTCTCTCTCCCCTCCTGCCCTTCTCTCTAAAAATCAATTTAAAAATCTAAAAAAAAAGTCACCTATTCCTGTACTTCTGAACACCCATTATTCTATATTTTGTTTGTTTCTATTTTTATTGTTGACTCTATTACAGATGTTCCTCATTTTCCCCACCTTTGCCTCCTACTCTGCCCCTGCCCCCCTAGGCCTTCACCCCACTATTATTGTCTGTGTCAAAAGGCTATGCATATATGCATATATATTCTTTGGTTGATTTCCCACCCTCCTCACTCTTCTCCCCTCCTGAACATTATTCTAAATGAGTAAGGGAACTCTGGATCATTTGCACCCAGTAAAGACTGCTTCCTGAGTTAAACTTTCTAAAACAATGCCTTTGTAATTTCACCCTCTATCCCTATTTTACTAAAAAAATAATAATATCATCACCTACAAGATTAGGGACAAACTATTTGGCTCGTTCAAATCTGACCCCACCTTATTAACCTGTCCTTATTAACTTCCTAGTATGTACTCCCTGCCATTGTCGCCTGAAAATGTACTGGGTTGTGTTCATTTTATACCTCCAAGCCTTTTAATTTAAATAGCATGGAGCTTTCTCATTTAATCTTCATATCAAACCTGTGAGATTGGTAGACAAGGAAAGTGAGGCATAGCTAAGTGACATGCCCAAGTGGCAGAGCCAGGATTCAACCTGGGGCAGACTGCATCCACAGTTAACGGTGTATAAACACTAAAAATATTTCCTTTGGTCCCAGTGTACTCACCATCAGAAATATTCCTCCTCCTCCACTATTTGAATTTTACTACTCATTCTTGAAGACAGGCCCAAGTAATACTTCTTGCGTGAAGTCCTTCCTTAGCTATTCCATCCCATAGTCTTTTCTCTCTCTTGCTCTGGCACTACATCATATATATATATATATATATATATATATATATATATATATACATACACACACACACACACACACACATATCCAGTATATGTCATCTCCCCAACTATACAGTGACCACTTCCTATACTTTTCATAAACCTCTAGATCCCCCTTCATAGTAATGGCCAAGTGGCAAGTGCTCAATAAATACTTGTTAAATGAATATGTAACACAAAACTCTGAGAAAAGACATGTTATGTTTTGCATACAGCCAACATTTTATTTCCAATTTAGCTTACATTTTGTAGAGTCAAAACACCTAACCCCTCCTCCCCCCGAACTCTAAAAGTCCTGTTTAGGAATTCTCACACAGTGTGTCTGAAGCATGAACGCTTTGCCAGCATCCTGCTCTCAAGCACGGAAGATTGACAGGAGACTATCCGCAGCACCTGATACAACATCTAGGAATCAGAATTGCACAATATAAAAGCGATATGGGGCAAGACAGAGCGGAATGAATACTTGCCCTAGAAGCAGAGGTTGGGTGGGAAAGTGCCAGCAATTTGTAAAAGATCAATCTAAAACTGGGAAGCCGAGAGACCCAGCTCGGACCTATATGTTAAGACTGGAAGTGGAGTCAAGCCAGAGAATCCCGAAGGCTTAGTACCTAGTAGTATGTTGTCTAAAACAAAAGAACAAAATTCAGCGCTGGAGCCATGCTTTGTGAGGTGCTATTATCATTTTCCTCCAACAACACAGCGGCAGCACCGGCCACAAAAGCCAGGCCCAGCGGCCCCACGGGTCTCTGCTTGGTCGGCTTTCTGAACTCGCTCACTTAAACTCACTGTTCCCAATCCGTGGAAACTTACAGTCAAGGCCAGGGAGGACTTTGCAAGCTTGGGAGAAACTAGGCGCATGCGCAAACCTTCTCTCCGTGCGGGCCAATCACAATGCGGCGCTGAGTACTAGGCCTGCGCAGTAGGTCTCGGGTAGCGCTTCCCCTTCCCTGGCTCTAGCAAGCCTGCAGAACGGTCCAATGCCCAACCGGAGCTGGAAGGAGGAGCCTGCGTGGAGTGCGTGTGCGCGAAGCAGAGGGGGGGTGGGCCGGGGCCCAGGGTGTTTGACCGGTCAGTGCGTGAGAAGAAAGGAAGGAGGAGGTCCGGAGTAGCGGCTGCTGAAATGTACCGGTGTGGAAGCCTGGCAGCGGGTGCTTTGAAGCAGAAGCTGGCGCCCTTGGTGCGGACAGTGTGCGTCCGAGGCCCGAGGCAAAGGAACCGGCTTCCAGGTGACTGACCCATACTGGGCAACCCCCACCTCCGTAGATCCAGGGCCTGGGCTGCTTAGACTCCCAAAGCCTCTCAGCTCTTCCCGCCCCCACCCCCGGGATAAACTTAACACGCTCACAGTCGCAAGAATTTCAAGTTGGCGGGATCCATTAGTTTTGCAAGGTGTGCGCACCTGACCTTCAAGGGAATTGAACCCAGTAGTTGGCTCGAGGCCTTTTCCTGGGAGGATTTGCTGTTCAATGATAACAGAATAGCTGGATGTCTAGTGTTATCCAGTGCCACCTCCGGGCCACCCCTCGTCCACTTTTTTTAGACAATGAGGTCAAGTAGACTGTCATTTACGACTGTGAGACTTTTAACAAAACATGTAAGCCCCACGCCTTAGTTCCTTCTGTAAATCAGGATATTACCTGCACTACCTTCCAAACCCCAGATGAGATCCGTAGATTTGAGTAGCCTGTGAAACACAAACAGTGTATTGCAAGTAAAGAGTGAGTGAGTTGTGCTCCAGACACCAGGAGAGTTGACCCATTAATTAATTTGAGGTGTCTGGTCAGTGTAATTCTTGGTGGTCTTTAATGCTTCCAAGAAAGAGTTTGCAGAACGCATTGTGTTTGCCCTCCATGAAGTTGTTTCATCAAATTTTAGAGCTGGAAGGGATTCTGTGGTAAAGTTCAACCCATTCATTTTATAGATAATAAACCGAGGCATGGAGAGATGAAATTTTCTTGCCCAAGGTCATGTACTTAATTAATAGGTAGAGCAAAGGATGGTTTGCCAGTCTCGAGGCCCCTAAACCCTTGCTTCAACTCTACACTGCTCTTTAGCCTGTTGTGCATCAGATATCTCTGAATTTATCTGAGCATGTCTTGTGCCTGCTCATTTTCAATCAGCACAATTTCATGGAGGTAAAGAATTATCCACCTGTAGGAGGTGTGGGTTTATTTATTTTTAAATCAATAATTTTTGATTGACAATTTAGGACACTCACATTTGCAATGTCAGAAGTTATCCTTGAGACCTTTCCAACATGCAACCACCTTCTGGGTGATTTAAAAATAAAAAGTGGAAAATGCTTCTCTTATATTGTTATATTTGGAAAGGTGCATTTTAAAAGTTTTTCCAGTTGCTATGCTTCAAGAAAATGTTTCCTGATGGGTGTGTATCTGAGATATGTCCTAAGACCTGTTGCCCTTGGAACTTAAAAAACCTCTACCTTGGCTTTTAAACTAACATCCTGTCTATGATGTCCTCTGTATGTATGGGTTTGTGCAATGAAATGAGATTGCTCTATGCAAGTTGCACAGAAATTTTGGTAAGCTGAAGCTTTTTATCCACACTGGGCCTTTCTAACTTTGTGCACTTATTTTGCTTAAAACTCAAACATTTACCAGCATTCTGAAGTCTGACCAAAAGTTCTCAGCAATTAAATATGGATTTCCAAAGTTATATTGACTTAATAGATATTTGAAGGTGGTTGGTGATATTAGAACTAGTACTGAAAAATTACAGACTCAAAATGTCTTTTTCCCCCATTGAATAACTTTATATGAAGGTGCTCTGCTGTACAATATATTCTGACTTCTTGACATATCCATCCATCTCTTTGTATACACTTATTCTTTGTCTTTTGGCCAAGCACCAGAATATAACATCATATGCCTTTAGAAATAGGTGGGGCTGAGGTTATAATTTCAAAAAGAAATGATTGTCATTTTACGAATTTACCATGCTCTGTGGCTTCATTACAAATTGCTTTTAATCTGATGTCTTTTTCACATAGTTGTATCTGCCATATGTTTTTACATAGGTGGGGAAGAGGCATTGTTTGTTTATATGCCATTTCCTCCTCCTTTTTTCCCTTCTTCCCCTTCAATTCTTTGCCAGGATGTTAGCAAACTTTAAATCTACCTCCACATCTGTCACCATTGTCAGGTTCATTTTCATTTTATGTTGCCTTTTTTTTCCTTAAAACCATAATTGGTACCATTTATTTACTTCATTTTGGGTGTTCGTCTTCTTTCCAAAAATGATTGAAGGTAATTAATAGTCACCACTTTACCAGTATGTCTGTAAATATTAGCATCGAGGAAGAGCAGATAGGTTAGGAAATGGATATTTTCTGTTCTGTAGTTTTTTTTTATTTGGTCAACAAACATTGTGCTGCCCATGTGATCAAACTGATCACCGATCCCTGACCGGAGGGGTCAAATGTTTGAACATTTTCCTCTACTTGGAATCCTTCTCACATCCTTAAAAAGGAAATCGGGCCCTAGCTGGTGTGGCTCAGTTGGTTGAGCATCTTCATCCTCTGCACCAAAGGGTGGCCAGTTCCATTCCTGGTCAGGCACATCCCCAGACTGTGGGTTCAATCCCCTGCTGTGGCACGTATGGGAGGCAACCGATTGATATTTCTCACATTGGTGTTTCTCTCTCTCTCTGTCTCTCTCTCTTTCTCCCCCTATCTCCTCTCTCTAAAAAATAAAAAATAAAATAAATAAAAAGGAAATTGAACTTCTTGTGTGTAAGGAACCAGACTTCCTGGACACTGCCAAATGATGCTTTCTTTTGAAGCCTAGAAGATGAGCCTTTTCCCACTCCTTCTGCTGAGGCAAAGCTTTGCAGAAGAAAATCTATGGCAAGTCAGCCTTTTCTGCAACCAGTTAATATATTTTCTAACATTTAAGGGAATTGCTACAGTTACAATATGATCATTCCAAAGTTGCATGGTCATATAAATTGAGGGGAGGATGGACCCCAAACCTACCAAATGAGAATCTTCAGGAGAGAGGCCTGGGAATTTATATATATATATAAAAGCTTAATATGCAAATTGTCCCCTTGGGAGTTTGACCGGGAGACCAGGAGTTTGGTCGCTCGCTATGACATGCATTGACCACCAGAAGGTGGCATGGAACGAAGGAAGGCCCCAGCCCGCAGCCAGAAGGCCTTGATCAGCCCTGATCACCAGCCAGGCCTAGGGACCCCACCTGTGCACGAATTTCATGCACCGGGCCTCTAGTATTTTACCCCTTGATGTAATTAATATGATCAGGCATTAATATGATCAAAATTTGGGAAATACTATTTTGAATGAATAATGATTCTTTTCCTTCTCTTCCACTGACCTAAGGATTAATAAAATTGACTGAGTGACCTTGAGTCTCCTATGATTTGTATCAAGCCCATTTTCTGATAGAATAGTTGCAGTCATTCTCCCCTCCTACAGTATGTACTACCCAAGGTCAGGGATCATGTCCTATTTATTTTTTGTCCTCACATTTTGTACATTCTCTGACATGTGGTAAATTCTCAGTGATTGAACTCTAGTTACTTTAAAGGGCTTAACTTTGCAGAACAGTTAAATTTTCTTTCCTTTTTTTTTGTCATCTGAATCATTTTTCCTCTGGCCTTTCTTCAGAGTGGTTCACACTCTACTATAGCTATTATATTCTGATTCTTCTAGAATTCCATCAAAGGTTGATGCTAAAAAAAAAGACTGATAAAGGTAAATAGTTGTTGGATTCCTTATAAAGAGGTGCCTAGCTACAATGAATAGATCAATCTAGACTTGTCCTGCTTGTGTTTTATCCATGTCAGAGAAAAATCAGTTTTCTTTGACATTCAAAGATAAGACTCAAGAGCATATAGATCTCTTTATTTGAGATTCATAGGTGCCTCAATTGTGTGGATGTATTTCTGGAAAAGGCCTTCCAGGAGTATGGATAAACAGGAGATTTTGAAATCTACAGAAATGAACTCGGTGATGATTTAGGTAGTATTCTAATGCGAGTCTGTGATTTTGAGGTTATGATTTATTATTAAGCAAGCTGAAGTAAATAGGATCTGGCTAAAACTTCTTTGCAAAGAATTCTTCAAAATGTTTATTCCTTATCATTAAAATTGGGAAGAATTTCTAGTTCGTTCCTTCATTAATTCAACAAATATTGAACAAACCTCCCATCTGTTAGACACTGTTGCTCTGTGTAACATTTATTCAGGAAGTGAATCCTTGAACAATATGATGAATATAGATAATAGTATCGTATTATAATTATCAGACTAGCTAAGAGACTAGATCTTAATTATTCCAACCAGTAAAAAGAAATTATAATGTGATATGATAGAGGCGTTAACTATCACTACAATGGCAATCATATTATAATATATAAATGTATCAAATAAAAGAATTGAATCCTAAGTGTGAGAAAGAAAGTGCTACCTCTGTATTTGTGATCTGACTGAAGAAAATCTAAAACAAGTAGACTGGTGCAATAATGAGAAATCAAGGAGTAATTTGGCTTTCCCACATCAGTAAGACAAGTGAAAAGGCATGTTTCAGTCGTGATATAAAATTTCCTAAAATTTTGAAGCACTGGGGGTGGGGAGAAGTGTAGGAGTAATTTTGTGGGTAAAAGAAAACTGGTGGGAAATATCAACATCCATACAATACTTACCACCTTTTACAAAATTAAAGTCACTTTCTAGGTATGTAAAAAGTTGGTTTGTTAATGATAATAGTGTTGTATTGTATTTCTTTTCAAGCAGTAGTTTGTTTTTTTCAAGCAGTAGTTTAAATGTTAACCAATTTACTTTTTAAAAAATTAGTTTACTTATAAATGTCCTTTTTGGGGGCATATTGAGGCAAAAACTGCTGAGCATTCCCAAATCTACACTGTTGAGTAGTTTGTGAAAAGCAAACAAAACCAGAATAAACACATTACTATTATATTAAAACTAGAGGCCCGATGCACGAAAATTCATGCAGGAGTAGGCCTGCCTTCTCCCGGCTGCCAGCACTGGCTTCCCTCCGGCACCTGGGACCCAGGTTTCCCTCCTCCAGTCGCCAGCAGACACCCAGGACCCGGGCTGGCTTCCCTCTGGCCACCTGCAGGCACCCAGGACGGGGGCTGGCTTCTCTCCCACCCCAGCTTCATCAGGAAGGACGTCCAGAAGATGTCTGCTCTAATTAGCATATTGCCCTTTTATTATTATAGATAAAGTTATCATTTCTGAATTTAGGATCTTCTAGAGGAATCAATGGAACTTAAAAAAAAATTTCAGCAACCAAACGTGGGGTGAGGTGAGGGACAAAACTCATTGAAATTGAACTAAACTTTAATTCATTGAATTAAACTTAACTACGTGAAACTTTTTCTACCCAGTTTCATTTGCTAACCTCTGAGAGTTGTTAGTTTCTACTTACGTTTCATCATTCTTACCGACTTCTGAAACTCAAAAGCTTACTCAGATTGAGATAAGCTTCTCCACCCTTGTACATGATTTTATATTCATGATTTGTTCTTTCCAAATATAAACCATTTTGTTTCACATGGCAATGAAGGATTCTAAAGCAAGTAAGAAAATAAACAGCTGCCTCAAACCTTACACAAAATAAAACCCTGCCACACAATCTAACCAAGACACAGCTCAGTCTTGTGTGAAAGGCAATATGTCTTGGAAGACAGAAATGTTAAAGCTCAGAAGAAAATCAGAAAAACATTTTTACATGCATTTATCTCCCCCAAAGAATTGTTTGGTCTTAAGTATATAGTGCATATACCATATAGTAGCACTCAGCAACCCACAGTCACACATATTCATGTGTCTATGACCAATCATACTGAGTGGGATAAATAAAAGATTCCAAGGAGACTCTCACATCAGGTTTTACTGTCCAGTGAGTTATAAAAACTTGATTTTTAGTCTATTTTGATTTCTGAATTATAGATAAGAGACTATGGACCTATACTCTTAGAACTAAAAACCTTTTTTTCTAATGTTCTGGATTGCACATGTTCCCAAGGATTTCAGGTAAGAGAGTGCAGTGTCCTGACATTGTGAAAGGAAGGGGGAAAGCGCCCTATTTCTGATCTCTGTAAGTATATATGGAATGCTACTACCAGTGCCCATCCTGTTTGTCTTTTAAAGCCTGGTCAGATCAGGAACATATCTACCTGCCTCTAGACCAGGCGTCCTCAAACTACGGCCCGCGGGCCACATGCGCGTGTTTTTGCTGTTTTGTTTTTTTACTTCAAAATAAGATATGTGCAGTGTGCATAGGAATTTGTTCATAGTTTTTTTTTTTAAACTATAGTCCGGCCCTCCAACGGTCTGAGGGACAGTGAACTGGCCCCCTGTTTAAAAAGTTTGAGGACCCCTGCTCTAGACCAATGGTCTTAAAGTGCAGACCTGCAACATCACCTGAGAACTTTTGAGAAATGCAAATTCGTGAGCCCCATCCCAGATCTCCTGACACAGAAACTCTGGGGTTGGGTCTATCCACCTGTGTTTTAACAAACGCTCCAGGGGATTCTGATGCAAGTTTTAGAATCACTTCTAGATCAGGATGGCAAACTACAGCCCACAGGCCAAACACAGATGCTTTTGTACTACTCCTTGAGCTAAGATGTTTTTTATATTTTTTTCAATGGCTGAAGAAAAATGTTAAATAGGCTATTTAGGGACACGTGGAAATGATTTAAAATTCACATTTTAGTGTCCATTAATTAAGTTTTATTGGGACACAGTCACATCCATTCATTTATATATTGTCTGCGGCTGTTTTTGTTCAACATCAGCAGAATTGAACAGTTGCAGCAGACACCATATGGGCCCCAAAGCTGAAAATATATATACTATCTGGTTCTTTACAGAGAAAGTAAGTGAACCCCTGCTCTAGGTTAATAGGTAATACAAGGAATATCATAAGCATAGAAGGTTCTGAGACCTTCTTCATCTGAAAATGCCAGCATCCTCATGGAGAAAGAAATGTACCAGATTCTTACATTTCAGTGTGTGAAAGTTGTTATGATCACCAGGTAATTCCACAGCTGCACAGAGTTTTACATCAGCATAAACTTCGTATTATTTCGGAGGACTAAGAAGTAATTGGTGGATGTTTTAAATTTTGTCATTCTAAAAAATACTTCATAGCCCCAAATTCTTCAGTTCTTGGGGGAGATAAAGTCACTTAAAAATTTTTTTCTGAGCTTTAACATTCCTGTTTTCCAAGACGTATTACTTTTCATGCAAAGACTGAGCTGTGTCTTAGTTAGATTGTGTGGCAGGGTTTTGTTTTGTGCAAGGCTTGAGGCAGCTGTTTAGATTTCTCCTTAAGTGGTTGTTATAATGCTCCAGGTAGCCTGTAGTTAACTTTTTATATCTATCCAGTCAACTCTCCGTGTTTACTTCATTTATGGTGAAGAAGTAACGAGGGAAGTATTTGATGAATTGCCCATATGTTTTTCATTATCTTTTCTGGAGACTGTAAATTTCCTCCCTGGACAGCATTCTTAACAACTCTAACCACTTTAAGAGTATGCATTCTGATACCTGTCGTATTTGTATACAATTTTGGTGGGGTTTCTTTTCTTGGTCATTGAACAGTCAACGTCATGCAGCCAGTGGGCAGTAAGTCCTGACTTGTACAATGCATTGACATTTAGTCATAAACATGTATTAACTATTTTATTTTTATGTGTGTGTGTGTGTCTTAATAAATTGTGTTCCTTAGGCAACTTGTTCCAGCGATGGCATGTTCCTCTAGAACTCCAGATGACAAGACAAATGGCTAGCTCTGGTGCATCAGGGGGCAAAATCGATAATTCTGTGTTAGTCCTTTTTGTGGGCTTATCAACAATAGGTGCTGGTGCATATGTAAGTAGAAAAGTGGCTTGTGTAAAGAAGCTGCCAAACAGTTCCCATTAATAGCCTCAATAGTACTCTGCTTTAAAACTTTTGCAACTAATCACCCTTTCTCCTTTTGAAAAAATTTCCAGGAGGCCTTCTTTAACGTGCCTACTGTCTAATATCCTATGAGGGCCAATTTGGGAATGACTGAAATTTAATCTCATGTTGATTATCTTTGCTCTTTTCACTTGTCTTTTTATTCTTTACTTGAAAGCCACTGTGTTTTCTTAGGTTTGACCAAGTACCAAAAAATTGTACCTTTGCTCTTGGATGTGACACACTAACCTGTGAATAAGGACAAAATTCATTGCAGCTCCTAGCACAATATTTGATTTTGACCCATTTGTCAAATATTTTATTTTTCCTCAGCTTGGGATAGACATTAAAAACAAAAACAGCCTACAATTCAAATAGTAAGCGTTCCTAATAGGAAAACTATTCCTGAATCTCACCAAAGACTAAATTATAGAATTAGTCCTAGTATCCCCAATTTTAGAATGGAGTTTGTGTGAGGTGAGAAATACGGTTTTCACTGCTACGAGTTATAGCACAATTCCATCTCCTTGAATGAACTCTGATCAGCTTAATTGGTCACCAAGGAATTATGGTGTACTTTTTTTTTTTTAACTTGGCAGGGTTTACTGTGACTAAGCAGGTCAGTCTAAAGTTGGATCATATAAAGTTGAGGGAACCAACTTAGATAACACCTAGTAACAACCTCAATTGAAGGAAGCTGTTTGTTTTACTTACTGAGAGCAAATGGTTGGACGCCATTACAATTTTAGTTCTTTCTACATTGGTAAGACAGTGAACTTATCTTGCTTCTTGATCACTAGGTTAAAAAAAGAGACGTGAAAATTATTTGAATTTATCTAGCTTGTCATTCTCTGACCTGACTTCCAAATGCACAAGAAAAGTAGGTGGCTCTTGCAAGTTGTGAGTCAAATTAGAGTGAAAAGTAGATGAGCTCTGTCAGATAACAGACTTTGAGGAAATATGCATTCTCCTCCAATCCTGGAGCAGCATTTTTTTCTTTTTTAGCACAGGGTAACCAAAAATGCATCCCCACCTTTGTATTGAATGTTTCTTCATTAATACTTAGTTCTTTTTTCTATTTCCTTTTGTTTCTTTCTTGGCATTATCTTTACCTACAGTTGTGCAGTGTCATCACCTAGGATCCCCTTCTAGATCACTAGCGTCCGCAGGTGCTTCTGGGAAAGATGGCAGCAGACTAGTATACTTCTTAATTGTAGGAGCAACAGTCACTGGGGCAGGAGTTTATTATGTAAGATGCTTACACTAAAATATATCTTGGGGTAGGGTGGGTGAGACCACGGCACTAATGAGAACTTGATCCATTAGAACACAATGAAGTTTTCACAGCATGTGCTTTCTAGGTCTTTATTAAAGGGACATTGTCAGTCACTAGGGAGTCCTCATATCTCATTCTTCAAACTGTTGAAGTTCTACCAGATATATCCAAAGCCATACATTTAATGAGTATTATAAATACTCATCACCAACCCTTTCTTTAAAATTTTTGCTAATTTCATATCGTAATTATTTTTATGATGCTAAATTATATTGTGCTTTAGTGCTGCATACCTAACCAAGACAGACTCAAAGAGTAAACATTGACTGAGCAAGTAAAGATAACATGAACAGCATCCATTTTTAATTATTTTAGGTAAAATTATGTGTTTTTTGCCAAACAATCAATTAACCCTACTTTTATTGATAAAAGGCATTTTATCAAATGCTTCTGAGGCAGTCCAAAAAGCCAGAGAAATCCTCCCCATTCACCCCCAGCTTCTATTTCAAAGTAAATTCATTTGGCAGTGTCCCTTTTGTAATCTCTAATTTGGTCAAACTAGTGGCTGAAGTGGTATAAGCTAACATATTCCTATAGATTTCTTTCTTAAGTGCCTCTCATTTATAATTCAGATACCACCCTCTGAGTCTGAACTTTCCCATTCCATAGTTCTCTCAACTTTTCCTATCAGTTCCATTCCATTAATTCAAAAATAGATTTAAAGTGTTTGCATCTGATATGTTTGTAAAATTTAAACCTATTAAACCTCTGGTTTATGTTGCTGTACCAGAGTTGGATGGCCTCCACAGAGCTGGCCAGGCAAATCTCTTGACCCCAGGCCACAAGATCGGGCCAGTCACTGTTGCTTTCTCCTGCCTTAGAAGTATCTACGAAGCACCAGTGCCTCTTAAGCCATTCAGTTAAATGCCTCATTGCCCTCTGTGTTTATCCAACACTGGTAATAATAAAGCTACCATGTTATAATGGTTTAAGGTTAAATGATAAGCTTTTGTCTACCTATAGCCATTATCTGGTTCATAGAGTTGTTTTTGATTTTAGTTCGTAGAGTTTTATATTAGGTTTTAAATCATTTAAAATGTGACCTGAGGTGGGTTAGATTTTTTTTTCTCTGAAATTGATATTGGTCTAAAGAGAATTGTTAACTTAAAATCAGAGTTCAGACTTGATGACCTATGGCTATAAGTTGTTTAGTGTTTGTATTAGTCTGTGCTGACTGCCATAACAAAGTACCACAGACTCAGTAGCTTAAATAACAGAAATTTATTCTCGCCCAGGTGGCATGGCTCAGTGGTTGAGCGTCGACCTTTGAACCAGGAAGTCACCATTTGATTCCTGATTCCCAGTCAGGGCACATGCCAGGGTTGCAGGCCCGATCCCCAGTAGGGGGTGTGCAGGAGGCAGCCAATTAATGATTCTCTCTCATCATTGATGTTTCTATCTCTCTCTCCCTCTCCCTTCCTCTCTGAAATCAATAAAAATATATTTTTTAAAGAGAATTTTATTCTTTCACAATTTGGATGCTGAAAGTCCAAGATCAGGGTGCCAGCATGGTCAGGTTCTGACAGCACTCTCCTGGCTTGCACATGGCCCCCTCCTGTGTCCTCACATGGAGAAGAGAGAATGTGAGCTCTCTCTTCCCTTTCACCAGCCCTATGGGATTAGGGCCTCACTCTTATGACCTCATTTAACCTTTATCACCTCCCCAAAGTCCCATCTCCAAATACTGTCACATGGGAAGTTAGGGCTTCAACATATGAAGTTGAGAGGGATACAAGCATTCTGTCCATAACAGTGTTCATAATGTTTCTCATATGACAACGTGTTCCTAATTAAAGTTTAAATACTATAATTCCTGATTGTGGAGCCCTTTGCCTTCCCCCCACACAGACACTCCACCCTCCCAAAATAAGGGAGCAGCATTAAGAACAAGTTTTCTGAAATTTTTGCCAGCAGCTTTTTACCACAATCCACAAGAAGAAATAAATTTTATCTTGGCAACCGTTATATAACTATAAATTTGTAAAACAGAAAATTTTTGAAATAATACTTACTAGTTGTATTATACTTCAGTAGTTTCTCTTCTCTTTGTGTTTGGGTTTTGTTTTGTTTTTTTCATGCTGGTCATAACCTACTAAATTGATTTTGCAGCCCATTAATGGGCTTTAACCTTTGTTTGAAAAACACTGATTTGAACACTTCAACTTAGATCACAAACAGAAACTCCTAATCCGTGTGTATGTGAGCGGTTCCTCCCTCTGTTGCTAGTGACTTTCTCTAGGACCACAGGCAAATCCCCTAATCTTAGGCCTGTTATTTGTCAGTGAGCAGAGTCAAGTGGCCTTTAGAATACTTAAAGAGATTTAGTATTTGGGCCGCATGCCCTTGTTCAACTGATAGGATCATGTTCCCTCTGAGAAAATGGCCTGTTTCCTTTCAGATTCCTTTAAGTTGACTAAATGCCACCATATTCATCTGCTTTCAAAGTTGTTTCCACTAATATTTTTCTTTTCCTTTTTTTAAAAAAATCCTCACTGGAGGTTATTTTTCTACTGATTGCTACAGACAGTGGAAAGGAGGGTGGAGGGGGAGAGAGAGAGAGAGAGAGAGAGAGCGAGCGAGCGAGAGAGAGAAAAGGAGAGAAACATCGACGTGAGAGCAACAGATCAATTGGTTGCCTTGTGCACATGCTGCGAAACTTGCAACTGAGGTATGTGCTCTTGACTGGGAATCGAACCCGAGACCATTTGGTCAGAGGGCCAACGCACTAACCACTGAGCAACCGGCCCAGGCTCCACTAATATTTTTCATAAATTTGTAGTTTTTCTTAACCTTACATGTATTCACATCACTATTTAAAAATCTGTTCAAACTGAGAATACAGAAACACTTGGGGGAAAGGTAAATTTTTATTTAGTATGTCTGCAAACTTGTTTTTATATCAGAACATTTTACTTAAAAGATAAATATATAAATATATATGGTTATAAATATATGACAAACCTCATTCTTGTCCTTTCCCCACTAAGCCTCAAGACATTTCTTGGTCTGTTCTTCCTCTCATGTGTGACGTTATTAGGAGGTGTGAGAGGGCCTAGCCTATTTTTGGATATCCCTCTGATTGTGAACATAACCCCAGCTTATTTCTCTGTTCACTCATGTTGACCAGCTTAAGCCATCTTTTTAGGTAAAAGTCTCTTTCTTAAAACAAATGTATATGTATACACATACATACATATAGATATATGTGTGTGTATTTAGAGTATGGGTAAGTACTGAGTATGGGTAAATATATATATATATAGTATCTGATGCCAAAATTAAAAAAAAAAAAACACTTCTAGCCCGGCCAGTATGGCTCAGTGGTTGAGCATCAGCCTATGAACAGGAGGTCACAAGTTGGATTCCAAGTTGTGGGCTCAATCCCTGGTAAGGGGGTGTGCCAGAGGCAGCCAATCAATGATTTTCTCTCATCATTGATGTTTCTGTCTCTCTGCCTCTACTTTCCTCTCTGAAATCAATAAAAATATATTTATAAAAATAAACTTTCTTAATTAATGTTAGCTGAATTCATTTTGATGAACTTAGTGGAAAATTCAAGGTATAACCATTGCCTTTTAACATACAGTACTTAATTTTTTAATCCGTCCTTATCATATGTTGGACATTTCCAAGCTGATAAACGTTGAGGTCTCAGGGGCCAGGTTCTTTATTGTAGCACGGTGCCTAATGAGCTGCTCTGTAAGGGCTCATAGAAATATTCTTAAAGCATGTTTTATTATACTTCCTCTGATTTTCTGTACTTTTTCCTCCAATTAGTTAATAATCTGGGATTCCAATTGACATAGCATCATTTAAATTCCTGTCTTGTTGTCTCTGTGGGGTACAAAAGAGCAAAAAGTGTTCTAATTAAAAACAAGTCATTCTTGCCTACTGCTTTTTAATTTTTTTCCCAATAAGTTCTGATGCTGTATGTAAAAAACAGCCAGTTGTAATACTAAAGTACTCTTCTTTAATTTGAAAACATAGAGAAAATAGTATATTTGAAATACTACCGGTATTTAAGCAAGGTGTTTGACCCTTAATGAATATTTGAGTGTCATGAAAGGATTGACCATTGAGGGAAAGATTAGTTACTCTATTAGACTAGGATACTGCGGTCAGGTTTCAGGGACAAAACTCAGGACACCTAACAGGGAAACGTGTGTCCTGGCTTCCTACCCATGTAGATTGGTTTCACAGCTAGTATCCAACAAAGTCCAAAATCCCTTTTATAAAGTTCAGTCCTTCCTAACACTTTATTCTTCTATAAAATGTTTTTCTTATTCCTTCATACCTTCAGAATTAAATACAGTCTGAGGAAAATTCTTCACATAGATAGACCCTAAGGAAATTTGAAACTGGAAAAATGTCATCTGCTTAACCTGTATTCTTTCCACACCAAGTTTGTACACATTCAATATTTTTTATTTCTTAAGAAAATAAATTTGCCTTAGTGACTTTCACATAGAAGAACTTACCTCAGGTAGACAAAAGCTTCTCATTTAATTGGAAAATAATGAAACTGCTGATGGTATGAGCTAGTTCTGTTATGAAATAAATTTTCTCCGTGTTTGGATCTACAGGCCTACAAGCTTATAAAAAGTGACCAAAAAAGATATAATGAAAGAATTTCAGGATTAGGGCTGACACCAGAAGAGAAACAGAAGAGGGCCGCATTATCTGGTAAGTATGCTTTGAGGCTCAATATATGAAGGGAAAGTTGTAAACAGTTTGGTACTATGCTTTGTAGTTATCTTGTAGACGCGATGATGCTGAGAGATTGTAAGCTTCCAGAATCTATGGTATTATCCCACATCTGACAGCGATTTGTTAAAGTATTTGGAATTTATGTTTGAGAAGAAAGTTAGTGGGGATCATGATTGGTTGTTTTTCTTTTTTTTGTGTGTTTTTTTCCCTTGTTTTTTGGGGGTGTTTTTTTTCCCTTTATATTAGACTCTTAAAAGGCAAGCTTTATATTAAAAAGGCAAGCTTAGAGAGGAAGATTATTGGAAAAGAGATAAAGGCCTTTTTCTCAAAGCAAAAATTATTTTAGGTCTATTTTGTTCTCTTGAGTTTTTGGAGTTTTGAGTTGTTAAAGATGTATTTGTTTTTCTAAAGCATGTAGCCATGGCCAGCACTTCTATCACACACAACTGGCTTGCTTTTTTCAGAGAGAAATGTTTTAATCCTTTAATAAGCCCCATAACCCTGGGTGGGTGATTTACATTGCTTTTGTAAATAACACCTCCTTATTCTTGAACATTGTATAATAATCCCCAATTAACCTTCTGGGTGTTTTAGAAATTGCTAAATATTTAAGCTCGGTTCTAGTTCTGACAGACTTAATCAATGAATGACATTGGCCAAATCATTCAATTCTTTTTTGGGTATTTTCCACTTATGAAATGAAGGGAATAATTGCTTTTCCTGTCCAATCAATATGCTGAGAAATTGTTAAGATAATTGTAGATACAGTGTTTTGCCAGCTTTATGTAAAGGATTGAGACAAGTGCAAGGTGATTTTAAAGTGGCAAGGAATCATCTAAAACTTTTAAGAAAATTCACCCTGTCTGGTCTGTTGCCTACAGCTCCAGAAGGAGAGCCAGTTGCTCAAGTCAGGGTACCAAGTCATGTTCCATTCCTGCTCATTGGTGGAGGCACTGCTGCTTTTGCTGCAGCCAGATCCATCAGGGCTCGGGATCCTGGGGCCAGGGTAAGGCACGTATTGTTTTGCTTGTCACAGAGGGTATATTCTGCAAGCACTTAGTCGATGTGAACACTTTGACATCTGCCTCTTAAATGACTTGGTTCTGATAAGTATCATTATTTTGTGTCTAAAGGTACTGATTGTATCTGAAGATCCTGAGCTGCCATACATGCGACCTCCTCTTTCAAAAGAACTGTGGTTTTCAGATGATCCAAATGTCACAAAGACACTGCGATTCAGGCAGTGGAATGGAAAAGAGAGAAGGTGTGTTCACTTATGTAAAATGGGCCCGACTAGCAACTTCAACTAAAAACAGGGAGTAAGTTGGGATTTTGCATGAAACGTGTGCAATGTATAAGATGGATGGCATGACTGCACACTGCAGTCCGCTCTGGTATGCACTTGGTGCAGCTTAGGGGCAGCAGGTTACAGTGGCAGGAGTCCTGGATTCTGTTACCAGATCTACCAACAATTGGAGGTATAAAGGCCTCTGAAGCACTAGTGTTCCTATTTCTAGGACTTTTATGTTAGACTTCTCCAGGGATGATTAGCTTGGCCTGTATTGTCACTTCCTTACACTTGCCTTAAGCATGTCCCATACATGCACAAGAAAAGACACTGTTTTATGGTACTTTCTTTAACACCCTAGCAAACATTCCAGATTGTGGGGATAGAGGAGGCACATGGTAGAGAACCTCTTTATTAAAATGTTTACACGAGAGTCTTAGAAATGCAGGTCCAAGCCTTTTCCTTTTATTTTTTAAACTATATTTTTATTGATTTGAGAGAGGAAGAGAGAGGGAGGCAAATAGAAATATCAATCATGAGAGAGAATCATTGATTGGCTGCCTCCTACACACCCCACACTGAGGACCAAGCCCGCAACCTGGGCATGTGCCCTGACTGGGAATCAAACCATGACCCCCTGGTTCATAGGTCGATGCTCAACCACTGAATCTACTGTCTGGGCCAAGCCTTTGCCTTTAAAGCAGTGGTTCTCAACCTTTCTAATGCCGCGACCCTTTAATACAATTCCTCATGTTGTCGTGACCCCCAACCATAAAATTATTTTCGTTGCTACTTCATAACTGTAATTTTGCTACTGTTATGACTTGTAATGTAAATATCTGTGTTTTCCGATGGTCTTAGGCGTGACCCACAGGTTGTGAACCACTAGTGGGGTCGCCTAAGACCATTGGAAAACACAGATATTTACATTATGATTCATAACAGTAGCAAAATTACAGTTAAGAAGTAGCAACGGAAATAATTTTATGGTTGGGGGTCACAACAGCATGAGGAACTGTATTAAAGGGTCGCGGCATTAGAAAGGTTGAGAACCACTGCTTTAAAGGATGGCTTGGATCTCTTGATTCAAGTACCATGCAGTTTTTTTGGGTCCCAATTTTTTTCTCATTAGTGATTCCTTTGATATTGGATTTAATTTTATAAAGCTACCACCTCCATCACCCCCACTATAATGTTCCTTTCTCAAGCAGAATGCATAATTCCAATTATCTTAGCCATCCCTAATTAATATCTCATAGTTACTGTCTACTGTTTGAGGCAAAATAATCTCAGGAGCTAGACCATCGACCAGTGCCATCTGGACAGCTCGTTGGGTGAATGTGTGCCTAGAGGACACCTCTTATTCTAATTTTGAAATGAACCTAAATCCAGAGCAGTGTTTCTCAGCCTCCATACTATTGACATTTGGGGTTGAATAATTATTTGTTGTAAGGGTGGTCTGTGGACTATTGGATGTTCAACAACATCCCTGGCCTCTACCCACTGGATACTAGTAGCATTCCTCCCCCACAAGCTGTTATAGCCAAAAATGTCTTCAGACATTACCAAATGCCCCAGGGAAGGGGCAAAATTGCCCCCAGTTGACAACCACTGATTTAAAATACCTCTGTATATGTAAGTCACAACCAAGATTTAGTGGCCCTGGAGACTTATATTGGAAAATGTTCCTAAAAGTTTTTCGTGATGGAAACAATTTTATTAAATTTGTGGGGGAAGTTGATAGCAGTTCCAGGTGCTTATAACATCTTCTCCCTTTTCTCTGTACAGCATATATTTCCAGCCACCTTCTTTCTACGTCTCTGCTCAGGACCTGCCTCACATTGAGAATGGTGGTGTGGCTGTCCTCACTGGAAAGAAGGTGAGCAAGTGGGCTGCTTCCGTTGTCAGGCTCCACGTATGTGCCTGTGTGGGCAGTGAGTATGGTGACTTGTATTCCCAGTACCATTTTTTTCTGTCCTGCCATTGTAGTTTATCAAAGAAGGATTGAGTCATTTTAGGATTAATAGTGCCAGTTTATAATGCTTAGTGTGTCTTCTTGGGGAAAGCACCAGAACCTAGAGTAGCATGCCAACTGACCTTTCCCAGGAAGTTCAAATAATTGAGGACCATGACCCCGAAGTTGTTCCCTCTCCTGATGTGCATCTCTGTCATTTCTTCTTCTTCCTATTTCTCCACACTAACATTTCTTTGGGATTATTGATGATAAGAAAATGGCAAATGTGTATTCAGGGTAGTAAAATAATTCAGGCATAACTTCAGCATGGAAAATATTGTCAGCCTTTACAAAGGTAAGTGCCTGAGTAATGGGAGCAGTTATTAGAGGTATTTGTGGGGCACAGGGAGGGTTTGTTTTGTTGTGCTATGTTTCACTTTTGTTAATGGGAAGTACTAGAGTGCATTTGTAAACTAATGGCAGTGTTCCACTAGAAATGGAATGGTTATCAGGAGCAAAGCTCAGAATAGATGAGATCAGAGCACAAGTGGAGGGACCTGTGGTAGGGACAGGCCCACTTCTATAAGGAACATTAGGCAGAGAAGATGGGTATATGTTTGAGACATTATGTATTAGGTATCCCCTATGTGTAAATAACACACAGGCCCTTGCCCTCTAGGGGCTAACAGTATTAGACAGAAATATACACAGATAATCATAACAAAAAATATAGAATGAGAAAGATATACACAGTAGCCCTGGCCAGGTGGCTCAGTTGGTGGGAGCGTGATCCCATACACCAAAAGGTTGTGGGTTTGATTCCTGGTCAGGGCACATACCTAGGTTGCGGGTTCGATACCCAGTCAGGGCTCATACAGGGGGCAACCAATCAGTCTCTCTCTCTCTCTCTCTCTCTCTCTCTCTCTCTCTCTCTCTCTCTCTCTCTCAATGGAAACATATTCTTGGGTGAAGAATTTTTAAAAAGATGCACAGTATATTGTGGGAATTACTGGGAAGCATGCCCAGTATAGTGATGGTTTCAGGGAAGGCTTCCTGGAGGAGAAAGTCTTATAGAATGGGAAATCTGTGGAATGAAGAGGTATTCACAAGGTTAGAGTGAAGTGAAGAGCATTCAAGTAAAAAGGAACAGCATAAGGAAAGGCACAAGTGTATGAAAAAATATGTTTGTGTAGGGAAACATAAGCAAGCTAGGTACTGACAGAGCAGAAAGTACAAGTCTAGAATACCAGGTGGTTATGTGAGAGTGGATCTATGACTGTGACGTTCAGGGGAGAGGTCTGGGCTCAGATAGAGATTCAAGAATTATCCACATACGTGTAGAAATTGTAACCATGAGAATGAGTGAGGTCTCCCATGGAGAAGTTCTATAGTCAGAAGAGGAGTATGAGGAGTATGGTGGGGTTGGAATCCTGGGATCCCGACATGTAAGAAGCAGGTTTAAGAAGAAGAGTCCACTAAGGAGACTAGGAAAGAAAAAGTGCAGTATGAGGAGAGTCCAGGACGGGCTGAAGTTAGAGAGAGTTTCAAGGAGGAAGATGTGATCCACAGTGTTACTGCAGCAAGGGAATCTGGTAAGAATTGTGAAATGACTCATTTGATTTAGTGGCACAGATGTCATTGGGAAATTAGGAAACAGTTGATAAACTACTCTTTCAAAAGGTTTAAATGAGAAAAGAGTGGTGGCAATTGGACAGAAACTTGAGGAGGACCTAGAATCAAAAGTGAGACTCTTAGGATGGGTCAGACTTAAGCATGTTAATGGGCTGAAGATCCAATATGTCAGGAGAGGTAGGGTAATGAGTGGGTGACTAAAAGGGGAAGGTTCTGGGATGGAAAGGCACAGAAAGGTAACAGAAAAGACACCTCATCCTAAAAGCTGGAAGAAAGGAACTAAGGTTTTTATTTGGGGGTTGAGAGGTGGGAAGCTGAGAAAGATCATATCTAATGGCTTCCCTTGTTTTTGCAATAAACTAGGCTACCAGGTGGTTTTGTGAGAGTGATCAGTATGAAGGTTGAGGAGTGGGGTGGGATTGAATAGGGAGCTTACCCAGGACAAATCAAAGACTGCTAAAGAAGTTACTCATCCATCTGGTCTCAGTGTATGTCATTGCCTCCAGAAAGCTTGATTGGGTGTACCTGTCTTATGTTCCTAGCACTGTCTGTACTTCCCTTATCAGAGCATTCCTCACTTGATTTCTTATACTTGATTGTAGAATTTGTTAAAGTATCTGCTTTGCTAATACACTCTGAAGGTAGGGAAGGTATCTTTCTCACCATTGTATGCCCAGCACTTAGCACAATGCCTGACACACAGTAGGTGCTTAATAAATATGTCTTGAATGAATCGTCTCACCGCTAGTAAGGAGTAGAGCAGAGACTGAACCCCAGTCTCTATGACTCCAAAGCTCAAGCTTTTCACCTTAAGATGGAATAGGGTGCAAGGGAATTAAGGGTGCTGGCAAAAGAACAGTGGGATGGAATAGACTGCTGGGCAGAGAAAATCGAAAGCAACTATAGATGATAGTGGGACTGAGAAAAAACTGGAAAGATGGAAAATTGTGACCAAAGAGTGGGATATCTGAGGTAGAAGTAGAGGATAAGAGATAACAACAAGATTATGGATGTGACTCAGGAAAAGTGTGAGCCAGGTTTGCAAGTCTTCAGTGAATGAGGAGGAGTGGCTGGGAGGTGGCTGGATAACAGTGATTTGTAGGGATATAGGTAGTTGTCCCTCAGAGGGGGATGAGGATACAGGAATTTGGAAGCAGCAGCAGCCAACACCCCTCCTGGCCTTGTGATGGGAGGAGTGTGGGAGGAAGGAGCAGTCTTGGGAAGCAGCTAAGTTTTAGTGAGGGTTAGAAGTTGTACAAAGCATCCTGTAAAAATTAATACAATGTAGGAGAGTTGACAGGGAAGTCAGGATTCAAAAGCACCAAACAGATAAGTCTGTCCCTGTTTCTCATCTCTACAAATTGAGCAGGAACTTTGAGACTGTAGGGACTTGCTCTAAGGTTGGATGCTTAGGGAATAAGAGCTATCTTAAGAAACGGTACCAGAAACTGGTGCCAATGATTATCCAGAAATGGTTTTTTAAGGATTGATCAACTTAGGTCAAGAACTAATTCTTCCCATTGGGCCTGATGGCTGATAGGTACAGAGTTCCTTTTTGGAGTAATGGAATTGATCTGGAATTATAGTGGTGATGGTTGCACAGTCTTGTGAATATACTAAAAACCACTTTAAAATGGTGAATCTTATGTTAAGTGAATTATATCTCAATAAAAATGTTTTAAAGCTAATTTATCCTTATATCTTTTTGTGTGTCTTTGTGACTGTACCAGGTAGTACATCTAGATGTGAGAGGCAACATGGCGAAACTTAATGATGGCTCTCAAATAACCTATGAAAAGTGCTTGATTGCAACAGGTGAGAATTCTGGAGATGACTTTCTTCTCTGATATATAGCTCATTCAAGTTCTAGTATAGAAGGTATTACTTAATCTTAAGAAAACCAAAACCCAGACTCTCTGAAGTGGGTGTCTTTATCTTGGTACAGAGTCCGGCTAACTATTGGCATCACATCAGCAGCATTTCTAGATTGTCCTTGCCGTTCTTTCCCCAAAAGACATGGATGTGTATTAAAGAGGATTGCTTTTTTTTTTCTCTCTCCCTGCTTAGTCCCTGCACTCTGCCCTCTACCCTGAAAGTGATATAGCTTTGTGGCTTCATTGCCCATTCTAATCAGAAATCAAGAGAGGAGCCCAGCTGGCATGGCTCAGTGGTTGAGCGTCAACCTTTGAACCAGGAGGTTGTGGTTCCTGGTCAGGGCACATGCCTGGGTTTTGGGCTGGCTTGATCCCAGATCCCCTATGTGGGGCATGCAGGAGGCAGCCGATCAATGATTCTCTCTCATCATTGACGTTTCAATCTCTCTCTCCCTCTCCCTTCTTCTCTGAAATCAATAAAAATATATTAAAAAAAAATCAAGAGAGGAGACCAAAGCAGTTGCTTAAACAAAGGTAGCTATGCTATCTGGTGAGAAACTAGTGGAGGAGAAAGGGGAAGCAAAAAGTTAGGCCTTGTGACCATCTGCGAGGAGGGCGGGGCCCTTTGAAGAGACAATCTTAAATCTGCTTCTCAAAGGAAATGAATAAAAGCCTGCAGTGAGCGAAGTTGCAGTAACAAAGCCTCCTATCCAGTTGTGCTGCCCTGGCACCAGCAGGAGCACACACATCACAGCACCACCTTTGTGGGGGGTCATGTGGGCTAGCTCCTGCTTATTGGGCTAAAGGGTTTTCCTCTTATTTCCAGGAGGCACTCCAAGAACTCTGTCTGCCATTGATAGGGCTGGAGCAGAGGTGAAGAGTAGAACAACACTTTTCAGAAAGGTAATTGTCTGCTTTAGTGCTTTTCGTTGTGTCGGTTTTGAAGAGGTAGCATAATCCCGTGGTCCCCAAGTACCCACCCAGGAACTGGGAGACTCGAGTTCTCTTTGTGGCTCTTCTACAGACTGGTTATTTGGGCTTGAGCAAGTCACTTCCTCTCTCTGCACCTCAAATACCTCACTCAAGGGTTTTAAGCTCCTAGGAGAAAAATACATTTGGTGTTTTTTTATTGCTTGCTATAGTTCTTTCCGGCAGCCCTTCCATAGTTGTTTTTTCCTGATGCATTTGAGTCATTGAAACTCCTTAGAGCCTCCTGGCATTTTTCATTGCAAGCTCAATAGTGGAGACTTTGGAGAGAAAGGTTCAGAGTACCTAAGTGAAGAAGGAAAGGGAGTTTGCTTCTTATCACTGTGCTTTGCTTTATGAAAACTGCTGAAAATTTCCAGCCACTCCTATGGATATTTGAAAAGATTTGTACTGTCCTTGAAGGTCTGGACAGAATAAGGTTTGTCAGTCTTTGCACTGCTGACATTTTAGGCTGGATAATTGCTGTGAGGGGCTGTCCTATGTATTGTAGGATGTTTAGCAATGTCCCTGGACTCTACCCACTAGCTGAAAGCAGCACCTCCCCACCCCCAGTTGTGATAGCCAAAAATATCTCCAGACATTGCCAAATGTCCCCTGGGGTGAAGGGGCAAAACTGCCCCCAGTTGAGAACCACTTTTGTCAGATTGAGTGTGACACTGGAGAAAGAAATATACATCAATAACATGGGCTATTCTGAAATGTGACATATATAGTTAAAGAACACTAACAAGCCCAGCTGGTGTGGTTCAGTGGTTGAACGTCAACCCATGAACCAAGAGGTCATCTGTTGGATTCCAGCTCTGGGCACATGCCCAGTTGCGGGCTCCATCTCCAGTAGGGGATGTGCCTGAGGCAGCCAATTGAAGTTTATCTCTCATTAATGTTTCTATCTCTCTTTCCCTCTCCCTTCCTCTCTCTCTAAAAAAATCAATAAAAACATATTTAAAAAAATAAACTCATCTTCCAATTATAAAAAAAGAACACTAACAAGTGTATGACCTTGAGAAAGTCACCTATCCTCTTTGGGGTTTCCTATTCTGATCATTCAAATAAAAAACCGATAATTCAATAATAAAATTATCTTCTGTCAAGCATTTTATATGGATGCAGTTTTCTGTTAGGAAGTGCTTTATTTACATGTCATCTATTTTTTCTCATTATAAAATCAACTGTTGCAGTTATTTTCTTCATTTTATAGTAGATGTAACTGAAGCATAGAAGGGTAAGTGGCTTGGTGAGGTGACTTGGGCAATAAATGGCTAAGTTAGATTTCAAACTTAGGCATTTCAGCTACAAAACCTATTTCTAGAAATAATGTTCCAGGCTTTACTTATATTAGAAGCCAATGCCCCCCATAAGCTATGTAATTCTTTGATATTAAAGGTATTACAATAAGAACACTACTTTAATGCTGAAAAGTAGCATATGGGCTATAATTGAGCCACTTTATACAAGGAGATTTTATGTGCAAATTACTGTTGTCAAAGACTTAGCATAAAATATGTCCTGGTATTATCATCCTATGCCCTTTGGGAAATCAATGAACTAAACTGGTGTGATCCTGCAGATTGGAGACTTTAGAACCTTAGAGAAGATTTCCCGAGAAGTCAAATCAATTACAGTTATCGGTGGGGGCTTCCTTGGTAGTGAACTGGCCTGTGCTCTTGGCAGAAAAGGTAAGTATTGGGGTGACCTCGATTTTCTTCTCTGGTCTGATATCACATGCTTTTGGGGGCTTTCACAAATTCCAGAGATGCATTTGCCAGGATCAGTCAAAAGAGTTTGACTGAGGTTTATACGGTGAAAAGCTAGTTCTGAGACTAGTTCTGATGAGGGAATCCTTTAGTGACCACAAAGCTGCCATTTGAGCAACCGAGCAGCAATGCTTTCTTTCCTTTCCTCTAGCCTCCAGGCCAAGATTCCTTAGAAATAAAATATTAAGCAAAGTGAGTTATTAAGATGGTAAGAGCAGTGTAGATTGCACAGGTGTACATATATTTGAACTGCTGCTCCCTGTAAAAGTCAAAAACTTCCTTCAGACACACGGTGGTTCCCAGCATGATATATCTGTGAGTTCTGGCTTGAGTCAGAACATTGTCCTTTCTGTACTAAACTAGCATTCCCGTTGCAGGAAAAATCCTGCAATAGGGTTTCCTGCTGCACTCTACCCGGCCCTGCCTGCTCCTCCCTTGTCCCCCGGCCCGCCTTCTCCACCAGCCCGCCCCGCTTTCCTTCCTTCTCCCCTGGCCCCGCCTCCGCTCCTCCCTTGTCCCCCGGCCCGCCTTCTCTGCCAGCCCACCCCGCTCTCCTTCCTTCTCCCCCGGCCCCGCCTCTGCTCCTCCCTTCTCCTCCCCCCCAGCTTGCTTGCTTCTCCGCAGCTTTGCTCCCTTCAGCATCTCTTGGCTTCTTTCTAAGCTATCTTGATATGCAAAATAGCGCCATCTTTGTTGGGGTAATTTGCATACTCGTCCTGATTGGTTGGTGGGCGTGGCTTGGCTGGTCGTCATGGCCTGGGTGTAGCGAAGGTGCGGTCAATTTGCATATTTGTCTATTATTAGGTAGGATGGCCGTACTAAATGGCCGCCTGCCTGTTGGTCCTTTACTTCTCTTCCAGTCTTAGGGCTGGCTTTTGCCTCCTGCTAAACCTACTCTTTTTCTTTTTCCCAGCTCAGGCCTCAGGCACCGAAGTGATTCAACTCTTCCCTGAGAAAGGAAATATGGGAAAGGTCCTCCCCGAATACCTCAGCAACTGGACCATGGAAAAAGTCAGACGAGGTAGAGGGACTCTTTCCATATGCTGCCACCCTTTCCTTTGATTCAGGCCTAATGCAATGTTTCCTTCTTGGGAACCCCTTTGACATAAACCATATCACCAGGCAGATGAAATGTTTCTACCATTCTCTAGTCAGCCAAGTTCATGTAGTTTCTGAATCTGATGCACCAAATTCCTGGAAGTGCTGAAAATGAACTGCGAGTATAGGTTTTTTTGCAGCTCTCCAAGGCTGCCTGCATAATGATGATTACTGGTTTCGTGACATTGTGCTTCTCTCTAGTCAGTTTCCCTGTTTTTCATGAAGTTGGTAGGCTCACCGGCTCAACCTCAGGTCTTGTTTGCCTTCACAGAGGGGGTGAAGGTGCTGCCCAATGCCATTGTGCAATCAGTTGGAGTCAGTGGTGGCAGGTTACTCATCAAGCTGAAAGATGGCCGGAAGGTAAGGAGGGGGAGACAGGCTGCCAGAAGACCTTCTAGCCCTTCCCTCCCCTTTCCTCATTCTGACTCCTTCATTTGATACCAGCAGATTAGTTTTCTTGGCAGCCACCACTAAACTGTCATGATTTTCTGAATGAACTGTCCATGCATTAAAATAAGAATGGTGAGAGCCAGAGTAAACACCTGTGACCCACTTTCCCATTGCCCCTTCCTATCACATCACAAATTTTTGAGATCTGACTAGGATGACAGATTTCTCTTCAAGTGATATGGGGTATGTGGGCAGGGGTACTTTATGAAATAGAACTTAAAATCTGTTTCCCAGAGCCCAGCCGGCATGGCTCAGTAGTTGAGCATTGACCTATGAACCAGGAGTTCATGGTTTGATTCCTGGTCAGGGCACATGCCCGGATTGTGGGTTCGGTCCCCAGTTTGGGGCGTGCAGGAGGCAGCCAATCAATGATTCTCTCTCATCATTGATGTTTTTATCTCTTTCTCTCCCTTCCTCTCTGAAATCAATAAAAAATATACATATATAAAAAAATCTGTTTATCAGAGTTAAGTTAACCAATGATTTTTTTTGTAAACCCCCAGTTCTTAATGACATCACATGCTGTTGCTATGTCCATAGGCATACATGGAAACTGTGGTAACTGACCAAATTATTTCTCTTTTCCCTCAGGTAGAAACTGACCACATAGTGGCAGCTGTGGGCTTAGAGCCCAATGTTGAGTTGGCTAAGACTGGTGGACTAGAAATAGACTCAGATTTCGGTGGCTTCCGGGTAAATGCAGAGCTCCAAGCACGCTCTAACATTTGGGTGGTAAGTATGCTACAGCGAGACCAGGCATGGTTCCTTGTCCCCAGCCTAGGAGCAAGTCTGCCCGATGGGGTGCTAAAGCTCATTAGTAGCTTACCACAATAGGATCGGAGTATTTGGAGGCCAAGAGTAGAGAACCGATACTTATGAACTGCTTGCTTTACAAGAACAGGTATGGTCTCATGCTGCAAACTAGTGGAGAAAGAAATGAGCAGTGTGCATGCCTACAGAACTAGAGCTCTTCCGGGGCTGTTGGCAGCAGCCATTGGCATTACCCTGGCGGGCGTGTGCATGGCTTTCAGAGTGATCTACTATTCCCTTTGCCTGAACATGAGTCCAGGGAATGGAGAATGAGGCAATTTGATGACATTCTCTAGAAAGGAAAATTACTCCAATTTCATTTTCCTTGAGAACTATTTTTAGCTGTTTTTAAAAATCTGTTGTGGCACAACAAGACTATAGTGTGTAGGAACCATGAGGTAATTTCCCCATTGTTAAATCATTACAAATATATTGTGTTTGATTATGGACTCTGCAGTGAAGGACATAGGAACATTAAAAGGTGTTTTCCCTTAAAGCTTTTTTTTTTTTTTAAGATAAAGTGTACTGAGTTTTTTTTTAACTTGTTATAAAAGAAAAACACACTCAATGTGGAAAACAAACAAGTAGGAGAAAGGGAGAAATCACCTGTAGCAACCACTGTTTGTGTTGTATAGGTTTTGTTTGTTTGTTTATTCTCCTTTTATTTATTTTTTAAATCTTTATTGTTGAAAGTATTACATATGTTCCCTTTTTTTCCCCATTGACCTCTTCTAGCCCATCCCCACCATGTATGTTTTTTGTGTGTGTGTGTGTATTTCCTTCCCTTCATTTTCTTGTGCATAGTTTTTTTTCTTTGTCATAGACGGTCATGGCGAGCATACTATGTATGAATATTTGTATTCTTCTCTTTTTCACTTAACATTTTAATGTATTTTCCATATTGCTTCAGATTTTATAAACAGATTAATGACTGCATAATATTCCATTAAGAGGATTTCATAATTTATTGCACTATTGCCCACGTGTTGATTTTTAGGGAAGTCTTTGGGGAAATCTGAATAGCCACAAAGGTGAGCAAAGGGTTATACCATCTGCTTTATGAAACTGGCCTCGTTTACCTCCATCCAAGGGTTCTCCGTCCGTGAAACACTGAGCTCACTTGATTTGTACCTCTCACATGGCACATTTCTTGTTTGCATTGTGAGGAGCAATGCTGTACCTTCCTCAACTAGGTTATACACTCCTTGTGGGCAAGGTCCCTGCCAGGTTTGTCTCAGCAACCCAGACAATATAATGCTTTGTACAGAAGAAATATTCCATAAATATTTGTTGAATGAATGAATGAGTACCAAATAACAAAAAAAATATCTTATCTTCAAAAAGATTTCTAGGTAAGAGGCAGTCACATCTAAAAAACTGGTTTCCGCACATAGGAAAGAATATTCTGCAAATCGTGGTTATTAAATACTAGAGGCCTGATGCACGAAATTCGTGCAAGAGTAGGCCTTCCTTCTCCTGGCTGCTGGCACCGGCTTCCCTTTGGCACCCGAGACCTGGGCTTCTCTCTGGCCACCAGCAGGCACCCAGGACCCGGGCTTCTCTCCGGCCACCAGCAAGCACCCAGGACCTGGGCTTCTCTCCGGCCACCAGCAGGCACCCAGGACCTGGGCTTCCCTTGCAGCCCTGGTCTAATTAGCATATTACGCTTTTATTATTATAGATTCTGTCTCTGTTAAGGGCAGAATGAGAAGAAATAGGTATGAGCTAGAGCATAGAAGGTTTAAGTTAGCTTTGTAGAAACATAGAATAGTTTTTAAAAATGGAATCTCAGCTATTTTTGAAAGTGTATATATGATTCTGGCTTGTAGATGGAAGTATTAATTAGTTGATGCCACAAGCATTTTTGAACCCCAAAAGTTTATGTTCTGTCTTTAACTTGCTTTTTCTTTTTAATCATGTGCTCATGTAATGTATTTGTCTCCAAAGGCAGGAGATGCCGCATGCTTCTACGATATAAAATTGGGTAGGAGGCGGGTAGAGCACCATGATCATGCTGTTGTGAGTGGAAGATTGGCTGGAGAAAATATGACTGGAGCTGCTAAGCCATACTGGCATCAGTCAATGTTCTGGTAATAGTTCTGTGCCTTGAGGACTCAACTGGTTAGAACACAGAATTAATGGAACCAGAGTTATGGTTTGGTTTCCTTGTGGGTCAGTTAGCTTTATGTGGGATGAGTTGGGGGGATTCCTTCTCATGTCCACACATTTTACTCCAGATCGGCCTTCTGGTAAAAGGGTCCCATTTGGCTTAGCTTAGACTAGGTGAATGAACGGAGAGGGCATTGGCACTTCCTATTAAAATAACTCAGAATTCAAACTATAGTAGGTAGTACAAAAGTGTACTGTTTAGGTATAGACAGCGGTATATTTTAATTTTTTCTTTGCTGCTAACCCTAATGAGCCTAACAGGCTGACAAAAAAGGCAGCCTACTCATCTGTAACCCTTAACATCAAGAGTTCAAAGTCAGGCGTATATAGGCAGTTCTCTGGGTAGCAAAAACTTACCAATTGACATTCCTGAGTACTGGGGCAGGCCCTGTTTGGCACACTCTCATCTTGTTGATTTGAAAGATGGGGTACTTAAACTCCAAGGTTTCAGAAACCTCTAAGGGAAATTCTCAGTTGAGGAGAATACATTTTAGGGTGGTCACACACAGTTTTCTGAGTGGGCAACAAAAACATAACAGATGGATTTCAGGGTCAATATATATAAGATAATGCAGCTAGGAAAAAAATAGTCCACAGCTATACAATTATCAGCTAGGTCCCAGGAACAGAAAGCAAGAAGTCATTGTAGACTGTTCCCTGAAGACACCAGTTCATTGAGCTTCTGTGGCCAAGAAGATAACAAAATGTAGAGGACCAGAAACAGAATAGCTCAAGCACCCTAGATGATTACACACCATGGTGTGTCTGTGCTGCAAATATTCTGTGAAGTTCCTAGCATATTAAGAACAGTACGATGGTGATAGGCAAACTTTCCGAGAAGAACAGTTAAAATGACCAACTAGGTGAAGGTACCCCTTTATAGAAAGCATTCTGGCCTTTAAAAATGAAGGCTAAAATGGAAAATTGTCAGTTAATGAAACCATAAAATACCCCTGATTCCAAATGAGTTAAAGAAAGGTAGTGAATAGTAAATGAGGGGAACTCATCACTCCCCAAATGTGGTATTGGATAAAAGCATGACTAAATTGAAGAAAGTATAGAATGTAGTATGGATATGTGATATGTATAATGGCTTCTTAAAGAAAATAAAAGTTGTTTGGGAGAACCATGCTTTTTCACAATTGTTCCCAAGTGCCCTAGCAGGAGACAGATCAATTTGGTGTTTCTCTTGTTGTCACACATACCAAGTTCCTTGGTTGGCATAAAAGTGTGATGTCTTAGAGAAAAATGTCCTACTGTGTAATTTTTTACAGTCCCATCACAGAGCAACCTCTTCTCTCTTCTTCCTTAGGAGTGATTTGGGCCCTGATGTTGGCTATGAAGCTATTGGTCTTGTGGACAGTAGTTTGCCCACGGTTGGTGTCTTTGCAAAAGCATCTGCACAAGATAACCCGAAATCTGCCACAGAGCAGTCAGGTAAGGACAGCCAACCACTTCTCTCAGCACAGCACAGTGATTGAGCATTGACCTATGAACCAAGAGGTCACGGTTCGATTTCTACTTAGGGCACATGCCCAGTAAGGGGCATGCAGAAGGCAGCCAATCAATTATTCTCTCTCATCATTGATGTTTCTGTCATCTCTCTCTTCCTCTCCCTTCCTCTCTGAAATCAATAAAAATATATTTAAAATAAATAAATAAACCAAACCCAAAGTCCTCACTCTTTAGTGGTTTGAGGTGGCAAAATCAGGTATCCTGGTCAATGCATAGGCATAGATATTGTAGGTCTTTATCCTAGACTCTGGACAGTGGCTATCTCAGCTACTCTGTTGTTTAGTTTGTCTCTAGGGAATAGGAAGACCTGCCTGATAAAGGAAACCTAAACTTGTTAGATGTTTTTTTGTTTCCTGTTTTGTTTTGTTGTGTTTTTTTGTTGTTGTTGTTTAGGGCCTGCTATTCTCCATGGACCCTGGGTAGTGGGAACTGGGCTGAATAATTCTTGAGCTGCCTCTAATTCCATTTATCAGATCTTAATGCCAGGTTTTCTTTAGATGGGAGGCAACTCTCTCAGAATGAATTTTTCTCCCCCACACATCTTTCATTAACTCCCAGGCCTATTCTCTCTCCCTTTCATGACCTTGGCTGAAGTTATTTAACCTCCGTGTACTCTTGTCAGAGGTGTTTCAAGGACAAGTTGCTCTTTTAAGAAGGAGAAAACAAGACATTATGTGGATACTAGAGGCCCGGTGCACAAAATTCGTGCACAGTTAGGGTCCCTAGGCCTGGCTGGTGATCAGGGCCAATCTGCAGGGCGACCACTGGGGTGATCAGGGGGGCCCTCACTGGCACCCGCCTTGGCTGGCCTGGCGCTGCCCACATGTGGGCCCCACCCCACCCCCTGCCAACTCGTGGCTCTGCAGGTCATTCAGCCATTTGGTCGATTTGCATATTAGGCTTTTATTATATAGGATGTCGGTCCTTTTTCTGTGTAATCCAAGTTGATTACATACACCCACTCCTTAATTCTAACCTCTCCTGGGAAGTGGATCCAGGAGAGGGACCCAAGGACTTCTCAACTCCAGGTCACTACTCTGTCCACTGGTCAATATTACTTAGAACCTGGTTATTCTCAGAAGACAAGGTACCCCCTCCCCATGCCACCCCCTGTCCCACCCCACTCCCACCAGGAGGAAACACCTCCACAGTGGTTTTTCCATATGGAAATGCCTTCTGCTTTGGCTAGACTGCCTTCCTAGTGGCACTGTACAGTAGACCTTTTCATTCTGATAGCATCGTCTGTCTCTGCTCTAATACATTAGCCACTAGCCACATGTGGCTGTTTAGCACTTGAAGTGTGACTACTGCAAATAAACTGAATTTCACATTTTATATCATTTTAATTAAAATATTTTAAAACTTGATTAATTTTAATTAGAATAGCTATATGTGGCTAGTGGCTTCTGTACTGGACCATGCAACTCTAGAATGTTTCTCAGAAGACAAGAGCAAGTCTTTAGCAATTTGAAGAAACCCAGATACCAGGAAATATCCATAGTATAAATTTAAAATGAGCCCAGCTGTCGTGGCTCAGTGGTTGAGCATCAACCTATGACTCAGCAGATCACAATTTGATTCCTGGTCAGGGCACATGCCTGGGTTGCAGGCTCAATTCCCAGTGTGGGGCGTGCAGGAAGCAGCTGATCAATGATTCTCTCTCATCATTGATGTTTCTCTGTCTCTCCCTTACTTTCTGAAATCAATAAAAGTTATATTTAAATAAAATAAAATGACATGGGGAGGGAGGGAAGTTTTGGATCAGACTGATGCAATGCCCAAGAGCTGACAAAGAAGAGCTTTCGTTGCCTTTGATAATGAAGAGGGGCTGAAAAAGGCCAGTGTTTACTAAGAGGGCATAGAGAAAGAAAATCATCTAAAGCAGCTTAAAGTAGGTGTCAAAAGATACTTCTAGAATTTTCCAAGCTCATATAACTGATTTGTTTTGGTTTTTTTGTTTGTTTTGGGGGTTGGCCACAGGGACTGGTATTCGATCAGAGAGTGAGACAGAGTCGGAGGCCACAGAAATCCCTGTTCTTCCAAGCAACCCTGGGGTGCCCCAGGTCCCTGTCGAAGGGGAGGACTACGGGAAAGGTGTTATCTTCTACCTCAGGGACAAAGTGGTGGTGGGAATCGTGCTGTGGAATATCTTCAACCGAATGCCGATAGCAAGGAAGGTAAGTGCCTTTCATAGCTCCTAGAGGAAGATGGGAGGAGCAGCCGGAATATGCTCCTATGACTTAATCGGGTGCCCTGGTCAGGTACCATTTGACCAGGCACCCAAGTCAGATTGTACCTGAGCAAAACAAAGATACAGCCTTGGCTCAGCAATGTTTCTATTTCACTCGGGATCTGGCTGGGTGGCCCCGGAGTTGGCACATGCTCATTTGGGGTTGGTAGAAAGCTGTTCCCACAACTCCCTCCCAGTGTGATTGGGGACTGGCCCAGGCTGCCCCATTGTGCAGCCTGGCCAGATTGCACGTGGAGTGTTAGTGACCCACTGTTCCTCTCCCTCAGATCATTAAGGACGGTGAGCAACATGAAGATTTAAATGAAGTAGCTAAACTATTCAACATTCATGAAGACTGAAGCCTCCCAGTGTAATAAGCAAGCACTTTGCTATCCCTGACAGCAGTTTGGATGACTAAAGGAGCGTTTTTTTTTATTCAGCAGACTTCCTCTGTGTGTATGAGTGTGAATGATCATGTCCTTTGTGAATATTTCAGCGATCTAGGCATATTCTTAATGTTCACATCACTAAATAAAACCTGATTCTTCTAAATTAAATTCTGCTTTCTTTGCAATGGAGTGGGTAGGTGAAGGGAGGAAAGCCATGCATATCAGAGAACAAGCAAATTGGAGCTACTAACAAGTGCGTGATTTTTCTCAGCCTTGTATTCCCTGCTCCATGCTCTAAACTCCTTTCAGTTCCCCAAACTTCTCTCTCACCCCTCCAGACCTCTCTGTGTGCACCGGCTGTGGTCTGCCCACAGTGTTTGACCCCTTTCCCCTCTGGGGAAGGTCCTGGTCTCTATGAAGACTTCCCTTACCTGGCCAGCGTGCTCAGTGGTTGAGCATCAACCTGTGAACCAGGAGGTCCCAGTTTGATTCCTGGTCAGGGCACATGCCTGGGTTGCAGGCTCAATCCCCAGTGTGGGGCATGCAAGAGGCAGCCGATCAATGATTCTCTCTCATCATTGATATTTCTATCTCTCCCTCTCACTTCCTCTCTGAAATCAATAAAATTATTTTTTTAAAGACTTTCCTGACCCTTCCAAGCCTGTTCCTTTCTTATGTCTCCCTGCTGGTCTGCCACTTCCTGGAAGATGAAACCATGGCTTTAATATTTTGATCTTGGTTATATCTCCAGAGCTTAGCATAGAGTCTGGCTCACATAGGTACTTAGTAAATCATTGTTGAAGGAGTGAACACATAAATATATGGGATAGACTCTACCTGGAAAAACACCTGTATATACTACCACCACCCTCCCAGAACTGCATTGGTCCTGCGGGGTATCAAGGAGGGAGGCAGAAAGGACATTTACTGCAAACAGAAACAAGGGTTCAGAGACCTGGTACTTCATGGCTAAACCTGGAGACTAACTCCTTGAGGCATCATGATCTCTTGACTCCTCCACCCACTCTCCCCCAAACTAGAAATCTGCCCTCTCCTAACCCCTTTTATCTAAATAGGCTTATAGACATACCTCACTTTATAGATGGTTTCCTGGGAATAGAAGAGTTTCCTAAGTCAATTCATTTTTTGCATTTCAATTTACTTTTAAAAATCAAATCTATCCTAGCCAGTTTGGCTCAGTGGATAGAGTGTCGGCCCGTGGAGTGAAAGGTCCTGGGTTTGATTCTGGTCAAGGGTACATACCTTGGTTGCAGGCTCAATCCCTGGCCCTGGTCAGGGTGGGGGTGGGAGGCAACCAATCGATGTGTCTCTCTCATATTGATGTTTCTCTCTCATGTCTCTCCCCTTCCACTCTCTCTCAAAATCAATGGAAAAATGTCCTCAGGTGAAGATTGAAAAAAAAAATCAAATTTTATTTAAATCAAGAGGAAATTTTTACCACTTTCAAGAGTCCAATGTGAATCTTTTTTTAAAATATATTTGATTTAAGAAAGGAAGAGAGAGAGAGAGAAACATCAATGATGAGAGAGAATCATTGATTGGCTGCCTCCTGCAGGCCCCACACTGGGAATCGAGCCCACAACCCGGGCATGTGTCCTGACCGGAATCGAACCCTGACCTCCTGGGTTCATAGGTTGACGCTCAACCACTGAATCTCGCCAGCCAGGCCAATGTGAATCTTTTGGTAAAGAGAAAATTATGACCACTCTGGATTTTTTAAAATATTGATTTTATTTACCAGGAGTTGTAGCTACAATGAAATCCCCTTTGAACAATAGAACGGACCAATGTCCACTTTATAAATGAATTGCACTAAAACAATTTTTACTATATACACACACACAGGTTTGGTGAAATATAACCTGACACATGACATTCCCAAATCCATCAGTGGGAAACTCACCTAGTACCCTGTGAGACAGGGCTCATTATACAATAATAATTGTTGCTTACAAAGATGATGGTAGGACACTCTTAAGTTCCTGAAGTGTTTCACAAATGATTTCAAAAAAGGATCAAATTGTGATTTACCTTGTTTTAGCATTATGTGTAATTTAGTGTAATTCTTTGACAGTTATGATCCTTACATGGAATGTCATAATTCAGTTTGTAAAATGAAATGATCTATCCATCTAATCAGTGTTCATTGAGTGCCTACTATGAGACAGGAGGATGTCAGAAGAGGAAAAGAAAGAAAACATGGCCACTTCTCTTAAGGAACTCCTGGTGTCAGTGAGGAAGGCAAACGTGAACGCAGAAGTATAATATAGTGACATGTGTTCATAGAAAAACAAAGTACTGTGGACACACCAAAAATGGAGATCAACCAGAGCATCCATCCTTAGTCAACCACTGCTGCTAGATCACTTCCTAAAGCATCAGTCAGTCACGTCTCCCCTTGTTGAAGAACATACTAGTACAGTGACTCCCTGTCACCAACCACATCAAGTTCAAAGTCTCCCATAGTGATCCCTGATCTCAGCCCACTTTGCCTTGTCCAGCCTCCTCTCCCATGACTTCATACACACGTGTGCATGCACACATACACATCTGGTTTATTGCCACCTTTAAACTTTTGTTCATGCTCTTCACATCTGGAACACCATCCCTATTCCCTTTTACTTATCCAGATCCTGCTCATCTTTCAAGGCCCAAATGAAATCCCACTTTGGTGTCGTGGTAATAGTTGGACTAGTGTCCATGAATGATTTCATCTCTGAACTCCAATTGCACTTACTGCCTTTGAACTTGATTGTTCTTTAAGTCATTTTCTGCATTACTAGTGGTCACTGCCTAAATTGATTGTAAGCTATTCTTCCAGAGCAGAGACTTTTTCTCAAGACAGGGACAACATGCTTCCCGCCCCCCCCCCCAAAAAAAAAAACACAAAACACTGGCAAATGCTGAGCAAGTACTTGGTTGCTTGGTTGGATGATGCTAGATAACAGGGCTTACTGTAAAAACGGGCCTCTGCCCTGGCTGGTGTGGCTCAGTTGGTTGGGCATTGTCCTGTGCACCAGAAGGTTGCCAGTTTGATTCCTGATCAGGGCACATGCCTGGGTTGCAACTGGATCCCCAGCAAGCGGGGACATGTGAGAGACAGCCGATCAATGTTTCACTCTCATATCAATGTTCCCCTCTCTCTCCCTCTCCATTCCCATCTTTCTAAAAATCAATTAAAAACAAACAAACAAAAATGAGCCGCCCAGCCAGTGTGAATCAGTGATTGAGTGTGGACCTATGAATCAGGAGGTTCCACTTTGATTCCCGGTCAGGGCACATGTCTGAGATTGCAGGCTCGATCCCCTGTGTGAGGCGTGCAGGAGGCAGCCAATCAATGATTCTCATCATTGATATTTCTTTTTCTTAAATATTTTTATTGATTTCAGAGAGGAAGAAAGAGGGAGAGAGAGAGAAACATCAACGACGAGGGAGAATCATTGATTGGCTGCCTCCTGCATGTCCCCCACTGGGGAGCAAGCCTGCAACCCCGGGAATGTGCCCTTGACCAGAATAGAACCTAGGACCCTTCAGTCCACAGGCCGACGCCCTATCCACTGAGCCAAACCAGGTAGGGCTCATCATTGATATTTCTATCTCTCTCTCCCTTCCTCTGAAATCAATAAAAATATATTTTAAAAGAAACAAAAACAAGCCTCTGTCTTATAGCCCCCGTTCTCTGTAATCCAAGTTATCAGACCCCCATCACTTCACCCACCGCTATGACTTGCCACTTATCCCAAGGATCACAGGGAATGATTTCTGACTGTACAGACGAGTGCCAGTTGAGGTTTGGCCCTCAATAGCCAGTCTGTAATTAGCTGGGCCACAGCACAGTGCAGAACAGGGCTAGTCACACCCTGCAAAGAAGAGTTGGGGCTCTGCCAAAATATCAAGCGTTTGGAACCCACCCACTTGATTTCAACCTCGTTTTTCTTTGCTGTTTTACAAATGCTATCATATGGCACCTCAGCACCTCTTCATGATGGTACTAGTCTTTGTCTGGCCACCTATAAGGCACAGCAGATGTCCTCTTACTTTAGCTGAAGAGATGGACCCGAGAGAAGGAAGTGTGTTTGATTGGAAAGATGTCAGAGTAAGCCTCTGTGTGGAGGATGAGATCAACATATGTGACTTTTCTGTAGTTGTTTTAATTAACAGGGCCTGTTTTGGAGACAAGAGACTTAAAGCAGAAAAGGATAGGGGTGGGGTATCCACAGTGACCTACTGCAGACTGCTTCCTTGAAGGAAAATCAGCTCCTCTAGAGACCCATTTATACAAAGGAACCCTCCCCTCCCTTTCCCGCTCCTCTCAAGTTTAGCAGTATCCCCTCTGTCCTTCCCTGACTCCACCTAAAGCTGGGCATCCTTGTTGCCTGAGAGATCATTGGGACTCAATCCCAGTGCCTTGCTCTCTGAGCAGAGGAGAAGTCCTGTGGGCCCAGAGGTGAAGCAGGACTGCCACTGGCCTCTTTCCCATCTTATCAGGGAACTTCTGGCGGGCGCAGACACATGTACACAAAACCACACACAGAGACACACAGCCCAAGCCAGTAATGACGTTCCCCTGACTGGCTGGTTCTACAGATGGGTGTGACTAGGTCAGAGTACAGGGAGGGTCTAAATATTTAGATACTGAACTGCCAAGCCATGGTAGGAAAACAGGGATCATCTCAAAATGAACATTTTGAAAAAGAGAAACGCAGCCCCTGACATCCAGCAGCTGACCTGGGACTGTAAGCTAGGCTTTGGTGTTGCTACAAACTGACCTGGCACTCATGTTAGTCCTGGGTGTTCTACTAAAACATAAACAGATTCATGACATTAGCATCTAACAAGGCTGCTCTGACCATGGTGGACCTAGACAAAAACAAGACTACTCCATAATCATGTGTAAACACAGACAAAAACATGAACATTGCCCAAACCACAGAAATGATCAAATACACTCCCCACTTTCCTGGCTAATCTGAGTGACTGCTGCTTCCTTACCAGTTATAGCACTAGCTTCGCTATAGTCTGCCCTCCTAATGGATAAAATTTATTTAGCCAAGCCAGTGTTGCTCAGTGGTTTGACCTATGAACCAGGAGGTCATGGTTCGATTCCCAGTCAGGGCACATGCCCAGATTGTGGGCTTGATCCCCCGTGTGATGCATGCAGGAGGCAGCCAATCAATGATTCTCTCTCGTCACTGATGTCTCTCTCTCTCTCTCTCTCTCTCTCTCTCTCTCTCTCTCTCTCGCTCTCCCTCTCTCTCTCCCTCCCTCCCTCTCTGAAATCAATAAAAATATATTTTAAAAGATTTATTTAATTCAATACCCAATCATTGAATTTACCTGCTTCCTGACAGCATCCAATCCAGAGCAAAGCCCAGCTTCCTTAAACTCTCCCTTAAACTCTTCCTTAAACTCTTCCTTAACTTAAGAGTTTAAGTTAAACTCTTCCTTAAACTCTTCCTTAAACTTTCACCCAGGCCAGCTCAAATCCTATTAAGTCCTTTCTAGCATCCTCTTCCTGAGATATCCCATAGTTCCCCATGGTGTGCAATACCCCTCACTACAGTAAACAAACCCAACTTGTTCAACCATGAGAGTATCCTAGAGGTCTCTGACTGGTGGGCATTGACAACTTAGGGACAAAGAGCCAAAATATCTTCCTTAGGCCCACTACAAGGCAGAGACCCCTGTGAATTTTGGCTAGTTTTGTACCTTCCTGAAGATCTTGCCTCATCCCAGTAGAGTCCCTAAGGTCTGTGTTGGGGAAAGCTCAAGAGTCATGTTTGGGACAGAGGTGCCTGGCTTCCCAGGCAGGTTCCCACCTATGATATCTTGTCATTTGCAGCACAACACAGAGATGCTTCTGGAGGAGCACCTAATGTGGGTGTTGAATTCATGAATACATACATACATGAATAAGTGTATTTGTTGGTCAGCGAGCAAACATTTACTGTGCAGCTACTGAATGCCATGGTATAATAGTCCCTGGAGATAAGATGAGTAAGGGAGCATTATCTCAATTCGTTGAGGTTCTGCTTCCTGGCATATGTTGACAGTTTGGCTCAAATAAACTCACAAAAATTCAAAAAAGAAAAAAAGAAGATGAGTAATACACTCCCTGCTCTCTGGCTTTATAACCTAGTAGTGGACACAGGTCAAGAGGAACTATCAGTGCAATGTAAGTGCTGGAAGTATGGTGTGTGAGTTCAGATCGGAACTTCTTTTTTTTTTTTAAATATATTTTATTGATTTTTTACAGAGAGAAAGGGTGAGGGATAGAGTTACAAACATCTATGAGAGAGAAACATCGACCAGCTGCCTCCTGCACACCCCCTACTGGGGATGTGCCCACAACCAAGGTATGGGCCCTTGACCGGAATCGAACCTGGGACCTTCCAGTCCGCAGGCCGACGCTCTATCTACAGAGCCCAACTGGTTTCGGCTGGAACTTCTTTACTCTTCAGATTGCTTTGTAGTTCTGCTTCTACCTAGTCTAGGCTTTTCTTTTTTGTAATCCTGAGGATATGTTTTTATTGATTTCAGAGAGAGAGGGGGGGGAGGGAGGGAGGGAGAGAGACAAGAATGGAGGGGTGGGGGAAAACATCAATGTAAGACAGAAACATCAATTACTTGCCAGATTGAACCCACAAGCTTTCGGTGCATGGGACGATGCTTCAACCAACTGAACCACCCAGCCAGGGCATCTAGGCTTTTCTTTCACTGACCAAATGATGGTTCTCCCTCCATTCTAACGTTTGTGTCTTCTCTTTCATCTCTAGGAACACTCTTCTGGATTTGAGTCTTGCTTGGCTCTACCATTCACTCCTGGAGAAACCAGGCAGCCACTTTCGTAAATCCGGGCATCCTCATCCGTAAAATGAGGGGAACATACTAAATCATCTCTCCACCCTCAGCTCTAACCTCCTGTGTATGGCGAAGTCTCTTAGGTGCTTGCGTAGGGCTTTCTTCATCTTTCCATGGACTCAGTTGCCTTTGATCTCTAAGGTTGAGAGCAAATGCTAATGGGACCCAAAGCCCTAGGCAAACATCTTTTCACCTTGCCTCTGCCCTCCCTTTGGCTCAACTAGATTTACAAGTTTAGTTTCATGTTTGTTTGTAGCTTATGATTCTTCTTTAGCAAGTTACATCTAGACCTAGGACCCCTAGAAATTGCACCATTGCCTTATTTGCTCTCCCTGGGGTGTATGACAGCCTCACAAATGGCTCCATGAATGGTAGCATCCTTTAGCCCCTTCAAAAAATTGGCTTCCAGCTCAGAATTTCCCCAAGAAGGTTCTATGGTGGGATTATTCTCGGCCATAATCCTAGCACATACATCCCTACCCAACCATTTAATGGCTCAAATACCTGACAAATATACCCTGCAGAGCTGGTGGTTGGACAGCCACCATAACCCAGGGCAGCTTTCAACTTTATGCCCAGAGGAGAGCTCAGAACCCCTCCCCCCTGGTGCCATTCTGTTCACCCCCTTTGCTCTTAGTCTATGGCCATTTCGACATTGGCCATGGCCTTGACAGAGTCCAGCCTGGAAGTGCAAAGACAAGTGAGCTGGGAAGCTTGCAAGCTTCAGCAGCACCTGGCTCTTGGCTCTTACAGTACAGACAAAAGGAAACTTCATCCAATACCATGATTTGCTGAGTGGGAAAGATGCATAAGGATCCCTGCCCTCTGGAGGGAAAAGGGAGCTTTGGGTGTTTCAGAGGAGAGCAGCAGAGCTCCTTCAGCTTGAAGCCTTCCCCAGCCCTGGCCTAAGACCCTTAGCCACCTTGTTGAGACTAGTATCCCAAGCAGGCAGTGTGGGATTCTGGTCTCCCATGCCAGTGGAAGTCCTCAAACTAGGGGCACAGTAGGATGGGGGTGGGGTGGGGGGGGTAAAAACAGAAAATCGTTGGCTTCAAAGTTACCCCCATCTCAACCTGGACCCAGCCAGCACCAAGCTCTAAGAGGAAGGGCCATGGTGACCTATCAGGTGATCAGCTTGACTTAATGCAAGGATCCAGGGCTGCTCAAGGCTCAGGGCAGTCTATACTTGTCCCCATGGTGGCACAAGCTTGCATGCTGCCCTGTTCCTTGGAAGAGTTGGTTCCAAGGAAGAGCTGTCAGCTTCCCAGCCAGTTCGAAAGCCCTGAGGAGGGAAGGAAATCCCCAGATGCCCTCCTCTCAGCAGGTATTCCCTGTGGGAGGGGAATAATTGCAAAAGGATACCTTAGTGGGAGCTCTGCTCATAGTTGGGAATATGCAGTGCCCTGCCTGGCATTTCCAGAACAGTGCACAGTGGCCTGGTTGTGACAGAAGCATGGAGTTCTCCACTGGGTCTTTCCTAGGAGCCGGGAGCTGCCCTGAGGGGACAGGAGGAAGCGGGGGACGGGCGGGAGCAAGAAAGAAAGGATCCAAGGGAAGTTTCAAGGTGTGTGTGTTGGGCGGGGGAGGGGGGGGAATTCTCATGAGTCAGCGAATCCGGTTCAGTGTGACTTCACTACTTCCCGAGAAGAGGCGCCCGCGGCAAGAGGCCGCTGGGAGCCAAGCAACAGGAATGCAAGGTCGGAGTTGCCGGCAGCCTGTGGCTGGACTCGCTCGGGGCTAGCCAGGCCTTCTGGGGCTGGGGCAGCGAGGGAAGGCACGCGCGAGCCGGGAAGGCTCTGGTGGGGGAGCTGACCTCTCCCCTCTCCTCCTCCTTCCTCCTGGGCCCCAGGCGCCGCGCTGTGCCGGCTCGCCTGCAGGTGGTGCTACTGAGGCGCCCTGGGCGCACGTCTGAGGGTCAGGGCGGAGCTCAGCCCTTTGGGATCTGGGCTTTGGAAGGCAAGCAACAGAGATAGGGGGTGGCCACGCACAGGCGGGAGGGGCCGCCAGAACCTCCTCTGTCCGGGGGGCCGGCGCTCCCCTTAAGTGGTGGGAGATCCGGAGAGCCTACCTGCTGCGCTAGCGCCAAGCTTGGAGCCGGCTCCTGCACGCTTCTAATAGTCCACTCTCTCAGGCCATCTCCCTGGCCCCGGTGGAGCTGGGCCAGCTCACCTTCAGCAAAGGGACTGCGGTTTCAGAATGTCTTTCCTCTCCGTTGACGGCGCTCTTGACCCGCGGGCAGTAGAATGGAAACTTTGAGTCGCGTCTTGGGCGTTGGGGGTGGGGTCTCCTGAACGGCCACTCCCTAGCCTGGCACCCTTGAGACCCAGAACGCATCTCCTGCACAGGGATAGACTGGCTGGTGATACGATACAGTCTGGGACCAGGGTTTAGCCTAGATGAGGGGTTGGGACTCAGCCTTGGGCTGGATGTAGGGCAATGGTTAAGGATTCCAGGCTTGTCAATCCGGTAGTCAGCAGCCACAAAGAAAAAAAAAAAAAAGCTAAGAGGCCCATTTAGGGCTCAAACTTGCAGCCTTGGCTTTGGTAGATAAAACTTTGCGTCCTACCTCCTTGCAGGCCCTGAGCTCTGGAAGTCATGATGCTGCTGACCTCGTGCTGGTTCATGATTGTGTGGTGGCTGTTTAGTTAACATGTATCAGGGCACAGAAATAACCTGTGGTCAGACACTTTTAAGCTGAAAAAAAAAGTTGTTGGGGTTCCAGTCTCACCCTTTTCAGAGGCTCCAGTGGCTATTCCCATGACACAACATTACATATGTACAAAGTGTGTCTCCTTTTTCTGTGCCAAGATACTAGTACACTATGCCGTGTACTAGTGTTGTTCTGGGTGCTTCTTCTCCCTGTTTTCAGGATGTCCAAAGCCATCTGAGAAAGTTATCTAAGGATTTTCCATAAAGAAGAGGAAAGGGGTAAAAAAAAAAAAAACAACCCAAAGGATCCTAAACGTTCCCAGGTTTCAGTGTGTGCCAGGAGAAATACCGTCTGTCTCCCGCCCAGACCTCAGAGCCCGGGCCTCCTTCCTACAGGGCGGTGCCCAGCTATTCCTGGAACCCCCCCCCCCTTTCTACTAACCCCTTCCCCAATGTGTCTCCTCCCAGAGCAAGTCCTAAGAAAAAGATCATATCAAATCTTGAAGTCCCTGTCCCCTCTCTCTGTCCCCAACCTAACTTGCCACAGTTCTCAGCCTGCCCCCTCTTTTGATGCCCTCAGGCTGGCTTGTCCTGGAGTAGGGCCTGAGTTTTGGCCTCTCTCTCCAGCCTGGCTCCATGCCCCACTAGGTGACTAGGACAGGATCTGATATACTAATTTGTGTTAATGTGATAATGGGAGCTAGTGGGGTCACGTGCTAGCCACTGGCCAATTTCTAGGCCGGCTAGGGCCTCCAAGCCTCAGCCTCAAGTGGAGGCTGCAGGGGTGGGAATTTCAGGCTGACTAATCTCCACAGCCGGCTGCAGGGGGCGGGGGAGTGGGAGGAACCGAAGCCCAGGACGATCCCAGGGTGCTGGTGCCTTCGAGCTGCTGCTGCCTCGGTTTCAGTTTCATCCTTGGCTGACACGTTCCTCAGACTAGTGGAATTGCTTTGGTTTCCCTCCAACCCCTCTCCCCTCTCCAGCTGCCCCCCTTTGGACTGCTAGCTTCCCTCAGCCAGCCCTTCACTTCTTGAGGGGAGAGATGGGAAGATAATTTGGCAGCAATGAGGAAAAAATGTACACGTAGACACCCTCAGACGCACAGGCTCACATACCATACTGCCTTACAGACAAATGCGCGAGGGGGACTCATATCCAAGAATTGGCCCTTGCGAGTGCGCAAGCGCACGCCACACACACACACACACACACACACACACACACACACCACCTCGGGCCAGGGTTATGCTCTCACTTACATCTGAGAGACCCACACGGACACACACATAGGCAGGCAAGGCCCTACAGATACCCGTCCCACACACAGCCCCACACACAACCGCTCACACACCACCAGCAGCAGCAGAGTTGGATGGCTTCCTCAAAAGAGGGCTGGAAAGTTTGTTTGCTGCCAGAGAAGGGGCCTAGACATTCCATGAAATGACTCATACTGCACCTTTATAGACATTAGATGTTGTATTTTTCTGGATTCAACAACAACAACCCTGGACCCCTGTCGTGGGGGCAGGGCGAGGAAACTGAGGAGTGGCTTCATTCCCATTGGGCCTCTGTCTAGCGCATGTCTCAGGCTTGTCCTTGCCTCCCTGTGGGATGGGGCAATCCAGAAAGAGCAGAATCATCTACCTCCTGGTACAAACCTCAGCCTGGAGCCACCCCTTGGCTGGATGTGAGGAAGGGTGAAATGAGGAACTGAGAAGTCCCCCTCAGAGCCTCTCCTCAATACCCCACCTCATCGGGTTCCCAGGATTTGGAGTCAAGTGCCATGCCCCCACTGTGGTATCCCAGTCTGAGTCCTTCCTGATCTCTCTTTCCAGTCAAACACCGCTTCCCAACTCTCTTGTGTCCATTCTTACTGCCACCGTCCTGCCCAACTCAAGGGGGCGCTATTCCTTGTAGATAATATGTAGTGCCCCAATGCAATGTCACTGGAGCCCTCTCCACTCCCCTGAGCCTCCTCTCCATCTGAAGAGGGAACACCCAGCTTGTGTCCCTGCCCCCCCCCCCCCTCCGCAAGGACCCACAGAAGGCCTGCAGGCGTTGCCGTCCCTCTGCTCCCCATCCCAATCCCTTGGCCCAGCAGCAACCACTTGTTTTTTCCTGTGGACTACGAGGGGAAGCACCTTTTGAGCGTCATTTGGCATCTCTGTAGGGCTTGGTGGCACGGTGAAGCCACCTGCCACACAAGATGGGTGTTGGGCCAGCAGATCCCGGGGGTTGAGGGGCTCACAACTCTGGCTCCACTGGAGAGTAGCCTGAAAACTCTGGATGTTTTGCTGCCTCTGATAGGTGCCCCAGAGCAGGCTCCTACCCTCTGCTCTGCTCTGCTCCCAGGGACTTTTCCAGGCTGAGCCCTGGCTCCCAGACAGGGACTAGGGACCAGTGGGATTGGAGACGCCAGGGGGCTTGCCCTCATTTGCTGAACTCTGCCCCAAACCACTTCTGCCTTATTTTTTTGCAACCCAGAGGGGGCCTGAAAGGGTACTGAATTTGCCCTCCCCTATAAAAAACAAACAAACCACTAGGCCTCACAAGACACTTCCTATGTCAGGGCTGTCATCTCCCTCCAGGCAGGCCCCTGAGCTACTGTCCAGCACTCCAAGAAGTTGAACCCAGCAGTTCTCTGAAGTTTTGTAGGGGTTCTCATGGCGCCAGGGCCAGTCCTTGCAAAGTCCTGGAGAGCAAAGGTATGACTCTCCATTTAAGTGAGAGCAGGGTTCCGTTGGAAGAGCAAGTGGCTTTCCAAGAGCCCTGACCAATGAAGGTGGCATGCCAGATGGAAGTTATGGTCTGCGAAGTTGCTCCCAACCTCATCCTTCCATCTGTATGCCTGTGCTTTGGCCTAGGCACATCCCCACTTTCGTTACCCCCTAATATGGGCCAGGGCAACAGACCATCATCCCAGGAGGGAGCACTTTGTATAAGCTATCCCAGGGAATTTTTCTGTTTTGCAACTACTCAACAATCTTTTTCTTATCTTTTTTAAAAATATATTTTTATTGCTTTCAGGGAGGAAGGGAGAGGGAGAGTTAGAAACCTCAATGATGAGAGAGAATCATTGATCGGCTCCCTCCTGCACACCCCACACTGGGGATCAAGCCTGCAACCCGGGCATGTGCCCTGACCGGGAATTGAACCGTGACCTCCTGGTCCAAAGGTCAACACTCAACCACTGAGCCACGCTGGCCAGGCTCAACAATCTTTTTTTGAACAAACATTCCTTATGATGTCCAGCCACAACCTGGGACTTAGAGCTTTCTAGCTATCATTGGATCTAGCTAGGGCCTTGTCATATAAACCCAATAGAGGCAAACCACGAGTTACTGATCATATTAGTACAGGCACGATTGCTGGCTGGATAGACAGAATTATAGGGGGCTTCTCAACTTTACAGGTGGGAGGGCTCCTTTTAAACTCTAACTTCTCTCCTGGTTTTTTATATGCTTCTCATTCTGAAAGTCTGATTGATAGGCGGCTTTTCTAGCATGTCTGTGGTGGAAAGTAAGGGCCATGGCCACAGAAGCTGGGACAGTGTGGTATTTTGTTCTGGCCACGGTTTGGATAGAATGTGTTGAAGCCAAGGGGTTCAGGGTGGGGGAAGCAACCTTGTCTCCAAAGAACCTGGGGTGATCTGTAGAAGAACATAGGCTGTCAGGCACTACTTCAAAGAGGGGACAAAGGGGGGGGCTGAGAAAGTTGCCAAAGTGGAAAGGCAAGTTGAGCGGAGAAGTGGGGAGGTGTCCCTACGCAGGCTATGGGCAGCCAAGAGGCCTCTCCAGTCCTGGAATGATCCAGGTTCTGAGGCCAGAAAGGACCGAGTAAGTGTTGGAGAATGAGGGAGAAACAGGGCTGGAAGGAAAGAGGCTGAGAGTGCACGTTGGATGGCGCGGCCTGGGCATCCGTGGGCAACTCGAGAAGGGGAATTCCTGCCAAGTCAGGGAATGAGCCATTGGCAGAGACAGCATGGCTGTCATCAGGAGCGGTGATCTCAGCTTGCTGGCCCCGCCTGACTGCAGCTCACCCGATGGGTAAGTTGAAGAGCAGGGAGCCAGGTGGGGAAGGGCTGGCAGGCTGGGAAACAGCAACAAGGTCATTGGGAAGGGCAGCCCGGCTGACCTGGAGCCACAAAGGTCATTCAGGTGGCCCATGGCTCCCCAGGGTGAGGTTGGCACAAGGTTTCATCAAGGGGGTAGGTTTGCTTTGGGTACAACTCCCAGATCATGGGGCTGTGCTTAGTTCTGAGTGGCTGGGGAAGGCAGGAACTTATGGGATTCCCACAGGCCCTGGGCTCCAGGTCACTAGTAGGCATTAGGGCCAATCACTGTGAGCTGGTCAGGACAGTGCTGCCCTCTCTCCCTACCCTTCCCAAGAGGAAGACCTCTGCTTTGGTTCTTCTGTGTCTTGAGCCTTCAACCTTGGTTTAAACCACAAACACTCATAGGAGGGATCCACCATTAGTCCTCCAAAGCTTCTGGCCTGGCACTGTCAGACCTCCCCACTCTCTCACCCTGAGAGCTTGGTAAAGAAAAGCAAAATTACGATAAAGATGATACTGAAGGTAGCCAACTTTTATTGAGGGCTTACTAGGCATCAGGCACTGCCATAGACATAGGTTACCTCATTCAATCCTCATCACAGCCTTGTGTCATAGGTCCTTTCCCCCCCCCCTTCTCACAGCAACAGTATTTTTTAAAAATATTTTTTATTGATTTCAGAGAGGAAGGGAGAGGGAAATAGAAACATCAATGATGAGAGAGAATTCTACACGCCCCCCACTGTGCCCTGACCTGGAATCAAACCATGACCTCCTGGTTCATAAGTAGACCCTCAACCACTGAGCCATGCCAGCAGGGCACAGCAACAGTATTTTTAATAATCCCTAATTCAACATTTTTCAAATGCCCCTAAACAGCAAAATGAATAAATACGTTGTGATATAGTTCCAAACATTATACAATACAACAAGAATGATCTGCAACTATCTGCAACAATGTAGATGAATCTCACAAATTGTTTGTCAAAAGAAGCCAGACACGAAGACATTTATAGCATAACATTCCATTTATATAAAATACAGAAAGAGATAAAGCTAATATATGCCCCAAGAAGACAGTGGTACCAGTTTGGGGGACTGAGGTAGGTTCTTATCGCCAATTTTAAAAAGTAAGGAAAGTGAGGCTTAGAGAGTTATTGACTTGCCTAAAGACACACAGCTGGAATAGGTGCCCAGGTCAGTGGTTAAAGACCTCTGAATTCTTAGTAAAATGGGAAAGTGTGTGTGTGTGTGTGTGTGTGTGTCCACTAGTGAGTTTCAAGGTCAAGATAAAGGGGACTTAGGGGACAGCTGGGACTTACCACAATTTTGATAGTAGAACCTCATAGACAAGAGGCCAGCAGAGACCTGAGTATCTCCAGGATCTGGAATCCCCTGGGGAAAGTGTGCCCACTTAGAAAAGAAAAAAGTGCCAGGCCAGTGTGGCTCAGTGGTTGAGTGTCGACCTATGAACCAGGAGGTCACAGTTTGATTCCTCATCAGGGCACATGCCGAATGCAGGCTCCATCCTCAGTGTGGGCCACGCAGGAGGCAGCCAATCAATGATTCTCTCTCCCTCTCCCTTCCTGTCTGAAATCAATAAAAATTATTTTTTTAAAAGAAAAGAAAAAAGTGGAAATTTGCTGTTGGTGCTTATTTCAGGGATTTGGCTCTACGTAGCCAAGAGGTCTCAAGGGCCAGTGCCCCATTGCAGCCCTTAGGGCTTTCCCTGGAAACCTATCATCGGCAGCTGCCTTCACGGGTGTCACCCACCACCACTGTGCCAAGGACCATCTTTTCCCACCGCTGGGGAAGCAGGCAGATGTTGGTGGCTGAGCAGGTCTCTGAGCTGCAGGCCTGTGGCTACCCCTGCCCCTCAGAGGGCCCTCCTGCCCCTGGGGCCCTTTCAGCCTTGCTGCTTTCTGCCAAGGAGATGCCAGGGTTCAGGCTCTGTTGGCAGCCTCGTCCAGACTATGTAGAGCCATAAGGAGGGACAATTGTCAGCGCCTCCCTCCTAGAGCCTCCTGGCTGTAGGACATGGTTGGGAGGCTTGTGTGGAGGCTGAGGCAGGTCAAAGGAGAAGGTAAGGTGGGAGAAGAGGAAACGGGGGTTCAAGTGGATGTCTCAAGCAGAGCAGTCTGGCTTTGGACCAGAGGGGGCATGAGCTTTCTCCCAGAACCCCAATTCGGACTGTTTTTGTACCTGCTGTGGCAGCCCTGCGCCTCTCTCCCCCGCCCTTCCCCCATGCATATTCTTCTGACCTCTTCCACCAGGAGCTCTAGGCTTGCCTTCTCTCAGAAGTCCCCCAAACTCTCCAGTCATCTCAAGCGCAGGATGCATTTGGCCGGAGATTCCCCGGCCGTTTGGAATTTGTTCATGAATTGTATTCTTTGGGCATCTCCTGGCCTCATCACCCGCTCACCCCGCCCTCCCGCCGGGTCCGCACACAACAGGCGCTCAATAATCTAGAGTTCAGGGCTCTGGCCAAAGGCGTCGAGCAAGTGGAGTGTACAGGCCAAGGGGGTTGGATAGAGCCATCCAGAGTCCCGGGAGAACAGAGTTCGCTCGGAGGTACTGTGTGGGGGCTTCCCGCCGGGGCCGGGGCAGAGCTCAAGCTGTGCTCTCTGGGGGAGCCCTGACCTCGCCGTCCCCTAGGGGCCTGCGAGCGGGGAGGAGAAGGAGAGGCCTCGCGGGCCCCTGGCAGGGCTCCTCCTGCCGTGCTGGCGACAGCGGCGGGCCGGGGGTGGAGGGGCGCTGTTTCCACCACCACGCCTCCTCCCTCCCTCACCCCGCCCGCCCGCGGTCCCTCCCGTCGGTCCCTCCCTCCAGCTCTTCCCTCCCTCCCACCCAGCCTCCTTCGCGCCCGCCCCAGCCGCCGCCTGAGGGGACGTGTGTGGCTCTGGTGCAATTTCCCCTTTCACCCGGTTGTCTCAGCGCAGGTCTCCGCTGGCTCGCGCCCCCTCCCCGGGCGCCCCCACCGGCCGCCTGGACCCTCCCGCGTCCACCCTGCCCCCCGGAGTCGTTTTCTCAGGGGCGCCGTGGGTTCACCTGGTATTTGCATCTCGCCCTCTAACTTGCCATTGGCGGCGCGACGTGTGGGAGAGCCCTGCGCCTTGCCCGCCCGGACCAGCCTGCCCCCGCGCCGAGGTGAGTCACGGGCGCGGGGCCGCGGGGGCAGGCGGACCCGGAGGAGAGGAGGGAAGGAAAGAGGGAGGCGGACGCTGGCCCCAGCGGCCGGGGGAACCGACCAGGCGCTGCGCTCAACTTCCACTTCTCCTTTCGCCGGCGCCGAGATCCCGGCGCCACTTGCCCGGCCCGGCTTCTCCTGGGAGAGGGCGGGCTGGCGGGGCTGGGGACCCGCGATCTCGGCCCCCGGAGCGGGGAGGGGAACACGGCGACCTATCCCGGCTCGGCGACCGAGCCCACTTCAACTCAGGTACGTCGATGGCACCGGTTCTTTGAGCCTTCGGAGACTTGGAAAAGTTTGTCCGAGGGCGGGATCCAGAGCCCCGGGGCCCCGAGTGTCGGGGTTGGGGGCCCAGGGAAGGGGGGGGTAGAGCCGCATCGTGTTGAGTCCCGCCCTTGCCTCGCCCCGCTGCGTGTGTGTTGTGGAACCCCGGGTCCGATCCCAGGTTAGAATCGGAATCGATTTCCGCAGGCGGGGTTGGGGATCATTTTTCCTGCGCTTTGGGCAGCCCGTGTCCCTGGACGGGACCGATCGCGACAACAGGCCCCCAAAAAGCTGGGTGTCTGAGGGCAGGAGGTTGGGCGGGTCCGTGGTGGGGCTGTTAGATTGATCCAGCGGCCCATAGGGCTTCTGGGGCCAGGCGCCTTAGGGTAAATTACACACACACACACACACACACACACACACACACACACGAATAATTGGATCGCCAAAATAGAGACTTCTTGGCGGGGGTGGGGGTGGGGGCCGGAGTTTGCGTGCGAGCCTGCCTGCAGCCTTCCCTCTCCCGCGTTCCCGCTCTCCCGGGCTCTCCCGCCTCTCAGTTCCTCCTTCTGCTGCCGGCCAGGGAACTCCGCAGGCACACAGCGCGGGATCCCCTGCCCACAGCGCCGTGCTTTTGGAGACTGCTGAGGCGGTAGTGGCTTTATGAATTCCTGGTCCCTCCACGGCACCCTAACTCTGCCGCCCTTTCCTCCCGCCTGAGTTCAGGGACAGTGCAGTTCTGACCAGAATCACCTCCTGACCCCTTGGCACCTGGCTCAGCCGCGTTCTCCCTGGCTGCTCCCACCACCACCACACCCCAACCGTGGGATTTGATGGCCTTTTGATTCCTGCCCCCCATCCCTCTGCCCAAGATTGAGGCCTGTCTGGTCCTGCAGCTTCTTCTGGTTAATGTTTGACAGTTCATTGTGGCTAATCATTTTAATTAGCTCTTAAAATGGGGAGGAACAGTTAACCTTGGACTTCTCGATTTTTGCCTGGTGGGGCCTCAAATGGGAGGAGTGCTGGGGAGGTGGGGAGGTAGCAGCGGAAGTGAGGTCACCACCCTAGGGCCTGAGCCACCGCTGCTCGGCCCCAACAGCTGGTGGGCACGCCCATCAGGGACTCACCCCCTAAGAGCTGACCCCTGGCCTGAGTGCCAGGTGGGAGGGGGATGAAGGGAGCAGATCTAGCTCTCCCCTTTGGCCCTGAAAATGCCCAGGGAACACGTATGCCTGGCAAGAATGCAAACCCCTCCTCACAGTTAGTTACACAGGGTTTGGCCGGTTATAAGGCGCTTCCTACCATTAATTCAGTGGACTCAGAGCAGAAACAGCTTAGCGGGGAGTTACCTTGGGACTGAATTAATCTGGAGACTTCCTATGGCCCGCTGCTGTGTGAGGAAGAGGCTGCCTTGCATGTGGTTGTCTCCGAGCCTGGGTTCAAAGGCTGGGATTTCTTGTGTGGGGGGAAGGGGGCGTTGAGCAGGCTCCACGTTGCCACCCTCACCCAGCCTCCACTGTGAGCCTAAGGAGTGGCTTGTTTGCAACTATGTCTGGCATTCCTCCCACTGCTGCACTGTTTGCTCGGTGGTTGCTCAGGAACTGGCGCCCACCCATGGACAAGCTGGGGGCCCGAAACCCACCCTCCTCCTGCTTAAGGCTAAGAGGTGGCACATTGGCTTCTGTTTCCTCTGTCCTATATTGGGGTCTAAAAATGAGGGTGCTGTGGTCTGTTGTTCATGGGCCCAATTGAAAGGATGTACAAAATACCCCAACCTGAAAAATTCAGGGCTTTTGTCCCCTGAAACCGCAGCCAGACGAAGGCTGTTTTTCCAGAGAAATACCCGCTCCTAAGTTTGGCCCTGGTCCTCACCACCCTCCCAACGTTTTCATTTTCCCTCCAATCCCTAGAACCAAACTGTCTGGGTCTTAATCTAGCTTTCTTATTTACTAGCCATGTGATCACAATCAATCGTATACCTCAGTTTCTTCATCTGTCTAATGGGACCCACCTCACCAGGTTGTACCAGATTATCAGAACAGTATGTGACACAGAGTAACATAATGATATTGCCAACACAGTGCCTAAAGCTCAGATTCAACTTAGCAAACTTGCTGAGAGCTAGTCCCAGGATCAGGCACCAGTGGCAGTGAGGAAAATGTGGTGAAGAGGACACCACCCACACGCTGTTGGGGCGTCTGGGTGGGGGGGGGGCGTGGGAGGGGTGGAGAGAGTGGCTGGGTCATCTATATAAATAACTGTAAGTCAAAGTCAGACTGGAATCCTTGAGCCGATGCTGGGAGCTAGGTATCCCTTTGCCTAGGGACCATGGCTGGGTTCTGGTCTGGATGCCCCCCACCCCCCACCCCAGGCCTGTCCTGGAATTTGGGTGAATGATAGGGAAAGGGAGACCTGGTTCCCACGTGGGCTGCGGGTGGCAAACATTCAGTGGTATCATTTGTTGGGTTTCAGGGCAGGCTGACATTATTTAGGGCTACCCCCAAACACCCCTTAACCTAAGGAGTGGCAGGGTACATGCCTGTCATGCCCCTTGCACCTCCTGTAGGTCCCCCATGAACTGGGAAGGGCCTTGAACAGCCTCATCTTCTCGGGCTTGGGCCTGACCCCAACCCGGGCTTGGTTATCTCTCTGGGATTTCTAAACTGCAAAGAGGTTTCTGGCTTCACTGCCAATTTACTCCCTTTGTGGTTCTCAGACTGAAAACTAGTTCTGCAGGGGAGAAAGGAAACTCATCCACAGTACCCAGAATCCCATGGGCGCTTTCCTAGGTGTAAGGGGCCTTTCTCATCAACACCAACCTGCCTGCAAATCTCTGGCCGCTGAGCCTCTCGTGGCCTGTAATCCTGGCCTTGCCGCTAATGCCCTGTAGCCCAGGGCCCCAGCGCTGGTTGCCAAGGAACTGCTGGTCGGGGAGCTTATGAGGGTTCTGACTTCATAGGGGCTGCTGAGTTTCGATTCAACAGACATTTATTAACACCTACTGTGTGTCCAACCTGTGCTAGGTGCTGTGGGGTGAGGGGTGCGCCAAGGAGGCAGTGGGGGAGAGATGACTAAGACACCCGAAACAATCAGAGGCTAAGACAAGCAGCCAGACTAGCGACAGTCAGGTGCTAATTGTGCTCCTCGAGCAAGGGCCAGAGGCAGCCAGGGCTCTGAGGTCAACTGCAGCTGGAGGAGGGAGGGAAGGCTTTGTGAGGGATGAGCCTCAAGCTAGACCTTGAAGGGGGTGGGGCGGCGCAGGGAGATTTGACTAGGCAGAAAGGAGAGAAAAGACGCCTTCCTCTCTATTCCCTGGCCACAGACTGACCTTGGAAGCCTGGATAATTGTTTGGTAAATGCATGTTACACAAAAGACCAGGTCAGTCAGTATGGGTGGCTCAGTGCAGACCCCCATCACCACTCTAGGAGGTATAAAGTGCCTGGCTCAGTCCGGGAGCCCGACCTGTATTGATAAGATACAAAGGATGGCCAGGCTTCCCTGCCACCCACGCTGAGGGGATTTCATTTTGACACCACCCCTCCCCAGATGCACACACACACACACACACAGATCCATGACACACATACAGGCCCTGGTGAGAAGAGAGGGGAAAAGAGAGATAGGGGGCACCAAAGGAACAGGAAAATTGACATGCCACAGGTGTTCATGGCAGCCACAGGCTGTTGGGTCCCACCTTCCCTAGGCTTCTGGGAGTTCTCTGGAAGCCCAAGGGTTCAGGTGGGGGACAGTGATTTTCATTTTCTCATTCATCTGGGAACCAAAGGGTCTGGAGATTCCCACATGTCCACCCAGACCACTGGGCAAGGGCAAGTGTTAGCCATATATTTGTTCTGCTGCTTCTGTGTCTCCCATGGCTGGGCATAGAGGAGAACTTTGCCCTTGATGGGTTTAATTGGATATAAACACCCAGACACTTACATGCCCTCCCACGCATCATTTTTCCTCTTTCACTGCCCTCTTTTTCTGTCCCCTCCCCAGCACATTGCATCCCCACAGGGGCACACCAGAGTGCCCTGACTTCTTGGACAAGAAATTGTATCCTAAGGTGAGTTTCTTTGCAAAGAGACCCCAGCCTGCTCCCAGGGTAAGGAGGAGGGTGGGGCAGCAATGAAAGATGTTTCATGCAGAGGGTCTTCAAGGGAAAGCGCCAGAACATTTCTCAGACAGACCAACATGAAGCAAGAGACTAAGCAGCTTGCCTAGGTTGAGCAAACTTTTTCTTAGGTTCCCTTCCCCTCCTCCTCCTCCTCCTCCTCCTCCTCCTCCTCCTCCTCCTCCTCCTTCTGTCAGAAGAAAAAGAATTAAAGTTTAATAACATGTATGCTTCCTGGAACACTGAGTGATTCACCAAAATGTTAGAAGACATCATCTTAAATACTAAAGACAAAAGAGATGTTGAAGGTCGACAATCAGTTATGGGAGGTTACAAGTAGCACAGCAAACAAGGATAAGATTGGTATGCAGACTTAAGACCCTGCCTTCTTCATTGGCTGTAAAGGCAGGCCTGGTACAGTCAGGGAGACATTCTTACAAATGGAGGTTCCCCCTACAAATGTAAATGTTCTTCACAAAGTGTAACTTCTATTGGTTTTTCAGAGCTTCTCCCAAGTCTGACCTTCCTTCAAATTAACCAGTATAAAATAACCAAAATCCCAAAGAGGCATATTTTGAGGTGGCAAACTCCACTTCCCTTTGTCAATGTAAGAATTATCCAAACCTGTAGAGAAGTTTTAAAAATATTTTAATTGATTTTTAGAGAGAGAGGAAGGGAGAGGGAGAGAAAGAAAAAAAACATCAATGTGGAGTGAAACATCGATTGGCTGCCTCCTGCACACCTACCACCGGGGACCAAGCCTGAAAGTGAGCCATCTGCCCTGACCAGGAATCAAACCCGGCAACCTTTTGGTGTATGGGATGATGCCCAACTGAGCCACACTGACCAGGGAAAACCTGTAAAGAAGTTTTATGTGTTTATTTGAGCCAAACTGATAACAATTTCCAGGAAGAATTTCTCAACAAATTGAGAAAATGCTCCAGAGAACGGCAGTTTCACACCTTATTGTATAACATTAGATTAAAAGGAGGAGACATAAGGCACCTTACATGAAATCCATTGGAGGTTCACTTTCTTGTTCCAGTGCTGGCACTTCCTGCCTCATCTGCCCTTCCTGAAGCTTCCTTTCCTCTCCTAGTCTATCCCAAAATTCTTCTCAAAGTGTATTATCGCTTGGCCGGCGTGGCTCAATGGTTGAGCGTCAACCTATGAACCAGGAGGTCATGGTTTGATTCCCAGTGAGGGCACATGCCTGGGTTGCGGGCTCGATCCCCAGTGTGGGGCGTGCAGGAGGCAGCTGATCAATGGTTCTCTCTCATCATTGATGTTTCTATCTCTCTCTCCCTCTCCCTTCCTCTCTGAAATCAATAAAAACATTTTTTTTTTAAAAAAAGAAGCATACTGTCTAGAGTCAGGAAAGAACACAGGCTCTCTGCCTTCATATCCTAGACCAGGCGTCCTCAAACTACGGCCCGCGGGCCACATGCGGGTCTTTTTGCCGTTTTGTTTTTTTACTTCAAAATAAGATATGTGCAGTGTGCATAGGAATTTGTTCATAGTTTTTTTTTTAAACTATAGTCCGGCCCTCCAACAGTCTGAGAGACAGTGAACTGACTCCCTGTTTAAAAAGTTTGAGGACCCCTGTCCTAGACCTACCACTTACTGGCCACGTGACTGTGGACCACTTTGGGTCTCAGTGCCCACCTCAGAGGGTTGGAGTCGGGATTAAAGGAGATAATGCATGTAAAGCACTCAGCATGGTGTCTTGCACATAGTAACCTGCCAATATGTGCTAGCTGTTATTATTCCTGTGGTTGTTATTGTTGCTGTTATTATTTCCCCTTCAACACACACTTGACTTTGCCAGTCTCCAGCGATCAACTGCTTCTCTGGCAGTGCCAGCAGGGTATGCCATATACAGTCCTAAAACCATTTTCCAGATCTGCCTGCTAACTTTTTGTTAACACTCCCATTACACAGGATAAGGAGGCCATGTGAAAGAAGTGTGTGTGTGTGTGTGTGTGTGTGTGTGTGTGTGTGTGTATGTGTGTGTGAGTGTGTGTGTAGACTGAAACTTGGCTTTAATATTTTATTAACATTGCCATCTTCAGCCCAGTGGGCATGGCTTAGTGGTTGAGCGTTGACCTATGAACCAGGAGGTCACAGTTCGATTCCTGGTCAGAGCACATTCCCGGGTAGCGGGCTGAATCCCAGGTGTGGGGCGTGCAAGAGCCAGCTGATCAATGATTTTTTCTCATCATTGATGTTTCTGTCTCTCTCCCTCTCCCTTCCTCTCTGAAATCAATAAAAATATATATTTAAAAAACATTGCCATCTTCAGCTCTTCACCACTTTTATCTTGGGTATCATTCACTGCAAGAATCAGAGTAAGTTAGTTCCTTTGAGAGCAGGCCTCACATTCCACCACTAGCCAGTATTTAGCAATCATCAGTTTGTTGTTTTGAAACTAATGGATGTAGAATTCTGGGAGCCCACTGGCCAGCACTGCTCACTTCTCTCTCCTTTTGCTAGAATAGATAGTGGGTCCATTCTAGACCAATGCCCAGAGGCCTGGGGTTTGAACTGGGGCACTGCCTTTGCCCAGAAGACTTCCTAGGGGGCTGGGGCATTCCAGTTTCAAAGGCCTCCCAGAAAGTAACTTGGAGGTTCCATCTGCTATCAAATGAGTTGTTTGCTTGAGGAGCCTGTGGCCACCCACAGGGCCAGGAGGCCCAGGACAAACTGGATCACCCTTGGACCACCCCTGAAACCACTTCACTTAGTCCCTTGGTCCAGCCCCTCAGATTAGAATTGCTAGGCCTCAGGGGATGGGAGAGTGGGCAATTAGTCTTAATCTCTCCAAATTCCTGATGACCTGATAACAAGGAGGTACTTAGACATACATTTAAGAGATAATTCATCTTTTTCCCATAATGCCCCCAGAGGATAAGAGAGGCTAGTTCAGCTTTGCTGATTCTCTTAGAAAACAGAAAACACCTGCCTCATTAGGTGACCACTTTCTTGGCGCCATGCTAATCTTAATACACATGCACGCACGCACGCATACATGCATGCACTCACACACAAGTCCTGCCCCCTGCTCTGAAGGATCTAAACCCAAATCTAGAGCTGTAGCAATGCATATGCATGTACCCTCATCATATGAAGTGCCAACCAGCCTGTGGCAATTTAAGATTTGTAGATTGGGTGGGTGATGGTGGGGACCATGGCTTATCTAGAGGAAGGTCATTCTTCTCCATCTTCAGCTTCATTGAGGAAAGCTTCATGGAGGTGAGAGGTCAGATGGCTTTTCAAAATAGGAACGAGAGCATTGGCTGTGCTATAAGGATATTCCAGGCTAGGTGGGACAATAACACTGGCGTGAGAGTGAACAAAAGATAAAACAGCACATATCCAATAGAATCAGTACACCCAGTAAGTCCCAAGGTTCAGAATTTGTCTCTACTGGTGGAACCAAAGAATGTGTTTTCTAGGAGAGCATTGGTGTTTTTGCTTCTTTTTGTCTCTACTGCTGTTACTGAATAAAATTCTACATGGTTTAATTATGTTACATAGTGATGTGACTTAGTAAAATTACAGACTGCTGTTGTTATTGTATCCATCTAGGGAATGGAACTTTTTATTTAACAGCTTTATTGAGATAATGTTGACATACAAGAAACTGCACGTATGTAAAGTGTGCAATTTGATAATATTTGACATATGTAGATACTCATGAAACCATTACCCCTGAAAGTTTTTTTTTGTGCACCTTTGCCAGCCCTTGTTCTCATCCTGAGCAAACACTTATCTCCTTTCTGTCACTATCGATTAGTATGCATTTTCTTTTTTAATTGAAATATACTTGGCATATAATATTGTATAAATTTAAGGTGTACAAATGTTTATTTGATACATTCATATATTAGAATATGGTTGCTGTTGTGATAGCACTTCTATCACTTTACATAATTATCCTTTCTTTTTTAGTGATTGGAGTAATTGAGATCAAGTCTATAGCAAGTTTGATGATTATAATACATTATTGTTGCCCTATATTCTCTATACTGTGCACTAGAGCTCTAGGGCTTATTTACTACTCATTGTAATAGTTTGCATTCTCTAAAGTTTTATATAAATAAAATAATATAGCATGTACTCTCATTTTGTGTGGCTTCTACCCTCCATTATATTTAAGACTCATCCATGTTGTTATATACATTAGTATTTCATTCCTTTTTACTGCTAAGTAGCATTCCATTGTTTCTTTATGCATCAATTGAAGATTTCATGCCTCCCCGCCACCCGCCCCAGTTTTTGGTGATACAAACAAAGCTGCTATGAACATCTGTGTACAAGTCTTTGTGTGGCTATATATATCCTTTTCTCTTGGTTATGTACCTAGGAGTTTAATGGCTGAATCATACAGTATTTGTGGATTCAACTTTTTTTAAAAGGTAATTTAAATATGTTTTTATTGATTTTAGAGAAAGAGGAAGGGAGAGGGATAGAGAGATAGATAGAAACATCAATCAGTTGCCTCCTGCACTGCCCCCGCCCCCCACTAGAGATCAAGCCCTGACAGAGAATCGAACCGGTAACCTCTTGGTTCATAGGTTGACGCTCAACCACTGAGCCACACCAGCCGGGTTATAGGTTTAACCTTTTAAGGAACTGTGAAACTGTTTTACAAAGTGGCTGTACCATTTTACATTCCTACCAGCAGTATATGAGATTTGCAATTACTCCATATTGTCTCCAAAACTTGGTGTGGGCAGTCTTTTTAGTTTTAGCCATTCTAATAGGTGTGCAGTGGTATCTCGTTGTGGTTTTATTTTGTATTTCCCTAATGACTGAGAATGTTGAGCATCTTTTCATGTACATATCTGTCACCCATATATCTCTTTGGTAAGGTGTCTGTTCAAATCTTTTGCCCATTTGGAAATTTACTTGTTTTTTTTTTTTTTTTGTAGTTGAGTTTTGAGAGTTCTTTATATATTCTGGATACAAGACCTTTATCAGATACATGCTTTGCAAAGATTTTCTCCAAGACTGTACCTCATCTTTTCATTCTCTTCACAGTGTCGTCTGAAGAGTGGAAGATTTTAATTTTGATAAAGTCCAACTAATCAATTTACTTTTATGGATCATGCTTTTGGTGTTGTAGCTAAGAATTCTTCACCTTAGCCCTAGGTCACAAATTTCTTAACTTTAAAAAAATTTTTCAATTACAGTTGATATTCAGTATTATTGTATATTAGTTTCAGGTGTACAGCATAGTGGTTTTATATATATATACTGAGTGGCCAGATTATTATGATCTCTGAACACATAATAATCTGACCACTCAGTATGTGTGTGTGTGTGTGTGTGTGTGTGTGTATTAGAGGCCCATTGCATGATATTTGTGCAAGAATAGGCCTTCCTTCCCCTGGCTTCACTCCCAGCCGCCTGGGAGCCGGCAAGTCCCCGCTCCCTGGCTGCCCGGGAGCTGGCATGTCCTTGCTTCTGTCCAGAGAACCGCTCCTGTAGCTCCCTCCGCAGCCCCCCTTCCCCTCATAGCAGGCGTCGCGCCCCTCTCTGCTGCCCCTCCCGGCCGCTCCCGTGCCTGCATATGCAAATTAACCTCCATCTTTGTTAGGTTAATTTGCATACTCACTCTGGCTGTGGGCGTAGCGGAGTGATGGTTAATTTGCATGTTTCTCTTTTATTAGGTAAGATATATATATATTAGAGGCCCAGTGCATGAATTCGTGCATGGGTAGGGTGCGGCCAGCCTGGCCAGGGGGCGGGGACATGGGTGGTTGGCCGGCCTGCCTGCTGGTCGAACTCCTGGTCGAGGGGACAATTTGCATATTAGCCTTTTATTATATAGGATATACACTGAGTGGCCAGATTATTATGCGTTCAGAGATCATAATAATCTGGCCACTCAGTGTATACATATATTTTTTTTACTAAGTGATCCCCCATAAATCTAGCACCCACCTGGCACCATACATAGTTATTACAATATTATTGACTATATTCCCTATGCTGTGCTTTACATCCCCATGACTATTTTGTAACTACCAATTTGCACTTTTTAATCCCTTCACCTTTTTTACCCATCTCCCCAAGCTCTCCTCCCTTAGGCAACCATCAATTTGTTCTCTGTATCTGAGTCTGTTTCTGTTTTGTTTGTTCATGTTTTTGTTCTTTAGATTCCGCATATAAGTGAAATTATATTTGTCTGTTTCTGTCTTATTTCATTTAGCATAATAGCCTCTAGGTCCATCTATGCTGCCCCAAATGGTAAGATGTCATTCTTTTTTAGGGCTGAATAATATTCCATTTTATATATATATACCAGCACTTTTAAAAAAGTTTATTTTTAGAGAGAGAGGAAGGGAGAACAGAGAAACATCATTGTGAGAGCACAACATCCTTTGGCTGCCTCCTGCATGCCCCCTGCTGGGGATCGAGCCCACAACTTAGGTATATGCCCTGACCAGGAATTGAACCAGCAACCTGTCAGTGCATGGGACAACTCCCAACCAACTGAGCCTCACTGGCCAGGGCATATACCACTACTTTTTTAAAAAATATATTTTTAGCCCTGGCTGGTTTGGTTCAGTGGATAGAGCATCGGTCTGCGGACTGAAGGGTCCTGGGTTCGATTCCAGTCAAGGGCACATGTCCAGGTTGCGAGCCCTTGACCGGAATCGAACCTGGGACCTTTCAATCCGCAGGCCGATGCTCTATACAGTGGGAGGCGTGCAGGAAGCAGCCAATCGATGGTTCTGTCTCATCATTGATGTTTCTATCTCTCTCTCTCCCTTCCTCTCTGAAATCAATAAAAAAATATATAAAAAATATGTGTGAGGTGATATCTCATTGTGGTTTTAATTTGCATTTCTCTGATGATTAGTGATGTTAGCTTCTTTTCATATGTCTATTGGCCATCTGTATGTTCTCTATGAAAAAAATGTGTATTCAGATCCTCTGCCTATTTTTTAAGTGGATCATTTGTTTTCTTGGTGTTAAGTTTGTATGTGTTCTTTAAAATTTTTGGATATTAACCTCTTATTGCATATATCATTGGTGAATATTTTCTCCTGTTCAGTAGGTTGTCTTTTCATTTTGTTGATGGTTCCTTTGCTGTGCAAAAAATTTTAGTTTGATGTAGTACCATTTGTTTTTCTTTTGTTTCCCTTGTCCAAGGCAATACATAAAAAAATATTGCTACGAGAAATGTCAGAGATTTTACTGCCTATGTTTTCTTCTAGGATTTTTATGGTATCAAGTTTTACATTTAGATCTTTTTTTTAAAATATATTTTATTGATTTTTTACAGAGAGGAAGAGAGAGGGATAGAGAGTTAGAAACATCGATCAGCTGCCTCTTGCACTCCCCACCCCCCCACTGGGGATGTGCCCACAACCAAGGCACATGCCCTTGACTGGAATCGAACCTGGGACCCTTGAGTCCGCAGGCTGATGCTCTATCCACTGAGCCAAACCGGTTTCGGCTACATTTAGATCTTTAATCCATGTTGATTTTATTCTTGTACATGGTGCAAGAAGATGATCTAGTTTCATTTTTTTGCATGTATCTGTCCAGTTTTTCTTTCTTTTTTTCTTTCTTTCTTTCTTTCTTTCTTTCTTTCTTTCTTTCTTTCTTTCTTTCTTTCTTTCTTTCTTTCTTTCTTTCTTTTTTTTACAGAGAGGAAGGGAGAGGGATAGAGAGTTAAAACATCAATGAAGGAAACATCAATCAGCTGCCTCCTGCACACCCCCTACTGGGGATGTGCCGCAACCAAGGTACATGCCCTTGACCGGAATCGAACCTGGGACCTTTCAATCCGCAGGCCAATGCTCTATTCACTGAGCCAAACCAGTCAGGGTGTCCAGTTTTTCTAACACCATTTATTGACCAGATGTCTCTACCTCATTGTATATTCTAGCCTCCTTCCTCAAATATTAATTGACCATAAAGACATGATTTTATTTCTGGGCTCTCTATTGTATGCATCTATTTTTTATTCCAGTACCACGCTGTTTTGATTATTATAGTTTTGTAGTATAGTTTGACATCAGATAGTGTAATACCTCCAATTTTTTTCTTCTTTCTCAAGATTGCTATGGCTTTCAGGGTCTTTTGTGGTTCCATAAATTTTATTATATATATATCCTATATAATAAAGAGCTAATATGCTAATTAGACCAGACGGCAAAATGACCTTCTGGACCTTCTGAAATGACCAGTGGGCAGGGGGCAGGGCCGAGGGGCTCTGAGGCAGCCCGGGCACTGTCAGGGCTGAGGCAGCCAGGCTGCCACCACCCTCTGTGGGGCAATCTATGGGGGTGGGGGGGCTCTATGATCAATTGCCCCCGGAGGGTGGCAGCAGCCAAGGCTGCGAGGGCCAAGCCCCTTGCATGAATTTCGTGCATTGGGCCTCTAGTATATATTGATTTCAGAGAGGAAGGGAGAGGGGAAAAGAGATAGAAACATCAATGATGAGAATCATTGATAGGCTGCCTCCTGCACGCCCCCTACTGGGGATAGAGCCCACAACCCAGGCATACTCCCTTGACCAGAATCGAACCCGGGACCCTTCAATCCACAGGCTGATGCTCTATCCACTAAGTCAAACCATCTAGGGCTGGTTCCATAAATTTTATAATTACTTGTTCTAGTTTTTTTTTAAAAATGCCATTGGTATTTTGATAGGGTTTGCACTAAATCTTTAGATGCTTTGGGTAGTATGGACATTTTAATTATGTTTATTCTTCCTATATATGAACACAGTATATGCTTCCATTTATTTATTTATATCTTCTTCACTTTCTTCAGTGCTTTAAATTTTTCCGAGGGTAGTTCTTTTACTTTCTTGGTTAAATTTATTCCCAGGTATTTTATTTCTTTGATGCAATTTTAAATATGATTGTTTTCTTAATTTTTGTTTTAGATCATTTGTTATTGGTGTATAAAAATGCAACCAATTCATGAATATTAATTTTGTATCCTGCTACTTTGCTGAATTCATCTATCAGTTCTAATAGTGTTTTGGTGGATGAATATTTTGCCTAACGTTTTCTTTGAGAAGTTTTATAATTTTAGACTTTATATTTTGGTCTTTGATCCATTTCAAGTTAATTTTTCTGTATAGTGAAAAGTGTGGATCCAAATTCATTTTTTTTTTTTACATATAGATATCCAGTTTTTCCAGTACCATTTCTTGAAAACACTATCATTATTCTGCTGCAGTTGTCCTTATATATGTGGACTTATTTCTGGACTCTATATTCTGTTTCTTTTGTTGTTGTTGTTAATTCTCATCCAAGGATATTTTTCCATTGATTTCTAGAGAGAGTGAAAGGGAGGGGGAGAGAGAGAGAAACATAGATGTGAGAGAGATACATCGATTGGTTGCCTCCCGCATGCGCCCAGACCAGGGCCAGGGATTGAGCCTACAACCTGGTACATGCCCTTGACTGGAATCAAACCTGGGACCCTTCAGTCTGCGGGCCAATGTTTTATCAACTTAGCCAAACTGGCTAGGGCTCTATATTCTGTTTCATTGATTGATCTATTTGTTTATCTTTATACCAATAACAATTGTTTTGATTACTATAGCTTTATAGTCATTCTTATAATCAGGTAGCATTTGCCCTTCTATTCTGTTCTTTTTCAAAGATGTTTTTGCCTATTTAAAGTCATTTAAAATTTCATATGAATTTGAGAATTAGATTGTCAATATCTCTTTTTTATACTTGAATTTATCCTGTTTACATTAATAACTGCAACAGATACACTTGGCTGTGCTTTTGTGATCTTATTTTATAATCATGGATGAACCTGATGTTACTGTCATTTTAGAAGATCCTTAATCTTTTCATTAGCATGCTTCAGCTAAAAAAGTTCCTTAACTTTACTATGCATTTGAAAAATAGGACTATTTATTTGCCTTTCACTTACAACCCATTTTTTATATATATGGCCCTTTGTAAATATCTGAATATTATATCTGTAAATAACTGATTGGATGTGTTCTAAATTATAGTTATATATCTTGCTCCAGACACCCTTTTATTTTTTAATTTTTAAAATTATTTATGTCTTATTCCCATTTCCTTACTCTCTCTCCCCCCCTCCCCCTTTGGCTTGTTCTTTATATCTATGGGTCTGTTTCTGTTATATCAATTTGTTGAGTTTTTTTTAAATTCCACATATAAGTGAAACTATACAGTATTTGTCTGCCTTTTTTCACTTACTATATCTTCTAGGTCCACCCATGTTGTCGCAAATAGCAAGATTTCATTCTTTTTTATTGCTGAATAATATTCCACTCTGTGTGTGTGTGTGTGTGTGTGTGTGTGTGTGTGTGTGTGTGTTACCATTCATCTATTGGTAGACGTCTGGGTTGCTTCCATATCTTGGCTATTACTATTACTAGTAAAACTCTAATGAATAGATATTTCAAATTAGTTTTTTTGTTTTCTTTGCATAAATACCCAGAAGTGGAATTGCTGGGTCCTATGGCAGCTCTATTTTTAATTTTTTGAGGAATGTCCATACTGTTTTCCATAGTGGCTGCACTAATTTACAATCCCACCAACAGAGTAGAAGAACAACCCATTTTTGGTGAACAGTCCATGATTATCTGCTCCATACATCATTTTACAGATGCCAGTTCCTTTCAACCTTATCTGTCTAGAAGACAAAAGGCCTCTTTTTTAAAAAGGTTGCCCTCATATAGTTATCCTCACACCCCATTCTCTTGAATCATATTAGCTCTTAAAATGGATCCGGCATTATGAAGTCTATCCCAAGGGTCTAGTGATCAGACCAGCACCCAATATCCCTGGGGTTGAAACAATGGTTTTATACAAAAGGATCATGCTTTAATGATGACCTGATTGATCATTAACTGCCTTCTCAATGCTGCTAGGAATAAATTACTCTAGCTGGTATGTGTTTTCCCTAACAGGCCTGGAGACCATTGCCCCCTAACTCTATTCCTATCCCCAGACTGTATCTATCAGAACCTAGAGTCTGTTTTCTAGAGATCTTACTTAGCCTAAGAATTTACATGGACTTAATTCGTGAATGTCCAGACCTGTGTTAGAGTCAGAAGATGAGATAGGCTTTAATCCCACGGATTTTACTGCCTGTTGGGGAAAAAAGACATACACAAGAATTAAAGAGCAATTCAAAACCTGTGGGATTAAGGGATTTTGTGGTGGGATTTAAGGGCTATGGGGGTTTAGAGAATGGGGCTCCATGGGTGTGGACTCTAGTTATCAGGGTGTGATCAGTTCCATTGGTTTGGGGAACTTGGTTGGGACCTTGCTGGATGGGCACTATTTGATTAAGCAAAACAGAGCAGCAAGGGCATGGCAGGCCTGAGAAACTCTGTGAATGAGCCTGGAATGTTCCCTCAGGGGACCATGAGGAGACCACTGGGCTTGAAGCCCAGGCTTGAGTTGGGAAATCATGGGAAACAAGGCTGAGTAGGTAGGGTGGGGTCAGACTGTGAAAGACCTTTGGAAACCAAGCAGATGAGTTTGGACTCTAAAGCTCTGCCTGGTGTGGCCACAGCCATAGATCTAAATGTGTGCCCTGGAGTAGGAGTTGGCGCCAGCTCAAAGGCTGAGGGAGGAGCTAGGGAGGGGCAGGGCCATGACTGCAACTTAATCTTCCTCACACCCAAGCAAGTGGGCTTTCTGCACCAGAGGCAGAGCCATTGAGAGACATCCCTGACTCACTGTCCACAGGTCTGCTCCACTGTTGCCCGGGAGCCACTCCTTAGGCTAAAGCAAGGCAACTCCAGATGGCCTTTTCAAATGAAATTGTGTTAAGGAGAGAGGTGACACATTAACCCATTAACACATGAACATTAAGTGGTTTATATATCTGAGCGGTGGGAAAGTCATTCCTGGGGAGATGAGATGGAGACCTGTGGAAGCCCTGATTGCAACTAGGGTCAGTAAGCTTGAAAGGAGCTCTGGGTGCATGAGATCTATAGTGGAGAGGGAGGAGGGGAACCCAAGGCTGTGAGAGCCATGTGACATAGCATGCCTGTGGTTACATAGCCCATTAATGGCAAAATTGTCTGAGCAGACTTTTTCCAAACTTTCCTACCCAAGGGCCCCAAACTATTGAATTGTACGCTTTACAACTCGAAGGACACAGTCTCATCAAATTTCTCTGAAGTAGGACATTTTATCTTAAGTGTGAAAGCTGCAATCTACTGCCTAAATGTATTTTAATTGATTTATCAGTGAACAAAATGAAAGCCCCTGGAAGATGAGCCTGGATTGGGCAGTGGCTTTGATTCCTGCGATGGGGCCTGTCAGCTTTAGCAGGCAGGCCCTGTCCCTATGGGACCTGCGTGTGGACAGGTCAGAACTTGAACTATCAGGATCTTAGCCCAAGTGCTGGAAGGGAAATCCATCACCTGCAGCATGTTCATTTGCCTACTGTCCCCAGTCTCCTCCCCCTCCTTGGTTCAAATCTAAGCCTTGTGTTCTGGGAGAAAGTTGTTGAACTCGCTCAGTAGTTAGCTCTGGCCTCAGCCTTTGGGTGGCTGTGCAGATCCCTGGGTGGAATGGAGACAGCGTGGGTCCCATGAGGTTCTGAAGACTGGGCATGGATTGGTGGAGGCCATGCCCAAGAACTCCCCAGCTTTTCCTCCCCCGGCACACTCAGCCTGCAGCCCCTCATTCCACTCCACGTTTAGCCTTCCAGCCTAGTGCTGCCCTCCCCCTCACCTCTTAGTGGCTGAAAACAAAAGAGCCAAGGAAGCACTCCAGGCCAGAGAGCCTCCCCAGCAGCCTAAACACCTCATTCTTGTCCCAATAGCCTACAGACAGAGACAATATAGAAAGAACAAAGCATGCTGTCCTCCAGCTTGGGTGGCAAGGTACATAAAGCACTATGAACTTTCAGGTTTCAGTAGTGAGCCTTCATTCACCCCACCCCCCTGCCTGTACAGGAGGGGGCCTCTCCAGATTACAGTGCCTGTAGTGACGAAACCACAGCAGGTAGTGCCCTGGGCAGGCTGGCTGGGCGGGGCAGCCGGCAGGGTGAGGCCCAGATTCCCCAGGCTGATAAGGCAGGCTGTAAACACCCAGCGAGGGGAGGGGGCAGAGGGCAGGCGACCAGATGGCAGGAGAAGGAGGGAACCGGAGGCCCGGCCTAGCCGCAGGAAGTGGGGCTTGATGTGGAAACATCCTGTCCAGTGGGGGCTAGACCAGTGGCCATCAGCGATCACTCCCTCCACTGCAGAGGCAAGCTCAGCACAAGGTGGGGCTGCCTGGGCTCCTGGCCAAGAACTTGGTTCCTGACGTCTCTAAAGGATGAGATCAATGGGTCTCTATTATAGGTGATTCTCCCACTTAGTACTGCTCCAAGGAAATCAGGACTAAGCTACCCCCCATGGAGAAAGGCAGCAGTAGAGCCCTGGCCAGTGTAACTGGATAGTTAGAGCATCTGCCCATGCACCGAAGGGTCAGGGGTTCGATTCCAGGGCATGTCCATGAGTGAGTTGCAGGTTTGACCCCCAGCCCTGGTTCGGGCACGTGAGGGATGCAACCAATCTCTCTCTCTCTCACTCTCTCTCTCTCTCTCTCTCTCTCTCTCTCTTCTCCCACTTTCACTCTCTCTAAAAATCAATGGAAAATATATCCTCAAGTGGGGATTAACAAAAAACAACAAAAAGAAAAGCAGCAGTAGAATTGTCTGAGAGAATTTGACTGCCACAGGAGGGTTCTGGTCATCACAAGCAGTGAGGAGCATTGACTGGAACATCTGATTGCGTCCAGGGCTGCCTGCAGCCCTCCGAGAACTATATAGCTGACATGCCATTCTATTCCATCTTGCAGTACTTCTATAATTAGCATCTCAGAGCTGATAGAGCCTTTTGCAAGGGATCACCAAACTCATCTGCTTTACTCTCCACATGGGGACACTGGGATCCAGAGAGGGGCCTGGCCACACTCCTGGCAGACCTTAGTTAAAGCCTAGAGCATTTTCCACTGCCTACCCTGTTGCTTTAGGTCCTGCTGCCAACCCTCACGCATAGGGCTGGCCCTGCCTTGCACAATTGCTAAACCTCAGCAGTTATCCTTGCGTAGGGTTATGGCAAGGCTCATAGGAGGAGAGAGCCCCAGAGACATAATTCAGAAGACCTGGAGTCTGGCCTGAGCTGCTTCGTCATGTCAACTTGTGTGTGGCCTTGAGTGAGCTGCTACCCTTCTTTGGGTCTTGTTTTTTGTCTTTGTTTTTTATTACAGCTTTATTAGATATAGTTCAATAGCATATAATTCACCCAATTAAAGTACACGATTCAGTGGCTTTTAGTATAGTCACAGAGTTGTATATTCATCACCACAATCCATTTTAGAATATTTTTATCACCCCATAAAGAAACTATACCCATTAGCAGTCACTCCCCATTTCCCTACAACCTCTGGGCCTCAGTTTTGAAGAGCTGTTTGCTATAGAGGTGTGTGTTGTTTTTTTGATGGGGTGGGGGAACCCCAGTCATAGTCTTCAGGCAGATGGGCTAACCCAGTGGTCGGCAAACTCATTAGTCAACAGAGCCAAATATCAACAGTACAACAATTGAAATTCCTTTTTTGAGAGCCGAAAACCGACTTCTGCGCATGGGCCACGAAGTTTCAATCGCACTGTACGTTTCAATCGCACAGATATTTTGTGGAAGAGCCACACTCAAGGGGCCAAAGAGCCGCATGTGGCTCGTGAGCCGCAGTTTGCCGACCACTGGGCTAACCCAGCTTACTAAGAACTTAGATATGAAAAGACCCCACCATAGAGAAGAATAGAGTGGACCCAGTGGTAAGCCCTTGATGTGCTCAGGTCTGAATTTCCATAAATATTTGAATGAGCAGGTGAACCAACACCCTGAGATAAGAACTCAGACTTACATATATGTCAGCCGAAAGCAAGTGTATATTTATGGGGCAGGGACTATGCCATGGCCACTCTGGAGCCAGGAACTCTCTGGAAACAGTAGGCCCTTGAGGTATAGGAATCACATCGGTTTCCTTCATACCAGAGCTGGAAGCCTCCTGCTCCACAATACCCTTCCTCCACAGCGGGCCACAGGGGCTCAACTTGTCACCATTTGGGTACAGACTTGGCCCAGGAAATTCGAATTTGCTTATCATATGGAGCTTTGGTTGAGATTGAGGCCCCAAGGGGGATGGGACATCGCTTGGGAAGCTTTTGTCAAGGGACATCATATGGACTCTGAGCCTTCAAAGTTGGGTGTTGTGAGCAACACCTGAACTATGGGTCAGAACAAATGCTCACCAGCATGGGGCAGTGAGAAAAGCATGGACTTTGAGATGACGGTTACATAGGCCTGGGTTTGAGTTCTGCCGCCGTTCTTTTTATTTTCTTTTTTTAAATTGATTTCAGAGAAGAAGGGAAAGGGAGAGAGAGATGGAAACATTAATTATAAAAGAGAATCATTGATTGGCTGCCTCCTGCACACCCCACACTGGGGATCAAGCCCGCAACCCGGTATATGCCCTGACTGGGAATCGAACTGTGACCTCCTGGTTCCTAGGTCGACGTTTAACCACTGAGCGACGTTGGCTGGATTCTGCCGTCATTCTTAATGGACAGTGTGACCTTGATCATGTTTACCTAATCTTTTCTGAGCCTCACTTCTGTATCTTAAATAGAACTATTAAGGCAGGATTATTACCAAAAGATATTTCACTGAAAACAAAGTTCAAAGAGCAAAATATTTGGAAATAAACCTGGGTTCAAACCCCAGCTCTGCCACTGACCAACTACTTTGTTGTAAGAATTAAAGGACAGAGCCCACATAGTAAAGTGCCTGGCATGACACCAGTCCCACAGCTCGTACCCAATAAATGTAAGTCCCTCTGCTCCACCCTGTCACCCTATAATTTTTACTGTTTGGCCCCCTTCTCCAGAAGCAGAGGGAAGAGCTTGAAGTGATATCAGAAGGCGCAAAAGAAAATCTTGCTCATGTTTAAACAAGTACATACGCTTGCCCCTCCGTCCCTCCCTCAACGGGCCTATGGCAGAGGCCACAGTGGCCATACCTGCCATCCCTGGCTCAGCACTAGCTCAATGGGTGCCAACCTTGAAAGCACTTGCCTTCTTGAGTTGGCACTGATCTCAAGTGCTTCCACCCCCTCCACCTCGTCTAGATGTGCTTTCTTTCTCTTTTTTCTCTTAAACTTTATTTATTATTATTTTTTCAATCCTCACCTGAGGCCATGCTTAGAGAGAGGAGGGTGGAGAGAGAGAGAGAAGTTAGAAAGAAATATCAATTGGTTGCCTTCCACACATGCCCCGACTAGGGATTGAATCTGCAACCCAGGTACTTGCCATGACCTGTGCCATGACCCATGCCGTGACCCGGAATCAAACCGGTAACCTTTCAGTACACAGGGTGAGGTTCCATCTGAGCTAGAGGTGCTTTGCAAACACGTGCCACCAACTGAGTTGGGCTTGTAACCAAATCTTGGCCTTTGGTTTGCACTGCAGATGTTGGGAGGAGTTGGCAGGAACCAAGGTGCGCATCCAGATGTTATCTCTGAGGCTTCCTTGACTTCCTGAATACTAGCTGTGAAGCAGTATTTACTACAACTTCCAGGGGTAGAGAAACAGGATTGTGTGGAGCAGACACTCCTCTTGGAGGCTATAGAGCCCTATCAGTGGGGCACTGGGTCCTATTTGCCCTGAGGGATTGTGGAGGGAGTAGGGAAAGGGAAAGTGGGATTCTGCTGTTTTGACAGGAGGCCTGGCTGGGCAGGGCTCTTGGCTAAAGGCACAAGAGGATGACCTCTCAGAGAGGTATCAAGACCATCTTCCCATCTATATTTTTTGTTGGCCCACCCAGAACCATCATTTCTAGGGGGGGGGGTCCCCTTAGCTTCTCTCACTACTTGAAGCTCATGGAACAATATTACCACAGGGGGACCAAGATGATGCCCACTACTAGGCCCCCATCTCAGGCATCAAGGCTTCTAGAACCATCATCATGGATTTCTAACCTGTCCACAGGAGGACTGGCAACTGGGCAGAGGTCCAGGGCCTTGAGCTGCTACTGCTCCTCTGACCCAATGTCTTGGGAAGGCCTGGCAGAGCCAGTCACCTGCCCAGGGTTCCTCACAGGCACACGGCCCCACTGCTAGGATCCCCACCTTGCAAGGGCATCTGGGAGATATTTATAAGTGGAAGCCATCACACCAAATCAGCCTCAGCTATAGAGTGTGATAAATAGCTTTCCGTTCCATCACCCAGAAAATGTCACAAGTGTTTTTTAAAAATATTTTTTTTTATTGAATTCAGAGAGGAAGGGAGAGGGAGGGAGAGAGAAAAACACCAATGATGAGAGAATCATCAATCAGCTGCCTCCTGCATGCCCCCCACTAGGGACCAAGCCCACATCCCAGGCATGTGCCCTGACCGGGAATCGAACCCTGGCCTCCTGGTTCATAGGTCGACGCTCAACCACTGAGCCATGCTGGCCGGGCAATGCCACAAGTGTTGACCCATATATAATACTTTGTTCTCCGTTGTTGCCTCTGTCCATTGATTCTAGGAGCAGAATTATGCAAACTTATGAAGTAATATTGATTTCAGTGTCACCTGCTCCTCCAAATTAACCCCCATTGCTGATTACTTTCCTCAGGCTGTTGCTTCTACCTGCCCTGCCCTTCCATTCAAAGCTACCCAGGGCTGGTCATCAGCCCAGATGGACAGACCTCAGCAGTCACTGTCTAGTCTCTTACCCAGTCTTCTAAGGCCAGGCTCACTCTGTCCCCAAGGTGATAGCTAGGCAAGGTGATGGACTCACCTTTACTCACCTGCTATCAGGAGAGGGTTTTGGAAACAGTCCCAACTCCCTCCCAGGTCCCCGCTTCCCCAGCCCAAACAGGCTGGCCGAAGAGCTGCTGGGGGGCATCCTCTAGTGTAGACAGCTGTCTCCTCAGCCTTCCTGTGCAGGATCCTCCCCACTCTCCCTAAAGGCTCCTCCCCTCCCTGTACTCTCTGACCTGTGTGGGGCAAGGGCGGGGCTGGGAGGGCCAGCGGGCCCTGAAGGGGAAACTGCTGAAACCCCTGGGACAGGAAGTGGCAGAGAGGGGCTGTTTCCTCTGGCAGAGCAGGGGTGTGGTGAGAGCTGGCCCGACCTCCCGCCTGTTCCCGCCTGTCGCTGTGGGCCCTGGGAGGCAGGGAAGAGCTGAGAGCCCTTTCCCAGTCTCTACCACTACAAAGAAAATGGAGGCTCTTGGCCCACCAGATTGGAGGGGAGCTCTCTCAGAGGAGGTCATCTTCCTTTTGAAGGGAGAGGAATTCTGAGAGAAGGGCAGACTCGTCAGCCAAAAGGAAGGGTGGAGCAGGGCAGGTGAGTATGGAATCAGGAGGCCCACACTGGCAGCAGAAAACCATAGCTGGGCAGGCGAACCTTCTGTAAGCTCTCCTTGTGAGACAAAATGATCAGGACCGTGCCTGCTCTAAACTGTGTGAGTTATAAATGCCACAGATTGCTGACTCTAGAAAGGACCTGAGACCATCCAGTCCAATCACCTCGTTGTGCAGTTTAGGAAACAAGAGGCCCACAGAACAGAAGTGACTTGCTCAAGGTCACACCATTGGCAGGGCCAAGACTTTTTTCCTGACGAGAAGTTGCCAAGTTTGTATTTGGAGTTTCACACCCCTCTCCAGGCACCTCTGAACTCTCTGTGACATTCTTCTCAGAAGTGAACTTGATTAATCTATTCACTGAAGGGGAGTGAAAGCCTTTAGTCCAGGACTCAGCAAGCTTTTCCTTCGAAGGACCAGGTAGTAAATATTTTTAGCCTTTGTAGCCCACACAAACTCTGCCACAACAAGTTAACTTATAATGCAAAAGCAGCCACAGACAATGTGTAAATAAATGAGCATATTGGGGGGGAAAAGAATATTTATGTAATACTTTAAACAATAAAGAAATTTAAAAAAAAATATTCAGGCCCTTAAAAAAAAATGAGCATAGCTGTGTTCCAATAAAACTTTACTTGTGGCCCAGCCTGTGTGGCTCAGTGGTCGAATGTTGACCTATGAACCAGGAGGTCACGGATCGATTCCCAGTTGGGGCACATGCCCAGGATGCAGGCTCGATCCCCAGTGTGGGACGTGCAGGAGGCAGCTGATTAATGATTCTCTCTCATTAATGTTTCTATCTCTCTCTTCCTCTCCCTTCCTCTCTGAAATCAATAAAATATAGTTTTTAAAGACTTTATTTGTGGACACTGGAATTTGAGCTTCAGTATAATTCTCATGTGGCATGAAATATTCTTCTTTTGATTTTCCCCCCAATCTTAAAAAGTGCAAAAAACCATTCTTAGCTAATGGGCCATACAAAAACAGACTGGATTTGGGATGTAGACCATAGTTTTTGACCCCTAAGTTTATCTAAGAAGTCAGGCTAAGGTGTTAGGAGGAGGAACAGGAGGGGGAGAGAATGTACTAGGTGGGGGGGGGGGGAAGCAGGTAAGGCATTTGCTTCAAATCTTGAACACTGCGTGGGAACTGGAGCCACAGACATTGGGGAAGGACACACCAGGCGTAGGGGACAGTGTGAACAAAGGCATGGAGGTGGGGAAGTCTCTGTGAAAGTTCAATGTGTTCTGCACATGCGTGGCCTCATTGTTATTTGCCAGCCCTGGGTCATTGGCGGCTGTTTGTCCTCACCAGAGGAAAGGGTTGGCTTGATTGAGGATGCCGAGAGACAATGAGGAGGGGAGGAAGAAAGGTCTTCTGGAAGTCACAGCCACTAGCTGTGTGACCTTCAGCAAGTCACTTCTCCCTCGAGAACTTGGTGTCCACGAGAACTTGGTGTCCACGGTTGGATGATAGGAGGGATAGATGCGATTATCTTTGAGGTCCCTTTTACCTTTGATATCCTGGGGCTCTGGGTCAAGGAGAGGCTTTCAGCAGTGTGGGGTGGGGGGAGGAGCCACCCTGGGAGCTCATGGTGACATCACAGCTGAGGCTGCCCTCCCTGTCTGCCCATCACCTCCCCCCCCGACTCCGCTCCCCCCAGCAATAGGCCATCTTTCCACCTCGTCCTTTCTGGCATTTTCCCCCTGGATGTGGCCAGGGGTGGAGGGGACATTTGGATGGGCCCCAGAAGCCAGCAGCAAACTTGAACCCAGCCTGGCCCCTCCTGCCTGGGGGAGTCCCAGATCTGAGCAAGGAGCCTCCGCCTTAATTTCTAGGACATGAGCTGGCAAGAGCCTTGACAAAGAACACTGTCCCTTCAATAAAAGTTATCTCACTTTAATGTCCTGTGTTGCTGAGTCACAGATTACCCCAGTTTCTAAAAAACCCAGTAACCGATTTAATTAGTCTCTGGTCAGTGTTTTTGTTCTCTCCCTCCCTCCCCACCCTGTCCCCAAGGAAGAAAGCCAGCTTTACTGGGGCTGAGGTGGGGGATGCGAGGCGTGTGCCATTCGAAGCCCTCTTTTCATTCAGCGCATGCAGCTTGCTCCCATAGTGTTCTGTCCAGATTGCCAGCCTCACCAGGCCAGACCTGCTCCTTTGGCCACTGAATTCCTGTTGAGGCCCCTCTTGCAGTGTGCGTGCGTGCGTGCATGCGTGTGTGTGTGTGTGTGTGTGTGTGTGTGTGTGTGTGTGTTTAGCAAAATGACTCCCTGGGTCCTCTGTTTTCCACCTTTAATCCTGGGTTTTTTGAGATAATCCCAACTTCAAAACATCTAAGCTGAACTCATCTTCTTGCCATATTTCCTGGCTCAGTCACTTCATATCTCAAAATTCTTACAGTAAAAACAGATTATACGCCTTGGAGTTGATTCAACTACTGTATTACCACATACTTTGACATGTTTCTCCTTGGGCCGGCTCTGAGATTCCCCTCCTGGATTCCAGCTGCCTCACCTGATCTCCTTCCATCCCCTCCACTCAGACATCAAGCCAAACCAATCTTCTTAAAGAACTGCTTGCTTTGTGCCCCTCCCTCGCTCAAGAATCCACCGTAACTCCCAGTTGCTTTCCATATTTTCACATTCTGCTGCCTGGTGGACCTTGGGCCTGTGCACTTCTTCAGCTCATTTCCCTGACTCCCCAGCCAGTCCTTCCTACCCATAGTCAAGCTGGTTTCCTCTCTCTGCCATAAGTTTGATGGTTGTTGGTTATATCTTCCCTCTGTTTTCATTTCATCCCACCATTTGCCATTTCCCTGTCTTCCTGTCCTTCTAGGTAAAGACATGCTGACTACTTAATGAGTGACCATGGCCAAAAAGACACAAATCAGGCCAGGAAATTGAAAAACATGTTTGGGGCATAACAGAGAGTTTTCACCTACAGTAACTCACTGCCTTTTACGACCATGCCTTGAGCTGGGTAGGCGTCCCCATTTGACAGGAGAGGAAGTGGATCTGCCTAAACCCCAAGGCAAAGCTGGACGGTTTTGCTGAAATTCCCATGCCTTTAGGATCTGCTGGGACTTCTGGGGTTCCCCATACTGGGGTTCAGTAGCTGCCCCGGACATGGCTTTGCCTCCTTTCCTGCAGTGTGCTTTCCCTGTCACTAGCTTGTCCTTCACAGAAAAGTTTAGTGCCCTTCTGCCTCCTCCCTGTCCCTGGAGCACTGGGGAGGAGGATGTGGTGGCCGCAGGCACCTCCAGGGGGTGCTCTTTGGGCTGTCTCACGCAAAGCCCCTGGCAGTCAGGGCAGCTGGGGAAATAGGTTCCCTTTGTCAGTCACCCTCCCCAGGCCCCTCCTCCCCTGTTGGGCTTCTGTGCTCTTCTTGCCACATAACCACAACCCAAAGGGCTGGGGTGGGGTGAAGGTGGTAAGGACGAGGGACTTGGAGCATTCCTCCAACCACAGCAGCCTGCCCCTCCCTGTGGGGCCCCCAATGCAGGCGAAGAGCCAGCCCCTTCCACACCAACAGCTAGAAGCCTCCACCCCCATCCTGTCTATGTTCTGGAGCCAATGGGGGGACTTCTGGGGGGCTTCATGGGGTGCCCAGTTCCCCCTTACTCTCTGACGGTCACCTGAAACTCATCATCCCGGATGAGTGTTTTTTTTTAATTTTCGAAGTGCTTTCCCACCACCATCTTCATTCACCCGAGACTTCCTGGCAAGCATCTGCTAAGCCTGAATTACCTTCAGCCCTTACCCACTCTAAGGATGACAAGATACCACAGAAAGATGGCTGACTTTTCCAGTGTCACACATTTGGGGGGGTGGGGATGCAGCCAGGAGAAGGCTTCCGTGCTCCTCCTAGACCTGGGCAGCGTACACCACATAGTGTGGGTGGGCTGCTGGATGTCCTGGAGAAAGATGAGGGGACATCTCTCTACCTGTGGTCTGCTATCTCCTTCAGCCCTAACTGCTCCTCCACTGGGACAGCTTAGGGCCTGGGAAGGTAGGGACAAAACTGGAGCTGAGAAAGGGCTGAGAGCAGAGCAGCTGGAGAAGGGCGTCGGGTCTGCCTCACCACCAGAGTTGTGACAAGCCCTACGCTGGAAGCAGGCAGTGACCGAGGGTCAAGGAAGGAAACTGGGTTTCTTATAAATAAGCACAGAGAAACCCCAACCAACAGAGCTTGCAAAACATTTATTTTTTTTCTCTCCCTCTTTCTGATTTCATCTCAAATGGAGGGGGTGGTGGAAAGAAAGGAAGAGAGGAGAAGGAGCTGACAAAATAGCTGTGGCTCAGGCCCCTTCGCCGGGCATTTGCTCAAGGAGAGTTCAGCTGGCGATGTGAGTCAAGGCTGAGTGGGAACCCCATGGAAGGGTTCCCTCTGCTCCATCCATGGCTAGAGATTGGATCCCTGACTCTGGCCCTCTGCCTCTTAAATATGTGCCACTAGTCATGTGATACAGCATGCAAATTTGCTGCTGGATGACTATTGGGAGGGTGCTGTTTTTCAGTGGAGGGTACAGCTGTTCCTGGGGTAGTTTCCATTTTGTTTGTGGTTGTGGGGGAGGAGTGCTGAGGCAGTGGGAAATGGCATGAAGGAAATTGTCACTTCCTTTCCAGAGAATTCCAGAAAGGTTTCATGGAGGACCGGGTATTTTAGGAGTGAGAGCTGGCTCAGAGGGGACAAGGAACTGGAGGAGAAGTCTGCTTTGTGGCCCAGCTGACCATCTGGCCCCCATGTTTCCTGGCGTGTGTGAAAATGCCACGGGTGTTACTAGCAGTTCGGTGAGAGCCATTGGCTCAGCTGAACGGGTGTAGATTTAAACTCACTCCACGGAGACTGTGGACGTGGCTTTCACACAGGGGCCGTTTCCTGTAGAGGAGGCCCAGATGGGTGGGTGCTGAGCACTGCTTGACGTGTCCCAGTGACAAGCCCAGAAAGGGTCTTTACGTCTGTAACACCGCACAGTTGTGGTGACGCAGGAGCGGCCCAAACCACTTCTATTTTGCTATTTTGGTTTTGAAATGCAGTCCGAACCACAGAGAGCCAGAGGTGTGCATTTGCAGGCCTGGGCCTTGGGCGCCCTCCCTCCTGTGGCTCACACACACCCACGCAGTGCCCAGGGCCATAGTCTCTCACAGAGGCTTTGCTTTTAGCCTAAGTAGGACTGGCCCTGGGAGCCAGGGATCCTGCAGTGGCCTCCAAGGGAGTCAAGGGGGTGGAGCTCTTAACACCCTGGGAGCTGAATTGACTGAAACAGTGATGGGAATTCACCACCGGTTACTAAGGGTTCCCAGGTGCCTCAATTCCTTGAGTTCAGTGCCTATGTGCACGCCCCCCCCCCCCAGCCCCCTACTCGCTGGCAAGACAGTGCCCAGGGCTCTGGTCCATTGAATCTGCATCTCAGTGTCTCAGTGCCTCTCTGAGGACCCTGGTGAGGGGAGCCCCTGGTGTGGGCCTCTCTGGTCTCCAGCAGGGCGGGCCTTCTGTGATGGTGGCTTCTTTGGTTTCAGGTTCCTGGGAGAGGGAGGTTATTTTGAGGGACTTGGGGAGGCGGTTCAGTTCAGTCCTCCGCCGGGGAGAGTGAGTGAGCATGCAAATGAGCCCCTCTCCACCTCTCACTTTCAAATCCTCAAACATCTAAGGGGAGAGAAATGAAAGTTTCTGGACTGGAAGGTTCCATGGTAGTGGGGGTGGGGGGAGAGTGATCTAAGCCTCGGCCAACAGAGTAGGACAGATGGGGCAGCTACTTGCCCCCTACACCCTTCACCTTAGCTTCAGGCTGGAGCTCAGGCAGAAGGAGACACCAGTATGAGCTGTGGGTGATGTGTGCAGCCTCCCAATACTCACAGGCCTGGGCCAGCAGGATCTGTACCAACCAAGTCCTTCATTTAGAGACTTATACATCTGGACACAAGGAAGACAACTGGATTAGTCTCTTTCTTTTCTTTCAAACCTCCCCTCCTTGTACTGCCTTCCCCTCTCCCACCTCCACCCTAGCGGAGTGGACCTTGGGGGGCTCACCCCAGGAACCCATGGGCCACATACATATTCTGCAGATATTCTCTCCCTGGAAAGCATAGGGGGTAGTGGTGGTAGCAGCCCACACCCCTCTTCACCACAGCCTCTTTGAGCCACCATGAGCTGGGGGACAACTAATGACTGAGCTTGCTGCCCTGATGGCCTTTGACACACAGAGGCTCTCACCCACGTGTCCCCATAATTAGGACACATGGGCATGCCCTGCACACATACATATCTACCATGTTTGCACACATGCAGCCAACTCTTGTTGTAAATTACAATGCAAAAATATACAGATATTGTACACATAGAGTGCACACATTCCTCTCATTTTTATATAAGCCAGAGGATATGACACTCACACCACACCCGGTGTACAAATAGATATATTTTATTGCCTAGAAAACATAGCTCACTTGTACGGAATGACCAGTACCATTCATTCATTCATTCATTCATTCATACGTTCATTCCACAAACAGGAATTGAGTGTCTGCTCCATGCCAAGCACAGTGCAAGGTTGCTAAAGTGTCATCAATGATCAACACAGTTGTCCCTGCCTTCAAGGAAGCCACTGACTAATGGGGGAGGTAAGGAAGGCACACAGAGGTTCCACAGGCTGAGATAAGGGGCATTGAGCTCGCAAACATGAAGAGAAGCCAAAGGGATGAGCAAACCTGAAGGCCCACGTCGGTGGGAAGGCCTCAGGCCCTTGGCGGGGAGAGGGAACAGACACAGGAGTTGTTCAGAAGTTTCGTGTTTAGACAAAGTGGGATTAGGTGAAAGTGATAGCCTTTCATTTGATTAGTTTGAGAAAGCTTTCTGGGGACAGACAGCCGGCCTGGCCTGTGGGAGGCCTGGAGCTGCGGAATGTGGGCCTTGGGCACTCTGGGTGGGGGAGACAGACCTTCCAAGCATAAATGGCCCTGGGAGGCTTCTCGGGCCACAGGAGACCGGGTCACATACAGGATCTGGTGGGGGTGGTGGGGAGAGGGAGGGGTGGAGCTCAAGCAGGGACCCTGGTTTGCCAGTGCTTCCTCTGCCCTGCCAGGCACCAGTCTCTCATGCACCCGAAGGGAAACTCAAACCTGACAGCTTGAGTTGAGTGACTTCTCAGAGTTTTTTGTTTTTTTTTTGGCGGGGGGGTGGGTGGAAAGGTGTGGGGATGAGACTGGGGGTGGGGAGAGGGCGGAGCCAGCCCTGTGGGCTAACGGAAAGGAAGTGGGAGAGGCCTGGGTGTCTCCTGTGGGGGAGAGCGGTCATCAGGGAGGTCATCCGTGGTCCCCCACCCTTCCCTCCCCTTTGCCCCTCTCTGAAGTTCCTCATTTCTTTCCTTCTAGGAGAAGGTTTTGCCACCCTTGGCACTGCCAAAGGAGTCACTCCCACTATGGTGCGTGGCCCCAGTTCTTCAGGCGCTCATGGTTGAACCAGGCTGTTTTAGAGACCCAGCACACGCACACACAATGTCACTAAAAACAGAACACTGAGGGCCAAAGATGTAGCACCTTCAAGTGGAGAAGGCCAACTGTTCAGGTCTGGTGGAGCAGAGCAGATGGACAGGAGGGACGTGGGAGCAGGAGCGAGCCTCTGAAAGGCAGGCATGGGTGGGACCGCAGACAACAAGTACAAGCATAGCAAGCACAGGAAACAATTGGAGGCCCCAGTGCCATGTGAATGCCTGAGGTACAGACTGTGAGGCATTCAAGGAGAGGAGAGACGTGCGAACTACAGCAGACAGATTTCCTGGAAAGGGAGGGCCCCCGAACCGGCCCTGGAGGATGGGCCAGGTTCCTTGGGCCCCTCCCCCAGCCAGGGCTCTCCTCACAAGTTCCCAGGGTGACAGTTCAGTCTTGAAACTGAAAGCAAAGCTGAACCAAGAACACAAGCCCACAACCAGCACAGAGGCTATCGGGGTGGTGGTGGGGTGGTGATGAGTGGGCAGATCTTGGGGCCCACCTGTCCCTGTCCCCAGGCTCTTTGGAGGCATGGCTATGTCTGAGTCCCATCCCCACAAGCAGGGTCAGGCGAACTACACAAACCTCACAGCAAGACATTTCTTCCTCTGTAGATTCTGACCTTCAGAGCTAAGTGACCCCCACTCCCAAGGTAAACTGAGCCAGGCAGCATCTGGAAGAGCACCCTTTACACCCATGTGTCCTGACCCATACCCCTCGCACAAGAGTCTTACCTGAGCCAAAGGAATTTTTGGCCTTTTTCATGCCATTGCCCCAGCCACAAAGCCCTGATTTTCCCTGTGGCCACACCCTGGGGACTAATGTGCAGGGTGGAGAGAGATCAAAGTCCCTCTCTCTGTCACCTCCAGAGGAGTGGGGGAGGGGAGGGAGGGAGGCTGCCTAACTTCAGCGCCAGCTCAGGTGCAAATGCTGGTGACTTAGATGGGCACTGAGGCTTGGCCCCTTCTCACTGGAGGTGACTCAGTTACCTTCCTTTCTTTCGTTACCTGCCTCCTTTCTTCTCCTTCCCCCTTCTTCTCCCATTGCCATCCCCTTTTAGCCATCCCCTCCTGGCAGTCTGCCCTGGCATGGCAGGGTCCCTCTGATTGGCCAGCTGTCCTGGGAACAGAGCTCAAGGAAGGTAATTTACTCAGTGCCCCCACCTCTCCCTTCTCTCTAGGTCACTCCTGCGGTCGGCCCAGCCCAGCATGCAGCCTTGAACTTGGCTTAGGCCACCACATACTCCAGCTCTCTACACCCTATTCTCCTGTGGCTTGAGTGTAGGCTCTAAGCTCCAAGGTACCTGAGCAGCATCTCTTCATCAAGAAAACCCCGCGGCTCCAGAGGGCCCTGCGGATTCTGCTGTCAGCTCTGAGAAGACAGCATGGCTATAACCCTGCAGCCCAGTGACCTGATCTTCGAGTTTGCAAGCAACGGGATGGATGATATACACCAGGTACAGCCCCGAGAGCATGGAGCCCAGTCAGCCAGTGCAGACGATCAGATAGACACAGACAGGCAGGCAGACAGCCAGTGAGCCAGCTGGTTGGCCGGCTAGCCAGTCAGCAAATATTGATCAAGCACCTACTAGGTTCAGGGCACTAGGCCCACTTGTCAGCCAGACTGTGCCAGCTAGCCACTCATGAAGCCAGTCAGTAATCATGGGGTGGTCATTTAGTGAGCTGGTTGCCCACGTGCAATTACAGGGCACATGCAGTCACTAAGTCAGCCAAGCAGCTGCTAAGTACACCAGCTGAGCTGTTGGCTAGTCAGCAACGTGGGCTGAATGCACAGTTGTGAACTGACCTGCCTATGCTTTTTCAGCCACTTCCCATCACCCCAGGGTCACAGTGACAAAGTTGCTGGGACAACCACATAGCAGGAGTGAGCACTGCCAGCTGGAACCGCAGGGCAGAGTCCAACCCCTGGCATCTTCAGGCTCACGGCTCTAGCCTGGTTGATGAACCCTTCCATAACCATCTTTTCAGCCTCGATTTAAAATTCAGGATACACTGGAAATGGAGACTTAAGGTTTCAGGAAGTTGGAAAATAGGACAGACTTCTTGCATTCGAGTCCCCACCACTCCGTACCTTGCCCTACAGTGGGGTTAAACCGTTTTCCGGGCACTTAGCTGTACCTATCAGATAGTGTCCTGGCACACTCGCCACCATACACTCCCCTCTTTTCACAAACTGGCAGCCAGCTACAATGGAAGGAATGGAAGAGTAGGAGCCAGGAGTCCTGGGTTCTGATCCTAGTTTGGCCACAGTGTCACCTAGGCAAGGCCTGTCCCCTACTGTATCTGGCTGCCATCTCCCCATCTTCACCAAGGGGATATCCACCTGGATCATCTCTAAGGGCACTTCAGCCTAATTCTGATGCCCTCTATCCTAAATCCTTGTGAAGATGGAAAACTTTGTGCAATCTCTAGCGCACTATGAAAGGCTGCCCCCTGCCGAAACCAGTTTGGCTCAGTGGATAGAGCGTCGGCCTGCGGACTCAAGGGTCCCAGGTTCGATTTCGGTCAAGGGCATGTACCTTGGTTGCGGGCACATACCCAGTAGGGTGTGTGCGAGAGGCAGCTGATCGATGTTTCTCTCTCATCGATGTTTCTAACTCTCTATCCCTCTCTCTTCCTCTCTGTAAAAAATCAATAAAATATATTAAAAAAAGAAAGGCTGCCCCCTAGTGGACTTTTAGTATATTAAACTTTCTGTCCAGTGGGGCCTTACCCAAGTTGCTCAGTTTTATTGAACAACCCTGAAGTGCCTAGAGGAGAAAGCAAGAAACTCTAACCTTACCTGGGTTCTCAATGCTACAAGTCATTTTTTACTTGTTTCTAGTCTGCTCAGCAGCTGTTTCTGTTCTTCATAGAGGCTGTTCATGGACACTCCCAACCCCATACCTTCCAACCCCACACACGCCTTTGCACCCTCAGCAGACAGCCTCTCCTCCAGTCCACAGAGAAGCTCAAAGGCAAGGAAGCCCTAGGTTTCCTTCCATCCCCCATTTTGTTGACAACTTCACTGTTCTTTTTTAAAAAATATATATTTTTATTGATTTCAGAGAGAAAGGGAGAGGGAGAGAAAGACATCAATGATGAGAATCATTGATCGGCTGCCTCCTACATGCCCCCCACAGGCATGTGTCCTTGACTGGAATCAAACTTGGGACCCTTCAGTCCGCATGCTGATGCTCTATCCACTGAGCCAAACCAGCTAGGGCGACAACATCACTGTTCTTATTTCCTTTTCACTGGCCTGGGAGAAAGAAGTGTCCCTGTCCCTTCCAAGAGTAATCCTGGCCCTGTACTTACTCTCCTTTCTCCTACTTCCCTCAAACCATTGATCAACTCCTCTCTTTCTCTTTATGTATTTCAGATCTCCCAGACCTTCCTTCTCAACTTAGAACATAGGCAGGTCTCCCCAATCCTAAAAGAAAACCTCACATGCCTCTCTTCCTCCCAAATACCACCTTCTTTGTGCCTTTCTTCTCCCCAGCGTAGGCTCCACCCTCTGTGTTTACTTTCTCACCTCCTTTCTCTCACTCATTTTAGGAAACAATTTTTTAAAATACTAGAGGCCCAGTGCATGAAAATTCATGCATTGGAGGGGGGAGGTCCCTCAGTTTGGCCTTCCCCCTCTCACAGTAAGGGAGCCCTCAGGGGCAGGAGGCAACCTGGTGATCAGGGGAAGGCATCACCCCATCACACTTCTGCTGCTGCCACTGCCTGCAGTGCAAGCCTCGGCCAGCCCTGGTTACCTGAGCCTTAGGTAGCTGCCATCCAAGGCTTGCCTGCACCTCAGGCCGCCCTAGGCACCTGGGCAGCTGCCATCTAGGCTTTCCTGTGCCTCGGGCTGGCCCTGGGCGGCTGGGGCCTGAGGGGACTGGGGGACTCCAGAGGCAGGCGCACGGAGCAGCCAGGTCCACCTGGGGGCGGGCCCGGCCTTGCCACGCGCCTGCCGCCCTGGCGGGGCTGAGGGGACTGGGCGCCGCCATCTTGTGGCTGTGGGCACTGCCATCTTTGTGATGGCATGAAGGTCAATTAGCATATTCCCTCTTTATTAGATAGTATCGTTTTATTGAGAGAGAATCATTGATCAGCTGCCTCTTGCATGCCCCACACTGGGAATGGAGCCCACAACCCAGGCATGTGCCTTACTGGGAATCGAACCATGATCTCCCTATTCATAGGTCAACACTCAACCACTGAGCTACACCAGCTGGGCAGGAAACATTTTTTATTGCAAAAAATGTTTGTATCATGAATACAAAAAAGTGCATAAATCACATACATATGTGTTTATCTATTTAAAGAATAACTATAAAATAAACACCCATGAACTCACCACCCAGGTTGAGAAATAAAATATTGCCAGTCTCCTAGAAGCTCCTGATACATAAAACAATAAGAACCTACACCATGCCTTGTTCTAATTGCTTTAGGCATATTGATTTGTTTAAATAACCCTATGGGGTCAGTAATATGATCATCCAAATTTTATAAATGAGAAAACCAATGCACAGAAAAGCTAGGTAACTTGTCCAAGGTCACCCTGCTAGTAAATAGTAGAGCTTGGTTTCATACCCAGGCAGTCTGGCTCTAGACCAGCACAATCCAATAGAATATTCTGAGATGTTAGAAGTATTCTATATTTGTGTTATTCAGTATGGGGCCACTAGTTCCATGTGGCTATGGAGCACTTGAACTATGGCCAGCACAACTGAAGAACTGATCTTTTATCTTGAAAAACTTGCATTTGTATTTAAATAGTCACCTGTGGCTAGTGACTACCATATTGCACAGACAGCTCTTAACTTTATGGCCTTAGTCACTACACCCCACTGCCTGCCTCACTCTGTCCTCTCTGCGATCCATTGTAATGTGCCTTGGGACTCCAGCACTCTCCTGAAACTGGATTAGCCTGGGTGACTGCCCAGTAGCCAAACCCAAAAGCATTTTATTAACTTTTGTTCTTCTGGAACCTTCAGACACATTAGGCAGAACTGAGTATTCTCATTCTTTTTCCATGAAGAAAGAATTAACTAATAGTCCCATGAAAGAAAATTTGAAAAATACAGAAAATTATAAAGAATGGGGGGGGGGAATCATCCAAAGTCCCACAACTTAAATATAATCATTATGAACATTCTGGTATATTTCCTTCCAAACATAATTAAAAAAAAAAAAAAAAAACAGTTGCAAAAAACAACAACAACAAACACCAAACAGTTTCTATCACACTCCTTTTTTATTTAGCTTTGTTTGGTTTTAGAACACCTATGTCTTCCAGGGATCAAATTCTTATCCTGATCATTTTTTTCCACTCCAAGGGATTTAGCGACCCCCTGTTGAGTTCTTGGACACATATTTTTTACTCCCTGAGCGGTATCTCCATTTTAAATATCTCTAGGGTACCTCAAACTAACCATATTCAGACACTGCCCCCCCTTATATTTCTCCAAAAACCTGTTCCTCCTCCTCCTCCTGGTACCCCCTTAACATGAACAGTGTCCCCATGCACCCATTGAATCAAACTGGAAATTGACTGAGCCCTTACCTTTCTTCCTCTCTAATGCCTCTGTTCTTTCATCTTCATTGCCACAGACTGATCCCTAAGATGTCCACAATCTGAGCCCCTAACCCTGGGTACCCAACCCTGACTGTAGGCTGAGTCCTTCCCCTGACTATAGATCGAGCCTCTCGCCCTTGCCATTGACTAATCCTTTCCCGACCCTGCCCATGGATTAACCCATAACTACAGCCAATGAAAGCTGTCTGCCCTTGGTTGAATGCAGGTGGTACAGAGCTAGCCCATCGCTATTAATTAAAAATTCATCATCTAGTGAGGTCAGACCCAAAGCAATGTTGTCTAATACAAAGGACAGCTCTTGAGGGTTCTAAGAATTTGGAATTGCAAGAAGGGCCAGATTCTGGTAGGAGGACTTCCTGGAAGAGGTGGGTGGGTCATGAACCAGATCCCTCTCTTCTCCACAGCTGGAAGACCCCTCAGTATTCCCCGCTGTGATCGTGGAGCAGGTACCCTACCCCGAATTACTGCATCTGTATTCAGGACTGGAGCTAGAAGACGGTCACAACGGCATCATAACGGACAGGACCTTGTGCATGACACAGGATCAGATCCTGGAGGGCAGTTTCATGCTGGCAGGTCTGTCCCCTTCCTGGGCAGGGAAGTTGTGGAGGACAAAGGGGTCTGTCTTCAGGGAACAGTAGCCCACACACAATGGCTTATAGTGACACATACAGCAAAGGCAAGGCCCCCAACAGTTGGAAATTAGATGGGGCAGTTAGGACAAACAAAAGGTAGTACAACTTCATAGAGGAGGAAGTCATGTAAATAGATTCATGATCTTTTTTTAAAACATTTTTATTGATTTCAGAGAGGAAGGGAGAGGGAGAGATAGAAACATCAATGATGAGAGAGAACCATTGATAAACTGCCTCCTGCACACCCCCTACTGGGGATCAAGTCTGCAACCCAGGCATGTGCCCTGACCAGGAATCGAACTGTGACCTCCTGGTTCATAGGTTGATGCTCAACCACTGAGCCATGCTGGTCAAGTGGATTCATGATCTTTTGAGATGGAGGAGGACAATGAGGAGTGGAGATAGCTGGGGTGGGTGTAGAGAGAAGGTGGAGGACTAGGCTGGGAGGTGCATGGTCCCTCTCTGGCTACCCTTTGGCTCCTTTGCACTATTCTCTGGGCTGGCCCTGGTTATAGCTGTACCCCCAATCTTGTACCCTAAGAGAACTTTTTTTCTCCCCTCTTACCATGGAACCTGAAACCAGATGAAAATGAAGCAACCTCACAAACCATGCCAACCACTGAAGTCTTGCTCAATGTTGAGTCTCCCAACAACATCCTGGATGAGAAGCAGATCTGTAAGTATGAACCTCAGTGCCTTTACTCAAGGCAACACAAATGGTATTTAAAAAGATCACGTCTAGCCCTAGCTGGTTTGGCTCAGTGAATAGAGCGTCAACCTGCAGACCGAAGGGTCCTGGGTTCAATTCTGGTCAAGGGCATGTACCTCGGTTGCAGGCTCCTCCCTGGGCCGGGCCCTGGTCAGGGTGCATGCAGGAGGCAACCAATTGATGTGTTTCTCCCACGTTGATGTTTCTCTCTGTCTTTCCTTCTCTCCTACTCTCTCTAAAAATCAATGGAAAAATATATTCAGGTGAGGATTAAAAACAAAACAGAAAATAAATAAATAAAAAGATCATGTGTTGGATTCTCAGAAACATGTGCATGCAGGCATATGTACCCACCCCCACCAACATACACATAAACTTATTCTTGAGCTGTGACTGGAATGGGAGGGGGCTGGAGGGCACCACAGACAAGGAAAAGTGTCCAAGGTGACTTTCCCCCCATTTTTTTTGTTTTGTTGTTGTTGTTGTTGATCCTCACCAGAGGATATTTTTCTTTTTTTACCAGAGGATATTTTTCCATTGATTTTTAGAGAGTGGAAGGGAGGGGGAAAGACACAGAGAGAAAGAAACATTTATGTGAGAGAGACACATGGATTGGTTGCCTCCTGCCCACACCCCAACCCAGGCCAGGGATCAAGCCTGCAACTGAGGTACGTGCCCTTGACCAGAATTGAACCTGGGACCCTTCATTCCGAGGGCCGACGCTCTATCCACTGAGCCAAACCAGCTAGGGCTCCCCCAATTTTTAAATTGTGATAAAATACACATAAAATTGATGACCTTAACCATTTTTCAGTGTACTGCTCACTGGTATTATGTTCATTTGTATTGTTGTGCAGCCATCATCACCATCCATCTCCAGAACTCTTCATCTTGAAAACCGGAAACTTTCTACCCATTACACAACTCCCCCTCCACCTCCCCCCAGCCCCTGGCAACTACCATTCTACTTTCTGTCTATGAATTTGACTAGTCTAGATACTTCAGATAAGTGGAATTTTATAGTATTTGTCTTTCAGATACTGGCTTCTTTATTTCTTTTTTAAAAAATATTTTTTTATTGACTTCAGAGGAAGGGAGAGGGAGAGATAGAACATCAGTGATGAGAGAGAACCACTGATCCGCTGCCTCCTGCACAACTTCTACCAGGGATCGAGCCCGCAGCCCAGGCATGTGCCCTGACCAAGAATTGAACCGTGACCTCCTGGTTCATAGGTCAACGCTCAACTACTGAACCACGCCAGCCAGGCAATACTGATTATTTCACTGAGCAGAATGTCCTCAAGGCCTGCCCATGTTGTAGCATGTGTCAGAATCTACTTCCTTTTTATGGTTGAGTACTATTGGCCAGGGTCACTTTTCAGTGCCCCCTCTCTCTTGCTGGGCTCCCAGGAAGACTACGCAGGGTGTGGCTTATTTTATAATATACAGGGTTCGGTACCTTCTCGTCCCTTTCCTGATCTTGGAGGTTGGCCATCCTTCCCCAGAAGGCCCCCAAGGCAAGCTTTTCCTCAAGGACTCCCTCAGGCATTTGCCCTGACTCCACAGGAGGACTCCTGGACCTAACTTCCCCTTCCCAAGGGGGCTCTGGGAGACAGCACGGCAAAGAAAGCACTGAAGCTGCAAGTTAAGAGTCCCAGCATTTCTAATCCCGACTCTGTCACTAATATTCATTCAGGATTCAACAGACAGTTACAGAGTGGCTACATGTACCAGGCATCATCTTACTGTGTGACCTTGGGCATGTGCCCTGCCATGTCTGGGTCTGTTTCCTCATCAGGAAAGCAGAGGAATCGGGCTAAAGGGTTTCTAAGGCCCCCTTCAGTTGTAGAAATAAGTGAATGACTAAATCAAGGTGGCCCTTTATCCTGGGTATCGCCTGGAACTTGCCAACAGCAGTGGGCTCGAAATGTGGCTCATGCCCACAGGTCTACAGATGTTTGTTCTCCTCATGGTATGAGACACATGAGGTGTTTTCAGGTGTCTCCCGTGTTTGGGGCTCAGGGGAACAGCACCTCTGCTCTTTCCCTGGGAGCCCATCATTCTCTGGAGCGCTGGGAGAGCACGCTCCTACCCTGCACTGGCCTTTCTTTTGTAGTCAGCACCTCCGAAATGCTTCCGGACTCAGACCCTGCTCCAGCCACCACTCTGCCCAACTACCTGTTTCCTGTCTCTGAGCCCAATGCCCTGAACAGCGCTGGTAACACTGGTGACCAGGAGGGGCATTCCCTGGAGGAGCAGGTCTCCAAAGAGGAAAGTGCCAAGAAGACTGGGAAATCAAAGAAGAGAAGTAAGAGAGAGAGAAAGAAGAGAGTGTGTGTGTGTGTGTGCGTGTGTGTGTGTGTGTGTGTGTGTGTGTGTGTGAGAGAGAGAGAGAGAGAGAGAGAGAGAGAGAGAGAGAGAGAGAGAGAGACTGACTTCAAGGAGCGGGTGGGAGGAGAGGGGCAGTCAGGGAAAACATAGGGTTGAATGTGTGGAGGCCCACAGACACATTAAGAAGACAGCTCTCTGGTATGGCAGTGGTGGATGAAAAGGCCTCCCTTACATAAAGTAAAACCTGGTCCGCCCATAGCCAGACATCTCCCAGCCCATTCCTGTCTGCCCGGCATAGATGTAAACTCTTCCAGAAGTGCCGATGATCCCAATGGATAAAATCCTAAGCTGGGTGTTCAAACACCAGGCCTGGCCCCCATGGCCAGTCCCTGGCCCCCTGGGGGCCTCTGCTGCGTGCTTTGTGTTCTTATCTTCCTTCTGAGAGCTCATGGAGCCAAGACCATATATGGGAGAGGACTTTGGGCTTTCCCAAGCCCTGTGTTATTGATTTACTTGGGTGATGGCTGGTTGAGACTGCCTTGTCATCATGGCAACCAAAACCCCAGTGTTGCACTGTCACACCTTTAGGCTGCCTTTTCATTTCAAAAATTAGCCTAGGTGGATTCTAAAGGTGACTCATTGCCCCACATCGTACTGCTGTTCTGGGGCCTGAAAATGAGGGCGGCCCATTGGGCAGGTGCACGTACCTGGGAGCTGTGGCCAAGGAGAACCATCCTGGGCTCTCCCTTGTCTGCCTTGTCACACCCAACTTGATAAGCTCTAGGCCCTCCTTGGGAGCTCGGCCTGCAGCACTTGCCGTGGTCTCAGCCTCACCCTGCTCTCCCCTTCTCCTCAGTCCGGAAGACAAAGGGCAACCGCAGTACCTCACCTGTCACTGACCCCAGCATCCCCATTCGGAAGAAATCTAAGGATGGCAAAGGTATGGCTGGTAGTCAGGGGAGCAGGGGTGGGAAGGGAGCCAGGGTGCCTGGGCCACCCCTCACCACCTGGTCCTCTTCAGGCAACACCATCTATTTGTGGGAGTTCCTCCTGGCACTTCTGCAAGACAGGAACACCTGCCCCAAGTACATCAAGTGGACCCAGCGAGAGAAAGGCATCTTCAAGCTGGTGGACTCCAAAGCTGTGTCAAAGCTCTGGGGGAAGCAGAAGAACAAGCCTGACATGAACTACGAGACAATGGGGAGGGCTCTAAGGTAGGAGCTGCTGGGGGTCCCTGCCCTGGAGGAGTCACCACGCTCTTCCTCATGTGCAAGGAGGCCCTCCTGCTATAGGGTCTCCTAACGTTCCCATCTGCTTGCCCTAAGCCACTCCCCAGACCCCCTCTGGAAGGAACAATTCCCTTCCTCTTGCAGCTCTGTCCTAGCCTTTTCTTTCTTGATAGGAGAAGAGCATTTTATGGCATCCCATCCCCAAGACGTTCTTCCTTTTAAAAAAAATGTATTTTTATTGATTTCAGAGAGGGAGAGAGAGATAGAAACATCAATGATGAGAGAGAATCATTGATTGGCTGCCTCCTGCAGGCCCCACACTGGGGATCGAGCCCACAACCTGGGCATGTGCCCTTGACCAGAATCGAACCCAGGACCCTTCAGTCCGCAGGCCGATGCTCTATCCACTGAGTCAAACCAGCTAGGGCAAGAAGGTCTTCCTTCACATTCTTCAAGCCAGAGAGCTAGGGAGACGGGCCAGAGTTACCCACAGCTGGTAGACTGGAAGACTGCTGAACCCCCCATCATCCATCCATCCTCTCTTGTTCTTCACTCACCCCCTGTCCTCTGCTCCAACGCAGGGTGGAGGTTGGCATTTGAAACCCCTTTTTATGGACGCCTTGAGTCCTCAGGAGATCTCAGAAATTTTATAAAAGTCTTCCAAGTCCAAGTGTTGGCCTTCCAACTACCCATGTCCTTGAGCTCCCATCTGCCTCCTGGCCAGGTTCCTCCTCAGGTTTGCCCTGCCCTGAGGGTGGTATGCCCCTGGCTAACTCTTCAACCCTTTTCCCCAGATATTACTACCAAAGGGGCATCCTTGCCAAAGTGGAAGGGCAGAGGCTCGTGTACCAGTTTAAAGAGATGCCCAAGGATTTAGTGGTGATTGAAGATGAGGACGAGAAAAGCGAAGTGGCAGAGCCATCCCCTAAGGCCTCCACCTCCGCCAGCACTACCCGGCGAGCCAGCTCCAGGGTCTCATCCAGAGCCGCTCCCCAGGGCAAGGGCAGTCCTCCCTGGGAGAAGCCGAAGGTTCAGCATGTCGGTCTGCAGTCATCTGCAAGTCTGGAATTGGGCCTGTCTCCAGATGAGGAGATTCCCACTACCTCCACCGTGCTGGTCTCTCCACCAGAGGGCCAGGCCAAACTCACCAAAGCTGTGAGGTAAGGGCACCCAAGTTGTCATGAGTCTTCCCATAGTTCCTCATGTTGTGAGGAGCAGTCTTCAACTTCTTGCCAAGCTCTGCTGTGGGTCTAACCTCATGGGACCCTCGCAGGACCCCTGAGAAGCCAGTAGAGCACTTGGTCAAGAAAGGAAAAGCAATTTGCCTGAGGTCACACACCAAAGTGATGGCAAAGCCAGCCCTTGACCAGGGGGACTTGTGTCGCCAGCTGGGGCTGTTCCTGTTACCCCAGAGGGCTCCCCAAACAACCAGCAGGGGCCTCCACATCTGGGCCTCTCTCCCTAAGCCTCCACCCCTCCAAAAAAGAGGCAACAGAGAATGTTACAGGGACACCCGTCTGCTTTCCTCAGGCCCTCCAGGCCCACATGGAAAGCTCTTGATACCTCTTGCCCATGCAAAGTGCTTCCAATTTCCCCTGAAAAGGTTGGGCTTTGTCTGAGTTGCGTGTACTAGTACGTAGCTCTCACTCTGCTGGCATGAGTCACTGAGATGCGCTTGTAAGGAGAGAAGGTGGTAGAGTGGAGCAGCGAGGACACGGGCTCTGGAGTCAGAAAGCCTAGACGAGAGTCCCTCCTACTAGCTGTGTGACCTAGGGCAAGTGACATAACCTCTCTGTGCCCCAGTTTCCTCAAGCTGTAAGATCGAATTATTAATCTTATTCAACTCGTGGGCTATTTTGTTTTGTTTTGTTTGTTTTTTATTGATTTCAGAAAGGAAGGAGAGCAAGGGAGAGTAACCTCAATGATGAGAGAGAATCATTGATCAGCTGTCTCCTGTAGGATCTGGGGGATCGAGCCCGAAACCCGGGCATGTGCCCTGACTGGGAATCAAACCCTGACCTCCTGGTTCATAGATCGACACTCATCCACTGAGCCACGGTGGCCAGGCAGCCGATGGGCTATTTTGAAGATAGAGGGAAATAGCGAATGTCAATCATTTTTAGTGTCCCTGACTAAGTACTCAATCAATGTTAACTGAAACAAAAACAAAACACTTTTGACTCCTTTCCTCCTGTGCCCTCCTTTCTAGCCAGTTGGGAGGTACCTCTTGCCTTAACCAAATCTGTTTTCTGTTTCTTCTCAGTGCTTCTTCAGTGCCCGGCAACATCCACCTAGGAGTGGCCCCTGTGGGGTCAGCCTCGGCCTTGACCCTGCAGACAATCCCCCTGACTACAGTGCTCACCAATGGCCCTCCTGTCAGTACTACTGCTTCAACCCAGCTCGTTCTCCAGAGTGTTCCACCTGCTTCGACCTTCAAGGACACCTTCACTTTGCAGGCCTCTTTCCCCCTGAATGCCAGCTTCCAAGAGAGCCAGGTGGCAGCACCGGGGACTCCACTGATTCTCAGTGGCCTCCCCCAACTTCTGGCTGGGGCCAACCGTTCGACCAATCCAACGGCAGCCTCTGTTGCAGGGGCTGGAGTAGCAGGGCCCAGCTCGCAGCCCCCGGGGACTGTCATTGCTGCCTTCATCAGGACTTCCAGTGCCACAGCAGCCCCTGGGGTCAAGGATGGGTCACTGAGACCCAACTCATATGTGCAGGGCATGGTGACTGGGGCCCCCATGGAGGGGCTGCTGGTTCCTGAAGAGACCCTGAGGGAGCTTCTGAGGGATCAGGCTCACCTTCAGCCACTTCCAACCCATGTGGTTTCAAGGGGCTCCCACAATCTGAGTCTTCTGGGAAACCAAACTTTCTCTCCTCCCAGCCGCCCCACTGTTGGGCTGACCCCGGTGGCTGAACTTGAGCTCTCCTCAGGCTCAGGGTCCCTGTTTATGGCTGAGCCTAGTGTGACCACATCTGGGACCCTACTGACTAGATCCCCAACCCCAGCCCCCTTCCCATTCAACCCCACTTCGCTCATTAAAATGGAGCCCCACAACATATAAACAGAGGGGTTGGGGAAGTGTGACCCACCAGGCAAAGCTGAGCAGCATTTTCATATGGACTGCCTCTAGCAGACTGACAAGTAGCTTGCCTGCCCTTACATTTTGGTGGAATGTCAATATACCAGACTTCCCCATCCCTCACCTCTGCCTGAGGTCACATGACCAAGCCATGCCCAGTTTGAGCATTCCTGGCATCAGACCATGGCCCTCAAGAGCACTAGGGGATATGCTCTTGCCAGGGAAATGGGCTGGTGCAGTGATGAAGGTATAACCTCCTGAGAAGTTGGTGGCCAGGGCGGGTGCAGGGGCTTCATGGGAAGATCCATGTTTGCCTGGCTGTATTTCACCATCCATGTTCCCTCAGCGGGGAAGTGACTATCCCATATGTGAATATCTCAGTATGTATTTGTGTGTACTCATGGGACTGTATCTTCATTTCTTTGGAGAGGATGAGGGTGAGGTCTTCAAGAACATGTGTCTCCGCGCACACATCAGCCACAGAGATGAGGATTTGTTTTAAGGAAAAACATTCCCTAGTCCCCTTTGTACAAACCAAGACTCGTTTGTTCTGAGACTATGGGGGTGCAGGTTGGGTCCCCCAAATCTGGAGAGATGTCACAGAGCTGGAGTAGGTCAGGAGAGAAGAGCTCCCATTGGTGTATGCGTTGGAGCAAATGCAGTTCTAAGGGACAGGAGAAGGTCACATGGGATAAAAGCATAAAGAGAGGGAACTCAGCCCTGGGGAGCAGCCCCCCAGTCTAGACTGAGGCCTTCTCCCTGGACTTGGCCTCATGGCCCACCAGTCACTTGCCAGCATGCTTGGAACCTTGACCGCTGTGTTGAAAGGTTAGACAGGGGTAGAGTGCCCCTCCAGGGTTAGACCCAGTGGAGTCCCCAGGCAGAGTTGAATTAATTGAATGTTTGTACCGAGGGCTGGGGCTGTAAGACCAGGCTTTGTGCCTGGCCTACACCCCGAATTCTGGGTTCCCTCTTGATTAATTTCCCTCCTGATATTTTCCTGCTGTCAGGCATGGTGGGGATAGTTGTGTTAGCAATGTCAATTGGATCTGCCTCCATCACTGCTCATATGTGCCTGCCGCGCAGCCAGCCAGTCTTCTACTCATCTCGTAAGTTTGCCAACCCACCCGCCCCCACCGTGGCTACAGCAGACGTTCACATGGACTGTCGCCCCTCTTCTCCAACTTTCACTCCTGACCCTGATTCCTTTTTCCCCAAGGAGACGGGAGCCAGTAGATGTGAGCCCCCATGGCACTTCTGTCTCTACATGGCTTCTTGCTTCCCTCTTTCCTCTTTCTAAATGGCAACTGATTCTTAAAGTCAACTCCTCCGCCTAGGGCCTGGATCTCCTCCCCCTCCCTTCTTTGCATTAGCTTGCCTCTCTCCTGCCAAATGTGGAGGGCAAAGCTAAGACATGTCAGCCTTGGAAACAATTGTTATCTGGTGAATTTGGTTAATGTGAATCAGTGCCTCAGGACCTTTGCTATGTCCTCGGTGCAAAACCATCCACTTGATCTAACTACCTCCCCAGGTTGCTCTTCTTGCTCTCCTTCCGGTCACTGCCAAGCCCACTATCATCCTCTCTCACTTTCTTCTTGTTTTCCCCTGGGGGGTGGGGGAACTATATACGGTTGTGCAGGTGTATTTATTACACATCTCCAGCACTTGGCATTAAAGTGCCTTTTTTAAAAAAATAAATCAGTTTATTATGACAATTTCCTGATGGTGGAAAGTAAAGCATTTTGAGAAAGTTTCTTTTTTTTCTTTTTATTTATTTTTTGTATAAAGACACTGCATGGGTTAGGGGTGGCCCTGTCTCACTCACCAACTCCATAGAACTCATCATCTGAAGGTCACTGATATCTTCATGGTGACATCAAATGTGTTCACATTTCTTGGCCCCTGTGAGCCCTCACAGCATGTCACACTACTTCCCATCACCTTCCGTACTAGCCGGGCTCAACTATGCCCTCTGTCGCCCGTTCTCTGTGCAATGCTGGCTCCGGATCTACCACTTTTGGTATAGGTGTCCCCAAGGGTCTCATCCATCCTCTTGGCTCTGAATCAGCATTTTGGGGATGAGTCCAACATCTAGAGCCACAGCCCCCACGTTTCTCCTCAGCTCCTGGCTCACATGCCCAGGGGTCTGTTTGGACATTTCCACCTAGATGCCTGCCAGGTCCTCAAAGGCAGTCCCTCTCCCAAAAGTCAATTTTGAAAGTTCCCACATATGCACACAAAACCTTTCCAAGAAAAAAAAAAAACTGTCATGACTTGCCTATTTCTGTTCATGGTGCCACCATCTTTCTGACTTTCTATATTTGACATTTCAGAGCCATCTGAAGGCTGCCTTCACTTGACCCTGTCCCTTCCCCCATCTCCTGAAGTCCAGTGCCATTTAACACGTCTCTCAAATCGGACCTTTCTTCCACATTCCCAGAGCCTCAGACTACCCAGAGCTTAATCCCCTCCCTCCCCAGACACATCCAGAGCTCCACTGTGACCTGCATTGTCCCCTCCAATCTGCCAGGGCACCAATTCTGATCTGCTAGAAAGCTTTCAGGGGCTCCTCATTGCCTACAGGGTGAGACTCAGGATAACCTCTTATCCATTCTGGGCAGCTGGGCATTAACCTTTTTATTTGCTGACTCATGAGGCAGTCCGGGGGTCCTGGAGGAGGGGTGAGGGGGGCACTTTAAGACTCAGGGCAGTAGCTCCAAAAGTATTTTGAGCGTAGCATCAGCCCTGTCTTCAGACAAGGTCCCAAGTCCTTGACCTTCCAGCAAGGTCCTTAACCATCGGGTCCCATCTGACTTCCCATTTTTCACATTGCTTCCCCCACCCCAATGTATTGCTCCAGCCAAACTGATACACTCGCTGGCCTTTGGACAAGTTAAAGTTTCCCACTTCTGTGTTCTTGCTTTACCTGGTTCTACTTAACCAGAATGCTCCTCCCATCCCGCTAGTACCAACGGAATACTATCCATCCTTCGAAACTCAGTTCCTGGAAGCTGCCTTCCCACAGTTCTTTTTTGGAAACTTGTAGCAATTGCCACTTTTTTTGGCAACTGATCACAAACAGCCTGTGACATCTCCTTTGTTATAATCACAAACTGTTACTTCAATCTTCAATGACCTGGACTTATTTCGTCACCCCAATTAGTGTGTTACTTTCTGAGGGGAGGGGGGCTGTAGCACCCACAGAGCAGGGCACACTACATAAGAAGCATTTAGTGAGCATCAGCAAACGGTTACTGATTGAGCTGGTGAGTGATGGGGACCAAACTTTGAGGTAGCTAATGCTGACCTCCCCTTTGCACAGGCACTCACCCCAGGTGCTCCACTGCCCAGGGCCCGCACTCCCTGGCTCAGTGCCCTCATGGCCTCCCCACCCCCAGCCTCTACACCCAAGAGTTGTTACTACTTTGAATGTCCTCTACCCCTAAAGAAACTTCCCTGTCAGTTTCTTTCCTAACTCAAAGTGTTAAATTAGCTAATATGATAAACTAACCTGTGCTGATATAGTTATGGGAGAGGGCTAGAGGAGAACCAGAAGACCCGTTTCTTTTAACCAGGGTTGTGTGGCAACAACATCCCTGCCTATGTGATAGTTTAATGGAGTCCAGAGACTCGCTCCTCGCCCCCAGCAGCTGATGTATTACTCCCCACTTTGGGCTCCCATAGCACTTTGTATATACCTCTTACTGTAGCACTTAGCACATGTAGGTCCTTAGTTATATGTTTGTTTCCCCTCCAATAGACTGTGAGCTCCTCAAGGACAGGGACTGTGTGTTAGTCACTGATGTATCCCCAGCGCCTAGCACAGTGCCTGGCACACAGTAGGTGCTCAATAAATGTTTATTGAAAGAATGAATGAGTCCTGTATATAACCATGGGGATTGCAGCCTTATGCTGTGGCAGGCAAGAGGGGAGGGAGGACAACCCATACTTGGGGGCTACCACAGCTTTTTTACTTCTCATATAACACTGTAGGCATCTGCTTTCTTTGCCTGGGTCTGTGGCCACAAGGAGCCCAAGGCTGCTTCCAGCTGTGCCTTGCTGTCACCAGTGTTGTGGGCAACTCTGAACTCCTGCCCTTAGCTGCTGCCCCTTCCTGGGACAGCCTCATGCTCATTTCCTCATTCCGGAGTGGGACTGAGTGACAGAAAAGTCAAGTCCAGTGGGAGGGGCAGGACAAGAAGTTATTCTCACGAACATAGGTCTTTCTGACCCCATCACATATTTTTAAATATGCCACTGCCTCCAGCTCCAAAATTGCTGGATTTGAGGCGAGTGAGCTTATTCCTCTCCAGGCAGCTCCCAGGGCTGGGAGGCCCAGGCAGTTGCAGCCTCCCAGAGCCTCGTCCCTGGCACGCTGGACGTGGGGGCCAAAGTCCAGCAGAGGGCGCTGTCCAGCCGCGCACAGTGGGCTGGTGGCCCCTAGGAACCCAGGGAAGGAGAGGCTGAAGGAGCGGGGCCTGCGGCTCCCGGCAGAGACGGTCAGGGCTGGCATCTTTTGGTCTCTATGTCTTGACCCTGCGCCCCCAACTATCCCCGTGTGACTCTGACCCCCCGCCAAGGCCTTCCGTGGATCTGTTGCTTCGAACTTTCCCCGGCTCCCGTCCCCTCCCTCCACTTCCCAAGGGAAATGCAGCGCTTGATCGGTGGAATGCCTTCCTCCCATTGGCTGGCCGTGCCATGGCCCTGCCCCTGGCGCCCCCTCCCCCCAGCCTCCCTGATGAGCAGGTGAGCACAGGCGGGCCCAGCAGCCCAGCTGCCACGCTCTCCGGGCCGGGGTGCGAGTGTTTCCGAGGCCTTCGACCCAGCCGCAGGGCACCTGGCCTGGCTCACCTCCCCTCCATAGCCTGCCTTTAACTACACTTTCACGCGGCGCCGCTTTCTACCTTAAAATCGGACAGCGATCAGGGTAGGGAGCCCGCTACATCGGTTTGGCAGCGGAGGGCCCCGACTGCCCGCTGCATGAGCCCGGGGATGTATCTGCGCCCAGCGGCCCAACGCTGCAGGCTAGCCAGCGCCCCCCCCCCCCGCCCCCCGTGGAAATCCGTGGTCTAGGGGAACACGTGGAGGCCCGGCCCGTCGCGGCGTGCAGAAAGCCAGAGCACTGCACGCCCCCCACCCCCCGCAACCTCCCCCCTCCACGGCTAAGAAGGCAGACCCTATCCTCCCTCCCTCACACACACACACACACACACACACACACACACACACCATGCGCGGGTACATGTTAGGGTAGAACACAATAGAAATACCTAACGAGCTTCCCCCGTTGGAGATTAGAATAAGGATGGGGCAGGGGTTTACTACCCAATCCGTCCCCACCCCATCCAGCCACCCAAATAGGGATACAGACATAGCGGATCGTCCTTTTCTCCCAGAATACGGACCCTTGAATAGGACCTCCATTTCAACCCCTCACCCCAAAGAGGAACAGTCTGGTAAGAACGTCATTAACTGTAGGTTCATGACCTGAGTCCTGTGGGAGGAACTAACTTCGAGCTGAAAAGCCATGTTTACTCAGTATGACTCTCTTCCCTAGTCGGTAAATTGAGCCCCCATTTGGCAGATGGAGCAACTAAGGCTCGGAAACATTAGGTTCTCACCCAAGGTTAACCAACCTAGGTGGTAAGTGGTGGAGCTGGCCTTTCCCCCTAGACCAGTGGTCGGCAAACTCATTAGTCAACAGAGCCAAATATCAACAGTACAACGATTGAAATTTCTTTTGAGAGGCAAATTTTTTAAACTTCTAATGCCACTTCTTCAAAATAGACTCGCCCAGGCCATGGTATTTTGTGGAAGAGCCACACTCAAGGGGCCAAAGAGCCGCATGTGGCTCGCGAGCCGCAGTTTGCCGACCACAGCCCTAGACCACACTGAAAGGATTAGGAGGTCATTTCATAAGAGGCCACCGTCTTTGCCCCAATTTCCACCAGGGATGCAGATTTCATATCATCGTCCATACCTCCTGCTCTGATCTTCCTAACCTGGGCTGAAGGGCAGAGAGAGGACTCAGGAAAGGTCTGGAGAAAGGAACCCAAAATTGAGAAAAGAAATAAACTGGTTCCACTTTTAACTCTGCCTCCTTTCTCCAAGGGACCAAAGGGGTGTGAGCACCCACATAACCAAACCCAAATGCCTGTAGCTGTCCATAACTCCCCAAACAACTATTCCTTTGGGTCATTCTGACTTTGCCACAGCATCTCCTTCCTATCTTAAAAGGAAATCCTTGTAGAACCCCCACCACTCTTCCTTCATCTTTTTCTTGGGGGGAATCTCAAGCAGTTACCTATTCCTCTCTCTATCTGCCCCACCTTCAACACATTTTTACCAATTTATTAAAACAAAAACAAACCACTGTCACTACCCAGTTTAAAGTTTCCCACGGTTCCGTATCACCTAAGGCAGAAGTCCAAGCTGTGCTCCTTGGCTTCCACCACTATTTTTCAGAAGTGGGGAGAAAAGTCCTAAAACCCAGGGCATCCAGGCAAGTGGAGCATCTTGCCTCCATAACAGCTGGATCTTAGGCAACCAGAACCTCGGAAGGTCTGTACTATGTGGGTGGGCAGCCAGGACACTGGCACAACAGTGAGGGCTGTGGTTAAGACTCTGCAGTCAGACGCCAATGTGGGTGGTCCAGGGCCGGAAAGAGAGGCAGGAGGCAGGTGATTTCCTTGAGTGAGAGAGGACCATTCCTCACAGCCACTCCAACCTGCCCTCCTTAGTTGAACCTTGAAGGACCCAAAACTGCAAAGCAGGATCAGGGATTTCCCCTCTGTCCTCCCCACGATGCCCATCTTCTTCAAACACGGAGAAGCCAATACAGAGAGTAAAGAGAGACAGGAGACAGAAGCCCTGACACGGGTTTTTCAGTATGCAAGTGTTTTTGACTCCACAGCCAGTTGCTTAAAATGAAACATAAAGGTCAGCCAGAATATACACCCAAATGCAAAAAAGTAAAGGCAAACAAAATAAACCACAAAATACCATGAACCCCAACAAAACAAAAAAATTAAAACCCAAAACCCCTCAACTTTATATATATATAGATATATTTTTTGTTGTTGTTTTGTTTTAAAAGGGAGAACAACTTCAAAACCAACTGGGCAGTTTGATGGGAGTGGGGAGCAGTCCTACAGAAGGGGGCTGAGACCCTCCCCCTGGGAACAAAGAACAAACACAATACAAAGAAAATAACCACCAATGCTCCTGAATGGGTCAGGAGTCTCCAGAGAACAGATTGTCCCCATCCTCAAACTGGCTTTTTTTTTTTTTTTTTTTGGTCTTTTTTTTTTGTCTTTTTTTTTTTCCATTTTCTTCTTTTGTTGTTGTTGTTTTAGCACCTGTACAATAAAACTGTACCATCTCCAACCAGAGCTGGCCGCAGCTAGGCCCTCCTGCCTTTGGATGGCACATACTCTCTACAAGGATTGTTCGGAAAAATAGCAATTGGTAGAAAAATAAGAACAAGAGTGGGAAAGACAGTTCCACACGGGGGGTGGGGGTGGGGACAGGGAAGCAGCCCAAGCTCACCCCTCTCTCCCTGAACACGCCCAGTGCTGGAGGCCGCACACTCAGCCCCGGGTCCTGCCCGGAACCAGTCTTCTGCCCTCACCTAGGAAACAGCTGAGGCCTGACTTCACATCTGGCAGTCAACCCCAGAGCCCTCTGCAGATTCCAAAGTAGAATAGGGGGCAGAGGGAGGAGGAAAAAGAGAGAGGAGGGGGTCCTGCGAGTCTGGTGATGGAGAGAGATGGGGGGAAAGGGTTGGGAGCAGAGAGGCTCAGTATCCACAGAGGGTAAGAGCACACAGGGGTGGGCGGCTGGGGGTGCAGGGGGCATAGCTGCAGGAACACACCCATATTGTGCACTCTGAGGGGAGCAGTGAAGAAAGCACGAGGAGGTGACCTCATCATTCAGACCCTCTCAACTCTCATCAACCCCTCCCCATTCCCACGATGCTGTCTCTTCCCCAGTAAACACCAATGTCAAGGTAGCAGGGCTGCTTGCTGCAAAGGGTAGGGGGCGATGAAACAGAAAAAAAACTGGGGGTAGGGGAGCACCAAAGCCTCAGGATTTACCCCCAAACCCCCAGCCCTGGGCCAGCACCAGCCACCTTCATTAGTCACAAGCGGATGGCTCGCACCCCTCTCCACCCCCTCCCCAGTAGTGGTGTGGGGGGGACCCTGGGAGTAACTTTGTCAGAGGGAGGAAGGGGGGAGCAGCTCCAGAGCTTATCAACAGAAAAACAAAAAAAGGAGGTGAAGAAAGTCCCTCAATACAAGTTATCTCAAATTATCACAGTGATACAGACTTATCAGAAACCAATGAAAAACAAATTAAATACTAATAAAATAAATACTATGGAAGACAGAAGAACACAGGGGAATGGAAGGGGCGCTCAGAGATTTAGGCTTTTCTCCTTTCTCCTCCAGACAGACCAAGGCCACCCAGGGCCCAGGTTTGGTCTTAGTCATATACAAGGAGGCCAGTCCAAGGGACCCTGGTGCCACTTCCCACCACCCCGGGGACCTCTTGTCCTCAGACGTGGAGTTTAACTTTCCACCCCCATCATCAACCACACGACAAGAACGATGACGGGGAGATGAGAACTAATTGTAACGCCCTCCTCAAAAAAAATCCAGTCACTAATGCTGGCGTTGATAAGGCGGCTTCTTGTTGGTCCGGATTATTGCCTCATTCTGCAGTCTGGTGCTGGGTGGGGGAAAACATGGGCGGTGGGGAAGGGTGAACTTGGGAGGAGAAAGAAGAAAAGGGAGGAGCTGCTTTCCCCATCAACTGTTCCAGGGGTGGAACTCCACCTCGGACCCCAGGAGCCGAAGTATCTCGGGCTCATACCGCACCAGCTCCACAGTCTCAGAGGAGCCTGGGGGGCACTCGTCCATGGCTCCGGGCCTCTCGGCAGGGGTCAGCAGCTGACTGGAGGCCACCTGCCTGTAGAACTCAGCCTTGGGCAAGGTGATAATTTCAAAGTGCGGGAACCGGGCCTGGAAGATCCTGGAGGAAAGCTTCAGCCTCTTCAGGACGTCAGTAAAGAGAAACCAGTTGCAGGGCCTGCAAAAGGCAAGGATGGGAGTTAGGAAGGGGGTGGAGGGGAAGTGGTGGGCGTGCAGGGAACACTCTGGAAGGCTCAGGAAGGCTGCCCATCTGGCTACCCACCCCCCTCACCACTAAACCAGAGGCTCCTTGGGTGTAGCTGAGGCAAACATTTTCTCCTATCCGCTCCACTGACAGGCCCAGCTTTTCAGCTAAATGGCGAGCACTCAACCCATGACTGACCTCTTCCAAAAAGTGGGAGCAGGAGGGAAAGGGCCTTCCAGAACCTAAAACTCTTAGTAGGCACCCCTAGGCTTTCACCAGCACCATGTCCCAGAATTGACCATCTGCGGGGACCAGTTCTCCTCGCCACGGACCCTTGCAGCCCCACTGGTTTCTCTTCCCTGTTTGCACTCTGGCTTCCCCTGCCTCCTTGTTCTCCAAGATCTTCCCCAACAGAGGGGGGCCATGGAGAAAGGCCGAAACTGTGGGTAATCCAAAAGGCATTTCTCTTTGGCTCTGGAATGCATTAGACAAGTTTTTTCTCCAGCGCACCGTTGTTTCTGCAGGGCCGGAGCTCACATTACAGCCAGTCTGCCTTCGCTGAGCACACCCGACTGGGTGGCAGCCTGGAGACAGCTGAGAGGGGTGCTGGAGAGACCAGTCATAGGCCAGCCGCTTGCGTGGACTAAACCAGGAAGAAACGCTGCATCCCTATGTCAGTGGTCCCTGCGTCCAGGGCTTTCCCTTCTTGTCATTCCACTGTCCCATGTCCAGCTTTCGCCACTTTTGGCCTGGACTATATTATATATTACATCAGCCTCCTAGCTGGTTTCCTTGCTGCCAAGAGTCACTTTTCTGTTCCCCAACCCTCACTGGACCCTCTGTTACTATTAGTTTTCTAAAAAAAAAAAAAAATCTGACCTGTTCACTCGTTCCCTAAACAGCTTTCAATGGACCCCCAGTACATTCAGCAAAAACAAACAAACAAACAAACAAACAAAACACAAAATCCCTTCAAATTCTTTGGTGTGACATTATGCAAGACCTTCCAAGCATCATGACCCTATTCAACCTCTTCAGGCCAATCACCACCCAACACACACGCACACACACACACACACACACACACACACACACACACAGAGAGAGTATCCCTCACCCAAGTGCCAGCCATTTGGGGAAGGACTTGCCCTGCTTTCTGAACTTCTGGAACTTGTGTGTCTCAGTGCCTTTGCAAATGCCACACCGTCCCTCCTCCTCTCCTCTCTGGCCCAGTTCAGACGCCATATTACCTTTTAAGCCTTCCACCAATGTAGCTGCTTGCTCGTCCCACCCTCCACAGTCTCTGGCACTTGGTTCACACCCCTATTATACTATTTATAATGGAGCCCATTTTGGAAAGGTGCAACTGCTTAAGACATGTTTATGGAATTGAAGGTTCTACACAGTGCCTAAAACTTCTACCAAGACCCACAATTTTTATCCCTAAAATGCAACATTTCTTCCAAATGAGTGAAAACTGTCATCTTACACAATCAGGGAATGGGGCACTCTGAGTTAAGAGAAAGGGACTATAAATACCACACACTTGGATCATTAAGGAATGGCAAACCCTGCCCAGCTAGTGTGGCTCAATGGTTGAGCATTGACCTATGAACCAGGAAGTCACGGTTTGATTCCCAATCAGGGCACATGCCTGGGTTGTGGATACGCAGGAGGCAGCTGATCAATGATTCTCTCTCACCATTGATGTTTCTATCTCTCCTTCTCCCTTCCTCTCTGGAACCAATAAAAATATATTTAAAAAAAAAAGAATGGCAAACCCCCTAGAACATTGACACTAGTGATCAGAATTCAGGTTTGTTTTGATGATGCAGAAGGCACTTCTGAACCCCACAGGGCCTCAGCAAGTCACTGTTCCACAACCCCCTACTTCTTGAAAAACAAAATTTCACATTGTGCTGCAGCTGTGGGGAAGGGCAGATTCAGAAGAGGTGCTGGAAGATGGAACATCAGGAAAACCAGCGTTACCCACACCAAGCTCTTGAACAAAAACCTCCCTGCCACCCTGCTTGCCGAGTGGCGTGCCGCCCAGGTTGCTTGCGTTCTGTCCACACCTAGAGCACACTGCCCTGGTCCTTTTACTGCCTGGGCCCAAGATCCTGTTTCAGAGAAGGAGGTGCTGAATACTTTGGAGGAATTAATTAACTGTGCAATACTATATCCCAGAGGCCCAGCCCCACCCTCAGGGATCAGCTTATGCCCAGAAGAATAAGGACCAAAAGCCCCTGAAACTTGATCCCTACCAGTGTCATCATATAGGCTATTTTTATTCTTATCTGGCCATGGGGGAAGGGATGCAAAGAAACTGTGGTGGAATGGTTGGAGTCCTCAATGGAGGGGCTCACTTGAAGGATTCCTGACCCACTGTCCACTCCTCCCTCTATCGTGGGTTTTCACTTTTAAAAAAGGATCTGATATTTTAACAATAGATATCAAAGGAAAAGTGTCCTTGAAAGTGTTTGCAAAGATGTTTGAAATGTGTGAAGAAGAGACCAGAGAGAAATACTTGGTGAAAGCTAAGAAAAAAAGGACAATTCTTCCTTCATCATCCTAACCAGCACTGCCACATGCTGCTATACGGTGAACCTGACAAGAACCGTGGCCCTGCAGGCTGTCCAACAGCCTTCTGAATCATCAAATAGAGATTAAATTGGGTTCAGTCTAATGTTAAGTGTCAGGTAAATCCTAGTCTCCGACAACGGCTGATCCCTGTTATAAAATACATGTTAATCTGAGATGACGGCACTGATGCCATCCTCTCCCCAGCATTAAGGATGTGAGAAAGCAGCCTGGGGATTACTTAAGGACCCCAGTGGCCCCATACCTACGGCAACCATATGTCCTGTCCTTTCCTAGACTCTCGATTTCAAATATTCTGTGTGGCTGTCCCTAGAAACCACAAAAATGTCCCAGAGATTCTAATAGTTCATCAATCCAAATATCTCTTAAATCATCTCTTTCACCCAGGGAATAGCACAAAACTCCTTCAGAGAGTGAATCTAGATTTGGGGTTTGGGAAATAAATAGACTCAGCATATATAGAGCTTACAGCCCAGCCTCGGTTGTGAACATAACCAATCTGGGCCGGAAAGTGAGGATGGTCTTAGTCATATATTATGTTTCTCATGTTGCAACATTTGTCTCTAGGTCTCGGCTTCCTTCTGGAGAATTCCACCCTCCAAGGAAGGCAGACCAGGGGTTGCCAGGATCCTTGCACTCAGTCCCCATTGGTCTCTCAGACACTTACCCGTGGGACACTGACACTTGGAGGTTGTAGCAAGGGAGAAGAGGCTTGTCTGAGAGCTCAAACATAAAATCATCCTTTTCGCCATCATCTCCTTCCTGATCAGAACTCCCAGGGGGATTATGTAGGAGGTCACAGGCAAACCCTTCTTTTTCATCTGTAAGGACAGCACACAGGGAATTAGGATTTAGCTAGATGCACAAAACCGAAGAACAGAAATGTTCCAACAACACAAAGGGGTATGGCCCTGGTTGATGTGGCTGGGTTGGTTGGAGCTTCATCCCATGCACAGAAAGGTCTCGGGTTCGATTCCTGGTCAGGGCACATGCCCGGATTAAGATGGGTTTGATCCCTAGCTGGGGCACAAACAGGAAGCAACTGATGGATGTTTCTCTCTCACATCAGTGTTTCTCTCTCTCCCTCTCCCTTCGTCTCTCTCTAAAAATCAATGGAAACATATCCTCGGGTGATGATTAAAAAAAAACACCCACAAAAGACAGCCCTAGCCGATTTGGCTCTGTGGTTGGAGCCTGAGGACTGAAGGTTCTGGGTTGATTCCGGTCAAGGGCATGTACCTTGGTTGCAGGCTCTATCCCTGGCCTAGTCCGGGTCAGGATGTGTACGGGAGGCAAACAGTCAATGTGTTTCTCACATCAGTGTTTCTCTCTCTGTGTCTCTCCCTCGCCCTTCTATTCTCTCTAAAAAATCAATTGAAAAATATCCTTGGGTGAGCATTAACAACAACAACAAAAAGACAAAGGGGTATGAAGGTGGGTGATTAGAAGATAAACAACAAGCATACAGACCCCTGGCTAGGGCCAAGGTTCGATAATCCCACGGCACATGAAAGTTTGAGCCCTGGAAGATAGTAATCTTTTGAGGCCAGAGATTCATTATACTACTCCACCTTTCAGTTGGAAAAAAGCAAGGTGATGTGAAGGATGAGCTGCTCCACTGCTGGAGATGAAAGTCTGAAGATACCATCACGATCAAAGGCAAGGTAAAAACACCTGTTCTTCACTTCCCCCAATGTTTTCCAAAACCACCCCAACTGCCTGCTGGAATCCCCAAAAGCCCAGAGGGGGCTTGGCCAGCTCCCTTACCCAGACATGAGTTTGGGTATGGTGTATTTCACTCTGCCCCCACCTTCTCCTGCTCCAGATTCCCTGAAGCTTAGAGGTTGGTGCCTCCCTCAGTCTGCAGCCCCTGGCCTGACGGTGAATGATAGATGATTGACACAGATAAAGACTGGCTGCTCTTCTCAGAGAGGAAAGCTTGGGCCAGAAGGTGAAGGGCTCGGGAGATGGCAGCTATCTCAGAAACTGTACACATTGTGGGGCCAGGGAAGGGAGGGAGTGGCAGCTGCCAGACGAGGGGCTGGGTCTCTCTTGAGTGCGAGCAATACCACAAAAGGTGACAATGTGCATAGGGGTGGTGCTTCTGGCTGGGTTAGGACAAAACAAGGGAAGAGAAAGATAAATTCCCAGGGTGGGGGTGGTAGAGGGCTAATGATAGCTTTTTCCAAATAAGCAGCATCTCCTAGTTTAGGCCAATGAGTTCTAAGTCTGGGGGAGGCAAGCACTAGAGTTCGGGCTGAAAAGGTCTATAAGCTACTAACAGTAACAGGGGAAGAAAGGCGATTTCCACAGGGTCACTCGGGCCTTTAAGAAGAATTAGTGAAATACAAAGCAAATCCTGCATCTCTGAGCCATAGATAGGGATGGGGGTGGGGGAAGAATCCCACCGAAAGCTTACCCAATACGGAACTGCTGTAAAAATCCCAGGATACACCAGGATCACCCTCTGCACGGCCCTGAAGATCCGAAAGGTGATCTGATAAAAGAGAAGGCAGTGAGACAAGGAGGGTAGGCTGAATAAAGAATCTGAAGCAAAGTACGTACACATGGGCCTAGGCACATAGAAGAAGGGGAGGACCACAAGAGGGGTTAGGAGTGAGGAGAGAGTGATCTGCTTCTGGCTGTCAATCACAGGTTGCAAGCCAGCAGCCAGGAGCCAAATCTAGCCCACTGACCACCTGGGGGTTGGCCCAGTGTTTTAAACAAACAAAAATAATAATAATAATTAATGTCCATCATTTTAAAACTGAGAGCTTTCACTTAAAAAAAATCCAAATTTCCAACTTCTCTTGAAAAAAAATATTAAAAGATCTGGCAACACTGAATCCACATTCCTGTATGTCAACAGTTGGCTGGAGGGAGAGGTGACATGTGCTGTTGTCCAATTCAACAGTCCCCACCCAGCCTGCTCTGCTCTCTTACAGGATCAGCCTGAAGGCATTTAGGTCTGGGATCCCTGCTTTAAATGGTGCAGGGCAATTACTCTGCAAGCAGAATCCTAGACCTATCCCAGGACTTTAATTCCCTGCTGGTCACAATGTTTATTTATCCAAATCATGATCTCCCCAATTCAAACTAAGATAAGGAAGCACAATTCCTGTTTCATCTTTGAAAACCATCTAGGAGCCCTAGCCAGTTTGTCGGCCTGTGGACTGAAGGGTTTCGGGTTCCATTCTGGTCAAGGGGTAAAGGGCATGTACCTCGGTTGCAGGCTAGATCCCCAGCCCTGGTCAGGGACCCATGTGGGAGGCAACCAATCGATGTGTCTCTCTGACATCGATGTTTCTCTCTGTGTGTCTCTCTTCCTCCCTTCCACTCTCTAAAAATACATGGAAAACTATCCTCGGGTGAGGATTAACAACAACAAAATCTAGTAGATGGCCAAGTTTATCCTCACAAAAACCTTTCACATGGGTGTTCAAACAAAAATTAACACCCAAATGCTCACAGCAGCTCTATTTACAATAGCTCCAAAGTGGAAACAACCCAAATGTCATTCAGCTGATAAAGGTATAAGCAAATGTGGTATATCCATACAATGGAATATTATTCAGCCACAGGAAGGAATGAAGTGCTAATACATGCTCCAATTTGGATGAAATTTGAAAACACCATACTAAGTGAAATAAGCCAGACACAAAAAGCCATATATTTTATGGTTCCATGTATATGAAATATCCAGAACAGGCACATTTAGAGAGACAGAAGCAGATTGGTGGTTGGGAGGAAACAGGAAGTGACTGCCTAATGGGTACAGGGTTTCCTTTAGGGGTGATGAGAAAGTTCTGACACTCGATAGTGGTGATGTTTGTACAACACTGTGACTACACTTAATACCACTCAATTGTACACTTTAAAATTATTAGGATAATGAATTGTGTTGTAAGTACTTTACCACAAAAAAATTGTAAACCACCTTTTGCTTACTTGATCTGAGGACAGACATCAGGTCACCACTTAGCCTCCTTGTTTCCTAGCTACGCTTCATCTAGTGGAACTGTTTCAATTTTCAGCCCCACGTGGACAAGCAGCAGGTCTTTAATGACAAATTCAATTGTGTCATCTGTGGGCACATGGCCCTGCGGTTACCAATACGCCACCTCGTGCAATTGGCAAGCTGATTTAGCTGTGTATGGTTGTCACCAGCCCTTAAGGGACACATGGGCAACAGGACGGGAGAGTCCACAGGGCACAGATGAGGTAAGGGTGCCCCTTGAAAATGAAATCCCAGGAGGAAATGAGCAGGCAGCCACTCTTAAAGGAGCAGAGCTATTTTCCCCTGATAGAAGGTCCTACCCACTCCAACATACCTTTATCTTCACATATCCTATCAGCAAAAATACCTCTTAGCTGTTGTGACCTGGTGAAAGGAGTCCTTTTTTAGTAGTGTTCTAGGAGATGAAGGGTTTCTTCCAGTAGGAAAAGGCAGCCAGAGAGAAGCTTTCAAAGTAATGGCTGAGCAGCCAGAATGGAAAACCTTTAGTCAAGTATATTAGATCTTTTGTTCATTCTAAGAAACAACTCTGAGGTCAAAGCTGCCAGCTTATGTGCTCTTCTGTACCCTGTCACTTGAGAGTTGACAGTGATTTCTTCCTAAAGCAATGGTCAGTTAGGCAGGTGTCTATTCTGTGCCTAGCCCTGTGTTAGGTGTGCTAGGAGATCCAGGGATGAGATCATAAAGACAGGGACCACATCTGTCTTGTTCATCACTGTCTCCTTGGTACCTAAGCCCGGTGCCTAGAACATAGTAAGAACATAATATATGAGAAAGAGAGGAAGGTAGCCCTAGCCAGTTTTGCTCAGTGGATAGAGCGTCAACCAGTGGACCGAAGGATCCCAGGTTCAATTCCAGTCAAGGACATGTACCTCAGTTGCAGGCTCAATCCCCAACCCTGGCCAGGGTGCGTGCAGGAGGAAACCAATCCATGTGTCTCTCTCACATTGATATTTCTCTGTGTCTCTCCCCCTCCCTTTCACTCTCTCTAAAAATCAATAGAAAAATATCCTCGGGTGAGGATTAACCAAAAAAAAACCAAAAAACAACCAAAAACAAAAACAAAGAAAGGGAGGGAGAAATTACCACAAGGCAAGACTACAGACTATAAAGTAATGTGCTTGCTTAACCAGCATACCGAAACCTATGCATTCAAATGACTGCCGTCCCCACCAAGAGGTCACATGAGGACTCCATCAGAGCAGCCCTAGGTCACCACATTCCTAGGACTCCTCTCTGGAAACTGCCTTCAGAGCCCCCTGGCACATTCCTCTAATTCTCCTCACTAACAGCATATCTTTGTCATTTGCAGATGAATTTCCCTTTTTGAGATGGCCAAAGTTAACTGGCATGAGCAAAGATGCAAAAGTCCGAACAGGCCCATGAGTGGAACACAGGAAGAAATCAGGCTTGCTCAATGGTGCAGCTTTGAGTCACATTTCCTCACAGGTCTTCACATACAATCAGGATGAAGACTGACTTTCCTTTTCCTTGCCCCCTCCCATAACTTTCAGTCATTTACTCTTATTCTTTCCTGAAAAAATACCCTCAGTCCAGCCCGGCTGGCATGGCTCAGTGGTTGAGCGTCGACCTATGAACCAGAAGATCATGGTTCGATTCCTGGTCAAGGCACATGCCAGCATTATGGGCTCCATCCCCAGTGGGGAGCAAGCAGGAGGAAGCTGATTGATGTTGATATTTCTATCTCTCTCTCCTTCACCCGTCCTCTCTCTCTAAAAGATAAATAAAAACATCTTTTTTTAAAAATACCCTCAGTCCAGCAATCCTGTTCCTAGGTATATAACAAAGAAGCGGAAAACTGGTATGCAAACAAATGCTTGTACCATGCACATTTACAGCAGCTCTAGTCACAATGGCCAAAAGGTGGACACAACCCAAATGTGAGTCAACTGATGCATGGGTAAAGAAAATGTGGTATTATCCATACAATGGGATATTATTCAACCTTAAAAGAAATGAAGTACTGAAACATGCTACCACATATATGGGCCTTCAAAACATGCTACTCCATGAAAGAAGTCAGACACAAAAGGCCCCATACTACAATATAACTCTGTTTATATGAAATGTCCAGAATGAGCAAATCCATAGAGACAGAAAGTAGATGGGTGGTTGCTAGGGGCTGGGGAGAGAGGGAAATGAAAGCAACTGGTCAATGGGGCACGGGGTTTCATTTTAGGGGTGATGAAAATGTCTTGGAATGAGATAGAGGTAGTGGCTCTACAACATTGTGAATGCACTAAATGTCACTGAATTGTTTACTTTTAAAGGTTAATTTTATGTGAATTTTGCCTCGATTAAAAAAAATTGTTTTAAGTACTCAGTGTGAGTGGTCACCATGGCAATCAGAGATTCTCTATTTCCCAAGGTCCCAACAGACCCCTCCCCATCTCCTCCAACCAAGTTGCCAGCTGAGGGACATGAAAGGGGAGAAAAACAAAAAACAAGCCATCTTCAACATGAGGTCATACAGCAGAGGTCTTTGGCAGGAAAAACAAAAACCTGTGATTCAGTGACCTCAAGTGGTAAATTGCTAACCCTTCCATCAGTGGAAGGAAAAGCAGTCCCGATACTTCCTCCAATGCCCCAAACCAAACGGCAACAATGCCCCCACCTCCCACATTCTTTCCAACAAAGGAGGGAAAATGAACCTGTTTTCCCTTGGCTAGCTTGGATATTATTCTTCCCTTCAAAGGGTCAAAGGCAAATCAGTCACGTGCCTGCCTGTCATTTGATCCGAGGAGGAGGTCTTCCAAAGGCCTTTGGAAGGGGGTTGGATGGCTTGGTGCTCAAAGCCCCAGGCTGTAAGAGAAAGGGCTCACTCTCTGGCCTCCAGGACCCAGCACTGTACCTGAAATCTAACAGGTGATCACTAAATGCATGGATGAATAAACGCATGGAGGAGTGCCACTACATCCTTCATGAGCTCAGGAGAAATGGGCCTCACTTTAAGCCAACCCAATACAGGAAATCCACATTTATAACCCAGATGAATACCAACCTGCTTTACGAAAGGATTCACTACAGATACCTGTAAATAGTAATATTCCTTTGCGTATTTAAAAGAGGATTTGATTCCCAGACTCCTCCTGAACAAGGGCCTTGCACAAAGTGAGGGCTCTACATAAGGCGCAAAACCCTGATGCTCTTGCTCACCTTTCCAGCTTCGAGCCCTTTGCACCCTATTGGGATTCTCCTTCATTTTCTGCCCAGTGGGATCCCCACCAGGGGAGGAAGAAGACAACCTATGGAGAGTCTGATCAGGCAAATGCTTGGAGAGAAAAGCAAAAAGCTTTTAAAATACTTCAGCCAGACAGGAAGGGTAAAAGAAAAATCCAGAAGTCCACCCAAATGCATCCAGGTGTAGGGACTGGGAGGTGGGGGAATGGAGGGAACTGCCTCTCCAACCTCCAGCCTCATGGTGCTTCCTAGAGCCACTGTGCCACTCTACCCAGTGGCTTCTTGAGCTCTGGGAAAGAGGGATCCCAGGACACAAAAAGAGAAATACTCAGTTTAAGGAACCAAAAAAAGCGCCTAATGATGGTTGCCCAACATTGTGAATATATTAAGTGCCAAACAGTTGTTAGATGAACTGTACCTGGATTTTTAAAAAAGGCCCTGGATATTGTCCTCGCATCCCCCACAAACAGCCTTTGGACCCAAGGCCTCCGCTCCTGGAAGCCCATTGACTCTCAGTGCCTGCCTTCCTGGGGTGTCGGGCTAAGGTCCTGGCCTATGGGCTTGCTCACACTTTCTCCAACAGCCAGACAGACATCTCCCTTTAACACCACTTGATATTTGCATGGAAAAGATGTGGCTCAGTTTTAACATTCCCTTCAGCTCCTGGACCCCATTATGAAGCTACAGCTCCATCCCATAATGTTGAGAAACAATGTCAAGATTTGAATAAAGGTGCTCGGCCTGGACAAGCTAGTAAGTGCAGGAACTAAGTCTTCTCTTGCTTCTGTAGCAGGGACTGGCATTCGAGTTAGTTTAAGGAGGCATCAAAAGGCTACCTATTTCTCATAGAAATGAGAAGAAGAGGAGAAAAACGTATTTATTTCTAATTTCTTAACCACTTAAAATGATTTCAACATTCAAATTCCTTTGGGATTTTGGAGATGGGTTGGAGAAGTAAAGAGTTCGTCTGCCGCCCTGCCAGTATGGGTTCAGTGGTTGAGCGTTGACCTATGAACCAGGAGGTAACAGTTTGATTCCCGGTCAGGGTACATGCCCAGGTTGCAGGCTCAATCCCCAGTGGGGGGCATGCAGGAGGCAGCTGATCATGATTCTCTCTCATCATTGATGTTTCTCTCTCTCCCTCTCCCTTCCTCTCTGAAATCAATAAATACACATATATATTTTTTAAAAAGAGTTCGGCCGAAACCGGTTTGGCTCAGTGGATAGAGCATCGGCCTGCGGACTGGGGGGTCCCGGGTTCGATTCCGGTCAAGGGCATGTACCTTGGTTGTGGGCACGATCCCAGTGGGGGGTGTGCAGGAGGCAGCTGATCGGTGTTTCTCTCTCATCGATGTTTCTGACTCTCTATCTCTCTCCCTTCCTCTCTGTAAAAAATCAATAAAATATATTTTAAAAAAATAAATAAACAAAAAAGAGTTCATCTGCTAACTCAGGTGGTCAGAGATAGCTTTATGTGGACCCAGAAGGCCCCAAGACCCTTAGGAGGGCAGTCTCTAGACCGCAGAGGCCCTGGATTAGAGCTGTTGATTAGAGACAGAGCTTCGCTCAGTGCATTTATCAAGTTGAGATGCTCTGGTCACCTGTGCCAGCTTTTCCTGGGAATTGAGTGGTGTGTAGACACCTCCACATGTGTGCATATAAGAGAGTACATGTAGGGTACGGTATGTGGGAGGAGGCCACAGAATGCTTGCCCCGAGCCCTGCACTCTGGGAATGGTTCAGCTAAGGGAATAGGAGTCATCATTGGCCCAGGACAAATGACTGAATGGGCATCACAAAGTGGCTCTGCCCCTTGATGACAGGGGCCTGGGATGCCAGAGCTGGGGGAAAGGAAAAGACAGTCCTTCCCTGAGCCAGGGAGAGGCTGGGTTCGGCTGTGAGGCCTGAGGCCTGTACAAGGTGATCAGCAACTGCAGGGTTTAGTTGACTTGACTGGGGACAGAATGGAGGCTGGCTGAGCAGAAGCCAAGGCCTCCCTCAGTGGCATTCCATCGTTCCCCTCTAGCTTTCATTAGCATCTAGGTGGCACTTCCCATCTAGTCTTCCTTCCATGAAGATCTTCAGTTCTGGTTCCTTTGTTTCTTCCTCCACCATCAGCTACCTAGTTAACCTTTGTTCAATAAACAAATGAGCCCCTGGTTGGGAGATCAGAACTGTCTCTCTGGGGCTTGTGTGGTACGGGGGCAGGGAGAGGTGGGGAGACTAACCAGGCAGTGACCTTGGGCAAACCCTTGGTCCTGTGGGCTTCCAATCCCAGAGGGGTTCTACCACAAACATCAACACCTCCAAGGAGGGTGAGTGATACAGCTCTGTCAGTCTGTCACTCAGGCAGTCTGAGGAAGTAACTGCTAGAGGGAGGGCCAAGCTGTGATGTCATTGAGGAGGCAGGGTTTCTTCCTTCAAAGGTCAAGTCTGAGGAGATTCCCACTGAGCATGCCCGAGCTAGACTTCCCTCCTTATCTTCCTCCCGCTGCCCAACTCACAATAGCTATCTAACTGCAGACAAACAGCTGCCATCTGCTCATGAGAAAACGAACGCATGTTGGCTTGTGGCCCTTGCCATAGGCCTGAACACCAGACACTTTTCCACCGGGGTTAGGTGAGGGAAGACAAGAAAGGAATGGGGGGGGGGACGCAGAGGGAACAACACAGTTACCACAGGCAAGGGCTGTGAGAAATAAAGTGTCAGGAGGGGTCCCAAGGTAGAGTTCTACTCTGATCACCAACAGGAGAAAATGCAAAACCAGAAACGAAACACTGTGTCACTTCTTTGCAACTGGTATCCCATTCAAAGCAGAGGTCAATACATTTTTCCAATTAAATCTGTTAGTGGGGCTGCTGTCCCATAGGAAGGCCTGCCCTACATGCCTCGCTAGAAAATGGGTCCCCATAGGCTATCAGGGTCCTGAAGAGGATGCAGTCAATGTGGACATTCACAGCACAAGGACAAGAGGAAGTGGGCCTTTGGGCTTTTTAAAGTATATAGAGATTTCTGAGATGCTTGAAAGAAAGCCTGTGAAAAGGGCTAACGTCCCTCATGGGAGCTGTTTGAGATGGAGGGAGATGAAGACTATCTCCTCAGGAATTCAAGACTCAGAAGCCAGCCTCAAGGATGCTGGCTTCAAGTTTGGGCTGTGCTTACCGCTGAGAAAGCGCTTCATGGTATCGCTGCTGGCCAGCTTCATGGCTGTCTGCCCCGAGTAGGTAGCCAGTGTGGGGTCGGCCCCATAGGACAGCAACAGCCAGATGGTCTCCAGGTTGTCGTTGACTACTGCGTCATGAACTGGCCTGTGGAGGTGATACAGGGTGAGGACAATAGGGCCCAAGTGGGAACCTGGATGTCTAGACCTCAGGCTGCCTTGTCAGGGAGAAGTAAAATGAGATGACCCCAGTACAATGTGGGTAAGACTTAGAGCAGAGGAACTATCTCTGGCCTACACCCCCTACAACATCTCCCCACCTCCTTCTCTCCCTGTGCTCCTCCTCCCTCCCATTTCTCTCTCTTCTGTTCCCCCCATATCTTGAGACTGTCTCTATGGCACAACAAAGCTCCATTGGTACTTCTGGGGTTGGAGAGAATGGTCCCTGACTGAGGATAAACTTAAAGCAGATGCTTAGGGTTATGAAGAGAAGGACCCGATGAATGCCCATGAACAGGGATGAGCAGAACAGCTCCACACACCAGGTGGTGGCCAAGTAGAGCCAGCGTCCTTTGACTGAAGTCCCCCCACTTGGTATGTGACTCAAGTTTCAATTTTGCCAGGAAGTAAGCCCTCTGATAGAGCAGAAGAGAATGGGTGCAATTTCTATAAGGTGTCTTTTTTAGAAAGGGTAGAGAGATCAATCAAGAATCAGATCAGGCCCTAACTGGTTTAGCTCAGTGGACAGAGTGTCAGCCTGCAGACTAAAGGGTCTCTGGCTCCATTCTGGTCAAGGGCATGTACCTGGGTTGCAGGCTCAATCCCTGGCCCTGGTGGGGGTTCATGTGGGAGGCAACCAATCGATGTGTCTCTCTCACATCGATGTGTGTCTCTCTCTCTGTATCTCCCCCTCCCTTCCACTCTTTCTAAAAATCAATGGAAAAATATTCTCAGGTGAGGAAAAATAAATAAATAAATATAAGTGTAGCCATTAAAAAAAAAAAAAAGAATCAAATCTGTATGTTACCCTGGTGCCTGAAGCCTGAGACTCTGCCCGAGACAGGCGCACCACCAGGATGGTTTGCGGAAAGCCTGAGCAGCCTTCCTGGCAAAGCTGCATCTGACGGGGTGATCCCTAGACAATCTCAGTCTCCCCTTGGTAAATGTTGTGGACTGGCCAGCTGGGAACACATCCATCCCTGCCCTAACCCAGTCTCTCCTACAGTCTGCAGATCTCTTCCTGAAATCCCTCCTGACAAGGCCTCTGCGCAACTCGCAGCCTGGCAGCCTGGTGTGCTGCAAAGGTCTAGACTGGAGCTGAGCTGGGGGAGGGTGGGAATGGTGGGGGCGGGGGGGAGCGTGCCTGGTGCCATCCTGTGCACTGCAGTTCACATTGGCACCATGTTCCAGCAGGATGTTCAGAATATCAGTCCAGCCCCGGGAGCAGGCCTCATGCAGGGCTGTGTAGCCGGCGTTGTCGCGGTGATTCACATCCTCACTGTCTTTCTGGAGACAGTAGAGAACAACATCCTGTGGGGACAAGGATAGTTCCATGAGCAAAACGTGGCCCAATTCTTGAAACGACCCCAGTTAAATTCGAAGCTCTCTAAATGTCTGGGAGAGTCTCAGTCTGCCCTTTATTCTGGGGACCAACAGGCGAGTCTCAAAATCTTTTGTCAAGAAAGTTAGCCTCGCCCTAGCCAGATTGGCTCAGTGGATAGAGTGTCAGCCCAGGGACTGAAGGGTCCTGGATTTGATTCTGATCAAGGGCACGTACCTCTGTTGCAGGCTCGATCCCCGGCCCTGGTCAGGGTACGCATGGGAGGCAACCAATATATGTGTCTCTCTCACATCGATGTTTCTGTCTCTCCCCCTCCCTTCCACTCTCTATAAAAATCAATAGAAAAATATCCTCGAGTGAGGGTTAACAGAAAAAGAAAAGAAAAAAAATAAAGTCAGCCCTGAGCAGCCATCACCAAGGCCTCAGCTCTGGATTGTTTCCTCAGCAATGGGGAAGCAATTCTCATGACCAATAACACTCATCTGGGTGTAGGTTGTTGTGGTGAGAGCCTCAGAGAGGCTCACCCACCCACCCAGAGCCCAAACCCTCAGGCCTCGACTCCCTGAGTACTAGTTCCCTAGTCTGGTGCTTTGAAAGGGCAATGAGACATGTGGTGGTAAGCACAGCCTTTGCTGGTAATTTGAGAATAAGGAAGAAATAATTGGTTTAAGTACTATCCGTGGGTGCTGGTTTTCATCATTTTAAGTACTATTCCTGGATGCTTATCCCAGCCCTCTCCTAATCAAGACTGTTCCTTGCCCTAGCTAGTTTGGCTCAGTGGATAGAGTGTCAGCCCGCAGACTGAAGGGTCCCAGGTTCGATTCCGGTCAAGAGCACGTACCTCAGTTGCAGGCTTGATCCCCAGCACCAGTCGGGGGACAACCAACCAATGTGTCTCTCTCACATTGATGTTTTTCTCTCTGTGTCTCTCCCCTCCCTTCCACTCTCTCTAAAAATCAATGGGGAAAATATCCTCCAGTGAAGATTAACAACAAAAAAAGACTGTTCTGAGTACAATCCAGTGTGGTCATTCGTCCATGTAGTAATTATTAGCTTCCCTGGGCTGAGATGACAGGACCAGAAGCAGAACTCCAGGCCCAGAAGCACCTTAACTAGCCTGGGATGAAGCTGGTGAATAAGCTGAGGGGAAGGGGAGAGGCAAGCCTTCTTCTGAGGAAAGAGGCCACAGCAGCTACTAGGGGTCCATTATTAACCCTCCCAGGCCCTGGTGAAAATGGCCTGCTCAACCATACTGATTGACAGCTAGCTCACAGGATGGCCGGTAGAGTGAGTAAGCAAGCATGCACATGAGCACGTGTGCCTGCATTGGGGATGCTGCCTCAGGGGTGCTGCCTCCTGCTTGTGTCCCAGGGAGCAAGAAGAACCACTGCAGATGTTCACCTCTCTCCCGGGCCTCAGACTACCCCTTTCTCCCTCCTGTGACAGGCTGCCCTACTGCTCTGGCCCTGTCCTGGTTAGTTTTCCTGCAGTTTCCTATTTGCGGTTTGGCCCCAGGTTAAAGAAAACTAATCTTGAGGGCAGGGGTTGCTCATCGTTTTTTCTTTAGATCTCCCTTGGCAGTTCTCCAGGCCCGTACACTAGGTGCTCAGGAAAGATGGTAGCTTGCCAGTGAGACTCTGGGAGTGCAATTGTCATTAAATGAGTTGGTTATAGTCCAGCCTGTGTAGCTCAGTGACTGAACATCAACCTATGAACCAGAAGGTCATGGTTCGATTCCCAGTCAGGGTTTATGCCTGGGTTTTGGGCTCAGTCCCCAGTAGGGGGCATGCAGGAGGCAGCCGATCAATGATTCTCTCTCATGATTGATGTTTCTATTTTTCTCTCCTTCTCCCTTCCTCTCTGAAATCAATAAAAAGATATTTTAAAAGAGATGGTTATAGGCATCAGAAACCTAAAAAAAGCAGGGCCTACTCTATGATCACTCCTCTTCCTCTCTGAGTGCGGGAGCCACTGCACAAGGTGATTAAAAAAAAAAAAACATAACCCCCTCAAAACCGTTTCTGGCCTAGAAATGTATTGCACACCATTTTGTGTTACCATTTCAATTATGTTCATTCTAAATTGCCATTCAAATAAGCTTGCGTTCACAACAAGGAGGCCAGCCAGGTTCAAGCCCCAAACAAAGCCCTGCCCAGGCCACAGAAGAGCCAATAGGAGGGTTTCTCCAGATGCTAGGGCAATTGTATCCTGTGCAGGATGCTCCTTACCTTATAGCCAAGACGTGCCGCCCGTTGCAGGAGGGTCTCACCCGCATTTTTGTTCACTATGAGCCGACGTGCCTCTGGGGGAATCTGCAGGGCTGCTGGGGGCTCTGAGGCCTCCTCTAGGCTGGCACTTCGGCACTTAGAGGGTGTGCACAGTTCCGTGGCTTTCACTGAGGTGGGAGACTTGGGAAATCGTGTCTTCTGCTGGTTCCAACGTCCTTTGCCCTGGAAAGCAGCGATGCAATCCTGGGTCAGCACAGGTTCCCATTCACTTCTACCCAGAGAACAGATGCTAAGGGGCTCAAATCCTCAACCACACAAACCAAGGAAGGACGAAGGGATTGGACATCAGAGATTGAGAGGATATCTCAGCTTCTCTCAAGTACTCTGCATGCCTTCTGTAACCTGTCTCAATCTCCATTCATAGAGGTTTTATACATCATCTCTATAAGCAGAAGCAAACTCAGAGTAAAATGAGCGGAGACAACTAACTAAAGAGGTACAGCTGTGAAAGCCTTCTCTCTTGTTGCAAAAACCTTCCCCCACATCTAACCTTCACCAGGCTTTCCCCATCTTCCACCACACTCGTCCCCAGGTCACACTCATGCCCACCTGGAGCGCTGGAAGGTCTCAGGCTTGGGATTCAGGCAGATCTGGGTTTGAATTCTGCCTCTGTCATCTACTAGCTGCAAAGCCCAAACTCTCTGACCCCTACTCTCTCCCCTGAAGGGTCTTTGAAATCATGAACGAGAGAGGCTCCAGAACAATGCACAAGGTGGGTGCTCACAAAACATGAGTCCTTTCTTCATGAATGACTCCCATGTGTCTCCTTTTTCCTCCCATTTGAACTGGAATGTCTAGAGTTAAGTTCCCATGCCTGTCCCACCATGATGTATTGCATCTATGGAGACAAGTAACTTATCTCCTTAGTTCAGGGGGTCTTCGTATTGAGAAGAACTGTGCTCCAGGAGCTGCATTCAATGAACCAGACCCAAGAAGCCTCATCTGAACCTGGACCTAAGTTAGATGATGAGATTTTAAATTTAAGCTGATGCCATATTTAGTGGAGACTTTGAGGGGCCTTGGGAAAGGCCCATGCCAGGTGGGTGTGTCTGGCACATGGGAGGGACATGAATCATTGGGAGGCAGAGGCCAGACTGTGCCCTCATCAGGCTCCAAGATGGCCCCTGATGATCCCCACTTCCTAATATTCATGTTCTTGCATAGCCTCCTCCCACACTGGATAGGACTAACCTTGTGTAACCAATAGGAGATTGCTCAGATGATGATATGTGACCTCCAAGGCTTGGTCCTAAAAGACAATGTAGCTTCTGCCTTGCTCTCTTTTGGAACACTCGTTCTGGGGGGAAGCCAGTGCCATATCATAAGGACACTCCAGCAGCCCTTTGGAGAAACCCATGGGCAAGGACAGGACACCTCCTGCCAAGAACCAATATCAACTGGCCAGCCATGTGAGGGAGCCACCCTGGAAACCCCAGCCCCAGTCAAGCCTTCAGATGAATGTAGCCATGGCTGATACTTTGACTATAAACTCATGAGACCCCACAAACCCAGCTAGTTTGCTTCTGAATGCCTTATCCCCAGAAACTGTGTGAGATAATGTATGTCTATCATCACGTGAAGCTGCTAAGTTTTAGAGTAATCTGTTATACCACAGTAAATAATACATCCCTGTTTATCCAAATCTCTCAGAGCATCAAGGTCTCACTTAAATCCTGTTTTCTAAAACATTCTACAACACTCTGGTCTCCACTGGCCACTTCCTCTGCATACCCAGAAGACCTAGTCTGAATCACATAACCTGGTGCCTGATATTTGACTGTTTTAATTTCCTTTCCTCATGTCTTAGGCAAGTCTGGCCTTCCCTGCTAAGTTTTAAGCTCCTTGAAAGCAGGGTTTATACTGTCATCTTCTCTTTTGTTCCTTATAGCATTTAACTCAGGGTTGGGCACATAGTTGCAACAAATATTTGTTGACTTGAGCCACCTACCAAGCCCTGGGCAGCCAGAAAAGTTGCCTAGAAAGACATGAAGCCAGGAAAGGAGGGCCAGGGCATTTTTTTCCTCTGGTAAATCCCAAAACAACATGAGCCACTATCCATCCTCTTCCCAAAGGGGCAGAGAGATACAATCACTAGCAGGAAGGCACTAGTTCTGAGTGTAGAATGCTGCTCTACTGCCAGGAGGACAGTGGTGTATAATGGCAGTACTGGAGGATGCTGGGTAAAGGGCCCAGGTTTTTGCTAAGCGAAGATAGGAACCAAAGGGTAACTCTCCTTCTAGGGGCCAGAGTTGCCAGAGACAAAGAAGGCTGCCTTAGAGGGGGAGGAACAAGAGTAAATGCGAGTCACCTCCCCCTCCCCCTTCCATCCTGGCTCGGATCCCCTGTGAGAAGCCGCCTATGGCCAATGCCCCAGCTTCAGTGTTGTAGGCGTGTCCCCCGCCACCCCCCCACCTTGTTTCCCACTACAAAGCCCCATGCCATGGGGGCAACTGGAGTAGGTGGTGGTGACTGGGAGAGAAAGAAAGGTGGGAGGGAGAAAGGGAGGCCTTGTGAAGGGACAAAACCTCTCTGGGAGGAACATTTCAGTGGACACACCACCAAGCAGAATAACCAGACAGCGTGTGCTCCAGTATGCCAGGCAGCTGGTCACCTTTGTGTGGGACAAGGCCATCTCAATGTTGGAAGAGCTGGGAGAAGGGAGGGTGACTCTCACCTTTTGTCAGAACTGCTCAGGGTTGCAGTGTTTCCCTCCCTGGCCATCCCCTCCCCCAGTGATGCCTGGATAGAGGGAACAGCCATCCATTCACAGGGTGGAGGCATTATGTAAAGAGCAGGGTGGGTGGGGGTAGGGGTGGGGCTCCAGGGGGCAGCCTGGCCTGCCTCAAGATCCAACTGTCACTTAGGACCCCAAAGTAACCTTGCACAGTCCCTTAACTTCCAAGAGCCTCAATTTCCTAATTATAAAGAAGACAGCAGCACCTACCTCCAAGAGTCTCTGTGAGAATTGAAAGCCATTATGTGAATGGAGCACTCAGCACACACCTGACTTTCCTGCCCCCCACCCCCAACTCGCACCCCTGACCCCTCTGGGGATTGCAGGGAATGATCACTGCTCCCTTGCTACTCCGTACCTCTGACCCCTCATTCTTTTTTTGTTTTTTTGTTTGTTTGGTTTTTGTTAATCCTCACCCAAGGATATTTTTCCATTCATTTTTAGAGAGAGTAGAAGGAAGGGGGAGAGACATAGAAACATGTGAGAGAGACACATCGATTGGTTGCCTTCCACATGTGCAACCAAGGTAGGTGCCCTTGACCTGAATCGAGCCCGGGACCCTTCAGTCCACAGACTGACACTCTACCCACTGAGCCAAACTGGCAAGGGCTGTCCCCCTCATTCTTGTCTAGGCTAAAGCTCAGGGATGTACACCAACTCGGAAAGCACTTTAGCATGATGAAAGCCTTTAACAGACATACTTCCTCCTTTGTTCCCCTAAATACCCTTGTGAGATGGAAGGAGTATCATCTATTTTTCTTAAATATATTTTTATTGATTTCAGAGAGGAATGGAGAGGGAGAGAGAAACATCAGTGATGAGAGAATCATTGATAGGCTGCCTCCTGCACGCCCCCTACTGGGGATCGAGCCCGCAACCTGGGCATGTGCCTTTGACCGGAATCGAACCCGGGACTCTTCAGTCCGAAGGCCAATGCTCTATCCACTTAGCCAAATCAGCTAAGGCTCATCTCTATTTTTAAAGATAAGGAAATATGTTTGAGTACCTCATCTGAGCTGGAACCAGATTCCAGAATGGGAAAGAAGGGGAAAAAGCCCTAACCGGTTTGGCTCAGTGGATAGAGGGTCGGCCTGTAGACTCAAGGGTCCCAGGTTCGATTCCTGTCAAGGGCATGTACCTTGGTTGCGGGCACATACCCAGTGGGGAGTGTGCAGGAGGCAGCTGATCGATGTTTCTCTCTCATCGATGTTTCTAACTCTCTATCTCTCTCCTTTCCTCTCTGTGAAAAATCAATAAAATATATTTTTTAAAAAGGGGGAAAGAAGAGGGGAAAGGAGAGGGGAAATGAGCACCTAGTCTCCCACCTTTTGCCAGTGCCCCGCAGGGATCCCTGCTTGGGAGCTGGAAAGAACAAGAAGAAGCACAACCACCATAAAAAGCCTAATATGAGCGCATTTTTGTTGTTGGCAATGATGAGTACATAGTAAGAGTACACATCTGAACCCAAACTTTCACTTCTCTCAAATGTATAGCTCACCCAGGATGAGAACTGTGTGATTTTTTTCAAATTGTTTAATGTGGAACCTAACACCCATGTTGTTAACATCAGACCCAAAAGAGATGTCAATTTTGAACAGGGTTTCTAGAATGTTTGCCTGGCTACTGAATGGTGAGTGCCCACTTACCTGTTCCTTTATGACTGGATAGTGAGTGTGGAGATGGGTGGCTATAAAGGGACCCAAGTGGAATTCCTTTGGCCCCACCCTTTAGCAACCTTTGTCTAGACATTAACTACCTTGCTCCCATTTGCTACCTTGATTGACTCAGAAATCTCCCTGATTGATTTCCAGTGAGTTAAGCGCAGACAAAAGCTTCTTGATTGGATGTTAACAAGCTATTCAGGCTGCCTTATTCTTAACTCAAAAGCGATCCAAGGCTTGTGGAGGAAAAGCCATCATGAACCAAACCCTATACTTGGCAAATGCTTATAGTTAGCTCTAACTTCAAATCCTCCCCTGAACGCTTCAAGAACTAATTTAAAATACTTTAATAAATATGGGTTAATGTGATCCTCCCATTCACTCATTCACTCACTCTCTGTCTCACTCAGAGAACTGTTGACAGAGGAGCTTCTGGAAAGCCTGCAACCCTAGCCCACTCCCCTCTTCCACAACTCCCCGTAGCTAGCAACGCACCTTTGCCTCTTCTGAGACGTTTACCATATGCTTTGTCTTGCACTTTCGTTTTCCTGATGGCTTTTCTGAATTTTCAAGGCAGGTTGGCTCCTCCAGGTTATTTGGGAGAAAACCATTTGGTGAATCCGAGATCCCTTGGGCTTTGTTGGGCAAGAGAAGGTTCCTGTTTCTGAGGTGGTGCTCCGAACTTTGGGAGGAAGTCTTCTGCTTACGGGCCTTTAAATCTGAAGGCACGAAACAGGAAAGAATGAATGTCAGGGAAATAGAACACAGAAAACCAAGCCTTCCTCCAACATGAATCAGAGGAATTTGGATATTAGAATCTCAGAAATAACTTGTGTAATTATCTACTTGTATTGGTGCTGACAATTCCACTAAATGCTTCTCAAATGGACACTGTATTTCAACGTCAAAGTCCCTCCTCTATAAGCAGGTGACAACTCTCAGCCCTGCCAAGGGGGCGACCCATCTGGCTGTCCCCAAAATGATGGTCATTTTTAAATATTTCCCCAAAGCCCAAAGCAAATCAGAACTTCCTTTTCAGCTTTCTCCCTATCCCCTTTGCCTTTTTCTCCATTCCAATAGGAAAACAAATTTAGAAGCTCTGCTGAAGTGAAGTATGAAGCATATTAGAGTGGGGAGTAAATGGTGGGAGACTTCCTTCATAGCCTCAACTCTATCCACCTGATTGCCCTGTTGGTCACTCGTGTGAGAACAGAAAGATCAAAGCCACAGAAACTCCCTAAAACCAGAAAGTGCCATTGGGACTCAGCCAGTGGACAATCACAGAAACCTGCTGCCCCCCTGGTTGGAAATCAAGTTACTGGAACAGACTGGGTATCATTTCTAATTCTACCCACAGATCACTGAACAAAGCACTTCCTAATTTCTTACAACTCGTTCCAGCTCCAGAGCAGGGATCCCTGATTGGCACTGGGAACCCCATTACCAAGAGCCTCACCGCCCAGGTCAGTCCTAAACCTCACATGTAGAAGGGATAGATGGGGTTTACCCTTATCTCTTAGCTAATATTAGTGTTACATGGCTTGGCCACGCCACTAGCTGTGTGACTGGCTGGAGACAAGTTATAATCTCCCCAAGCCTCATTTCTATGCCTGTAAAATGAGGAGAATATAATCCACATCGTAGGACTAATACAAGAATTAAATGAGGTAACAAATGCAAAACCCCTTTATAAAGTGTTAGAAAGAATAAGGCATCGTTAATGCATTATTTAAGTGTAAGCTCTTTACATGGGGCCATGTCCATGTGTTCTTTATCTCCCCACAGGCCTGACCATCATGCCTACCTAGCACATGGCACAAGATCAGTATGTCTGTCAAATGTATAGCTGCAACCTTGGTTTCTCCAGTTTGTAAAATGAGGGGGGGTTGCCAAGATCCAAGAGTTCTCAACTCGCCTCCCTGGACCTGGCCATGTGCTCTCACATGTGGCATCACCAAGGGCAGATCCAGATGTGGGAACTATCATTACAGTATGAGGAATTGACTGTAGGTTATGCAAAGCTCTTAGAAGGCCAGCAGTCACACTACCACTTTCTCCCAACTAGTCCCAACTCACTAGTGGGTCCCCACACCCATCCAAGAACTGCTGTACTAGATGGGTGGTAATGGCACTTCCGGTCAAAATATTCTAAACCAGGGATTTTAACACAACAAGTTTGAGCTGAGACAAAAGAGGAAGGAACAGACCGTGCCTTGTGAGGACCTCAGGAAACATGGGGAAGCCATATTACAGCATTCAATGCCACAGAAAAGGCAGCAGCCTCTACCCTGTTACCCAGACCAGGGCAGGCTCTGGAGTTTATACAATGGTGGTGGAGCAAGGGCTTCCTGGTAGCACAGAAAGGAACGGAGAGGGGAGGTAGTGAGTATGGGAGTGGGAGTAGCTCTTCCTCTCTCTTCTGCAGGTCAAGAAGGGAATAACACAAGCCCAGAACCAAAGGAAAGGTCATGAAGCTCAGACGGGAGTAAGGTAACCTGTCTAGTTTGGACTCTGCCTGACTCTCTGATGTCCACCTGAAAGATGGGTAGTAGTAATAGGAGAGATCAGAGCTTTTTGAGAAGAGAGATGTTTGCCCAGCAATTCCTTCATGAAGGTCACTACCAGATCTGGAGGAAGGTGACTAGACCATATGCCAAAGACAACAACCTCAACTGAAAACCCTTAGACACACACATGGAGGGAGAATGAACTACTTTCCAACAACTGGAGCTGCCCCCAAGTCAAATAGGAGGCCTTGCTAAGCAGGGTTCTCCATACTCCTGGAGGTGTTTAAGGAAAGGCTACCTGCCAAGAGTGCTGTGAAGATCTCTGTATTGGACGGAAAACTGGACCAGGCAACCTTGGAGGTTCTTCTGGTTTCAAAAGCCCATAAATTCAATAAGAAGTTTCCAAGTTTCTAGGAAGCTAGCCCTCATTAGAGAAGACTGGTGCTACAAAAGCTCCTCTTCCTTCGAACACAAGTGGCTGAGGCCAACAGCTTGACAACTCATTCCTGACCAATCCATTAAGGCTCTGACAGAAAAAAGGAAAAACTATCCCTGCTGTCTCACATAGTTGATGAAAACTAGCTCAATTACTCTCATAAGTGTAGGGATCTGTATCATATATGTCTCTATTGAAACAGAGCTGGAAATGAAGTTTAGCCTTCTTTGCATTATAATAAGCCTAGTATCTACTACCGGCTCAGTATGCAATTATTCAGTTTTTGCTAATCAGGAAACTGCAGATATTTGCCAGCAGCTCAGGATGAACACATAAGAGGAGACAATCAATTGTTGCTTCAAGGGCAGAGGTCAGAGAAAGAGAGTGAGTGCGAGATAGAGGCATTATTTTGGAGCCCAGAGATGCGTGTTTTGCTCATCTAGAAATCCATTATAGGAATGCTCCTGAACAGTACTTAGTGAAACATACTGATATTAGGTAGGTGACAGGCTGTGCCTTCATGATTACATATTATAGCATCTGATGTGGCCAAAGAAAGCCTGCTTTTCTCCTTGGGTCCAACTCGGGTCCAACAAATAATGCCACCTCGGTCACCTCAAAGCTTTACCCTGCCTTTTTTTGTTTTGTTTTATTAATCCTCACCCAAGGATATTTTTCCCATTGATTTTTAAAGAGAGTGGAAGGGAGGGGGAGAGACAGAGAGAAACATCAATGTGAAAGAGACACATTTATTTGTTGCCTCCTGCATGCACCTGGCCGGGGGCTGGGGATTGAACCTGCAACCAAGGTACGTGCCCTTGACCGGAATCAAACCCACAACCTTTCAGTCCATGGACCGATGTTCTAACCACTGAGAAAAATGGCTAGGGCTTCACTCTGCCTCTTAATAGCCTTCCTTTGTGGCTTTAAGGGAGAAAGCAAAGTTATGCCTACTTCTACTTGAAGTTCTTTTGTTGGGTTGAGAAAACGATTTTACTTTATTTTAGTTTAGGAGCTGGAGACATCCCAGAAAAGTCAATTAATGCCCTCCTCCTCCTTGAACCCAAGATTCTAGGTGAGAGAGCCCAGCCTCCCAAAAGACCCAACTCCCTCAAGCCAACCAGAGAATTCCCTGGTATTGAGTTGTACCATGCCAGGATGTCACTGTGGCCTTGACCATAGATTCAAACTTTTATAACAAATTGAAGGGCTTGGGCCTATGTATCCTCAGCTCACCTGTAAATTAGTCCAAACTCATTCAATTTCAACCCCAAGCCAAAACCTATGACTAGTGTTAAATGACCCACTCTGGTCCAGCAGTGTGGCTCAGTGGTTGACCATCGACCTATGAACCAGGAAATAATGGTTCAACTCAGGACACATGCCCAGGTTGCAGGCTTGATCCCCAGTAGGGGGCATGCAGAAAGCAGCCAATCGATGTTCTATCTCTCTCTCTCTCTCTCTCTCCCTTCCCCCCTAGAATCAATAAAAAATGTATTTTTTTAAAAATGACCCTCTCACCCGGCCAGCATGGCTCAGTGGCTGAGCATCAACCTATGAACCAAGAGGTCACAGTTCAATTCCTGGTCAGGGCGCATGCCTGGTTGCAGGTTTGATCCCCAGTGGGCAGCATTCAGGAGGCAGCTGATTGATGGCTCTCTCTCATTATTGATGTTTCTCTCTCTCTTTCCCTCTCCCTTCCTCTCTGAAATCAATAAATATATATATATACTAGAGGCCTGATGCACGAAATTCGTGCAAGAGTAGGCCTTCCTTCCCCTGGTGCCGGCACCAGCTTCCCTCTGGCACCTGGGACCCAGGCTTCCCTCGCAGCCCTGTCCAGAATGATATCCAGTCTAATTAGCATATTACCTTTTTATTATTATAGATATATATTTTTTTAAATTACCCCTCTGGCAGCTGAGGCTCATAGCACCAGGTTTCTATGGGTGCAGAGGCCTTTGGCAGGTGTAGAGAAGACAGAGGTGGAACACCCAAGATGCCAGAGGGTACCCCGAAACTAAAGTCATTGTAGCTTGGGTGACAGCAGCTCACTGGGGCAGCACCCCCTGGCCAGCCTTACCAGCTCTCCCTTTCCGCCGCTGCTCTTCTTCTTGCTCGGTCAGGTACTCCCCAGTCTGATATTTTCGGTTCTTCTGCCGTCTCCGTTTCTTCCTCTTCACCAGACCCTCCTCCTCATCTTCCTCCTCCTCCTCATTGGTGTCCCACATTTGCCGGGCAGCCTCTGTCCTCCAGGGCATTTCTCGGGCTCGCCACAGGTGCCTGCGGCCCTGGCTCAGCAGAGTCTTATCCTGGGCATGGTGGCTACGATACTGGGTGTCCCGTTGGGTCTTTCTCACCTTCCGACGCTTAGCTGGGATGGGGGTCACCTCCACTTCCTCCTCTGTGGGGAAGACTTCCTGGCTTCCCATGTCACTGTCTGCCATTCCAGCAAAGGAGCTACAGATGCTTCCTGTAGACAGGACATACAGAAGGTGGTCAGGTACCTCTTCAAAGGACAAAGTATGGTGTTGAAGCAAGTGCCCTGCATTAGAAATCTGAAGGTCTGGGTTCAAGTTCAGGCTCTGGCAGTTATTAGCTGTATGCTGTAGGAAGGTTCCTTCACTTCTGTTTTCCCATCTATGGAACGGGGCTACTGTCCTCTGCCTTAATGATCTTACAGGACTGTTTTGAGGCTCAAAGGAGATCATTTGCTCATATGCACTTTACAGAGTCTAATATATCACACAACTATTGAGTATCCAAACTACACACCCTTCCTCATCCATGTTGCCACTTTATTTCATTCCACAAACTCTTACTTAGTGCTTACAAGGTGCCAAGCATTTTGTGAGGAGCAGGAGAGGGCCACAGGTCCTTGCCCCTTGGGAAATTAGGATTTAGAAGAGAGTGAGGGAGGGCAGACTGGCATGGGGTCCCCCGCCCCTGCTTACTATGTGACCACCAATCTCGCTGACAGAGCCACCCTAAAGAAGCAGATCTGGGTCTTCACAAAGTAGGGTCTCAGGAAAAGCGAAGCAAGAAGGAGTTCCTTTCCTGTGGCACTGGCCTGGGTTAGACCCGCCCAAATGCTCCTCAGCCAGTCCCTCTTCCCTTATGTTGACCCCACCTCCTATTGAGTGGCAAGAGTCCAGGGGTGGAGCTTTCTCCCTGGTACCTCCCCCTACCCCGCTGCAGCTGTTCTACACCTCTGGCAAAGCATTTCCCCCTTCTCTCCCCACCACCCCAGGATGATGGTTTCTTCCCTACCCTCTTCTGCCACCTAGCCAAGAGGCCATTTTCCTCCCCACTCCTTCCTTCAATTCTGCTAACAACCAAAGTACAATCCTAAATTGGCCCAGTTTAGCACTATAGGGGATCTGACATCTCCCTCAGAAGCAGATCTGAGACACCACCCTCTTTCTCCCAAGGCCTGGCTATTAACCATCTCCAAAGCCAAGTGAGGTCAGCAGAAGAAAGAAATGGTTTGAGACAAACAGAGCAGCCCTTGACCAAAGCTTCAAGTAGTAACACCACTTAAAGACAGCAAATATCTAGCAAACTTGCCATTATACAGACCAAGCAGGGAACAAAGTGTTCTGGTTAATCTAATATTCTGGATAATACAGAATCACCATAGAGATCACACAGGATCACCAATTTCTAAAGAATCAAATGCGGTAGAATGTGTTTAATGTGAAAATGGGGCTGGTAACAATGTAAGCCCTCTTCGATGATTCAGAGGACACTTAAGGATTTTGTGAGGCTTCCAGGCTGTCATTATGAGTCCCAATTACCACTGTGCTCGCCATGTGCTGAAGTGTCAGTTAATAAAATGTCAGATAACTGAGCTTACACTGTGCCCTGCTTCCCCAATCTATCCACTTTGCATAAAAATCTGGGTGAACCAGAGTTAGGGTTAGGGCTAAATGTCTGTGTCCAAGATTGGCCCCAATAATCATGAGATGCCAAAGCTTGCGGTAGAGCCAGTTTGCCTAAGTGGCACAGGCCTTTCCTCTTTTTACCATGGGCTGCCAACAAGAGATATCAAATCCCTGTTCTGAAAATCTAAGTAAATATTCCTCACAACTTGGGCAATCCCCCCACCCATCCCCACCCTGGGCTCTCTTGTCTCCACCAGGAGCTGGGCATCTTAGCACAGTGAGTCAAATTCCCAAATCTCCAACTGGGCCAATGTCAACATCACTTGGCTAGATTTCTATCTCTCTTGGCAGTGCCAAGATGGACCACAGCCTCGCACTCACTCACCAGACTGACTGCGCGTCCGGGTGCTCAGAACCACAGGGATGAAGTCACGGAAACTGCTCTTTGCTTTCTTCTCCAAGGAACCTGAAGTGATGTGTGGTTTCGGGGCAGAAGGCAGAAATATCACAGTCAGAGTCTAAGGACTGGGAAGCCCCCCCTGAGCGGCTCAGGTGGGAAAGTCAAGGGAGGGTGTATGTTTTCCCTGGTTTCAGTTATCAGCTCCCGTTAGGCTGCTATCAATCTACGTATCTCTTTTCGAAAAGGAGCATTTCCTGGTGGTTTTGAAAACCTGGGAGTTGGGTCATTTTTGCTGACACCAAAAAAAGGCAGTGCATCGAATAGATTCGCCAGCATGCCAGAAAGGGGAAGGCCAGGCTGCCTGTACGACTCTGCGGCTGCTGCACCTCCACAAAGTTCTCACAGAGCTGGAGCAAGTCCCAGAGAAGGGCAACCTCAATGAATCTTAGAGGACTGAGCGAGGCAGGAAGAGGGGAGCAGGAAGCGGAGGACAGAGGGAAACTGCTATATAAGAACAGACTAGAAAAGAGGCAGGTCATGTCAGACGGGCAAGGCTATGAACACAGGCTACTGGGGGCAGAAATACTTGGGCTTCTCTCTCTGATGAGGGCGCCAAGTAACTATTAGTGGCAGAGCACCTCCCCACCCCAAACATATTGTGCGTCCCTAAATAATAGGGGTTTAGAATTTCTCTAAACCCTTCTAGCTGGCTAGCTGTTCATTTTTAGCTGTTTGTAATGGGAGTTTTCAAGTACATCCAAGGTAAAGAAAATAGTGTAATGAACCCCCATTCTGCTGTTTAGTATCAATCCTCATTAAGCCCGTTTCTTCTCTGAGCCTGGACCTATTGCCAGGTAATGTATTGTCTCCTCTGTTGCAGAACTGACTTTTGCCTGTCTGAAAACCACCTCTTTCGGCCTTCAGACTATGTCTTATTCTATTCTAGCAACCAGGGTGAGGCAAATAAGCTGCTTCTCCCTTCTCTCTTCCCTTTGATTTCAGAGGTGTCAATTATATCCTCCTTGCAGAGTGAGGAAGTCTCACTTTTTGGTCAGTCTCAGAGCCCCTCCTTCCGGCCTGCAGAGGGATCCCTCTGCAGCCCAGCCCAGCCCAGAGGGCCAGGACCCAGGGGCCTACCTTCCTCTTGGCCATCTGCTCGTTTTCCTGGAGACTGGGACTCCGGCTTGGTTGGCTTCCGGTGCTTGTGCTTTACCCTGACTCCATTGTGCTCTTTTCCTGAATCTGAAGCCCCCTTGGGGCTTTTCTTGGTGACTTCCTGGGAGTCACTAGGTGGCTTCCGGCACTGTGGAGAGGTAGAGAGGGTCAGGTCTGAGGTCAGTTTCCCTTCTTAAGAAAGCTCTCCTAATATTGAGCCCTGTGCCCCGATTCTGACACATGGACACCAGGTGGGGGCCAGGGAAAGGGACCACTGGCTGCCTTCCCCAGCTGGATGCAGAGGTTTTTCTGAACTTTAACCTGTGCCCTAGCTAATCCTCATAAACATCTACACCCCAGCATTTTAAACATGTCTACAGAGTCTGCATTCACATGCTAAATAAACACCCAAAGTCATTTTAAAAGGTGCAAAATCAGGCCCCATACTCTGTATATCCAAACAGCAGCAGAGAGACTGGCAGAAAACAAAAATGCCTCTTCTGCAAGCTCGGTGACTATATTGTTCATCTAAGTTCACTGTGAATGGTATTGACACCAACAACTGAAAATAATTCACTATACGGGCCAACTCAAGAAAAATTATCTATTTTCACGTGCAAATTAATACCAGAGAACAAATTCAACTGAAACAAGTAGAAAAGCCTGACACAGGAGCAATCCAAATCTCCCCACATTTATGAAAGGCATGGAAAAGGCCCAGGCATTATCAATAAAGCCACTTTATACTCTGTAGCACTTTCAACTTTTCAAAATACTCTCCTCTTTATTATTTGATTTGATCTTCCCAACAACCCTGAGAGGGAAGCTAAAATCATCCCCATTAAAAAGACAAGTTAGCCGAAACCGGTTTGGCTCAGTGGATAGAGCGTCGGCCTGCGGACTGAAAGGTCCCAGGTTCGATTCCGGTCAAGGGCATGTACATTGGTTGCGGGCACATCCCCGATAGGGGGTGTGCAGGAGGCAGCTGGTCGATGTTTCTCTCTCATCGATGTTTCTAGCTCTCTATCCCTCTCCCTTCCTCTGTAAAAAATCAATAAAATATATATATTTTTAAAAAAGACAAGTTAACTGAGGTTCCAAGACAATAAGTTATATGATTTGTCCAGTGCAATACATAACCCACAGCATATGCTCACTCAGGGGCTGCCACTTACCAGGCAAACCTGGCAAGTTAGCATATTTGCGCTTGCAGTGACAAAGTGGCAGCTGGGATCAGTGCTCCTGGCTCCCACACTGGGCCTCTTTGCATCAGCTCTCATTCTTCTATTTCCCTACTTGTGCCCTCGACTGTTTTGCTCAACCCAACTCACACCTCCTGTTCAATGCATCAGACAGGCACTGTTAAAGACACTCTCAGCCTAATAGTCACATATTCTCACAAGCTCCAAGGTCTCTTCCTTCCACCAAATAAGAAATAGGACAGGGTAGGGATTTTTAGTATCTAGTATCCAGGGAATGCAGAATAAGCAAAATGTCTTAACAAAGTAAGGCATAGGAAGAACGTTCTTTCCCCCTAAGCAGACCTATACGCCACCATCTAGAAGGTTATCACTGTCTAGCTCCAGCTAAGGGGATGGCAGTTATCTTATTGATGGAACATTTTCCATGGGAATGGGGATCTCAATTCTCCAGGGACAGGGAAGTTGCCATTCCCCATCAAATTCCAGGGACTCCTACTAACCCATGAACACTGCCTGCTTCTTATTCAGCTAAATATTCAAGTTCAGTTCCTCCCTTTGCTTGCTGCCAGTTCCTACAATATAACTTGTTAGGAGAAGAAAATAATTGAGGAAGAAAGGAGATGGGGACTGCTGCTTAAAATCTGACCTTGGGGTATGGCCAGAGAAAACCTATTTTAAGTCGGGGGGGGGGGGAAAGTTCCATGCATGTAAATCTGAACATGTCCTACTTATTTCTGAATATCGTTTTTCAGCTGGCTCTTTCAAGTACAGATCATTAACTTTTACTTACTAAAAAAGACAAAAACAAGTACAACATATAGAAGGGATGTCTGTCTGTATCTTCTGCAGGGGCAGCACTAAGAGTAAAAATATATTGCGTACTCCAACTTAGGCAAAAAGTTGGGAGGGTGGGGCCACCGTGTAAGATGAACATTCCAGTGAGCAGGGTTTTGAAAGGTTTTCCCAAGAAGTTTTACAAGGGATGAGAAGATAATTAAATACACTCAGAGCCAGATGAAGCAGAACTCATTCTTCTCTGATGATTCAAAAGGCTCTTCAGGATTCTGCAAGGCCCTGGGGCAGGTGGAGTTGGAGACAGGTGACTCTTCTGATTCTTGGCCATGCCCTGAAAGGGGCTGTTTTTAAATTAACTCCTGATCATAGTTTGCTTATCAATGGTTTTTTTCTAAGGAAAATGGAATATAAGAAAAGAAAGTTCAAAGTTATTTGCTCTCCTGAAAAATGGGCGTTTATTAAGTCATTATAGGCCATTGCTAAGCACTGCCTCAAGGCCCCTAATCCTGTAACTTTACTCTCTTGCCTCTGCATCTGTCAGTGGGCCCAGTGAACTGTCCATCCAAGATAGGAATAGGCAGTGCCTAGCCTGTCATTGAGTCATCTGCAAGATATAAGCTCCATGAGAGCAGACAGCACATCTATTTTGTTAGCAATACTAACAATAATAACAGTGGCCGCTATCACTTACTAAGCAATTACTATGTGCCAGGCATTGTTCTCAGCATTTATGTTTATCACCTCATTTAATCTTTTTTTTTTACCAGCTTTGTTGACATATAATTTGTTGAGATACACCATACAATTCAATTGTTTTTAACAGTCACAGAGTTGTTTTACCATCATTACTATCAAGTTCCAGAACTTTTTATCACCCCAAATGGAAACCTGATACTCATGAAGCCATCACTCCCCAAATCCCCATCCCCACTAACCTGAGGCAACCACTGATCTACTTTTTGTCTCTACTGACCTGCCTATTCTGGACATTTCACATCATCATCTCCTTTCATCTTTACACAGCCCTATGAGTAGGCACTATTATTTTTTTTAGAGTAGGCAAAATCATTGTCTCATTGTATAGATGAGAAAACTGAGAGCCAGAGAGAGTAAGTAACTTGACTGACATCACTCAGCTAAGTAGGGCCAAGATTCAAACTCAGGCACTGTGCCTGGCTCCAGAGAGTACACTCACCAAAATGCTACACCTCCCTCCTGACAACATACCCCACTGCTTGGGAGGGACTGGCATGTAGGAGCTCCTCAAACACTTGCTAAGTGGTCAGTGAAACAGCTGTGCATGAGGGTGAATGATACTATGGTATAGCTGAAGTGAATGTGAACTTCGGAGCCAATGAGAACTGAGTTTGAATTCCAGCTCTGCCATTTAGTAGCTGGGTAACTTACCCACTCAGTCTGTTTCCTTTATTTTCTTATCTGTAAAATGAGTGTAGTGTTTACCTCATTGTGTTATTTTAAAGATTAAGTTAGATAACATATATAGGAAGCTCATAGTATATAGTAGGAGTTCAAGAAATGGTAATAACTAATAATGACATGGATTATTATTATTATTATTATTATTATTATTACTAAAGGCCCAGTGCACAAAATTCGTACACTGGTAGGGTCCCTAGTGGCTGCTGGCCATGGCCTCTCTCCCTTCCCCTGGTCGGCCCTGCCCCCTGGTCAAACTCCCGACAACTCCCAGTCAAGGGGACAATTTGCATACTACACTTTTATTATAGAGGATTATTATTATTATTATTACCCCCAAGGGCAGATCACAATTACCTGAGCAAATGCTCTACTATATATGCTCTACTATGTCATGTCCTATGTTCCTACTTGGAATGTCTCTGCCATACAGAGGTGGTTGTAAGGTCACTGAGCAAAACTCAACTGAATTCTATACCCAGGGTTCTTAACCTGCAGTCCATAGGTGGGCTTTGGGAAGGGGGTGGGTCCATGAACCCCTTGAAATTATTGTCAAAATTCTGAAGTCATGTTTCTGGGACAGGTTCTATAGCTCTCATCACTTCTCAAAGCACTCTATAGTCCAAAAAACAATAAAAGCTCCTGCCACAAACAAATTCATGGTGCTTTGGCTGCAAATCTATTCATCTATGTATATCAACATCCAATTTGAACGCTTGTTAACATAACCTCAAATTGCTACATATTCTGAATGAGCCCTATCCTCAACTGCTTCAAGAATCTCCTTGGCTCACCAATGGCCTTTGGATCACCTCTAGAGCACCATTGGATTTAAGTCGAATCCTCTTGGCCAACCTTTTTGCCTAGAACCCTGCAACCATCCTAAACCTATTAAGAATCCAGGCCCAGCCTGGCCGGCCTGGCTCAGTGGTTGAGCGTGGACCTATGAACCAGAAGGTTATGGTTCGACTCCTGGTCAGGGAACATGCTCAGGTTGTGGGGGCTCGATCCCCAGTGTGGGGCATGCAGGAAGCAGCTGATCAATGATTCTCTCTCATCATTGATGTTTCTATCTCTCTCTCCCTCTCCCTTCTTCTCTAAAATCAATAAAAATACATTAAAAAAAAGAATCCAGGCCCAGATGCCCACCTGCCTTGCACACCAAATTTCCAATGGGCAGAGCCCCAATGCTGCCACCCTAAGCATTGGGAGGGGGTAGAAGAGGGGGTAGAAAACTGGTAGATGAGCCCAGAAGCCAAATTGGCTCTAGCCCCACTAAACTCCAAGCAAATCCTGAGCAGGCTCCCAAGTGGTTCAGACAACAACCTTGTCAAAGCCCCCTTCCCTCCCTCGGCCCCAAGTTCTCAAGGCCAGAGGTCATCTTGGAAAAGGAAAAGGAAGAATGGTTTTGTTGGGAAGGGCCTGTTATTGATTTCCCTCGCCAATACCTTCTTCCGCTTTCCAACCTCATCAGAGACAATGGCTTCCCTCACCTCAGGGACCAAATCATTTCCCACATCCTACAAAATATAGCCCCTCCCCATGCTACAACACCATATATGGAGAATGTGACTTAGAAAGGGAACAGCAGATTATTCACTCTATACAAGCCTTCCAATCAGTTCAGGTCACAGAGCTACTCAAGAATCCTGTCACAGTTAAACAAGGTTGACACCTGCAGGACAAAGCAGGCCACTGGTGTCTCAGCCTTGCCTTCAACCCTCAACCTCAGTCCAATACTCACCTTGGGTCCATGAGAACTCCGGGCTATGACCTTTGCCTGTGGCAGCTGCTCCTCACCATCCTTCTCCTTGCCACATTTTATTTTCTTAGACGGCAGAGATTCGGTCACCCCATCAGTCACCACTGAGTCTGCCTGCCACTTGTTCTTGCAAGCAAAGACCCCTACACTTTCCTGTTTCACTCGAGTCTGTGCGGCCTTACTCCGAACTTCGACTTGACTCCTCTGGGGAGCTGCTGGGAGGCCATCAGACCGGAAGCAGGTGGCTAAATTGAAGACCACATCACCGTCCACCTTCTCCATTTTCACCCGCCCCAGGTCCACCTGGCTTCCAAGCTGTGAAAGCTCTGTGCTGGAGCCCCTCTTGCCACTTGGGACCACGTCCAAGATGAGTTCCTTGGGGCGGCTGTCATGAGGTAGCAAAGGCAGCTCAGGCATCTTGCGCAGGTTCTGGGGGGTGGCCAGGACCAGCTCATGAGACATGTAGGTGGCCAGCACTTGGTTCTTAGGTTTTGTGTCTCCTGCCAGCTTCAGGCCACAAGTCCCCTGGGGGCCTTCTGTCTTAGGAGTGCCATCAGAGCAGAGGTGGCTCTCTGATTCCTCTGGCCCCTGACTCACTCTTATGTCCCCACTGCTAGGCTGAACAGACAGCGCTAGCGTCCCTGTCTGAGGGCTGAGAGTCAGAAGGACAGGGTTGACTTGTTCTTCATAAGGCTTGGCAGCAATCCGGCAAGTTTTGTTCTTTGTGCCAGTGTCCTGTTCTGGAGCAAAGGGACCACCAGGCCGTGGCTGCCCCTCAGGAAGTCCGTGCACAGCTTCACTGGGGCCAACAGATGACACACCAGAGAACTCAGAAACAACGCTGGTGGGCCTGATGGGAACCCCCTGACTGGGGGTCAGCTGCCCGGCACTGGAAATGCCAATGGAAAGCAGAGATGTTTGGTGGTATGGTGGCCAGCCAACAGGCAGGACCTGGGTGCTGGTGGGCTTCCCATTGACTGAACACCGCGGGTAGATATTTGCTGGCCCCGTGGGCTTCCATAGAGAGAGCTCCTTGCTTTGGCAGCCTGGCAGCCCTGGGGCAATACGGGCCGGGGTGTAACGTTTGACTGTGCTTGGCTGTCCCTCAGTCCCAGCCTGGCTTCCCTTCTTGCCACAGGAGGAACCAGTGCTCTTAGGCTCGCCTTGATCAATGATGGAGATGGGCTCCTGCTTGGGGAGATGGCGGGGGTCTCGGTTGAGGCCCAGGTTGGGCTCTTTGTTCAGCAGCAGGGAAGCAGGCACTGGGTTGGCCACTCCCACATAGGTGCCAGGAATGGTGCTGATCAGCGCGGTTGAGTTCTTCACCCAGGTGCTCGGGTCCCCGTTCCTCACTATCTCAGGAAAGATGACGAAGGGCGAGGCAGTGGAGCCCAGGCATGAGGTGACATTGCTGCCGGCAGTCTGGGTTGTACGCTGAGACCTAGAGAGGACCGTGGAGAGGAGGGCCTTGCTGCTGGTGTGCACAGGGGTCAACACGGGCATGGGGGGTGTCTTGCGTTGGTTCGGCAATGGAAGCTTCTGGCGGTTGGACTTAGAGGAGAGGTCGAGGGGCATCTCGCTGCACTCAGATGGAGAGGCCATCTCTCGCTCCAGCTGTGGAGGTGACTTGAGGGGAGAGAAGGTAACGGCAGTCCCTTCTGTTTGCTGCTCAGTGCCACCTGTCATCTTGGCAGGGTGCGGTGGGGCTGAGCTCACACTGGGGGCTGGCAGCAAAGGCTGTGGCGTTGGAAGCACCTTGGCAGAAGCAGTGGAGAGGGAAGTATCTGCCAAAGGCCCGGGGACCCCATCAGGCGCAGGCTGGGTGCTGGTGCTGCTGGATGGGGAAGCACACGGAAGCCTGTTCACCTCCAGAGAGACCACCTTGGAATCTGAAGTCAGAGGCCGGGCTACAGAAAATGCATATGGGTAAGACCGTAGCTCTGGGGAGGCCAGCACGCCAGGGATACACCTGTCCTGTAGGTAGGATGGCAGGACAGGGAGTGTAAGAGTGGAGGAGACCCCCAGAGTGGTTGGCAGTGTAGCCACACTGAGTGGCTGCCCACAGCTCGGAGGTGGGATATATACCAGTGGCTGGCTCGGTGTCAGTACTGTCCCTGGCTGAAAAGACAGAGGGACTTTTTGCATAGCTGGTGCCTGAGCTGCAGGAAAACACACTCGACTCAAACTAAAGGAGGCCGGGATGGGTGCAGACGTGGGAATGGCAGTTGGTGTGGCAGCCGGCATGGGCGTAGGAGCTGGAGTAAAGATTGGGGCTGGGGTGGGTGCAGGCACCGGTGTAGGAGCAAAGGCAGGGATGAGGGTGGGGGTGGAAGGCGGGCCAGAGGATGGGGTTGGAGTGGCCATGGGCACTGATGGAGGGCCGGGAGCTGCTGGAGGTGTGGATGCCGGCATGGGAGCCAGAACTGGAGTAGGGACTGGCGCGAGAACCAGGGTCGGAGCAGAAGGGGGCACAGGAGCCTGGATCAAGGTCAAGGAAGGAGCTGAAACTGAGACTGACATGGGGGAAGGGGCTGGAGCCGGCAGGGAAACAGGGCCTGAAGGCGGAGCAGAAGCCGGCACAGGCACCAAGACTGAGGCTGAAACTGAGAGGGTGTTCGAATCAGAGATGAGTGTGGGCACTGATGGTGGCGCCTGAGCCAGGGCTGGGACTGGTGCTAAGGGAGGGGAAGGAGCTGCAACTGAAGTGGCAACCTGGACAGGAACTAGCCCTGAATGGGGCACTGGGGCGGGGACAGAGAGAGGAACCTGGAATGGATCAGGAACAGATTGGGGGACGGAGGCAGAACTGGGAGCAGGGGGGCAGATGGGTGCTGGCAGCGGACTGAAATTAGTGGTAACCAGAGGCAGGGTTCCCTCCACGGGCACTCCAGTTCCCAGAGTTGCCAAAATGAAAGTATTTTTCTCCCCAACACCATGCCGAGAGTCCAAAGCCTTTACCCCAGCAGGCGAGCAGTCCACCTGTTTGCTCATTTGCGTGCTGAGGGGAATCCAGGAGCAGTCGGGCCTGCTGCTGCCGCCCCCGGCCTGGGCGCTGTCAGTAGGGGGAAGCTTGAGCCCGTCTTCCGGGCCGCTCAGGGGAACCAAAAGGCTCTGGGCCTCTGCCACATTCTCAGCATAGTCCATTTTTGGCTGGGGGCTGTTGGGCTTGTCTTCTGACTTGTGCCCAAGTTTTTCTGTTGCACTGCCATCTGCATCTGCCCCCCGGGCATTGCTGCCACTTCCAACTGCTGTGAGCTCCACCTGCAACGACAGAGCAACGTGCCCATCTTAGTAGTTCTCTGTGGAGGGCTCAAGTATCTCAAGGCCTGGGCAAGGCGATGGCTGGTCCTCTTTGCAACTTGAACAACAGGGTCTCGGTAGAAGCAAAGAGCAGCTGGCCAATTTCTGTCTCACATACAGCAACTCCTGGGAAATACCCTGTCCCTCTTCTGAGGACGACAGGCTGGGCACATTGCCTGGGCAGTTTAGCTCCACCCTCTGGTGGGTGGCATGTGGCTCCACATGGCCCCTTACCTTGGAAAAACTGCTGCTGACACAAAACTCCTGAGATCCAAAGTGCTGGCAGTCACCTGTCGTGGACTCCTCATCAGAAATAGGTGCTCTTCTAGCATGGGAGACACAACCAGAGAAGGAACATGAGGCCTAGGCTTTGGGCTCCGGCCATCTTCTCCAGAATGCCCCCTGCCTGTCTGGGTTCCCATAAACCTTCCTGCCTTGCTTCCCTTGCGAAAAATCACAAGGAACTGGAGGGTCCAGGTTATAAACCAGAGCCTCCACACCCAGCTTTGCAAATTCTTGCAAAGGAGCCCGGTCTGATGTCTATAGATTCCCCTCTTTGGGTCGTGTATCCTGTTTTCTAGGGCTCTCATCAAGAGTGTAAAAGACACCCCAGCACCTTTCCTTGTCTCCAGAGCTTACCCATCAAAGTGAGTTGCTGGGCATTGCCAAAAAGGGGAGAGGTGAGTCACAGAAGATATCAAAAGGCATGCAAACTGGGCTTTTCTCTTAAATGCAATCTTATTTTAAGTCTATAAAGGAAACAGGCTGCAGGTACCATAAGGGTAATCCTTTCCTAAAACAAATAACCACCTCCACTGTTTCATGTTCTAAATATGACTCATCACCCAGTCACCCGATGGGGTTGCCTAGAGCGGATCCATGCTTATTAGTACATGTAATGATACTGATTGGAGGCCACCAGGTCACTGGGTGCTGAAGGCATTTCAAGGGTACAACTTCTTTCCCTCCAGGGTACCTCTTCCCACCTTGTAGAGTAGCATGGAACTCCAGCCAGCCCCTTCCTCTTGCCTTTCTCCCCTGCCAACTCTCCACTCTCTCCTTGATCTCCCAGCACCACCACATTCTCTCCCATCCCAAAGCAAGGCCTTTAAAGCCACCGACTGCAAATTCAAATTGGTAGATCATAGGGAGAAGGGCTCAAGGCCAGAGATCCGGGTCCCAAAGGAGGAAAACTTAACTGTACCATCCCACCTGCTCAAAAATCTTCTCTACATTTTGGATAAGAATCTTAGAAAATGGTACATCCTGACCAAAAAAAAAAAAAAGAAAGAAAGGAAGTTCAGACTGGGAGGGTGAAGTTAAAGAGAGACAACACCCATTGGAAGTTTGGTGGTTTGACCACAGAAAGAGTGTACTACTGACTGCCCTAGGGAAGACACGGCGGGGCAGCAGCTATGGTTCGAGGGGCTGAGTGGGAGGTTTGGGTGCAAGAATAAAGCTCTAGCAGAAATGCCCACTGTGGTTCCTATGGAGCAAAAGACTGGAACACTCTGTGCGCCTCTGGAGAGGTAGATTGCCTAGATTTTTTGGATTCCTTCTTCGGAGCCCTCACTCTGAGCTCCCAAAGTAGCTAGTGCCCGCCTCACCACCATCCTAGCCAAAGGGCAGACTGGGCACTGCAGTCAAGCCCATGAGAATGGGGAGGGCTGTGCTAACTTCCTCCCTTTCACTAGAACAGGGCACCATTGACGGACTCCAAACTTATACCTGGGGCAAGAAGCAAAAAGGCAAGGAAAGGGGTTCACTACAGGCCTCTCCCCATCTTTTCAGGGCCCCAGAAGTGGCAATGGGGGGGGCAGGGGTGGACTGTTCCCTTTAAAAGGCAGCTAAGCTGGTAGAAGTGAGAGGGTTCCATTGCTGGCAATGACTGTTGGCGACAAACAGAAATGATAGTAAGGAGAAGCAAGGGATACAAATGCAGTCAGGGGTCTGATGGATGAGGCAAAAGGGGGCCTGAGGAAAAGGGAAAACATACTTTGACATCAACTCCTGAGACCAGAAAAGCAAGACTTATCCTCCAGCCTTGGAATGGGAGGAGAAGCATGTCCTGACCAGATTTGCCAAGGATGGTTTGGGTGTGTGTGTGACAAGGAAAACTAAGCGCCAGTGCCCCCTGTTCACCAACTCCACATGAAGGACTGCAGAGGAAAAATGCTATTTATTTACATTATTTCCCCTCCTGACCATGCAAAGGGGAGCTGGCTATGTACTTGACACCCCTCTCCCCCTTGCTTAGCTCCCACCTGACATAAAATCATCTTGAAAGCAGAAACCCTGCCCTCCACCAGAGAGTGCAGAGCCAGCTGCCAGCCCAGAGACACTGGAGGTTGAGGCAGCAGTGGCAGCAGGAGCAGCAGTCCTGGCTACTCCAGCCATCCCATGCCTGAGTGCCAACCCCCGAGGCTCTGGGAAAATGTCGTGAGGCCACATTTCAAATCCTCTGAGAAGAGGGGTGTGCAAAACTAAGCAAACATTAAATTGCTCCATTGAGAGAACCTGGGACAGGAATAGCTTGCAGGGGAGAGGGAAAACCGGAGAGGTGGGTCAACGAGGCAAGGTTAGGAGGGTTCAGGTGGCCAGGAGGAGGGAGCAGGGGTCAAAGCAGGCTTCAATCAGGACTGAAAATCAATCCCGCGATTTCTTCCCAGCAGAGATGACCCTGGGCTGTTACGCTCAAGGCTTTGTTGAACTTAAACCAGAACTGGCCACAGCCTTTCCAGGCCGTTTTCCTAATTATTAAGGGCTAGCACCCGTCAGACCAGGCCTTTTATAGTTCCCTGACTACATGACACACACCAGGCTCCTACTCTCCCAGCTCCTGCAGACTTTCCCTGCTTCAGTCCCACCACATCCCAAGACCACCTTCATTCCACACAGGGTCTTCCCCAAACACACCACATGGGAAAGGCCAACAACCCTCACCTCAAACTCCTACTCATCCCTTAAACCCCAACTCCAATGTTACTGCCACTGGGAAACCTTCCCTTCCTTTATTCCCCGAGGACGTTTATCAATCTTGCACATAGACTCCCACAGGACCTGTATCTGGTCTCTCTATAGCACTCACCACTTACGTCTCATGATGACTGGTTTGTTCTCAATGGGTTTAATAAATGTTTGTTGAATGCAGGAATGAATGGGTGCAAAAAGGAAGCAAGCAAGCAAACAGAGAGCTTTAACTGGAGGTTTTACTACTGTCAGCCACCGGGGGCCAGGAGAAAGCCCCTGCCCACTGTCCCTGCAGCCATCACTATATCTGATGAAGCTGGACAGGCTTTCCAAACATAACTTTAAAAGTTAAGTCACAGTCCGGCCGACGTGGTTCAGTGGTTGAGTGTCGACCTATGAACCAGGAGGTCACAGTTTGATTCCCAGTCAGTGCACATGCTGGGGTTGCAGGCTCGATCTCCAGTGTGGAGCGTGCAGGAGGCAGCCAATCAATCATTCTCTCTCATTATTGATGTTTCTCTCTCTCTCTCTCTCTCTCTCTCTCTCTCTCTCTCTCTCTCTCCCCCCTCCCTTTCTCTCTAAAATCAATAAAAAATATATATTAAAATAAAAAGAGTTAAGCCACAGGTACAGCGTTATACCCAAAATGTCTTAAGTTCCACAAGTTGTAAAGGGCTGAAGAAATGGCTTTAAAATAAGGTGAGATCACATTTTGGAAATCAGCTGTAGCATGACCTAGACTGCAGTGGGAAGGTGACAATAAAGGGTCGATGAGATCAGAAGTGACAACGCTTAAAACGTCTTCTTAACTACTAGGCATATCTGGTAATTTAACATCCCAAGAAAGGTCCATAAAGAGGGAAAATCAGGTTTGAGGCCCAATTCCTGCTCCTTTCTCAGAAGGCATTTAGAATGGACAGTGAAGGAAAGTAACTTATACATTGATATTTTTGAAGGCTCTAGTCCAGATCTCTGTATCAAAGTCTCAAACACTTACAACTAGTTGCCAAAGAATACTTACACAAATCAACAGCACTACCCTGCCTTCCCCAGACCATCTCATAATAATTATCTAAGGCAATACCTCATATGCAAAGGAAAATACCTTTCTCATGCACCTCTGCGAAGAATTTTGTCTTATTTTCCTTGGTCTTGACTTTCATATTCTAAAATTAAATTCCTTTTAAGTCCATCTGTAATTTGCTCCCCAGTATAAAGAACTTTAAGCTGTCAGGTGCTGATGGCTTTTTAAAAAAATAAAAAAGGTCTAGTCTCCTAACCAGAACCTCAAACAAGTACACACTTCTCCAGTTAACAACAGAAAAAGAAAGAAGATCCACACAAAGATGTCCATTTCTTTTCCCTTCAAAATTGCCAACACTCCCCTCATATATACACATACCCATCCACACACTTCTAAGATTTATCCAAGGAAAATGCCAGATCTTGAATTTTAGGAAAAGCCATATCGTTCTATGTTTTAGGCGATTGATCAAATGTAAACAGGCGATAGATTGAAACAACGGCTAAACACCAGCAAGCCATGCCTTCTCTAAAAATGGGAGAGGCATTGTAACCATCACACACAGCTCTGGCCAAGAGTTATTAAAGTCAAATATAAAATCTAAAGGCCACATTGGGTGTTCTTCATACAGGACATGATCAGAAAATGACATAGGTTAGTCAATGAACTATTCTGGTGTACAGAAAACTGAACACACCTCTAGATCGAGCAGGCACCACCAACTCTCAATTTCATATAAAAACTACATTAAGCAGTTTGATCTCCCTTATGAAGATAAGGATCTTACTATGAATCATCATTAATCTCGTGAGGCAGGAAAGCACTGGTTAGCAGAACACCCACTAACAATACCCAGTATAAAGCTCAGTGATAGAACTGCCTTTCTTCCAGGCTTATATCAAGGGCCAAAAATGTCGTATACATATTCTGAGCACCAAACGTGGATGCAGCAAATAAAAATTGCAATTGACTGAGCTTCCCCTTATTCCACCATCTGACAGTTCTTTTTAAAAAAAAACAACATTTTTTTTTATTGATTTCAGAGAGGAAGAGAGAGGGAGAGAGAGAGAAACATCAATGATGAGAGAATCATTGATCGGCTGCCTCCTGCATGCCCCCTACTGGGGATAGAGCCCGCAACCCAGGCATGTATCCTTGACCAGAATTGAACCCGGGACCCTTCAGTCCGCAGGCTGACTCTCTATCCACTTAGCCAAACCAGCTAGGGCATGACAGCTTTTAATGTATAGACAAATACTAGTTGGTGAAGTCATCTATTGGCCTCCTCACCTTCATCTGAACAGGGATGGCAAGTCAGCAGGCCACTCACACATCCCAGCCCCGTCCTATCTCAGGAAAATTAGAAATGACTACCAGCCACATCCCCAGGGTCCCTCCCCAGGCCCTGCTGCGGCTAACCCCCTGGTGAGTAGGCACCCCTCACTGGAAGCCGGCAACAGCCACCTTCCCAGCCTCCTCACCTCTCCTCGTTGATACCGCACATGCGAATCCGGTCAGAACTGGTCCAGTTGTGTACGCCGCTGTAGAGCGGTGCTGTAGAGATCATGACAGCCACTCACCACCAGATAGGACCTGCTGTGGCCACTTCCCCTGAGGAAAAAGAATCCCCCAAAAATCAAAACTTGTAACCACCTGCTTAACCACCTTTAACAAGGAAACACTTAAATAAAGGTAATTATAGCACCCAGATGTTAAAGCATTCTCTCTCATAAGCCAGCCTACCATGGGAAATTAAGGTCCAAATGGAGATGAGGGAGCACCAGCTTTTCAGGAATCCATAGGTTTCAGGATGGAGATGAGGATGCTGTTAATCACCTAGAGTGATTTTTAAATTATCATAAAGACAGATATGCTTGAGTGTTCAAGGAAATTCAATCTATTTCAGACAAATAAAATGACAGTATATTTTTCTACACACATTTAGCCTAACCAACTACAATTAGAGGGTCGTTCCCATATGTGAACAGTGAAAGACTACTGGGGATCTTTTTCTCGTCAATTCTAATCCATGGGTACTGAAGTATTTGAGTGACGTAGCCAATTTAAGCTCTCCAGAGGAAGCACACACTTTCATTATAAGCCCTTCAAAAATACTCTATTCTGATTTCAAGTTGGGAGTTATACAGATGTGATGCATATATCTAACCTGCTTTAAAGCTTCCTCCAATCAGATGCAATACTCCTTGTACTGTGACCACAAATAAGCAAAGAAGCAAACAACAATGTTCCATCAAGAACCACACATTTCTATCCTTGTTCCTTCAGTCTGTCACCCCCATGACATACCACCCCCTTCACCAGCCAATGTCCAGCTCTCTCTCACTGGTTAACAACCACTGCACAGCTAATTCACCTTCTAGAGAAAATGAGGCATCAAAAAAGAGACATTTACCCAATAAACTTATCTTGAGATCCTTAAACTCTTGACTTATTAGCCAAAAGCCTTATTCATCAAGGTTCAATTGAACAGAACCCTACAGTGACCAGAATTTTATGCTATTCTCCACTTTCCAAAGAAGCAACTCATAGTCATATTAGGGATTTGTTTAATTCATTCTTTAAACAATTTTCAGAGATTGCTCATATTCAACACAATTATACTATTCATTCAACAAATACTTATTGAGCTCCTACTATGTGCCAGCATTGTCCTAGGTACTGGGGATTCAACAATTAACCAAAACCCCTGCCTCCATGGAGTTTATATTCTAGTGGGATGAGACAGACAATAAACACATTAAATGATTCTATATTTATTGTGGTGTTAGAAGGAGGCATAACACAGGCCAAGGGGCATGGCGAAGGTCCGAGGTGGGAGGCAGAATGGGCTACAACTTGAAAGTGGGTGATCAGGGTAGGTCTTGCTGAGAAGAAGACATTTCAACATCTTAAAGGAAGCAAAGGGACCCATGTGGCTATCTGGCGGAAGAGCATTCCATGGAAAAGGGAACAACCTATGCAGAGGTCCTAAGGCTTAAGGCTGCCTGCTAAAATCAAGGAAGAGCCAGGAGGCCAGTCTGGCACACAGGGAGTGAGCGAAGGGAAAGAGGCAGTGAGGGGTGAGCAGAGCTGCACACTTTTGTTCTCTTCTTGGTCCTCACCTAACTCCCTTTCTCTGCAGCATAGGCTACTGATGCCTTCACCCCTTTCCCTATAGTTGGCCCTCTCCTAGCTGTTCTGACTCTGTGCCTGCTGCCTTCTGTAGGGCCCTTCTCTATCTCTACCCACCCCAGAAATCTGGCCCTTATCATGCTCATTCTCTCCTCACCTCTAACACCCTTTCCCATCTCTTCCCCTTCCTTCCCTCTTTCTCTTCCTACCCCCACGCATCTCTTTCCCTTCCCTTCCCCCTAAATCTCTCTATTTCCCTCTATTCTTCCTCATCACCTTTCTTTCCCCCTCATATTCTCCCAACAGTCTCTCTCCCCCTTCCCCGCTTCTCTTCTCCCTATTTCCTATGTCTCTCTGGCACAGTCCCTTCTTCCTCCAACTTTCTCTCCTTTCCTGCCTCTCTAAGCCTCTAGTCCTTTCCCTCCTTTATCTCACTTTCCTCTTCTTCCCTCAGGCTCCACTCTCTCCTCCCACTCCCCTTCCTCCTTCCTTCACCCCCACTCTCCTTCCTCACACCTCAGCCTTCAGTCTTCCTCTCTTATCCTCCTCTAGTCTGTCTGGCTCCCGCTGGCTCTCCACTACCCCCACCTCTCTCCCTCAGTGTGTATGTGTGTGTCAGCCCCGCCCCTTCTTGTCTCTCAGCTCATGAGCTCCCACAGTTGCAACTCAACCAGACCTGTATCTGTAGCCCTGACCTCTCTTCTTAGACCCAGACCAGAATTTCCAGCTGCCAACAACTTGCTGTTAATTGGATGTCGACGGAGCCCCTCAAACTCAATGTGTCTCAAACTGAACTCATTATCTGTTCCCATAAATCTGCTCCCCACCCCACCCCCATGCCCAGCGTGTTTCCTCTCTTAGTCAATAGCACCACTATCTCCTAGCCTGGAAATTTCAGCACCTTCCTCATCTCCAACTCCTTCTCTCTCTTATTGCCCACATCCAATCAGGAGCCAAGCCTAAATCATGCCATCTCCATCCTCTCCTACCCCTCTGGCCACTACCCAGATGCAGGTCCTCATCATCTTTCACCCAGAATATTACAATAGCCTCTAAACTGGTCCCTCTGTCTTCAATCTCTTGATTCTACAATCAATTCATCTTCTAAGGCACCAGTTCGATCCCATCATCCCCTCCCTTCTCAAAAGCTTTCAATAGCTTTCCTCTGTCTTCAGAATCAAGCCTGTGTTTCTTAGCACAGCATTCAGGACCCTCCATGACTTAGCCTCAAATCTCTGTCTTCTCGGCCACATCCTGCCATTCCCCTGCTGTCCTTGTCATCCTAACCCTTCCCTGAACAGGCCATGCAGTTTCAGGACTTTGCTGTTTCCTCACCCTGAAATGGTCTCTCCTGTACACCCTCTTCCTCCCTGTCACCCTCAAGACTAGCTTAAATGTCATCATGTCATCTCCCCAGCCCTAGCCCCTGGTCAGTTAACTCCTCCCTCTCCGGTTCCAAAGGATTTCATTCCTATCTCTACTGCAGCCCTGATTCTTATTCTCCTCCACAGTGTGGTTAGTTGGGGGAGTGGCATGTCTGTCTCCCCCACCAGGCAATCAGCTACTTAAGGTAAAGAAATACTGCCCGTCTTTTTTGTCTCTAGTATCTCTGCAATGTCTTACATATAGTAAGTAATTAGTAAATGCATGTTACATGGAACTGAATCCTGGATGAGAATTGAGGTGATAACCCTGAAAAATTACAAGAAGCAAAATCAACCCCCAAAAAAGTATCCACCATGCATCTTACTACAGAAAAAAACTGTTGTACTTCAATGAAAACCCTATGAATTGTCTATAGCACACACCCTTTCGGAGCTGCCAGATCCTATCCTGGTTCATTGTCTTTAAGCTATTTTGTACCTCTGCAAATTGCAGGTAACTGATGGATATGCAAACTCTGTCTTGTCCCATAGAGTTTGGATTGACTTCCCTCCCTACTGTGGAAAAACCAGTTTTGCCTCCATTTGCAACTTAATTCCTTTGCTCTGTAAAAATTTGTGCTTTCCGGACTTTTACATTCAACCATCTATAACATCTGTCTGATTCCCTTGTTGATTAATGAGTAAAATAAAATCTTTAACACGTGTTCATTTTTCTATCTGTACGAGACTCATGATTTTGCCTTTTCTGAAAATTATCTTTAATATTACTAAGACAGTTATATGGGTTAACACATAATTTTAGAAAGATTTCAACAAGGAGTATGACAAATAGATTGACTGCTTCACATCAGTTCACCAGGATTCCATTCCCTGAACATCCTGGTCAATCAAGTTTTGACTGTTTCTTAGAATGTCCTGGAATATCCTAGTTTAAGAAACAACAGCTCAGCCTATTGGCTGATACACCAGGTACTTTTTCCCCCTTTTCTCACTATGAAGCATTGGAACACTCCAGTCATAGAAGGGGTCATTCTTGCCATAAGATAAATTTCAACACGAGTTTTAGTGGCAACAGAAAAAAGTCATGTAGGGCCTGGGACAGAAATCAGAGGGAGAAATCCTGGCATTTGGAAACAGAACAACATAAAAAATATCATCAGCTAGATAAAGGAGTTTTTAGACTCCTGTCCCCAAAAACAAAATAACAACCACAGAAAGAAAACCAAGTAAAAACCAAAATAATTACCACACAACACTCATTTTATGACTACCTAGAGATCAAAACTGATACTGGCCCTAGCCAGTTTGGCTCAGTGGTTGGAGAGACGGCCCATGGACTAAAGGGTCCTCAGTTTGATTCTGGTCTAGGGCACATACTTTGGTTGCAGGATCATTCCAGAGTCCCTGGGGTGCTTGTGGGAGGCAACCAACCAATGTGTCTCTCTCACATCAATGCTTCTCTCTCTCTCTCTGTCTCTTCCCCTCCCTTCCACTCTCTCCAAAAAATCATGGAGCCCAGCTGGTATAGCTCAGTGGTTGAGTGTCAACCTAGGAACCAGGAGGTCACCAGTTCGATTCCTGGTCAGGGCACCTGCCCTGGTTGCAGGCTCGATACCCAGTGGGGGGGTATGCGAGGAGGCAGCCAATCCATGATGTTCCTCTCTCATCGATGTTTCTATCTCTCTATCCCTCTCCCTTCCTCTCTCTCTAAAAATCAACAAAAACATTTTTTTAATCATGGAAAAAATATCCTTGGGTAAGGATTAACAAAAAATAAATAAAAAGATACTGGACACCCCATTTTCACAAGCTCCCAAAGATGAAACGTCTGTTTAAATCTTGGTCTCCCACTCTTGAATTGTGCTTTTGTCAGAGCAGCACCTCTTCCTATATGAAGCCCACTGTTGCTAATTAACAGTAGCCTTTGCAGGAGAGGGACATGGAGGGATAGAAAGCATAGGCAGGAAAGAATGGATCCTCCTGAGCTGGAGAATAAGCAAAGGGAACTTTTAAAGAGGCACTGATGGTGCCAATGCCCACACAGGATGGGAGGAGTCAAGATGGCTACAGACATCAATGTTTCCCAAGTCAGGATCACTGAGGTGCTTGTTCAAAACATAAGAATTGTAGGTCCCAGCCCTGGAGTTTTTAATCCAGTAGGCCTAGGGTTTTGTTTTACTAGCATGTCCAATCAAATCACTAACCGCTCAATTGTACACTACTTCTTAAGAGAGGAGAGTAAAGGAAAAACCTTACAGATACACCATACTTGATAGGTTCCGCTGGTGTACACACTCGTATACCACTTGCTTTTGCTCATAGCACCTACACTCATGTGTGGTGTGTGTTCCAATCTCTCACTTGCTCTCTCTCTCTCTCTCTCTCTCTCTCTCTCTCTCTCTCTCTGATGGGAACCATCACATCAAAGGCAAAAGGCGAAATTCTTAAAAGGAACTTGGAAGAAACCTGGTAACACCATGTGACCCAGGAAGCACAGGCATAAGGATATGAAATACTTCAAAGGATTTTCCCAGATGTCACAACCATATAATTGTTAAGAAATGAACAGCTGCATGGCCCTAGAATCAAATGCTGGTCACAACTTAGAAGGCAGTGGGACCACAGTGACTTAGCCCCACTTTGTGGAGGAAAACTCAAAGGACACATTCAACTCATGGTGAGAATAAAGGAGAGCACTTGCTCCAGCAACCCAAAGGGTTGAGTGTGGTTGGAAAAAAACACACAAATAAAACTTTTCTATTTAGAAGGCACATGTACACATAAGTAGAAGGTACGAACAAGATCCAAGAGAATGAATCCAACAAGCAGGCAGCAGCAAGTAGGTAGCCAGACATAACCACCAAACTATGAAACAGGAAAAAACAAAAAGAAAATGGAGTAATAGGAGAACAATAACTTTTAAATGGTGAAAATAGCAGTGAAGTTGAGAACGAGCAGGTAGAAAAGAAACCATAATAAAGCAAAAATCTTTCTGGGGAAAAAAAATCCAAAAGGAAGAAAAAAAACCAAAAAACTAGAAGACAAGGGCAAGTGTGAAAGGCATAAAAGAGAAGCCCGTAGGATATAACAACCAAAAGGGGGGAAAATGAAATAGGGGAACCTAAAATATTTCACCATCATGGGCCAAACTGAAACACTGTGGGGAAGCACTGAAGACAGACATTTTAGAAAAGTTTCGAGAGAATATGTTATCAAAAGGGAGAGAACATCAAATTAGAGCCCATTTCAGGGTTAAGGGGAGTTGGTCATAGGGGATGGACAGCACTAAAATATCAAAGAAGATTTTACAATTGGATAGACTTTTTTGGTTTTGTTTTGAAATGAAGATACCCAAACAAGCAGATTTCACAACTACAAGCAAAGCATGGTCGTCATGCATATGAGGAAGAGAAGAACACAAAATGAGGTAATAGAGCATCTATATCTGACAAATGCTTTTTACCAAGGTAGAAACTGTTTAAAAAGTTAACCTTGAGCCCTGGCCAGTGTGGCTCAGTTGGTTGGAGTATTGTCTGAAATACTAAAAGTTTGCAGGTTGGATCGTAGGGAAGGCAACCAATTGATGTTTTGTCTCACAGCGATGTCTCTCTTTCTCTCCCTCCCTCCCCTCCCTTCTTCCTTCCTTCTCCCTCTCTCTAAAATCAATAAGTATATCCTCAGGTGAGGATTATTTTTTAATTAAAAAGTTAACCTTGGCCGAAACCGGTTTGGCTCAGTGGATAGAGCATCGGCCTGCTGACTCAAGGGTCCCGGGTTCGATTCCGGTCAAGGGCATGTACCTTGGTTGCGGGCACATCCCCAGTGGAGGGTGTGCAAGGGGCAGCTGATCGATGTTTCTCTCTCATCGATGTTTCTGACTCTCTATCCCTCTCTCTTCCTCTCTGTAAAAAAATCAATAAAATATATTTAAAAAAATAAAATAAAATAAAAAGTTAACCTTGAAAATGACCAGAGTATTCATCCAGCGGACAAATTCACCAGAATCATGAACAACATAATGTGAAACCTGTCCATTTATTCATGTTGGATTCTACCATCAAGATAGTAAATTAGAGTCCAGCTTGTGTAGCTCAGTGGTTGAGCATCGACCTATGAACCAGGAGGTCATGGTTCGATTCCCCATCAGGGCACATACCCAGGTTGTGGGCTCAATCCCCAGTGTTGGGCATGCAGGAGGCAGCCGATCAATGATTCTCTCTCATCATTGATGTTTCTGTCATCTCTCTCTTCCTCTCCATTCCTCTCTGAAATCAATAAAATATATTTTTTTGAAAAAGACAGTAAATTAGAAACTAAAGATTAAGGAGATCTCAGTTAAACTAAATATGAAAATATTCCCCCAGGTTTCTTTGATTCACACTGCCTGGTGACCTGGAAGCAATTATGATTTTAAAAAATAAGAGCCGGAAAATATTCATCTTGAAGCCTGGCCCTGAATCTGTCCTCAAGAGGCCAGGCGTGGCCAGTCGACAATTTAAGAAGGAGGGTTGGGTCAGTGATGACTAATAAGTAAAGAAAACCAACTTTGGGACCTATTGCTGGGATAGAAATCCAGAGATCTGGGTGAAGCACCCATTAGACAGAGGCATTCATATTCAAACTTCACAGAAGCAAAGGAGAGTCCACCCATTACCTCACTTTGGGGAAAGCAGCATCTAAGACATCTCCAAGGAGATCCAAGAGACTATTGGCATTGAGATCCTTGGGCTAAAGTGAAACGGCCATGACTTCTACCCAATCACCACAGTGCCTTTAGAGAGAGGTCAAAACATGTCCAAATTATTGTTTTCAATAGGAAAGTGTACACATACCCAAACAAGGATAACTTTACCTGGCTTTAGATATGGAAGCTCTGCCCGGCCCATGTGGCTCAGTGGTTGAGCATAGACCCAGGAACCAAGAGGTTGCCTGTCTGATTCCCAGTCAGGGCACATGCCCAGGTTTTGGGCTCCAGTGAGGGGGGGGCGGGGCAGCCAATCAATGATGTTTTTCTCTCATTGATGTTTTTATCTCTCTATCCCTCTCCCTTCCTATCTCTAAAAATAAATTTTAAAACATTTTTTAAAAAGATATGGGACCTCTACCGCAGATTTTACCTTTCTTGTCACTCTGCCTTCTTGCATGTGTATTCAATAGGAAACTAACATTGCTGTTTTCCCTACTTAATTATAAACCTCATCCCCTAATGAAGACATTCTCCAATGTAAACTGTTCTAATTTACTAATTTCCCATATGAGGGTAGTATTCTAATATTCTCCTCAGCATTCCCCACAGTAACTATATCCCCTCATATTTTCCTACCATACTTTCCTACACAATCACTTTACTTTGCTTCCCTCTACTACCCCACACCACCACACACAAATACACACAACACACACACACACACACACACACACACACACACACACACTCAACTGTAAATAATCTGCTGCACAATTTAAAGGAGGAAGGGGCCCTTTGCACTGTTCATCCCAACCTTCTGCCTGACAATCTGTTTTAGCACTTTCTAGTTCCCCTGTTTTTGTTTGTTTGTTTGTTTTTGCTATCTACTGGCTCTATCCCAAGGGATTGGTCTTATAAGGGACATTGCATCCTGTTCTCAGATACATTAATTCCTGTAATTTAACGAGAAGGCTAAGTAGTTGCCCGTACAGAGCTATAGCATGGGAACCTTCATAGACCACATGGGTACCTCCATCTTAAAAAATCTTGCCTATTACCTGGCCGGGTTACTCAATGGTTGGAGCATTATCCCACCACACCAGGGTTGAGGGTTCAATCCCGGGTTGGGGCACATGTGTGAATGCATGACAAGTGGAACAACAAATCTATTTGTGCTTGCTCTCTCTCTCACTCTCTCAAATCAATAAATAAAAAATAAAATTTGTAAAAATAAAAATAGCCCAGCCATCATGGCTCAATGGTTGAGCATGAATCTATGAACCAGGAGGTCAAGGTTTGATTCCCAGTCAGGGCACATGCTGATTGCGGACTAGATCCCCAGTATGGGGCATGCCAGGGGCAGCCAATCGATGATTCTCTCCCATCACTGATGTTTCTTCCTATCTCTCTCTCCCTCTCCCTTCTCTGAAATCAATAAAAATATATGTAAAAAATAAAAATTAATCTTAAAAAACCTTGTCTATAAACATTTATGAGACTGGATACAAAGGAATGTTGACTATCTGTTCAACACATGAGAACTTACTCATTCAAATGAATGTAGTTACTTCCAATAGTCACCTTGGGAGGCCAGACATTCATCTCAATGGAGTGGTCAGTGCTTGCAATCTCCCTGGAGCTCTTATTCTTTTTTTTTTTAAGGCATTCTTTTTTTTTCCTTTTTTTAAATATATTTTATTGATTTTTTACAGAGAGGAAGAGAGAGGGATAGAGAGTTAGAAACATTGATGAGAGAGAAACATCGATCAGCTGCCTCTTGCACACCCCCTACTGGGGATGTGCCCGCAACCAAGGTACATGCCCTTGACCGGAATCGAACCTGGGACCCTTGAGTCCGCAGGCCTACGCTCTATCCACTGAGCCAAACCGGTTTCAGCTGGAGCTCTTCTTTGATCAGCATTACCATCCAAACCTTTTTCAGGATGTGAGGGCGATCTGACTGCGACATCTGTCACCCCATTGATCGCCAGGGTTGATTCGGCTGATCTGGCTGGCTAGGCGGGTATCCCCCCTCCTCCCTCACCGATCCATGTGCGTCCCTCCCGAAGCTGCACACTTGGTCGAAGAGGACGACCTTCCCCCCAGAGGAGAGGACCGGTCTTTGGTCAAGGGTATACGAGTAGCTGCGCTTCCCTGCTAGAACCTCCAAACAAGCTCTCAAACCTTTTTCAACCCAAACCACACCTTTTTCAATCTCCTCACTAGGGTAGAATCCCCATCCGTTCAATTTGATGTTTAAAATTGGCAAAATCCATTTGGAATCTTCTATTCACACAGCAACAACACCCATGAAGAGTGATATACTCCAGTTCCCACAGCCTAAACTGTGGGGGGGGGGGACGGGATTTGGAGGGCATCTTCAACCCCCACTTCTCAGCCACCCTTCACATACCTCACTATGTCCATTTACTATGTTATATGCAAAATGGCAATAAACTAGTACCAAACTAAAACTGACAATAATGAAAGCACTTGAAAGGACCAAAGGTAATCTACTCCAGCCCTAGCTGCTTTAGCTCAGTGGATAGAGCGTTGGCCTGCAGACTGAAGGGTTGCAGGTTCGATTCCGCTCAAGTGCACATGCCCAGGTTGCGGGCTTATCCCCAGTCGGGGGCATGCAGGAGGCAGCCAATTAATAATTATATCTCATCATTGATGTTTCTCTTTCTCTCTCCCTCTCCCTTTCTCTCTGAAATCAATAAAAATATTTTAAATGTATTTTTTAAAAACGCAATCTACTCCAACAATGAAATAGGCAAAAACTAAAGTTTTAATGTCTTTTATTTAATTATTTATTGGTTAATCCTCACCTGAGGATATTTTTCCATTGATTTTCAGAGAGAGTGAAAGGAAGGAGGAGAGACGGAGAGAAACTTCAATGTGAGAGAGACACATCAATTGGTTGCCTCCCACGAGTACCCTGACTGGGCCAGGGATTGAGCTTGCAACAGAGGTACATGCCCTTGATCAGAATCAAACCCCAGACCCTTCAGTCAGAGGGCTGACACTCTATCCACTGAGCCAAACCGGCTAGAGCTTAATCTCTCATTTATATTTTCATGCTACCAAGTCAGTTTAGCTCTTCTACCCACTGACATGATACTTTTTTTCCTATTATTCAAATAGTACTCACTCCCACTTCCTGCTGCAAGGAAATTGTTTTACTCCATTTAAGGAAAACACCTCATCAAATCTTTATACTACACCTAGGATCTAACTATAAGATTTTGTATAACTTTTAGATGTCACAGATATCAAGAAAACCTAAGCAATCACTACAAAATTAATCAGTCCTTTTCAAAAATACAAAGCCACCTCAAAATGTCACCCTAAGTAACTAGTCCTCTTTTGAGCACTTCTCATTTCTACTAAATCAAAAATAAGAGTTGGATACCCTCAGTCTTGGGCTTCAGTAGGACCATGTGAATATTTTGTGTGTCTTTCACACTCCAAAGTTGAGTCATTATAATTTGAGACTTGAGTCCCTTTTGTGATGCTTCTGTATCTTCCCTGCCCTGGACTATGACAGTGGCCCTCAGCTATCTCCATTTCAACATACTGTACTCATGATATGGAATTTTCTATCAAAAGAGGATTCCTCCTCACCAAACTATGGCCTTTTTAAAAAGTTTCCTGGACCTCTTACACAAATATTTGGAGAGGTCATTATCAGGCTTCTTTTTCTGTTCTCTCACCCCAGACTATGGGCTCAACTCATTTTTTATATATTACTCATTCAAAGGTATGCACATGTGTGCACGCACGCATGCGCACGCACGCACACACACACACATATACACACACACATACATACTATTAACTCACATAATTTCAAACTGTCAATACTGGCTCAACCTGCTACCAGTCTATAGGTCTATAGGTTCCTTAAGGCAAGAAAGAACATTTTATACTTTTTTTAAATCCTCATCTGAGGACATACTTATTGATTTTTAGAGAGAGGGGGAGAGAGAGAGAGACATCGATGTGAGAGAGAACACTGACTGGCTGCTTTCCATACATTCCCGACCTGGGATCAAACGCACAACCTACATATGTACCCTGACTGGGAATAGAACCCACAACCTTTCAGGATATGAGACGATGCTCTAACCATTTAGCAACACCAGCCAGGGCACAATATTTTATACTTATTTTAATCACCCTCCCCATAATGTCTAGCAACATACAAGGCACACAATAGGTACTCAATAAATACTTGCTAAACCACTGAAAAAAACAGAAATCCTCTCTACGTCATACGGCAACCAAGAAGCCTATATAAAAAGCATTGGGGTGCCCCAGCCGGGTTGGCTCAGTGGATAGAGCGTCAGCCTTCGGACCAAAGGGTCCCGGGCTCGATTCTGGTCAAGGGCACGTACCTTGGTTGCAGGTTCATCCCTGGGCCGGGCCCTGGTTGGGTAACATGCAGGAGGCAACCAATCGATGTGTTTCTCTCACATTGATGTTTCTCTCTGTCTTTCCCTCTCTCTTCCACTCTTCCCAAAAATCAATGGAAAAATATTCTCGGGTGAGGATTAAAAAAAAAAATTATACGCAAATTTTCAACTCTGCAGGGTCGGGCAACCCTAACCCCTGCGTTGTCCAAGGGTCAATTGTAATTTGTTAACGCATCTGTTTTAAACTGAGCTGCTATCACTTTCCCTTTATACTGGCAGAACTGATTGTTGGCATCAAAGTCCACTCTGGCAGCAGAGAGGGATGCTATTTTACAGCCCACCACCTGCTTAGAAGTTTGGTTTGGTGATACCTGAGCTATTTGAGATGTTATTCTCTCCCATCAAATTGCTGATGAATATCCTTTTCATAGAGCCATACCAAGCCCAGGCTCTATATACCAGCTTTTGTAGAACTTCCAGATGTCAAAGACAGCTGGAAAGCCCAACCAGTCATAATGAAACACAGCAGTCCTTTTCAGAAAGCAATGGTTTTTTAAAATGTCACCCCAGTAGACTAGTCTTGGGTCATGTTTTTAGCATGGCCCAAAATGTCCCGTGAAGTTTCAACTGGATATACACTCTTCAGTTCCTGCCCTGAAATGTCGAACAGTGTTATAGCACAGCTGTTTAAGAAGCTGCCACTTCCACCTCAAAGATGGATGCAATAATGCAGTGATGAGCCAAGCTATTTCTTCCTACCACGTTGTAAATGCTAAATATGTACTAATACAGCAGGAATGTGGAGAAAGAGCAAGGAGAATCAAGATATAAAGGGAGTGTGCTTGGGCGTTATTGACAGCTTTCATGCTGCCACCAAGTTTACCATAGTGTACTATAAAAGGTATTGTCATAGGACACAATTGAATAAGAAAAACTAGATTATAACATAATAATAGATGCCATTTATTGAGCACCTGCTATGGACCTGGTACTATATACATATCATCTCATGTAATCCTCATAGCCCTACGAGATTGGGATTATCATCTCCATTTTATAGATAAGCAAATCAAGGCTCAAGAAAGTTAAGTGACTTGCTTCCTGCCACCCAGCTAGGAAGTAGAAGAGAAAGGACTCTAACTTGAGGCTGTATGTCTCCAAAGCCCCAGGTAATTCTGACGCATGCTGAAGTTTAAGAACCACCGTAAAATTCTAACCTGCGTATGGTACGACCAAATTAAACCAAGTAAAACCTCATCACTATAAAATACCTCTTGGATCCAGGTAAAGAGTGAAATGACTCCTCTCAGGGATTAGGGTAACGTACAGTGCATTTCTCTAAAGAACTTGGAAAAATAAAAAAACTGCTTGTTCTCCTATCCCTGGACACCAGCATTATAACAAAACTTAACTGTACCCTTAAATGGCACTAACACTAAGATTTCTAGGCATACCTTAGCAATGAGGTAACCAAATTTTGTTTCTTAGCAGACAGTAGATAAAGAAGTCTGCAACACAAAGCTTTGCCTGCCCCATCAGTACTCTCAATTCTTCATCAGTACTCTCAATTCTTCACAGACAGTTAGCTTAATTAAGGTCTTCTTAAAATCCAAATGAAGATGTGTACTGCCTCACAAATAAATCTGAAAATTACCACGTTTTACAAATAATAAATCATCTCTTTTCAATTTCATCACCATTCATTGATCAGGGAAAATATGACCTTGAAATGAAGCCTGCTGCCACCTTTTAAACAATTATTTATTTTTAAATGTTTTATGGGGAAAGGGTGGTTTCTGCTTAAAAAACAAACAGGGAAACAGAACAGCACATATGAATTTATGAATTATGGGAATAGAAACAGTTAAATCTTATTCTTGACCAGAATTCAACTTCAGTTCACATAAGAAAGTTTTCATCATAAAAAAACTGCTTTTAAGTTATGAACAGTAAGAAAGGGTAGATTTGGAAAGAGAACAGTTTCTACATTATTTTAAGGATGAGCATTCAAAAACTGGCATTAACAAAGCCTAGTTTGCATGTCAGACTATGTAAAACACTGTACCAGCATCCTAGTGGCAGAAAGGTAGATTACCTCTTATTACCTCCCTCTTTGGCCTTAAAGCCAAACGTTCTGGCAAGCATAAAGTCATACCTAACTAGAACTCTAGCAAAGTGAAATTTCCTTTCTTTTTAAAAACTCAAAGGTCTAGAGCCTTCCTTACTCCCTTCGTAATCATTCAGTGGCTTCTCCCATCTATTTTATCCTATCAATAATGTCCACTTTCCCCAGCTTTCTCTGTTCCACTCTAGGGTTCACTTTCCCACCCAACTCAACCATGAACTCCTCCTCTCTCAATTCCATATGCTGTTGATGTTGGAAAACAACTCCCTATCCCCTGTGACCCTTCTATTCCATCTCAAACTTAACTCAGCCTAGAATCAATGAACCACTCCAGATGTTCAACTCCTGATTAGCACCTCTCCTCCATGCCCCACCCTACCCTCCAATTCTGGCCCAAGGCTCTCAGTTCACTGTTCTTTATCCTATTTCACTCTGGAATTTCCATCATTCACCTCCTTATATCTAGAATTCCTCCCACTTGCAGACTGGGAAAACTGGTGTATTCCCACTTTCTCCTTCTTTCAAGGCCATTCTACTTAGGACCATGAATTCCTCCCCCCATTCAGTATCCTTATTTAGTATAGATTTTCTAATTAATGCTAAAACTTGTAAGCCATGGATCTCAGCTAACCTCTGCTTTCTGGGCTCTCCCTCCCAAAGTAGCGGCTACCAAAGGCAAGTTTTTACCTTCTCCGACACCAGCTCCAGATAACACCTGAGTACACGTCTTCTTTCTTTCACATTCTGCATTTTTAGCCATATACTATCTGTAGATTCTCTATTTCCTTATGGGTAAATACTTTTATATTTCTTCCTACTAGTACATGTCGGTTTTTCCTCAACCCTATTTTTACCCAAGATCACTCTTCTCCCTTGCCTCAACCTTAGTGATTCTAGCATGGAAGTGTAAAATAGCCTTAAAGTTTCTTCCAACTTTACTTTGGAAAACATTATCCTGGAGATTTCAAGGTTTCACTTTTCCCTTAGTTGGCCCTAACATGGGACCAGTGATGATCACCTTTCTTCCCCCTTCACTGCCCAACCAACCCTCTTCCAGACGCTGTTTTTACCTCCCTTCTTTATAGTGTTCAAGTCCTTTTCACCCATAATTCTGTTCCCCTGAAAGAAGTACCTCTCTAAAATCCATTATCCAGATTTGTGTATGAGATCCTCTGCCACCTTTACGAATTTTTTTTCCTATGTAGTGAACTGCAGCATGATTAAAGCAAAGAGGTCCTGGGAGGAACCTCCTTTGCTTCCCAAGAAAGTCTATACACCGAGAAAAAAAAAGGCATCCTCCCTCCACTCACCTGGTAAATCACAACATCAGATCTAGGAGTACCCTTGGTACCGCCACCATTTCTTCTGGAACTCCCCTCCACTATGCCCAATCCAGACTCCAATAGAAGAGTCTCCCACGGACTTAGCTTTCCTCTGCCCTATCCCAACAATTTGCTATGTTTTCTTTGTTGACCTATTCTAAAGAACTAGTCCTCCTTTAACCCAAGCATCTGAGTCCCCTCCTCTTCCTCTATCAGTGACTTCTCAGAGCCAAAATGGAAAGAAACATACTTACCTTTTCTGCAAAGCTGGTAACAGGGTCAGCCCTCTTAAAAGTTCATTTGAGTTGTGCCTCATAGCCTGTGCCTCCCACCCCCAACATCTACCCCAAGGGAAGCTGCCTCAGGTGTCACATCAAAAGATGCGTCTGCCTATCAATATCCCCATGGCTTAGTCAAGAGAGCTATGTCCCTCCTAAACTCTATCAACCTTCAGATTCTCTGAATGAGTCACCAAGCTCTCTGCTCCTCCTAGCTCCCTGTCTTTCCTACTAACTTTGCTTCTTAATCAAAATTTTACAGGTTCCTCCCCCAATCTGTTACTCTTATTGGAGCCTCTGAGTGATTCTCAAGATTGGGTTACCCCATTTACTCCCCAGTGGAATCTTCCAAATTTCTTTCCTATATACTGTCCTCTTTGGTACCACATGGTGAAATCACCATCCAATTTGAGTACTCTGGTACTAAACTAAACTCTGCTCCATTGTGCTGCCTACCATCTCCCCCCAAAATAAACCTCCCCCTATCCTAACATTCAAGGATAGGACAGGCAAACAGAGAACTAGATGACCTTTAAAGTCCCTTCAACCTTGGAATTTTATTATCAACCTAATCCCCTCCCAACCCCAAATGAATACATTCCCCTTCATTTCCCCCCAAAAAACATTCCAACAATGTGACTTTGAGAAAGTCTTCTAAGCCCAATGAACCATGGGGCTTCCAGGGTAACGCTAACCTACAACTGCATCCCCAGAAGTCTCAGCAAAGAATTTTGCAATAGTATACCACCTCTGTGCCACAGGGATGACCTCCAAACTGTCTTGAGAGTATTCAGCTGTCGCACAAGTTCCGGGACCCCCTTCCCTTACTCGCCTAAAAAGGTCCTAAACCCTGAGCTAGATGCATCCGAGCCAAAAGACGCCCTTCCTTACCTACCGACTACTCTGGCAGACACCAAGAATGAATAAGTATCACCACATCGACAGCTCCTACACTCAACGTTTAAAATTTCAAAACAATAAAACAAAAAACATAGTGCTTCCACTGGGGGAGGGGAGAAGTGTGGGCGGAATAGAAGGGCACCCCCACTGGCCTGTGCTATTGGCTTCACAGGTTTGCAGTGTGCTTCCCTCCCGCCTTTCCCCTCAACCACATCTTTCCCTACAGCAATCTCCCGCACCTCCATAACTCGAAATCCCCAGCCAAGGTACGGCCAGCTCCTCCCAGCCTTGCTCCGGACGTCCCTCTGGCCCAGCCTTCCTCTCGGCGGGACCCTGGCGAGGAAGGCCCCCTCCACCGTCCAGTTCACCTCTCGATCCCTTCCCGGGCTAATGGGCACCCCTGCAGGGCTCTGTCCCGAAGAAGAACCTCGAGGAGTCAAGCCCACGAGGCCCGTCGCGGGACCAACCCCCCCTTCCTTCTCCCAGCACCTCGTTCTCCACGCACCGGCCCCCGGGGCTCTTCATCGTCTTCGTCCCGGTTCGTACCGCCCCCCGTCGGGGCTCCACCCCTCTGCCTGCTCCCGCCCCCAGGACTGCCCCCTCCCCACCGTGCACCGCCTGCGCCCTCTGCCCCGGCACGGGACTCCCTTTGGCCTCCGTTCCCCGCCCAGGAGCAGCGGCGGCAGCGGCGGCGACGGCGGCAGCGGCTGCGGCGGCCCCAGCAGGAGGAGCAGCAGTGGCGGCGGCGGCAGCACCGCCCCGGCCCCGCCCCGCCGCCCGCCGGAGCCCCACGCCCCGCCCGCCCCGCCGCCGGACTGCTCCCCCCGAAGCCCACCGCTAAGCCCCCCCCCCACGCCCCAGCCGCGATCCGTTCGAATCCAGCTCTGCTGGGCCTGCTGTCCATTCCTCACGCCCCTAAGGACCAGGGTGGGGGAACCCTGGGGTTCGCGGCCATCCCTCGCCTTCCTTTTCCAAGGGCTGGGGGATTGCCCCTGATCCCGAAACCCGGCCCCGTAACTGGAGCCTCCCTCCTTCCAGCCCTCGGCTCTGCTCTCAAACCACTTGCCTCCAGGCCTGGCGCGAAGCGGGTGGAGAGCTTCCACGCCGGATTTCCCCCCTGGCTTGCCGGGGCTAATGGGAATTGCCCCCATCTCATCCCCCCTTCAATGTAAGACCCCTCCCCGCCGTGCCCGGCCTGGCGGCCCCCGCCCGTAGAGCGAGGGCAGCGGAGCCAGGGCGCTCCGAAGTCATCCCCCGCCTTTTTTTCCAGGGACTCGGATAATTGCCCCTGCCCCCATCACAGCACTCCCACTCCCGAACCCAGGCCCCACCGCCACCTAAGGGTACCCCTTACCCTACGATTCCTGCACCCTAACACCGGGGAGAACGCAGCCCTGAAGAGCACCCGTCGCACCTCCCCTCTGAGGTTGGAGGATATTTTCTCCCGGTCTCTTAAAGACTTCATCACGGACAGTAACCCCCCAAAACACACACACACACACACACACAAACACAAAACCTTTCTCGCCCTGCCCTGCTAGCCATCCTCCCTTCCGATCCTCGAATTCCTGGATCTGGGGGTTGGGGCCAGGTAGTTAACAAAACGATAGCCTCCACCTCCTTTTCTGAAGAGTGGGGTAATACCAATGGTTTCCCCCCTAGGATCAACCAGACCCCCCGTTTCCATGGAGACCCCCGCCCAGCCGGTAAGAAGACTCTTTCAAATCCTAGCGAACAAGTCTCACCTGGCTGAGGGAGAGGGGTGAGGTGGGGGTAGGGTAGGGCAGGAATGGGGTACGAAGTGGAGAGGAGCAGTCCCGAAGGGAGGGGCGAGACCAGAGCAAGCTCCAGGGAGCACTACGTCCGGGGACACGAAGAGGACGGCGCCCCCGGGGGGCAGCTGAGCGGCCGCGGGGCGAAGAAGGGACAGGGTTGAGAAAAGGCTTAAGATGGAAAGAAGCAGGGGGTGGGGGATACGAGAAAGCCGGGGAGCCAAAAGGGGTGGAGGGGTTGGGGGAGAGAAAAAAAAGACGCACCTGTTCTCCGGTCGGCTCCGCGGGGAGGCTCAGGCCGCCACCCGGGCTCTCTCTTACCCCTTCAGTACCGCCACCCGCCTCCTAACTGCCCGGATCTGATGCCCCCCTCCGCCCCTTATCGCCACCGACCTCCTTCTCGTCTCTCTCCGCGGCGGCGGCGGCGGTCGGACTCTAGGAACTGAGAGGAAGAAGGGAGGGCTCAGCAAAGCGGAGGAGAGACAGAGCCACACACTGGCAGCAACCGCGGCGAGCGAAAGAGTGAGGGGGAGAGCGGTGTGTGTGTGTCTTGTGTGTGCGAGCGAAGCCCGGTGGAGTGGGTGCCGGTCGCAGGGCTCGACGGGAAGTGGAGTCCGGTGGGGTCCGCGGGCGGCGCCAGCCCAGGCTCCACGGGACTACAACTCCCAGAATGCCGCCTGTCGGGGGGGTGGAATCGGGAGGAGGAGGAGAAGGGAGGGAGTAAGCAAGAGAGGGAGGGACGAAAGCTGGGAGCAGGCAGCCGCGAAGGGGGCAGAGCCAAGAGCCCCGGTGACACTGGGAGGGGAGGGGAGGAGGAGGGGATCACTGCGAGGACCGAGCCGATTCCGGAGAGGGAGGCGGCGGTGGCTGAAAGAAGCCGGGCAAAGAGCTAGACTCCCGGGAAAGGCGGAGGAGCTCTATCTGAGGGGCTGCATGAGCCCCACGCCCCCACCCTCGACGCCCCTCGAAGGGAGAGGTTGAGGAAAAGAAAAGATCAGTGCACCAAGGCCTAAGGGTTCTCTCTCTTTCTTCCAACGCTCTCTACCTAATGCCCGACCTGACTTTCTCAGGCCACTGGTGCCTGATCTAGTGTGCAAATCCAGAGACCCCAGATCTTCCCTGCTGGGCATCACAGAGCAGACGCATTGAGTCCTCTTCTCCCAAGGGTCTTAGGGAGGCTCCCCTTGCTGGCAGGGCGTGACCCCCCCCCTTCTTCCCGCCACTGCCCCCCCCCTTCGTCGTCACCCCCATCTCCCTCCCCAGAATCCCTTCCCTGAAACCTAGGCTCCTGTCTCCCTCCCCGCCAAGAAACGGAGTCCCTCTAGGAGCAACTACCCAGCCAGTTCCCTTATGATGGGCCCCTACCCACCAGTATCCCCTTTTTATCGTTGCCCCCCTCACCGAGGTAGTAGTGGGGGCGACCCGAGTTGGACTGGTGTCTACTTTCCCTCTGAGACTAGACGTCCTTGGCACACCGACCCTGTGTAGAGATAGAGAAGCACATTAATACTCCCGTTTTCCCCCACCCAAGTTCGAATTCCCATGAGAATAGCTCATAAGGAAAAGGGTTGGTAGTGGAAATAAGCTGGGGGTGGACCGCAATCCTCAAACCTCACCCAGGGCATGGAAATCCAGGGGTTCATCCCTTTCCTTAAAAGCCATCAAATCACTTGGTGAGGGGATAGTGGGTAGTAGATTATCTAAACCTTAATGTCCACGCGACTCGAAGCGACGCTACATGTAGGAATAAGATACGAACTAGGCTGCCTTGGCGGGAGGGAAAGTGCACTCCCCCCCCCCCCTCCGCCGCCGTTCACCCCAAACACATACCCCTAAGAGGGTCAGATGGCCAAGGGAGGGAGGGGGGAGGCAGTGGGAATGCTGGAGAATCAGAGGGTTGGGTCGGGGAGGGTACGCGGCCCCCTGAGAGCAGAATCCAGATGCTAAGAAGTGGGTGGGAGGTTTGGCATAATTGCAGACGGTGTCTTTTTCTCGATTTTCCCTGAATTGCCGCTGAACACCGTCTAACACTCGCAGTTGCTTACCAGTCGGTCCCCTAGCCCCATTTGTGCGCATGAGGAGGCGGGAGCCCGAGAAGCCCAGGCACAAACTCCGCGGAAGCTGGCCTTCCCCGCCGCTGCGCTGCCGCGGGCCTCCCTCCCTCCGCTGGCGGCCCCGCGGATCTACCTTCGCCCCCGGCAGAGGCCAGACCCCGCTCACAACTCCACGCCCCTACTCCACCCCCGGCTCCCCCTCCCCTCGCCCTCTCCCCACGGTCCAGCCCAGCCCCTAGCGCCGCCCCGCCCTACGGCTCGGTCCCGAGCCCAGCAAGTGCCCCGAACTCGCCCCCCACCCCCACGCCCAGGCCGGTCCGGCCGGGCCTGGTTTCCCCCTCCCGCGGCGCCCCGCCCCCGAATCCACGTCCTACTTCGCCACCCAACTCGGCCCGGTCCGGATTCGGCCCGCGCCCAGGCCACCGGAGTCCCCCGTTCGGTCCGGTGTACGGTCACCCACCCCGCCCTTGCCTGGGTGCTGGCCTGGCCCGCTGCCTGCGACCGCCGATCTGGCCCAGGCGGGCGGTCCGGGTCCAGGTCCCGGTGCTGGCCTCGGTCCGGGCGGCGTTGCCGCGTCTCGCCACGAGGGCTCGGTCCACGCAAGATCCGAACCCGCGCAGGGTGGGGGCCGCGGAAAGCAAGTTTCTTTATCTTCCCTCCGCCCCCGCCGCAGGGCCGCACCGTCCCCCCACCCCCCACTGCACCCCCTTTACCTGGACAGAGCCCCCGACCGCTGTCGCAACTTTGCTCTTCTCCACGCCGCCGGGGAAGCGGGCGACGCGGGAGGAGGAGGGAGGTGGGGCGAGGGTGCTGGGATCAGGCCGCTGGGCTCAGGGAGGACACGTGGGGGAGGAGGGGAAGGAGGAGGAGGAGGAAGGGGGGGCGGGCCTGCAGTTCTCGGGGCTCCCCCTGCCAGCCCGGGGGAAGCCGGAACCTCGCCGGGCAGCCGCAGACCCCGCACTGGCCACGGGGGAAGAACAGAGCCACCTTCCCCTGCCAGCCCCCGGCTCCAGGAAGGGGGGGGGGGGCGAGCAACGCCGCTTGGGGTCGGAGATCGAGCGTTTTTGCTCGTGCTTTCTGTGCGATTCTCTCTCCCTTTAGATTCAGTGGGGGGGGGAGCGGGGGGAGCGTAGGGTCTTGCAAGCGTGGGGGGGCGCCCTCGCCGGACGCCCCGCCCCTCTCCCGGCCCCCCACTTCCCTAACCCCGGCGACCTCGGTGCACGGCTCCAGCGCTTGGGCACCGAGGCAGCTCGCGGGAGCAGCCCCAGCCCCAGCGCCGAAGTGGGACAGGTGCTGGGGAAGGGAAAATGCCGGGGCTTGCTGCCTCGCCTCGCGTCTCCCGGGCGGCCCACCCTTCGTGGCAACCTCCGGGGCTGCAAACCCCCTGGGTCGCCCTCCAAAGGCAGCCCCCGGCCTGGGCGTGGAGGCATCTCGGGAGCGGGGGCGGGAGTGAGAGGCCCCAGGGAGGAAGGAGGAGGAGGAGGAAAGGTCTGTAAAGGGGGATGCCTGCAGGACTTGGGGTTGAAAACCTGGCTCCAAGAGGACTGGGCTTCTGCCCACTCTCCCCAGGCTCCTCAGTCATCAAACCCAGCCCCTTGACCCTTACCCTTTACCCTAACGACTCCCAGTCTGGCCAGAGGAATAAATCCTCCTACATGTTTACATCCCAGGCCATTCCCAGGACTGAAGGGCTGAGAAGCCTGTGGTCCACATTGGAACTCTGATAGCTCCGAGGAGAGCAGCTTGCTAAGGAGCTGAAGCTGCCGGCAAACTTCCTTTCACTCTTAGGGTGTTTCTTAGCAGCTCCAACCCTGAGCCAGGCTTGGGGACTTCAAAGGCAGCGCCTCAGCCTACAGGGTATTAGGGGAGGTGCCCCGCAGTTCCAGGAGGGCTCAGGGCTTTGTAAACGGAATGTGAAATGAATAGCAGGAATTTGAAAAAAAAAAATCTTTATGTGCACATATATTGATATAATTTATTATATATTTATCTATACGAAGGAAGCCAGAAGGTCATTTGAACTAGAAGGAAGCCCTGCTGGATTAATGTCTTCCTCCTCCTCCTCCCTGCCCCCCTCCTTTGTCATAGGCCCAAAGGTTCCACCTCTAAGCTATGGGGTATCTTCTCTCCTTTGGAAGGACTTTAGAGATGGCAGTTGAGACTTGCCTGGTATGTCTCCCTCACCTGGTTTACTAGTAAAGGATGTGTGTGAGTTGTGCAGAGGATGGCAAGCCACTAAGGCTGCAGTGGCTTTGCTGCAGTCTGAGGCTGTTGTCTGAGGCCCACTTGCTGTCCTCACCAACCTCAAATCTTTTGCCAGCAATGGGGACATAATGCTTGTCATTTTATTTAGCTTGGAACATCTGTTTTACTTGACCACTCTCACCTTGCCACACACCCCTTAAAAAGTTTTTGGCCTTAATAAGCACTAAGGAAAAGTGAAGTTTTGGAAATGATTTGTTTAAGATAATCAACATATGAACTCAAAAATGCATTATTGTGTGTGGGTAGGGGCTGGAAATCACCTCTATTGAGCCTGATAATGCAGGCCCCACCAGTTCTGCTTTGATTTGGGTAGGTTGTCTCCACTGATTTTAATTAACCTGGTAATTACTAAATTTCTGCTTAAGGCCCTTAGGGCCTAAGGGCTACTTTGCTCCTTGTTTTGAGGCTGAAATGGATCCTGGAACCCTTTGTTCCCACTCGTCTGTCTTACCATTTGGCTGCATCATTTATCTGGTGAAATGAAGGTTGGGGCAAGATGGTTGTTTCCTGACTGAGGCTCTAGCTTCTCTGAGCCCTTTCCTGTTGGGGGCCACCCTTCCTGCCCTACAGGAGACGATGGGAAACCAAGGAGCAGGGTGGGGAAAGCTTGTAGAGAATGTAGATATTAATGATTATTTTACTTGAGGCTAGAACCACAGCGTAATCATTACCTGTGTACACCATCAGAGTGTTTACAAAGCCCTTTCACTTGTATTGTTTCATTTGTTTCTCACTACAACTCTCAATTTTGTAATTGAGGAAACTGAGTCAATGAATGTCTGTGAGTGGTTTGCTCAAGGTCACATGGCTAGTGATCTCTTGAGCTAGGACTCAACCACAGGAATCCTCCAGAGTTCTTTTCAATGGGCTATGGCACCTCCATTTACTGCCAAAATATTCCTTTGCAGGCAGTTTTTCCTAATTGTTTCTCCCATCAGTAACAGCTACTGGCCTGGGCCTGGACTCTTGGAGAGGTAGCTTGGTGTAATGGAAAGAGGATTGTTTGGGGAGTTCTAAGAACCAGATTCTAGTCCTATCTTATGAATAACTAGCAGTGGGACCTCAGCCAAGCCCTAATATTAGAGTAGCACCAGCCTGATGCTAGGTACTGTGTTTGGGTCCCCCCTCCCCCCCCCCCACACACACACTCTAAAATATGGAAATCACTGCACCTGTCCTACCTTCCTCACAGGGACACCATTGAGCGTTAAATGAGATAATGGATGGGAAATAATTTTGTACACTCTAAACTACTGGACTCATGAAGAATTTATTGTCATTAGTGTAGATTCCCTAGGTGCAGCACAGATACCTAAGGGTGACACCTGCCTGGGCCCTGCTCTCCCAAAGCTTACCAGGTAAAATGGCATTTGGAGGGTCCCAGTGTAATTTAGGCCCCAAACCAACCTCTGATTAAATTTATTGGATAATTGCCTCAATTCTCTGTCTATCTGGTAAAACAGCCCAGCCCTATGACCAGGACAGCAACAATATTCCAGTGACTTAAATCTTTAGTGTCAAAATGTAGCAAATTTGAAGCTTCTAGCTGTCCCTTCATCTCCTGCACCCCAATCAGCTGAAGATGAAGTCAGGTTTGGATCTCAGGACTGCCAAAGGGTTCATTCTAAGTCACCCCAGTTGAAAGGGGATCAGGGGAGAGAGGGGTAGAGAAAGAGCCTTGCCAATTCAGGGAAGGGGTGAAGCTGGTACTAGGTCATCAAAGCTGACAATGAGTTAGAGACACTAAGTGTTCTCTAATGTTTCACTTTATGCCCTGAGAGAAGATGAAGGGAAGAATTTGTTGCCTCTACTCACTTTTTGTACATTTCAAATGCACAAACCCTAGTGCAGCAGGTGGCTGCTGGAGAGGCATTCCAGCAGCCCACTACATGCTGTGGAAGGCCTGGTCTCTGCCCTCTCAGAGCCCCAGGTCTAGATGGGGAGACAGTATGTCTGGTTAAACTTAACTCTGTAAACAACCAACAACCTTTCTAGATTTTATAGCCAAGGGGAGGGGGGATTGAGTAAGGGGGCTAAAATCACCCCAGAGGCTCTCCAGGTTAACCCCACCTTTCCTAAAACTCCTAGACACTTAACAAGATTCTGAATCAAGCAGATAGTATTAGAGGTAGAGAGGACTATAAGAAAAACTTTTCAAGCCCTCCTGAAAAACTGGCAGTGGCCCTAGCTGGTTTGACTCAGTGGATAGAGCATCAATCGGCCTGTGGACTAAAGGGTCCCAGGTTTTATTCCAGTCAAAGGCACATACCTAGGTTGCAGGCTTCTCCTCGGGGCGCGTGTAGGAAGCAACCAATGAGTTTCTCTCACATGATGTTTCTCTCTGTCTTTCTCTCTCTTCCACTCTCCCTAAAAATCAATTGAAAAATATCCCCGGGTGAGGATTAACAAACAAACAACAACAAAAGCTGGCGTTGACTACTCACTGACAAAATCAAGTCCATAAGCTTTCACCTAGTTTTCAGGGCCCTCCCTGATCGAGTTGCAATCTCCTTTCCTCCCGTGTCCCTCACAAGTCCTCTGTTCTCACCCAACCAGCCCTCTGGCCAGCAGGGGCTTTCTTGACTGCTCCCTCAGCTTTTTCTATGTCCTTCTCAGCTTGTTGAAATCCCACTCAATCATTACTCCAGCCAGTTCTTTCATGCCATCTTCCCTGATCCCCACTTCCTCCCCACAGGGTACCCCCACAGTACTGAACTTGGTCCTTTATTTAGCACTTCTACACTCTGCCTATCTGTCTCTCCAACTAGATTTTAACTTCCTTGTATTGAAGGGACCCAATCTTTCTCATCTGTCTCTCACAGCCTCCTTCCTCTCCCCCAGCGCCCCCCCCACCCTGGCCCTCTGCACATGTTTGTTACGTGAATGAATGCATGGATGATCTAATCCAACCCCCTTATTTTATAGTGGGGAAACTGAGACTGACACGTGGCTTCCCTTCTTGCCATTTAAAGACTCAGTTTAAGTCTTGGTCTCTTTTTGCCTTTTACCTCCCATTTAGTGGTTAAACACAGTCTCTGAATTTACACACACATGGTGGTTTGAATCCTGGCTCCACCACTTCCTAGAGGTATCACCTTGGACACTTAACTTCTCTGCAAGCCTCAGTTTCCTCATTTATAAAATGGCGACTAATAAACACCTCCTGAAAATGTTACAAGGATCAAATGGATAATCATGGGGATGTAAAGCACAGCATAGGGAATATAGTCAACAATATTCTAATAACTATGAATGGTGCCAGATGGGTGCGAGATTTATCAGGATGATCACTTAGGAAGTTATGTAATGTCTAATCACTGGGGTGTACACCTGAAACTAATATAATCATGTATGTCAATTATTATTAAAAATAAAAATAATTTTAAAAGAAATAAAATTCAAAATAAAGGATCAAATGAGTTCTTATATGTTAAGCTCTTCAAACAGTGCCTGACACCCAGTAGATGCCCCATAGCAGTTTGTTTTAACGTGAGGACTTTTTAAAGAGTTCAGAACTTGGGAGCACCTGCTTAATTCAAGTCTGGAAATAAAAGTCACAGCCATAATATCAAGAAACAGAGAGATATTTTTGGCAAGGGGGTGCTCACCTGACTCCAGTCCTTGGAGCTGCTGTGTTCCTATGGCTGTGGTGATGATTGTGTGTAGGCTTAGAGATGTTGGCACAGGACTGAGGTGCCCTGCTGAACCCACGCATACCATTCTCGCTCCTATCCATGTGCCTACACTTTAGCTCTCCTCCACCTGGCCAAGTCCTTCAAGCCTTACCTCCACGGAGATTTCACTGAATGCTTTTGCCCCTGAATTCTTGGCCCTGTGGGTAAGTACTGCACAACTTAGCACTTAGTGCTTTTCTGTGCTCTGTGCCTTAACTCTACTTCCCCATCTGAGGGCAGCCTCATAGAAGGGGGCATCCACAACACTGCCTGAATGCTTTTGAGCAGCCTGAACTGCATGAATACTTTGGGACTGATTGACACTAGGCATTCAGCGGGAACCTGGGGCCCCTCAAGTCCTGCCCAACTTGCTGTCTCCCAACCCTCCACTCCCCTGGCACACCACACTTCTCAAATCAACTAGCCTTTTCAATAGCCATCTTGTCTCTTAGAATCTGTATCTAGAGGCAAGGGTCATGTTTTACTGTGTCCTCCACGCAGCCCAACAGCACTTCCGACATGAACAGAATAGAGTAAGCACATAGTTTTGCTGCTATAGATAACTCAGTGAAGATACCATTCTTATTTCAGGCATGTGCGTTTATATGCATCCTTGTGTGTCTGTTCTTGCTCGTTAAACTGTAAGGGGCTCCAGAGGAAGAACTGTCCATTTCAGGAAGAAAGTTACAAGATGATTAAAAAACAAGGTGAAAACTAAGATGTAGATTTTAAAAAAAAAATCCAGGAAGCCAGTGTTCTGCCTTCAGTACACACACTCTCACACCAAAATTTTTCAAACCTCAATATACTTAAGAATAATTGGGGGAAGCTTGTTAAAAGTCAGATGCCAAGGCACACTCCCACCCAGGGTCTTATTGAATAGGTCTGGGGTGGTACCTCGTACTCTGAATGTCTAGCAATCTCTGCCAGGAATTGGCAACGAGAGGGGACTCCACCTTGAAAGATACTGAGCACTTTTTCATCTTCATCAGAGATCCCCAAACTGTTCACTACCAAGGGTTTTAATGTTTATTTCCCCTCATGGACCTCATTTATTTAAAAAAATTTTTTATTGATTTCAGAGAGTAAGGGAGAGGAGGAAAGAGATAGAAACATCAATGATGAGAGAGAATCACTGATCGCCTGCACACCCCACACTGGGGAGCAAGCCTGCAACCCGGGCACATACCCTGACTAGGAATCAAACCATTGACCTAGATCGATGCTCAACCACTAAGCCACACCAGCCGGGCATGAACCCCATTTAACACACAATTATATGTCACTTAGTATATGCCAGACACTGTCCTAAGGATTTTACAAATAGTAATCCATTTAAACCTCATAACAACCCCATAAGGTAAATGTTAGTATGTTCCCATTTTACAGATAAAGACATTGAGGTACAGAGAGGTTCAGTGAATTATGCAAAGTTGCCCAGCTAGTAAGTGTGTGTTTTTTTTTAAATTGAGGTCAAATTTCCATAACATAAAATTAACTATTTTGAATAATTCAGTGAAATTTAGTACATTCACAACATTGTGCAGTCACCACCCCTACTTAGTTCCAAAACATTTTCATTATCCCAAAATGAAACTCCATAACTGTTAAGCAGTTGCTTCGCTTTCCCCTGCCTCCCCCAGACTCTGGTAACCACCTATCTGCTTTCTGTTTCTATGGATTTACTTATTCCAAATACTTCATTTAATATAATATTGATATGATGCAATACAATGTGATATGATATGATATGATATGAGGCCTTTTGTTTCTGGCTTCTTTCACTTAGCATGATATTGTCAAAGTCCATTGATACATGCATTGTAGCATGTATCAGTGCTTCATTCCTTTTTATGGCTGAATAATATTCCAGCTCTAGCTGGTTTGGCTCAGAGGATGAAGCATCGGCCTGTGAACTGAGGGGTTCTAGGTTCAATTACGGTCAAGGGCACATGCCTGGGTGTGGGCTCGATCCCCGTGGAGGGTGTGCAGGAGGCAGCCAATTGGTGATTCTCATCATTGATGTTTCTATCTCTCTCTACCTCTCCCTTTCTCTCTGAAATAAATAAAAATATATTTTAAAAAATAATAGTCCATCCTATAGATGTACCACATTTTGTTTATCCATTCCTGGCAGGGAAGTTTTCAAGTCGGTATCTGAATCCAAGCAGTCTGATTCTAGAATCCACGCTCTTAACTCTCTGTGTTCAAAATACTTATCTTCCTTAAAGAGGATATATTTACAAGTAATAATTTGCTATTTAAAAATATATCAAATATGGGCCCTGGCCAGGTAGTTGAGTTGGTTAGAGTATCATCCTGATATGCCAAGGTTGCAGGTTTAATCCCCAGTCAGGGCACATACAAGAAGCAACCAATAAATAAATAAATGCATAAATAAGTGAAACAAGTCAATATATCCCTCCCTTCCTTCCTCCTTCCCTCTAAAATCAATAAATAACATTTTAATTTATCTTTATTACTAGAGGCCCAGTGCACAGATTCGTGCATCGGTGGGGTCCCTCCACCTGGCCTGCAGGGATCAGTGGACCTCCATGCCAGCCTGGCCTTACCCGTCAGCTTGTCGGGCTCTAGCCCACTGTCCACGCTGATCCCGCATAGCATGAAGTAGTGTGCAAAGCAGCAGGCGGCTGGAAGGAGCCTGAACCCGGGCTGGGCGCCACTCCCGCACATCCCAGCCACGCTGTGCCTGCTGCTGCCCCGCTCAGGCGTGCAGGGGGAGTGTCCACCGGAGAGGCTCTCACTGCCTCAGCTGCGCTCGCCAGCCATGAGCCCAGCATCTGGCACTCATCTGTCAGCTGAGCAGCGCTCCTGCCCTGGGAGCACACTGACCACCAGGGGGCAGCTCTTGTGTTGAACGTCTGCCCCCTGATGGTTAGTGCACGACATAGCTACCTGCTAGTTGTCTGGTCCCTTAGGCTTTTATATATATAGGGTTTTTTTGTTAATCCTCACCTGAGGATATTTTTCCCCATTGAGAGAGAGAGAGAGAGAGAGAGAGAGAGAGAGAGAGAGAGAGAGAGAGAAACATCGATGTGAGAGAGACACATCTATTGGTTACCTCCCACACATGCCCCAACCAGGGAACCAGGGCCAGGGATTGAACCTGCAACCCAGGTCCGTGCCCTTGATCAGTAATCAAACCCATTGACTCTTTGGTGCAAGAGCCAACACTCAAACCACTGAGAAACACCAGCCAGGGAAATAAATAAAATTTTAAAAATGTATCAGATACATATAAAACTACACCAGCGCTTCCGATCAGCCTCAGACAGCCACATGGAGGTCATTTAATTCCAGCCAAAGCCAAAAACATTTGATATTATAGTTAACCTCAGCAGCGTCATGCAGGCACATTTCACTAGACTTTATGAAATAACAGATGTAATTCATAGACTGTCTCCAGGCTTTTATGGGCTCAAGGACCCCAGTTTGGGATCCATTGATTGCAAATCCTTGCAAGACACCCAGCCAACATACACAGCTTCTATCAAGTTGTTCCATAGACTCTATTGGTCATCTAGAAAGTGGGTTCATGCGTGTTAGATTTTCCATACCAAGCAGCCAAACAAGAAAGGAGTTGGAGGTGAACCTTCCATAAATTAGAAAATTCCAAAATCCAGAAAGTCATTCTACCTGAATGTTCTAATTAACTAACTAGAGTTTCTCCATCAAGAATGCACATACCTGCCCTAGCTGGTTTGGCTCAGTAGATAGAGCATCAGCCTGCAGACTGAATGATCCTGGGTTCAATTCCGGACAAGGGCACATGCCTGGGTTGTGAGCTCTATCCTCAGTAGGGGGCATGTAGGAGGCAGCCGATCAATGAGTTTCTCTCATCATTGATGTTTCTATCTCTCTCTCCCTCTCCTTTCCTCTCTGAAATCAATCAAAATATATTTTCAAAAAAGAATGCACATAGTCATGTACTGGGGACCACCAATAAGACAGCCCTTAAACTGGCCTTCCAAACCCAAAGTGTCTGCTCTGATAGAACCTGAGATGAGAGTGCTGTTCCAACACAACCCTGACCACATGATTTTTCTCCTGACTTTTCAAGGGTGTGGACACACAAAAAATCAGGCTTGCTTGCACCTCCTCTGGAGGTTTGTGATACCTGATCCACATGTCCAAAAGCCCCATTTTTTAAATAAATCTTTATTATTCAGATTATTACAATTATTCCTCTTTTTTCCCTGCTATAGCTCCCCTCCACCTGGTTCCCACCCCACTCTCTGCCCTTACCCTCCCCCCACTGTTCTCATCCATAGGTGTACAATTTTTGTCCAGTCTCTTCCCGCACCCCCACACCCCTTTCTCCCCGAGAATTGTCAGTCCACTCCCTTTCTATGCCCATGATTCTATTATATTCACCAGTTTATTCTGTTCATCAGATTTTTTATTCACTTGATTTTTAGATTCACTTGTTGATAGATATGTATTTGTTGTTCATAATTTTTATCTTTACCCTTTTCTTGTTCTTCCTCTTCTTAAAGAATACCTTTCAGCATTTCATATAATACTGGTTTGGCGGTGATGAACTCCTTTAGCTTTTTCTTATCTGTGAAGCTCTTTATCTGACCTTCAATTCTGAATGATGGCTTTGCTGGGTAGAGTAATATTGGTTGTAGGTTCTTGCTGTTCATCACTTTGAATATTTCTTGCCACTCCCTTCTGGCCTGCATAGTTTCTGTTGAGAAATCAGCTGACAATCGTATGGGTACTCCCTTGTAGGTAACTAACTGTTTTTCTCTTGCTGCTTTTAATATTCTCTCTTTGTCTTTTGCTCTTGGCATTTTAATTATGATGAGTCTTGGTGTGGTCCTCTTTGGATTCCTTTTGTTCGGGGTTCTCTGAGCTTCCTGGACTTGTAAGTCTATTTCTTTCACCAGGTGGGGGAAGTTTTCTGTCATTATTTCTTCAAATAGGTTTTCAGTATCTTGCTCTCTCTCTGCTTCTGGCACCCCCATAATTCGGATGTTGGTACGCTTGAAGTTGTCCCAGAGGCTCCTTACACTATCTTCATATTTTTGGATTCTTTTTGCTTTTCCTGTTGGGTGTTTTTTGCTTCTTTGTATTTCAAATCTTTGACTTGATTCTTGCAATCCTCTAGTCTGCTGTTGAATCTCTGTATATTATTTTTTATTTCAGCCAGTGTATGCTTAATTTCTAGTTGGCCCTTTTTCATATCCTTGAGGGTCTCACTAAATTGATCAGCCTTTTCTAGAAAATTCTTGAAAAACCTTATAACCATGGTTTTGAACTCTATATCCAGTTGTTTGCTTTCCTCCATTTCTTTCATTTGTGATCTGTTTCTTTGTCTCCACATTTTGGCTGCTTCCCTGAGTTGATAGAGTGGCTTTGTGTGCTAGGTGTCCTATAGGGCCCAGTGGCTCAGCCTCCCTAGTTACCTGAAGTGGACACTCTTGGTGCACCCCTTTGTGGGCTGTGTGCACAGTCTTGCTATAGTTAAGCCTTGATTGCTGTTGGTATCACTGGGAGGAATTGACCTCCAGGCTAATTGGCTGTGAGGATCAGCTATGTCTACGATGGGAGAACTTCTGTGCTGGAGACACCCTTATGAGGCAAGACTTGCTTCAGTGGGGCTTTGGTGCTCACTGAGTCTGCCCCCTGAGTGTGTCCCTTATGGATCTGAGGAGTTGTAATCTGGATGGTCCTACTCTGACCCCTGGGTACACTGGCTCTTGGATCTCCAAGGAGGTGCTAATTTAGCCTCTGCTTGAGGTCACCCAGCAGGAGCTAAGGAGAGATCTGCAGATTCCTCTTCTTTGTTTGGGTTTTGGAGGTGCCCAGATGAGGCCCATCTGTAAAGCAATGCAAGCTGCTGTGGGGCCTTGGGCCTTCTTTTGGATGTTCTGGATCTCTCTGACTCAGCTGCAGTTTGTTAGGTAAGTTTAGATTTCAAAGGACCAGGCCATTCTTATGCAAAAGCCTCTGCACACAGCTTGGATGGGGTGGAGTCTCAGGGCAGAGCAAACAGCAATGGCTTCCCATCAGCCTTGCACTAAGAGGCCCCTGGGTCTCAGTGTCCCTTGGTAATCGCTGCAAGCACCTCTGAGAGAAAGCCGCCCTCGAGTTCCGCCCGCTGCCAGACAGTCCAGTTTCTCCCCGTATGAGTCTGGGTCCCCAGAGTCTCACCCGTAACTGGAGTTCAGCGCAGTCGGGAACTTGTGTCTCCCTCCAGATTGAAAAAGCCAGCCGTGTACTCAGTTGTCAGCCCTCTCTGCGCGTGCGCCTCCGTACCTCTACACTTTACTTCCACAGCTCCTCTGAGTCTCAGTGTGCTTTTCTCTTTCCTTCTAGTTGTAGAATTCCCACTCAGTCAGCCTTCCTGTGGTTCTGGATGATGTCCATTTTGTCTTTTAGTTGTAGTTTTGAAGTTGTTGTTCGATGCAGCAAGTTCAGGTGTTTACCTATGCCGCCATCTTGGTTTCTCCTTGCACTCCAAAAGCCCCATTTGATAGTGAGCACTGCCCTCTCCAAAGGGGTCCCTTGCTGCCTAGTCAGAGACCAAACAACCAGGCTGGATCCAAAAGCACTGGCACTGGCTTCGCTCAGCAGAATGAAATGAGCATCAAGAAGAGCCTTGAAGGAGAAGAGATGCCACAAAACATGTTGCTTGAGAGGTGAGAGATGAATGGTGAGCGATGAAGGGAGTCTTCGTTTTTATAGCCCCAGGGCCTAGCTGAAGGCCTGGCGCCAACACCAATGGGAAAGCATTCGAAACATGTTTGTCGATTGAATGACTAACTGAAAGGGAGCCTTCTTGTTCTAGGGATCATTATGGAGGCATTGTGGAACTGCTCTGTGGGGAAAGAGAATGGAGGGAAGTTGGCATGGGTCTGGAGTGCCCTGCCAGGACCTGCACAGACCATGTTTTTCTGTGCCTGAAATTTTCTCCCAGGAAAAGTTCTCAGAGCCTGAAAGTCTCAAAAGTAGATTCCTCCAAGCTCACTGTGTGCTTTATTCCACTGAACTCAAGTCTGAGGGACTTAACAGTGGCATAGTGTTGTGGGGAGACTCTGATGAGAGCACCTATATAAAAGCATATTGAAAAAGGGCCAGGGACTTCTTGTTAACTTACCAATATTGGCTTTGCGTAGTCTAAATGAGTCTTTGTCTGTGCCATTTGGCCAGGTAGGTTTCTATCTATGGATCTTATCACTGAACACACACATGTGCAGACACTCTCCACACATACTCATTTTATAACACAGTCAACTCCTGTTTGCCAAAATCCAAATAACCACAACCCTCAAAGAATCTGAATCTCTTTTTGCAATACAATGCAATAATCCCTTACATTTGTATGGGGCTTTGCAGGTCACCAAGTGCTTCCCTATCCGTGACCCCATTTGTTTGTTGATTGATGTTCAGACAGGTCCTGAGGCTTTACTAGAGCCTGGAGGGCCTTGTGAAGAATCAAACAGCAGTGACTTGTGTGGTGTGAGTGGCCTTGGCTGTGTGCTGGGCCTCTGAGCACCAGGCCTCTTGCTATGGTAGAGACATCAAGGGTATAGTGACTTGCTACCACAGACTTGCAGGGACATACCAGCACTTGGGGGACTGGGCTGGTAGAATGTGACTCCTGCAGCTGTAAGGAGCTGAGACTCATCTGCACTGTGGTGGCAGCAGTGGAGACAGAAGTGTTGGAGTGCCCCTCCCTCATTTCGGCAGACATCAGGAGATCGAGCTCCCCCCACCCCCAGCTTGTTCTGGGTAGTGAGGGTACAGAGAGAACAAGACTTGTCTCCTAGATGTCTCTGACCATGTGATTTGTTAGGTTTTCTCTCCTTCAAGTCTCTCCTTGCTGAGAGAAGGGGTTCTAACCAATCACTCTTTCTAATTACTCTCTCTCTCTCTCTCTCTCTCTTACACACACACACACACACACACACACACACACACACACACACGATGCTTCACTCGGCCTCAAATACCCCAGAGCTAACCTGGCTGTGTCATGGTCCTCTATTAAGGAGAATATGGAGTAAACCAGATCTATGGGAGCAAAATGAAAATTTGTAATGCATAGCAATAAGAGTAATCCCTCACACCTGTATAGAATTTAATAGTTTACAAAACACTTCCATCCCTTTTCCTTTATTTGATCCTGTGTCCTGTCATCATTTTTCATATGCAAAGACAATTTTCTGATTGTGATCTCTATCATTGAATGAAGCAAAACTAAAGCAGGGTTAAGAATCACTCCAGTCCAGCCTGTGTGACTCAGTGGTTGAGCTTCGACCTATGACCAGAAGGTTGCAGGCTGCCGGGTTGAAAGTTTTATCCGAGTGGGAGATGTGCAGGAGCCAGACGATCAATGATTCTTTCTCATCATTGATGTTTCTATCTCTCTCTCCCTCTCCCTTCCTCTCTGAAATCAGTAACACGTATATTTTTTTAAAAAGGAATCCCTCCTGCCCTAACCGGTTTGGCTCAGTGCATAGAGTGTTGGCCTGCGGACTCAAGGGTCCCAGGTTCCATTCCAGTCAAAGACATGCACCTTGGTTGCGGGCACATCCCCAGTAGGGGGTGTGCAGGAGGCAGCTGATCGATGTTTCTCTCTCATCGATGTTTCTAACTCTCTATCCCTCTCTCTTCCTCTCTGTAAAAAATCAATAATATATATATATATATATATATATATATATATATATATATATATATATATATATATATATATAAAGGAATCCCTCCAGCCCTCTAGTAACAGACAGCATGGGGGTTTGTCTTTTTGCACTTTTTTTTCTTTCCTCTTTCCCTTGTTACGCTCCCTTGTCTGTGGAGCCCTAAGTTTCCCACAATAGTTTCCCAGTTTCTTGGGATCCTAGGACCGCAGGGAAAATGGATGCTGATCAGTAGCTCCCCCGCCCCCACCCAAGCTGGGCCAAAAAGTATTTGATTCCTGTCTAGATGGGTGGGATGGGGAGGGGGAGACCCTCCTCTTTGGGCAGCTCCGAAGTTAGCCCCAGCCCACCTCAGCCAATTGGGCAGGCCTGGCCTGGGAGAAGGAGAGCGGTATCAATGGACAAGGAATGGAGGGTGATGTGAAGCTTTTATAGTAGGATATAAAATGGGGCTCTGAAGCTAAGTGCAGGCTTTGTAGGATGCAAACAAAACCAAAACCCTGGGGCTTGCAGGAGAAGATGCTGGTGAAGGGCAAAGAGAAGCTTCGTTGTAACCACTGGGTCCTCGGACTTTTTTTCTCGAACTTTTTTTGTTAACTCCGTGACTCATCCCCTCCCCCCATATCTTCTTCATTTCTCCAGTCTCTTCACTGAGCTCCGTTCTACCTCCATTCTTCCGATGTAGCCCCAATGTTCTGAGCTGAAGGTGCTTTCAGTGAAAGCCTGCCCCAGAGAGTTCTGAAGCCATCCCACGCAAACATTCTCAAACTCCCCCATCCCTCTCTGTGTAGCCCGTGGTTGTGGCTACACCATTCACACCCTCTACCTGGTCCAGAGCCCCCCCTCATGGGAATGCCCAAGAAACTAGGGAGCAATGGAGGTTATAAAGTCACTGTGCTCTACTGGTTTGCAGCAGCCAAGGGTCAAACCCTGTCCTCTCCTGGTAGGGGCTGTCAGGGCGGACTGTCCTGGCAGTTGCAGGCAGGGAACCCAAACAGTAGGGGAAAGCTGCTTTTAGCTAGTGGCCAGGCTTCTAAAAAGAAATGACGGTGCAGAGTGGCTGCCTTGCTGGGGTAGGGATGGAGACCCAGGACCCCTTCCCCTCATCCCTTGATGTAATTAGCAGTCAATTGAGCCTTCCAGCCTCACCCAGCCTTAGAAACTCCTTTCCTTTAGGAAACGAGCTCCATTCCAGCCCAGGAGCCCCCAGCAGAGCCCTCTTCCAGCCCCCACCCTGGCATCCCAGGCCAACCGAGTTAGCATTGTCACTCAGGCAGTGGCAGCCAGTGCAGGGTGGGCGGGCGTGTGTAATTGCAACCACTTCCTGCCCCAGCTTGCCCTAGGGCTGACCCAGTCCCTGAGGATAGTCGGGGTTGGACCCAGGTACCAAGAGGGAGTCTGATTGAGGTGGGGGCTGCCCAGTGGGGCTGCCCTCAAAGGAAATCAGCTGAAACTAATAAAATGGTGGGAGGTGCCCTCAGTTCTAACAAGTCAGCATGAAAGGGCTGGGGTCTCGGGGCTTTCTATTGGCACAATCCATCCGTCGCTGCAAAGAAGGATCTAGACAACACTCTGACTAGTATATTACTAATTCCAATATTCACTTTGTTCATGAGTTATGGACACTCCGAAGACCCAAAGGAGAGGGGGAGAGGAGAACTGGAGTCCCCACCATAGGGATGCACTCCCCTCTGGCCTTGGCACTGCTCTCTCTGAGTTAGTAAGGGCAGAGAAGACGTGAGGGGTGGGGGCTGCTGGAAAGACTGGGTGGTACACCACAATATTAGTCTGGTGCTTCTCCCTTTCTGGAACTTGCAGGATTTGCTGGCTGGTTGTATCATCTGACTACCCAGACCTCAAAGTGTGCAAAGCCAGTCCTACCTCAGGTACCCTGGAGGTTCAAATGCAGCAGAAAGAAGGCTTCCTCTCTTTGGGGGCTGGGACATCAACTGGGCATTAGGTTGGTAGCATGGGCAAAGCCTGCACTTTGTAGTCAAAGACGGAGGTGTGGCTGCCTCATCCCCATGTATTAGCTGTGTGACTTTGGGCAGCTGGCTTATCTTCTCTGAGCTTCAGTCTCCTGATTGTGGTAAAGGTGAAATAAGACACATGTGGGCAAGTGCTTTGGAAGCTATAAAATGCTCTACAAAGGCAAGGATGGGATGCTCATGCTAAGTGGGGTGGAGGTGGGAGAGAGGACCCTACTGGGGAACAATGACTAGGCACCAATGATTAGTGTGCAAAGCAGCCAGGAGAGCTAAAGGAACACTCTATAATGGGGCGACCAGACGCGGGTGGAATGTGAAGTGGGTCAGTCTCTCTTCCAGTTAGAGGTGGGTCTGAGAGAAGAGATCCCCTAGGAAAAAGTGGGCAGGCTACGTGGGGGAAAAGCCATCATTTCTCTCCTTTTGAGAAGGGCTTGCAACAGCCCGGTTGCCTTAATCATGCCCATGTGAAGAGAGGCCAGCAGTGGGTAGGGAGTTTTGTGTGGGGGGAGGGGGTTGCCTGTCAGTCCTCCAAGTGTAAGGCAGCAGCTGGAAGAGCGCTGCTTACTTGCATACCACGCCTGCAGCGTACACACTGTTCGCTGGAATGAGCCCGGAATGTCTCCTCTCCTCGCCCTCTGCAGACAGAGGCGAGCCGAGGGGAGCTGGGCTAGCCGAGCACGTTAAATGACAGCTGCAAACCTGTAGGCTTCTCCATTCCCTTCACATTCTGTCAAGGACTGCCCAGGCCCTGGTGACCCCTGCGCTCCCTTCCCTGATTAGCACCCACATGGGTATGGGGCCATCCTCATTTGCTAGGGGGCTGTTGGGGGGAAGGGGGTGCCTTGGTGTCATGGTGGCACATGTTTTAGGGATACAATCATAGTTATGCATGTCATCAGTCATGTGTGCAGGTCCAGGCAGGTGTCTGCATACAAACATGTGTCATACATGTGCATGCTCCAAGTGGTGAGAATGCGGGACTGACATTTCTGCTCCTGTCTGTCTTTGGACTGTCTCATCTGTGAAATAGAGAGACTTGTACCAGAGCATCTCAGAAGGCACTTTTAGCTGGAATGTTCACTATTCCTACATGTATGGCTGTAGCTGCTTTAAAAGTCAAGGCAGTGGGGAGGGAAATCAGCCAAACCAGTTGTGACGTTGGCTGTCAACACTTCAGATGTTTAGGTTTGGAGATTTAACTTTCAAAAGGCCAGTTACTTGGCATCATATAACATCTGTTCACTTTCCAAGGAGCGGTCTTACACTGACACGGGGACTATGACATGATGGTGCTTGTCTTTTTGCTGTTTGTGTCTTTACATGTATGTGAGTGCACCTAAGGGTGCATGTTTAAATTGCATCACAGAATATTGGAGCTGAAGGAGATCCTGGAGGTCATTTAATTGAATCCCTCCCATTTCTAGTTCATTTATCCAACAGCCCTTTTGTAAGCCAGGATCTGTGCAGGGAGCTGCAGAGATAAATAAGGCATAGTTTCTGCCCTCCAGGAGCTCACTGTCTAGCAGGGGGGGAGAAACATGGAAACAAATAATTACAATACAATGCGATAATAGAGGTATAAATCCTATGCTATGGGAGCACAGAGGAAAGACCAATTAATTCTGCCTGGGGGGTGTCTTAGACAGAAACTATGTCTGTGACAGTCACACAATCATTCTACAGCCAATGAGTTTTTACCTTCACTTTCCCACTTCCAAAATATTCATTCTTGTTCTGCTTGCCCCCCTTCGTCTCCAGAAATCTAGGAAGATGCAAACTGAGTCAAGGTCACCAGGAGACCTTAGAAATCCTTAGTAAACTGGGAGTATAAGGCTATGGAAGAAAATGAGCATGTCCACACAAGGGGTCTGTCTGAACAACTAGAAAGGATTAGCTAAGTGGCATGTGAGGATCAACACATCCCACTGGAATCCATCATGACCCCTAACCTCTCAGATATAGACCAGCAGGAGGCTCAAGTGTGGACAGTTGTGGTTGCCCGTGGCACTGGTTTAGCTCACCTTGGGGTAGCGATAGAGACAGATACGGAGGCCAAGGGAACTGAGACTCGAGCCCTACCTGCCTGGACAAAAGGGTGTGCAGATAGAGAACCCTTTCAACAGGGTTTTCTGCCCAAGGAGTGGGGTGGCAATAGGCATCCTCTCTACTTGTCCCGTGTCCTTGATTAACAGCAGTGCTGGTTAGTGAGATTGTTACTGAGGATAATGGGGCAGCCTTAGTCAGTGTGGAGGGCAGATTAGAGCCAAGTTAACTGGCAGAGGGGAGGGGAGACGGTAACCCTGGCCTCAGCACCAAGTTCCAACCTCTGTCCTACCTGCGCAAGAGACGTCTGTGAGAGGCTAATTTCCAGCTCTCTTCCTCCACTCAATCTAGCATCTTTCTCCCTCTCCACGGACACAAGAGGGGCCTACCACCCCAGCAGGGCGGCAGCACACCTCCCCTGCCACCCTTTCATCCAGAAATCCAGGAGATGCTACAGCGAAGGGAACCCTGGGAATGTGCCTGAATGACCCACAAACACATCTGGATTTTTGGAGCTCAGGCCAGCCCCGAAACGGACCCCAGGGAAGTCTGCCAGCGGTTGGGGGCGGGGAAGGGCGAGGTAGCGCCGGGTGCAGGGCCTGCTGTTTGGGACTCCCGGCCCACGACTAGGACAGTCCCAAACTTCCTGTTTCTTCCGGCCGCTCTGACCCCGGGGCTGCAGCTCCGAGATAGCTGGGGCCTGGAAGTGCATGCTGGGTAAGCGCGACGGCCCGGGCGGGCGAGCTGCCGGCGGTCGCCGCGGCGCGGGACCGGTGTCAGCGCGCGCGGCCCCGCGGTCACGCTTTGTATGTGGGATGGGCAGCGGGCAGGTGGCAGGGAGGCCCCCACGCCGAGGGCGCGGGGCGGAGCCTCGCGGGGTGGGGGCGGAGGGGGAGGGGCGGAGGCGGCCCCCGGGACGGGGGCCTGGAGTTGGTGCCTTTTTAAAGGGAAGCCAAGTTGCCTTCGGTGGAGGCCGAAGTTCGATCAGACTTGGGCGCGCCGAGTGCAGGAAATCCTGGAGGGGCAGCGTCGCAGGCTCAAGCTCCCGTACCACCCCGAAGCCCTAAGGGGGTCGCGTAGGACAAGTAAAAGGAAGTCCTTTACTCTGCGTGGGGAGTACGTAACGGAACTGGTGAACCCCTACCCAAAGATGGAACAGATTTAGGATTTTTTTAAAAGTGCGGGCTAATGCTAACTCCACAGAGAAACTAAGGCAATCGCAATCATTGAGGGATGGAGGTCAGGAACGACAGCCCGTCCCCCCCCCCCCCCCAGTGCCCCCGTCTTCAAAATGGACTGCATGGCGGGGGTGGGGGGTGCCTCCGCCCCAGCAGCCCCACTCTTCTCCCCGATGCTGGTACTAAGGTACATAAAGATGGTTTTGTCAGAATAGAAGGTTACCCCCCATCTGTACCCGCACCTCCCTTTGGCCCACGCCCCTGCGTGTAACTTTCAGATCCTGAGGAATCTGAAAGTTATGTTCTCACTCTGGGGCCGCTGTTGGATATAGGACCAGGCAAGACGGGAGGTAGGACATACGGGGGCCCACTTTCCAGATTATTGCTCCCATTTTGAAGATGAAGAAACGAAGGCAGCCCAGAGAGCTTAAACATTTGCTGAGCTCACACAGGGAGTCAGTTATAGAAGTTAAAACAGCTTGGAGATGGGGGTGGGGAGGGGATGGTTAAGACTCAGATTTAGCAATTGCGTTCTCCCACCAAGTCTCTTCAGACTCTGACTAGGTGAGTGCTGCTTTAGCAATCCTCTCCTCTTCTCTCTGATGCCACACTGCACTAAGGTTATTTGATTATGTTTCTGTCACCCATGCTAGACTATGAATGCCTCAATAATGGAGACAGGATCATGATGTTTGTTATCTCAGTGCCCACCTACTTAAGTGTTGGGCACATAGATGACACTCAATAAATGTTTCTTTGTTGAACAGTAGAAATCAAGAGTCCAGACTGCCAGATGTTTTCAAGTCAAAATGCTCTTATCTACCTATTCACCTACACACCTGGCTTAGAAGCACCCCTTTAGGGGGGCAAGATCTTACTATTGCCACATATCCTCATGCTGGACTCTACACTCAGAGGGGATTTCAGAAGTAGAACACAGAAGGTGAAGGGCCATCAGTGGCTGGCTGGTTAACTCACCTAGTCAGAGGCAGGCTTGAGCTGCCCAGTTACAAATCTGTATGGTCTGTGCCCTGGTGCCCTTCTCTGGAACCAAAATATAGCAGGCAGTGCAAACATTTATGCAAATGAGCCAAGAGCCCCGCTGCTTTCAAAAATAAATGATGGAGCCATATCAGTAGTTGCAGTGTGTCTTGGCAGGGTTTGGAAGGGGCCCTGCCAGCCCCTTACTAGTTCTCTGGGGAAGCCCAGCACAGTGAGAAGAAGTGTCCCCTACCCCTGTCATTTCCCCCTCCCTTCCAAAACTACAAACAGCCACAAACCACATGGCCCACAAGCAACAGAGATTTGTGGCCTTTGGAACCTCCCAGGGCAGGGGTCAGTCAGGAGGTCAAAGGGGGTGTAGGCATCACACAGTCCAGAGTCATTACTCTAATGCCCTCTGGGAAAGTTTCAAATCAATGCGCCTATTTGTCCTCCCTCCAGGGAGGACTGGGGGTAGGGCAGTGGGGGTCCATTATCAAGCCCACCCCCACCCCAGTAACACTGTCTCCAAGAAGCTCACTCATGGCCAGGCAGCCTGCAAATCTCAACACTACCCACAAACAACAGAAACCGGAAATGGGATGACTTCTGTGGGGATGGGCAGATAGGACATGTCCTTTGGATTCTAGGTTAGGTATCTAACAGTCTGGACTTTTATTTGGGAGTGTGTGGCCTTTACAAAGCCAGGAGGATGACTTTGGGCCCCTGTTGACCCTTCCACATTTTGGTAAATAGCTCATTTCCAGCAAGAGTATGACTTAGACCATGATTGTCCCCCTTCCTTCTGGGAGAATTTTAGAATCACTGCCTGTGGGAAAGAGGTAGGATAATATAGTAGTTGAGGACCTAGACTTGGGCAACGGCCAGACCTGGATTCCAAACCCAGTTCTGCCACTAGCCAGCTCTGCGTCCTCTTTCAGTTACCTTCTCTGAGCCGTAGTTTCCTTATCTGTTAAAAAGGGATAATAATACTACCTACCACATGAGACTTATTGGGATTAAATATGATGTGCACTATGTGCATGGCACTTTGTAAGTGCTCAATAAATTGTAGCTGTGGTGACCATTCTTTTTTAGATTTTGTTGAAAGCAAGTACTGTTCTGCCTGGTACTGTCAAGCCTGGAACATTTCTCAGCCCAAGTCCCTCCCTAAGATCACAGGGAGATGGAATTTCTTCTGGCACCCCTCCACTCCCAGAATTTGGATAATTTGTTATCAGGATTGGCTTGGGGTATGCCAAAGGTGCAGCAAGTGTGGCTCTGGCCACAGGCAATATAACCTGAGGGAATTTAGCTTTATTGCCTGAAATGGTTTTAAGGGCTCAGCTGCGGGGCTCAGGGAAGTTGTCCCTCCATAGGCTCTAAAATGCACACCAATGTGTCTGGAACCAGGCTAGTCCCCTGGCTATAGCCACCAGCTAAGTGTGCATTTACAGTGACCTTTTTGAAAATGGTTTGTCCAATTTACTTGAGAACTCCTATCTTAAATGGCTCTTGTTGAGAACCTTACCCTGGTATGGAAGGAGAGGAGAGTTCACTTTTAATTTCAAAATTCGGCTTTGGGGGCTGGTAGGCTGGGAAGCAGCAGCTCACTTAGTGCTGGGCAAGATGGGCAGGAAAGCAATCTGGTTCTGTCAGAAGTTCACGAACATGCAGTGTCCAGCTGTGCTTTGGCAGGGCACTTTCATCACACTTTTGGATCCCCCCCCCCCTTTTTTTTTTAACTGAGTTTGTACTGCAAAGGGTAAGGTGACTGAGTCTCTCCCATCAGACCCAGGCTCCCTGAGGTTGGAGACCTTGTCACCCCCACAGGACCAGGAGCCTTCCGACGGCGGGGCCCGAGTCTCCCCCCCTTTAGCCTGGCTGGTCCCCAGCCTGGAAAACAAGAGAACGGCCTCAGCCCTCTGAGCGGCTCCCTCACTGGCACCGGGTGTTCGAGGTGCCGGGAGGCTCAGCACCAAGGCAGAGCAAGTGGCGCGATCTGGGCCCGGAAAGAACGACGCCTAGGGGCCCGAGCTCCCCAGACCTCCCGCTGGGGAGGAGGGAGCAGCTCGCCGCCCGCAGAGGGAGGGGCCACGTGGTGGGGCGCCTCGCAGGGTGCCCCCGAGTTCGTCCAGGTCCTTTTGTCTGTCCCCCGCGCCGAAGCCCCCTCCCTAAAGAGGCGGCAGGGAAGGAGGGAGGCCGTGGCAGGGGGGAGGGGAAGGAAGGTATCAGCTCAGTAGGGGCTGGGAGAGGCGGGAGGGGTGGCGGGCCGAGGCTGAGCCCGAGGTGCGGCCAGAGCTGCCGGAGAAGGCAAGGCGAGGAGGAAAACGCGGAGGAAGGAAACCCATCCTGCCCCCAACACCCGAGTGTCTCCTGTTACCAACCGAAGGTGCAGCCTCAGGAAGAGGTGATCGGAGCCGTTGAGAGCAGATGGTCACGTGAGCTGAGGAGAGAGAGAGAGAGAGAGAGAGAGAGAGAGAGGCGCGAGTGAGCGTCCATACAGCCAGCTGAGAGAAAGCCAACAGACAGACCGACAAAGAGCCCAGTAGGGAGGCCAGCAGGGACAGCAAGAGAAAGGAAGAGCGAGAGGGAGGAGGGCAGCACGGCCCCCCATTTCCTGACGCTCTCCTACCTCAACTCTCTGGTGTCACATTGGCGTGGGGGGAGGGAGGGGGGGAGAGGGGGAAGGACGTGAACGGGGGCCCGGGGACCCCTGTCCTCCCAACGTAGGAGCCCTTTATTCCCCGCTGGCTCACTTTGCCCCTGCAGCTCAGCTGGCCGCTCCTCCACTCCCTGACCGACAAAGTCAGCTGTAATTGATCCTGGTAAATACTCCTCTGTAGCTAGCAAAGTAAGGGCAACTCCCCGTTATCCGCAGGGGCTCCTCCCACCCCCTGCCTGGAAATCTGGAATCTCCCAGACCTTAGAGCTGCCCCCTCCCCAAGTCCACTGGGCGTTGGGACCCTGACAAGGTGAGTCCAGTCCATCGGGCAACAACAAATGAGGCTCAGGTGCGGTGTTCACTGTGCCAGGCACTGTGCTTAGGTACAGGCAGCTGCTGAGATGGACGGCATAGATGAAAGGCTATGACCTCCCTTCTGGGACTTATACTCTAGAGCAGTGGTTCTCAACCTTTCTAATGCCGCGACCCTTTAATACAGTTCCTCATGTTGTGGTGACCCCCAACCATAAAATTATTTTCGTTGCTACTTCATAACTGTAATTTTGCTACTGTTATGAATCGTAATGTAAATATCTGTGTTTTCCGATGGTCTTAGGCGACCCTGCTAGCGGTTCTCAACCTGTGGGTCACGACCCATAGGTTGAGAACCGCTGCTGTAGAGCCTAAAGACCATCGGAAAACACAGATATTTACATTACGATTCATAACAGTAGCAAAATTACAGTTATGAAGTAGCAACGAAAATAATTTTATGGTTGGGGGTCACCACAACATGAGGAACTGTATTATAGGGTTGCGGCATTAGAAAGGTTGAGAACCACTGCTCTAGAGGAAGAGGAGGTCACAGACAGACACAGACAGAGCTGACCTTGAAAAGGGCTCTAATGAGTGCTAGAGGGCACATGGAGGAAGGAGTAATGACTGAGGAACCACAAGGCTTCTTGGAGGAAGTAGGATTTGAGCAAGGCCTTGAGACCCAAGGACAGCTCTGGAGTCCCTGGTTTCAGGTGCAGGTGGAGAGATTATTCTGAGCACAAGGCCTGAAGCCCTGGCCAGCTTCTTCTAGCAGGAACCTGCACTGGTTCACAATTATAAAGGTAAATCTGTCATTTTAAAACAAAGTAGATGGTGAACATTGCTATTTTTCTTTATCTAATGGCAGGCCCTATTGCTGGCCCCTTGTTGGTGCTGATTACTGGGAATTTGCTATAATTTTCCAAAGTGCTGCCAGGTCAATGAAAATCTTCCTTAGCCCATTTTTTGCTTTGGGGAAGCAGGGGGCAGGAGGAAACAAAGTCAGTATCCTGTACCCTTTTCCCTTGCCCCACAGAGATAGGAGGTGGTCAGCCACTCAGTAAGCGTGGACCAGGGGCACCAAGTTTTTCTTGGCTTTGCCCTTCCCTCTCATCACAAGCATGGCCTCACCATTGGCATCACTGGGAAGGGATTCTAAATCCAGATTCCAGGTCCCTGTGAGCAGGTTAGGTGTTCCTTGGCCGCCCTGGTTTCAGAGAGGAAGGGAGAGGGAGAGAGAGATAGAAACATCAATGATGAGAATCACTGATCGTCTGTCTCCTGCACACCACACACTAGGGATTGAGCCTGAAACCCAGGCGTGTGCCCCAACCTGGAATCTAACGGTGACCTCGTGGTTCATAGGTCCATGCTGAACCATTGAGCCATGTGGGCCAGGCGCATGGGCTGGTCCTTACTTATTGCATTTTAAGCGTGAATTCCTTTATCTGTTATCCTTTTTAGCTGGCAAATTATAATCAACGCCCTGTTATCTACAAAGGCTACCATGGTGCTCTGAGATTCCAGCATCTCTCTCACCTTAGCCCCTCCCTCCTCCAGCCACTGTGCTTCTTGGGGCCTGACAAGCACAGGGATATTTCATTAGGGGAAGGGGCATGGTAGCTACAAACCTGGGAAGGCAGGACCATTACATGGAAGGGCCTCTAAGGCCAGGAATATCACTTGAGGTATGGCTGGCTGGGTTTCTCAGGACAAGGGGACCCAAGTCTCATAGGAAAGTTACAATCCTAGAGGCACCCTTCTCAACATCCTGGTAAAAAGGCTGCCCCTCCCTAGCTGGTTTGGCTCAGTGGATAAAGCATCAGCCTGCAGACTGAAGGGTCTTGGGTTCGATTCCGGTCAAAGGGCACATGCCCGGGTTGCTGGCTCTATCCCCAGTAGGGAGCGTGCAGGAGGCAGCCACTCAATGATTCTCTCTCATCATTAATATTCCTATCTCTCTCTCCTTCTCCCTTCCTCTCTGAAATAAATAAAAATATAGAAAAAGAAAAGAAAAAAATGGCTTTTTAAAAAAAAGGCTATCACTTCGCCCAGCCCAGTGTGGCTCAGAGGTTGAGCATTGACCTATGAACCAGGAGGTCACAGTTCTATTCTGGTCAGGCCACATGCCCAGGTTGCGAGCTGGATCCCAGTGTGGGGCCTACAAGAGGCAGCCGATGTAGCTATCTCTCTCTCTCCCTCTCCCTTCCTCTCTGAAATCAATTTAAAAAATATATATTTTTAAAAAGACTGTCCCTTCCCCCAACACCTTGTGTATTCAGGGCATCAACATTATTTCAATTAACTTTTTCATGACTGTTCCTCATTTATTCCTTCATTCAGTCCTGTATTCCACAAACATCTATTCAGCATCACTGTATACCACTCTGCTCACGACTGGGGACTGGGTGCCTCCACACCAGGAGCTCCTGCTCTACTGAGAAAGCAATCACAAACTCTAAGGAGCAGGAGAGAATGCTTCACTTAGTTCCTAATCCAAAAAGGATTAATTATATAAAGAAAGAGATAATGGATAAAGACAGAAAGGCCCAGGTTCATTGTAAAAAATTTGGAAAATAGTCCCAGCCGGGTGCTCAGTGGTTAGAGCATTGGCCTGCGAACCAAAGGGTCCCGGGTTCGATTCTGGTCAAGGACACATGGCTTGGTTGCACACATGCCTGGTGGGGCTCATGAGGGAGGCAACCAATCGATATGTTTCTCTCACATCGATGTTTCTGTCTTTCCCTCAGGTGAGGATTAATAAACAAAATTTTGGAAAATAGATAAAAGCAGAAACAAAAATTTTAACCAATAATTTCCAATTATACCACTTCTGAGCTGTATGGATTTTAGTTAGCCTCTGGGAGCTTCAGTATTCTAACCTGTAAAGTAGGAGTAATTGTCTTACAGAGTTATTGTGTAAACACGTGATAATTTATGTAAGTGAAATGCCATGCATAGCCCTGGCCAGGTAGCTCAGTTGGTTAGAGTGTCGTCCCTATATGCCAATATTGTGGGTTTGATCCCCAGTCAGGGCACATACAAAAATTAACCAATGAAATGCATAAATAGGTGGAACACATTGATGTTTCTCTCAAATCAACAAATACATTTTTTTAAATGCCATGCATAGAATCTGGAATTTAATAGACCCTTAATATTTTGCATGTACTTAGTACTGTTACATAACTACCTTCCAAAAAAAAATCAACTGTTGTTAACATTTTGGTGCATTTCCTTCCAGTCTTTTTTAAAACCCACATTTTCCCATACAGTTTGTGATTCAATTCAATATAATGTTGTATAGCTTGCCTTTTAAAATTTTTACTTAAAATTATAGCAAGAATTTTTCATGTTATTAAAAGGTCCTTGTAAATACCATTTTAGTGGCCAAATAGTAGTCCATTGTGTAGATTTCTGTTGCTTTTTAAAGCTCCCAAGTTATATGTCAATTATATCTCAATAAAGCTGGAAAATAAAGAATAAAAGCTCCTAGGACTACTGTTTCCTTTATTCTTTTTTTATTAACTTGTCAATTTATTTTTAATTTTTTGTTTCCTTTATCCTTTATCCAGGACCACCCCTGTCATACCAGGTCCTTGGGGAAGACAATGATGGAACAACCTGTTCCTCAACACCACATTCAATGCCAGTTATTTCCTGAGACGTTGGTTAGGATGGGTCCTTTTACTTAGCCATTTCCACAAGTGTCTGTCCTTCCATACACTCATTGGCAACTAAGACATTTTCAGATCTGTGGTACTGTGTTGTAACTCAACACAACCCCCGCTTCAGAGGACCCTCTCTTCCTTCCTCTGGGCATCTTTGCCTCTCCCTCCCCCCTAAGCCTGGGCTAATGGTTCTTCAAGGATTCTCTGGATATCATCCCATTTCCACCCTTCCAGCCAGAGATGGCACCTCCACTGCTTTATACATTCGGTTTATTTTAAACATATTTAAAATGTATTATTGATTTCAGAGAGGAATGGAGAGGGAGAAGAGATAGAAACATCAATGATGAGAGAGAATCATGATCAGCTGCCTCCTGCACACCCCCCCACCGGGGATTGAGCCTGCAACCCAGGCATGTGCCTTGACCGGGAATCAAACCATGGCTTCCTGGTTCATAGGTCCATGCTCAACCACTAATCCATGCCGGCTGGGCACAAACTTGTTTTTTTATGTCACCCAGAAAGTAGGCCAGGAGGCGAGCACTGTAGACACTGACAGGTCTTGGGAGGGTCAGATCAAGCTCCGGTGTCTGGAAGAAGGTCAATCAGTTTGATTCTCACCTTGCCACAGGTGAGAATGAGAATTACAGGGAGCCAGTGAGGGATGTGGAGTGGGAATGGGTACTTGTCTCGGACCATTTCTTTTAACCCCTCTGAGATTTTCCAAATTGGGGCTGGAATTGTCAACTAGATGGCTTGCTATGGGGAGACCTAAAGGCAGAGACATATTTCTGAATGCAGTCTTCAAGCTTCAAGACAGGGAAATCCTTAGATACCCAGAGGGGTCAGTATCAAGCAGGCATCCAGGGGTTCTAGAACATGACACTTTCTTTGGGGAGAAGAGAGTAAAAAACTCTCTGGGATTCTAGGAGATGTATGAGATTCTAGTAAATGGGACAGTCCCAAGAGTTAGTGCTGGAAAATGCCACCCACTTCAAATCAGTGGGAAAAGAATGGGTTATTTAACAAATGTTCTGGGGATATCTGATTATTTGGGGGAAAAGAGTTAGCACGTCATGCCATCTGCCAAAGTAAATTCCAGAGTTAAATCATAGTAGCCTGATCAGTCAGGTTCTTGGTTGCAAACCACAGAATCTGATTCTAACTAACCAGCAGAAAAGGACTTTGTTGGAAGGATGGTGGGGATCTCACTGTGACTGGAAATTTGAAGAACCTGCTTCAGGAAAAGGATAGGAACCAAGGGAAGCAGGCAGTCAGGACCGGCTTACTCAGGATGCCTTTATCACACAATCCCCTTCAGAGACTTGCCCCTGCACTTCTGGACGCCTGGCTTCTGAGACCTCCAGGAATAATTGCTTGTCCCCCTACAGTGCTGTAATGCTCAAGTTCCAAAGTCCAGAGGGAGAGCTAGCAAAGGACAGGCAGACCCTGGGCCACATCCCTATGCCCAGTTGTCAGTGGATAGGGAGAGAGAATATCTGCCTCCATGCCTCTCAGGATTCTCTTCAGATTATCAGGGTATTTGGATACTGAACAACCAAAACCCAAAGTGTCCCAATTACAATCACTGATGTTACTGGCTATGTACTAGGTGCTGGGCCAACTGCTTTACATATATTGTTTCATTTAATCCTGAAAACAACCCTGTAAGTTGGAAACTATTATTATCCTCACTTTATACAGGAGAAAGCTGAAGATGCCTTTGGTCACACAGCTGGTAAGTAAGGGGGAGGGGGGATGGAGCTGAAATTTGGTCCTAGGTCCGTCTGACTCCAGAGTGGAAACTTTTGCTTATCCACTCGGCTCCAGAGTGGTGAAGAATGGCAAACAATAAGGCCATAAGCAACCTAGAAGAAAATAGATGACTATTCCTCTGGTCTTGAGAGTAGGGAAAGTCTTTCTAGACATAAAAGTAAATGAGTTAATGATAAAGGACACAAAAAATATAGACATGGCTATGTAAAAATGTCAAACGTCTGCATTTTAACCTCCACCCATTTCTCTCACCTCCCCAAACATTGGCAACCCCCAATCTGCTCTCTTTTTTTATTATTGATTAAGGTATTATATATGTGTCCTCACCCCTTTGCTGTCTCTGCCCATTGGTTATGCTTATATGCATGCATATAAGTCTTTTGGTTGATCTCTCCTCCTTACCCCCACCCTCCCCTACCTTCCCAATCTGTTCTCTTAATCTATGAGCTTTTTAAAAAGATTCCACATAAAAAGAAATCATATGGTATTTGTCTTTGACAAAAAAATCAACTTCTATATTTTAAAAATGATAATACCACTAGCAAAATTAGAAGGCCTACTAGCAAGGAGTATTTGCAATATATCACCAAGTGTTCGTATCTCTGATATATAAAGAAGACATACAAATCCATAAGAGAAAACAAACATTTCATTAGAAAACTAGACAAAGGACCTGAATTGGCAATTCACAAAACAAGAAATACTAGTGGCCAATAAACTAGGAAAAATATTCAATATTACTAGAGAAGCACAAATTCAAATATTGAGATATCAATATACAAATTTTTACCCATCAAGTTAGCAAATACATATGTAATCTTATTTTAATATTTGTTTATTTATTTATACATATAATACTCTGTCAGTAAGAGTTCAGGGAAGCACGTTTTAAAATTCAGCTTTATTGAAGGATAATTTAGTTACAATTAACCACATCCATTTAAATTATGCAATTTAATGAGTTTTGACATATATATTCACCCAAGAAAGCACTGCCACAATCAAGATACATAACATATGCACCATCCCCCAAACCTTGCTCATGCCCCTTTATACTAGTAGTCCATCACTTCCTCCACCTCTGTCCCCAGGAGGTAACCATCAATCTGCTTTCTGTCACTACAGTTTCATTTGTATTTTTTAGAATTGTATGTCATAGGATTATACAGTATATAGTATTTTGGTCTGGTTTCTCTCAATCAGCATAATATTTTTGAGATTCATCCATGTGGTTGCATGTATTAGTAGTTTGTTCCTTTGCATTGCTGAGTGGTATTTCCAATGTAATAAATATGTCATGTTTAATTCATGCACCTGGTGATAGTCATTGGGTTATTTCTAGTTTGTGACAACAGGGCTGTTATAAATAAAGCTAGTATGAACATTCTGGTGGGAGTGTAAACTACTGAAATACGTCAATTTGGTACCATGTGTCAAAATATTAAAAATATGCATACCAAAATCACCTTAAGTACAGGATTTGCTTCAAAGAGAATCCATGGAAGAAATGGGTGAGGGTGTAGGTGAAACAAGATTGGCCATCAGTCAATAAGTATTGAAACTAGGAGATGGGAGTTTGTTATACTATTTTACTTTTGCATATGTTTGAAAGTTTCCATCATAAAACTTCAATACACATATTTCTTGATCCAGTTGTTCCTAAAATCATATATGCACAAAGGATGTTTATAAGGTATTATATTTATAACAGTAAAAGAATAAACAATCTAACTACCCAACACAAGATTGAATAAATAAATTATGGCACATTCATTAAATGGAATACTATGGAGTCTTCAAAAATCATGTTTACAAAGTAAGAATACTTAATGACATTGAAAAATGCAATATACAGCCCTGGCTTGTGTGGTTCAGTTGGTTGAGCGTTGTCCCGGTCAGGGCACATGCCCAGGTTTTGGTCTGGTCCCTGGTCGGTGTGCATAAGGAAGGCAACTGATTGATGTTTCTCTCTCTCTCCCTCTCACTTTCTTTCTCTCTAGAATCAATGAAAATGTATTTTTTAAAAAGAAAAATGCAATACCCGTTTCATATTAAAAATGTAGGTTACTGGCCGGAGTGGCTCAGTGGTTGAGCATTGACCTATGAACCAGGAGGTCACAGTTCAATTCCTGGTCAGGGCACATGCCTGGGTTGCAGGCTTGATCTCCAGGGGGGGTATGCAAGAGGCAACCAATCAATGATTCTCTCTCATCATTGATGTTTCTATCTCTCTCTTCCTCTCCCTTCCTCTCTGAAATCAATAAAGATGTATTTTTAAAATGCAGGTTACAAAGCAATTAAAGACAGTATGATTCCATTTTTGTTTAAAATATGTACTAAATATAAATAAAAGACTGGAATGTTAATGATGGTAAATTATGGGGTAGGATTACAAATGAAATTTCTACAGTGAGAATGTGATACTTTTATAATATTTTAATGGAGAAAAAATAGTAATTCACTTTTTTCATACTTTGCACTTTTTTTCAGATTCTTTCCCTTACATTGTCTTATTTTTAACCCTACAAGGTCAATAGAAGAGCTTTTTTTTTTTTTTTTTTTTTTTTTTTTTTTATTCTCACAGACCCAAAGTATTACATTCTCAGAACTGGATGGAACCTTAGATATTAAGACAGATTACCCATTGTTTAGATGAAGAAACTGAGGATCAGAAACAGGAAGTAACCTGCTTAATGCCATCACACACACAGAAAATGAGTGCTAGAGCCCAGCCAGCGTGGCTCAGTGGTTGAGCTTCGACCTATGAACCAGGAGGTCACGATTAGATTCCTGGTCAGAGCACATGCCCAGGTTGCAGGCTCAATCCCCAGTGCTGGGAATGCAGGAGGCAGCAGATAGATAATTCTCTCTCATCATTGATGTTTCTATCTCTCACTCCCTCTCCCTTCCTCTTTGAAATCAATTAAAATATATTTTAAGAAAATGAGTGCTAGAGCCAGGACTGGAAGTCAAGGCTCTGTGGCCAACTCTAGGAACCTTTCACTGCCTTTTAGAATGAAGGATCCCAGTTAAACCCAGTTCCTGACAGGGACTGTGACTACACATTCTCGAATAGGATGCCTCAAAGATGGGACAACTGCCCTGACTTCTACTCTTAGTTCTAACCCTGGCCACAGACTGACCCCTCTCCCCTCTCTTAATCTAGGCTGGGGGCAATGGACCCCTCAACTTCACACAGAACAATCTCCCCAATCCAGGCGAGTCTGAATTCTGATCTGTGTTGCACAATGAGCCTTTTCTCTCCCTCCTTTCCCCCTCTCCCATCATACAAATCTGTATGGTTGAAAGGGGGATAGGATGGGCTGGCGTGGCTCAGTGGTTGAGCATCGACCTGTGAACCAGGAGGCCATGATTCAATTGTCCCCATCAGGGCACATGCCTGGGTTGTGGGCTTGATCCCCAATATGGGGCGTGCAGGAGGCAGCCGATCAATGATTCAGATCTCATCATTGATGTTTCTATCTCTCTCTCCCTTCCTCTCTGAAATATATAGAGAAAGAGAAAAGAAAGGGGAAGGAGTAGTATATGGGTGAATCAGTACAACCTCCTCCCCTCAAGGGTCAAGGGCAGCACTTTCTTTTAGGCAATCAGGCAGGCACCTTTTCACTAGAAGAGCAAGTCCACAGCTCCTATAGAGGATGCTCAGAACCAATGTTCTAAGTGGAGAGAGCCTGCCTTTTTTTTTTTTTATAATCATAGCTAACATTTATTTATTTTTTTATTTTTTTGAGCCTGGCTTTTTTGAGAACATCTCTCTCACTAGTCCATGTGCCCATTTGGGGCTCTCAGTTTGCTCCATCATCCTAGGTCCCTGAATTAGCTGAGGGGAGAGAGTGGCCAGGCATAGGGTGGTTCTTGAAAGGCCTTTAGGAAACAGGGGCAGGGAGTCTTGAGAGCTGCTGCTGTAGGAGCACCAGAAAAGATCGCAGGGGGCGGGGGGGAGGGGGGAGAAGAAGATTCGACCCCTGACGCCTGCTTAAAGAACTGGGGAGACAGAAAACAGTGGACCATCCATTCCCTCTTCACCTCTATTCCCGGAAGCTCTGTCAGAACTCCCCAGTGCTGGGAACCCCACCGGAGGTGACTGGCAATGCCCCAGGAATAAGGAGGTCCCCAAAGGTAGAAAGGCATTTCCCTTCCTTCAAGATAATTGGGCCAGTCTTGTCTCCCTCAGTGCCTCAGTTACCCACATCTGCGCAATGCGGCAGCAACAGCCTTCCTGGTGTGTGTGTGTGTGGAGGGCGGGGGGGATATGTGAGCATGCATAAGACAGAATCAGGTACAACATTCTTGAGGCATCTCTAGTTTCAGGATCAGCTGAGAGGGAGATACACAGAACACTAAGAGAGTTACAATCAATTTTGGTGCCTTTCCTGACAGGCACTGGAAGGCTGGGCATTTGGCTTAAGCATTTTAAGGGCTAGCACATGCTTCCCCCCTTAAATTTCAGAAGTGGGGAGTGGGAAGGGGGCTCAGGTCTTTTTTTAAACATCTTTTTGTTTCTTTTTTTTAAAAAAATATATTTCTTTATTGATTTCAGAGAGGAAGGGAGAAGGAGAGAGAGATAGAAACATCAATGATGAGAGAGAATCATTAACCGGCTGCCTCCTGCACACCACCCACTGGGGATCGAGCCCGCAACCCAGGCATGTACCCTTGGCCGGAATCGAACCCGGGACCCCTCAGTCCGCAGGCTGACGCTCTATCCACTGAGCCAAGCCAGCCAGGGCAGGAGGCTCAAGTCTTGTCTCTCTATCTTCCCTAGCCTAGTAGGGGAGACCTATCCCAACTGTCACTGCTCAAAGATTAAGGTGACCCCTCAATGCCCAGCATTTTGCCAACTGGAAAGAATTCCTTTGGTGGCATGAGATGGCCTCATCTTGAGTCTGTGGAACATTGTTGCCCAACACCTCCCTGTTTGTTCCCCAAATCTGGAAAATGGGCTGTCCCTTCTAGCTGTAACTATGTATGGGGGGTGTTGTTTATTGTGAGACTGGTGAGGAGGAAAGGGGAGGGGCTGAGGTAGATAAAGGGGAGGGAAGTGGGAGGTAGGGTTGTATATATTCACATGCCCACTAGATTGTTTCCCCTTCTATAAATGCTTGGACAAAAAGAGTAGCAAAGCCCAGAGAGTAGCTTCAGGATGAATTTTCTGTGGTTTAAGAGATCAAGGTAAACATGTAAATCTCCTTTTTTTTTTAAATCTCAGATCTTTGTAGAAAAGACGCCAGTGGCAGCAAAGCTAGAAACCCAGGCGACAACATGGAGGAAGCAAGAGGAACATGGGAGGAAAAGGGAAGCTAATCACATGGCTTTCTTAAAAAAAAATTAAATATATTTTTATTGATTTCAGAGAGTAAGGAAGACGGAGAGAGAGAGAGAAACATCAATGAAGAGAGTCATTGATCGGCTGCCTCCTGCATGCCCCACAATGGGGATCCAGCCCACAAGGGGGTCTTGTGCCCTGACTGGGAATTGAATCGTGACCTCCTGGCTCATAGGTCAGGTCGAAGCTCAACCACCGAGCCATGCTGGCCTGGCACATGTCTTTCTTGAAAGACTTCCCTGCTCTAGCCAGGTAGTTCAATTGGTTCGAGTGTCTACCCATACGCTTAGCACATAAAAGAAGCAACTAATGAATGCATGAATAAGTGGAACAACCAACTATGTCTCTCCCTCTCCACCCCTTTCCTCTCTCTGTCTAAAAAAGCAATCAATAAAAAATTTTTTTTTCAAGAAAGACTTTATTTCTCTGTAGCAGAAACTGTGAGCTCAAGAGGCCAGGAAATAGCTTTAAAGAAACAACTAGAGAGCCCTCGCTGGTTTGGCTCAGTGGATAAAGCGTTGGCCTGTGGAATGAAGGGTCCCAGGTTCAATTCCAGTCAGGGGCACATGCTCAGGTCGTGGGCTCAATCCCTGGTAGGGGGCGTGCAGAAGGCAGCTGATCAATGATTCTCTCTCATCATTTATGTTTCTGTCTCTTTCTCCCTCTCCCTTCCTCTCTGAAATAAAAAAGAAAGAAAGAAACAACTAGAGAACAAGACCAGAGAGCAGAGCATCAATCTCTCACGGATGTTTCTTCCCCCCCCTCTCTAAAATCAATAAAAATATATTTTAAAAAATTATACCAGATGGGAAAGTTAAGAGGTGGTCAGAATCAGGGAAGACTTCTGGGAGGAAGTGAGTCTTGAACCTTGAGTTGGAGAATTTAGGTATGGAGAGTGGTGGAGAGGATACCCCAGGCTAGAGGAACAACATGAATCCGTGTGGGGTGTGGGGTGTTGTGACAGAACAAAGGCTGCAAAGAGCAATGTTTGTTGAGGGAGGTAGCATGGCTGAAGAGGAGGATGCGGGCTGCAAGGTCATTGTAGAGATCTGAAGAGAATGTACTGTGCTGTAGGAGGAAAAGAGACTTTGTTTCCCCTTTGAAAACCACGTGGTCCCAGGAGACCTTGGTGGAGCCTTCACCAATTCCCTCAACTCCTGCCCCTTCCCACAGGCTCAGCCCTCAGCCCCCTTCCACCTCTCCCCTCCATTCCAGGCTTATAAGACTAAGGGGTACTTATAGGATGAAGAGACTGACCCCACAAACAAAAATTGGTGCAATAATTTTACAGTCTTACTGTGAACCTGTGGGTGTGCATGCTTGTGTGTGTGTATCCTATTCTGCAGGGGCACACACAAAACATGTCTTGTACTGTTTACAACTGAAGCAGAGCAGGTGGCAGCCTGTTTGGTCCCCTTTGAGGCAGGCTGCATAGCACAGTGAGAAGAGCTCAGGGCTTGGATTCAAATCTCTGCTCAGCCATTACCCATCTGGGGGACCCTTCACCTCTATGAGTCTCATTCCCACTTCTGTGAAATGAGGATAACAGTACCTATCCCATAAGGTGATGAGGATGAAATGAGATACATTGAAAAGCACCTGGCTCATCATAGCTACTCAGCATGGATAACTGTTGATACTAGTTCCCCACTCCCCCAGCCTATGTCACCCCCAGAAGCCTGTCTTGCAAGCCTGAATGCTCACCATTCCCACCCCCACCCCCCATCCCCCGCCCCACGTCCCAGTTCCGTTGTTGAAAATGCTGTTCAAGGCAGTGCTAGGCACGGTTTGTGTGTTTGGGAGATAAAAACATGAAGCTGAAACAAATGTAGCAAAGTTGTGGAACTCAAGTGATGGGGTCTACTTGTTTGTGTAGATCTGAACCCAAACACACTATAAAAAAGAAGCAGAAGGACTTCTTGTCCACAAGAAGGTTATGTATATTTCTTAGGAGAGAAACAAGCCTGCAACTAATTTTTATGCCAGGCCGAATGTGCAAGGAGGCCCTCCAAGAGGGACTTTGAAGTGCTGTAAACCCATGGGGGTGGGGGTGGGGTGGGGGTAGGGGTGGAGGTGGGGGGAAGGGGAGGGCAGATTCTTGGAGGCAGGAGCAGCTCCTTTGAGAAAGAGAGTTTGATTTGCAGAGAACGGGGTGGGGGACCTGGTTACAGTGGTCCAGGCTCGGAGAGTAGCTGTAACAGCACAGGCTCTGGAACAGAACGTGACTGGTGGGCTTTGAGTACTGCAGTCCAATTGGGTGTGGCAGGAGGGAGCATGCATTAACCCCTTAGCATTAAATAAAAAGTTGTGCAGAGGGCTTAATTTATCAGGTTAGCCTGCTTTTTGCTAGTTAAGTGCAGAGCCAGGAGGGTTTCTATGTCAGGGCTTAGCTGGGAGATGTGGATGAAGGAGAATGGAGCTTGCTAACTAAACTAGTTGCTGGGATATAAGTGTGTGGGGGTTGGGGGGTGGTGGGTAGGGGTGTGTGTGTGTGTGTGTGAGGGGGTGGTACTCCAGGTGTAGAACTGGAGAGGAGAGTGCCTGGTGGGGTCCGGTGGGTCTGCTCAACTCCCAGAGCTCAAGGCAGAACTTACAAGGAGGCACAACAACATGATGGACAACGAAGGGTAAAAGATTTCTCCTGCGCATGCCACCTCAGCCTGGAAGGCCCAGAAATCCCCGGCCATCTGTTTTCATTCTTTTCCAGGTACCTTGAGGATTTTTTTTTCAAGTTAAAGAGGCTCCTATGCAATTACAAGACCTGAAGAGGGGGTGGCACGTTAAGCCACTATTAGCTTAACTCCTTACCTATGCAGAGGGAATTCTCTAAACCAGTACTTAACCAACCTTTCAGATAAGAGCAATACTCTCTTGGAACAAACAGTAAGGGAGGAGGGTAGAGGAGCGTGTCAGTGCAGTACAGGGCTGGCAAATCAAGAGGAAGAATCCTTCTTGGCAGGTGACAGGGAGGAAGTGCAGTGGGCTTCAAAAGGAAAGTGAAGGGAAGGGGCAAGGAAACTTTGTCTAGGTCAGTTATTTATCCTGGGGACCCTGTGTGCCCCTCTGTGCCCCCTTCCTCCTCACTCTGGCCCCTCTCAATTCTAACATCCCCACCTGTCTCCACACACAACAGGAAGGATGCAATCAAGAACAGCCCAGAATACTCTCTACAGGATGGATCTGGATGGCTGGGGAAGGATGCCCAGGCTGCTGCCAGGTTGGTCTTGGCCTGCGAAGGCCAGCTTAACTCAAGTTTCTTAGGCAGGTGATAGGAGAGAAGGCCCCACAGTACAGCAACCCTGGGACAGGATAGTGATCCTTAAGGGCTGGACCTAATCTCAGGTTAAAGGGATGTCTTAAGAAGTTGGAATTAACTAACCCAAAGCATCCCTTTGTCAGTTGTGTTCCGGCGGGGGTGGGGTGGGGGAGGGGCGGGCGTGTCTGGGTTCATCTTCACTTTTTATGGCTAATATCTGGCATCCATCTTCTTCATTTTCATTGCTAACATTTCTGAGTGTCTACCATGTGCTAGGTACTTTAGTAAGATCAGTTAACAGATATCGAACACATGATATGGCAGGTTCAGTACTAAGAACTTATATTATCTATTCCTCCCCATAACAGCCCTGTGCTGTAAGATACTGTTATTGTCCCCATTTTACAGAATTGAAAACAGAGGCTCAGGGAAGTAAAAACTGTAATAACTCACCGAAGGCCACACAGCTAACAACTGGTAGAGAGGCAGGATTCAAATTCAGGTCATGTTGGCTCCAACACCCACATACCATGTGCTTCATCAGTCTGCTCCACAGTCTCCAGCATGCTTTGCTGCCTCGCTCCTCACTAGTGATACCGTCTCCCAATTAGTAGATTAGTCATGTGTTGACACTTCTAGTCTCTGTCTAATGGCTTGTTTATTTAACTGATGGATGCTGCTCCCCATTTGAGGCCATTAGCATTTAAACAAAACAAAACAAAACTGTTGAACCTGGCAAAGTGACACTGTGTTTACTGTTTTTCTTCCAGTGTTAACTGCGAGCTTTTTCCACATATGTATTTTGATGTGCTAACGGTACCTAAAGAGGACTGAGGAACAGTTTAGTAACCGTCTCATGCAGCTCCAGCACCACTACCCTTAAACTCCTTGGTAAGGAGAACAAATGGTCCAGAGGGCCCGCCTTAGCTAGGATGGGGAAGAGGCAGGGTGACAGTCCCATTCTGAATAATTAGGGCGCAGGGAGGCTGTGCTGGGTCGGCAACTCTGTCCTTGGGGGCTAAGTCCTGGAGTGTCCCCACTCCATGCCTGGGGAGGGAATTTCGTATTTCTTTCCAGGACAATAAGAACATCTGTGCCAAGGCAGAGGAGGAGGCCGGGCGCTCCGAGGCATCTCTGCCCAAGTCTCTTGACACTGTCCGATTGTTACTGTTTCAGTTTCTGCTTGGATCACTGACCGTGTCCATTTAGAGCAGGCTGGCTTGGGTGAAGACAGTGGAGGGCTCAGGAAGGACAGAGAGAACCTGTCTGGTTGGGGGCTGATGTGTGAGGTAGGCAGGGAGCTTGGACTGACTCTAAAGTGGCCAGGTTACAGAGGAGTAGTGGAATGGGAGGAAGGAGCACTGGAGTTAACTGCTGTTGACGAGTCCCCTTTGCTCGCAGCCTCATTCCTCTGATACATGGGATTCAGCTCAACCTTGGGGTAAATTGTTGAAGAGCTACAGGTTTGATCCTTATATGGGACAGTTTGTTTCACACTGAGCAAAAACTGGCTCTCAGCTCCAGTTGCCAACTCTTGGGAGTTAAAGTGGGGAGTTTAGGGCTCCCTGCAAACCCATTCCAAGTACTAGAAAGTCACGTCACTCTGTGTGTTCAGATGGTGAGTGCAGCTGGATCTGGCCCCAGAAAGTTGGCCTCGAATTGGGAAAGAGCTAAGGCAGCTTCTTAGTTTCTTCCTCACTCAGGACCTCCAGATCCGGAACTGCCAGTTCTGGGAACCAAGAGGAGGTAGGCATCTGTCTCCTGCACAATTAGCTACATCAGTTTTTTTTTTTTTAAATTTGATCGCTGGTCCTTTTGGGCATCATGCTGTGCCTGGCACGAGCTAGTAATCCTGACCCAGTTGTGGCCCTCCCGAGTTTACAACCTTAAGTCACACAATAATGACACAGATCCCAAAGGTGGGCAGTTAACGAATGCATCCACTTGTCTGCCAATCACAAGGGATCCATTGAGCGAGCCACAGCAACAAACTGGGCCCCCTTCAAACAGCTTCCAGTCTGGTGGGTAAATAGGTAAGACTGAGTGAGGGCTTGGGAGAAGAGGTTCAGGGGAGGAAACATGGTGAACTTGGGCATTCTCTAATAGCTTTAAAAAAAAGTGCCTATTGACAAGTCTGGGTTTTCTGTCCACTTGAGCCGCGCCCCACCCTCGATTGAGGGTGTAATTCCAGCCCTCTGATCGCGAGGGGTCCATACAAAGGACCAGAGGCAACTTCGCTCTGCGCCGCTGGTGGGGAGACCAGGGCGAGGAGGCTGGGGGCTCAGGCGCCCGGCGTGGGCTCGCCCTTTCTCCGTGGGTGGCCGGGGCGTGTCACCGGCCCTCGCCTCATTGGGCCTCAGGGTCCGTAGCAAAGGTTGCTCGCGGCATTTTCAGGACAGTCCTCCAACCCTGTTCCGCTAGCTGTGAATCCCAGCTGCGCGCCTTGCGCTTCTGGCACCGGTTTGGGGCGGGAGCAACGAAGGAGGCTCAGGGTAAAGTCATCCCCGGAGGTCGGGTCACGGCTTCTCTCCGCAGGGCGCGCCTGCCTGGCCTGGGCGCAGGAGGCCCGTCCCCCAAACACTTCCGACGGGCGCCTGCGTCCCGGGCCGCTTGCAAGGGCCGGGCTGGGCGGGAGGGACCCGGGCCGGGTTCGCATTCCTGGCTGTGCGCTGGCCCCTTCGGTGCCCGTGGGGTGCCGAGGCTGTCCCGAAGGCAGGCTGCACGCTGCGCGGGGCCGCTGGAGGGCCTGGCGATAGGGGCCGAGGGAGCGCGTGTGCGGGAGGGGGGAGCGCGGGCGCGCGAAAAGCTGGCCCGGGAAGGGCGGGTCAGGGAGCGGCAGCGGGCGGCAGCGGGAGGAGCGAGCGGGGAACCTGGGCGGTCCGCAGGGCTGGCGGGCGAGCCGCGCTGGGGGTTGGGGGAGGGAGGCGGAGCCCAGGGGGGCGGAGAAGGGGCCGCGGGAGGGAGGGGGCCTTCGGGGCGCGGCCCGGGGGCGGGGCTGCGGGACCTGGGAGTGATAAGAGCTTGCTCGCGGGGAGCGAGGGCGGGAGGGAGGGGCGGGGGACTTAGAGACCAAAGAGGAGACAAAAGGACGGGGTGGGTGGGAGGGGCTTAGACTAGCAGGGGTAGGGGAGGGGCACAGAGGGACGCCTAGGAGGGAGGGTATGTGTGTTGGGGGGGCATGATGTGGGAGGGGCTTAGGGACGTGAAGGGACTACACACGAAGGGAGCGCGGGGGTACGGGACGACGGGGGTGGAGGGGTGGCCAGGAGTGCTCCACCACGTTGGCTACAGAGAGGAGGGGAGGCCGCGAAGGGGAGGCCGCTGGGAGGAATGGCCACACACAGGGAGGGGTACCCTGCTGATGGTCAGTCCGCGAGGAAGGGGAGCCCGGGGCTTCAGCAGGCTCGGGAGGGTATGGGTGAGCAGACACTGCGAAAGGGAGTGCAGCGACGACCTGAGGGCGGAGGCAGATGGGCGTGTGGGGAGCGCTGAGGGCAGGGATTTAACGCTGCTGATCGGGATGACCCAAAGACCACGGTGGGGGCCGTGCAGACGGCACGGGGCTACCAAGGCAGGACGAAAACTGCCTCAGAGAAAGTGGGACCTACGAGGGCTGGAGAAGGGTAGCGGGGGCGGCCTTGGGCTCGGCAGGAAGGCGCCACCACCGCCCTCTGCCCGTCCCCAGCGTGCCCCGCCCCGTCCGGGGGCCCTAAGGGCAGCGGCTTGGGCCGTGGGGGAGCGAAGCCAGGGCAATACCATTCGGACCAGAGAGGGGGGCTTGGGGGGGGAGGGAGGAGCCAGGGGTCAGAGCCCCGTTGGGGGCGGGGGGGGGCGCCACACCCTGGGAAAAAGGCTTGGGCACATCCAGAATGGACCAATCAACGAGCAAAGCCAGGGTGGCGTCAAGGGGCAGCTTTGTCCAATGGGAAGAGAGAACACTTCGGAGGTTCGGAGGAAGAAAAGAAAAAAAAAATGCCCCACTGAACAACAGTGGAATCCGTTTGGGGGCTTAGAAGGCTGGAAGTGGGCGTCGTTTATAAATGTTCTGGCGCCTGCCTTCCCCTTTGAAGGATGGGGTCACTAGCATCACTCCTGGCTTCGGGGAGTACGGGGAGCTGAGGAGGGTCCCGGGAAAGTACACGGGGATTGGCCATTTACTGGGGGCACTTGATTGGACGCTTCAATTTGGGGGGTGGGTGGGACGGAGGTGGCAGCTTTGTACTCTAAAGAGAAGTTTATGGTGTTTTAAACGGAGGCAGGAGTTCCCCATCTCCCCTTACCCCACTGGCCACTGACTTTAGGTGTCTACCCAGCAAGTAGATCGCTGATAATATCAACCCAGTGGATAACTTTAAAATGCCCCTTGGGCTCTAAACACGAACGTATTTATTTTAATTCCCAGCTCCGGGCTGGTTTTTGAGAGGATAAGCAATAGTAATAGGGGCCCACAGTTACCACGGGAATTCCACAGACATTTATGGCGTGGCTTTTGGGCTTCAAAGTTAGTCTAAGGTCCTAGTGCCTACTCAGCCACTAATTTAATGTTTAACACTGGAGACCTCTACTCTGAAATCTTGTCTATAAAATAAAGGTATCAGGACTAGTTACATTGGAGATCTAAACATTTTGGAACCTATTTGGAGAGTGGTATGCTTGGAAGAAGAGGAGCTTGTTGATGGGAGAAATTGCAAAAGAAAACTCAATGGCAGAGAGCTTTTGGCCCAGGGATTCTGAAAGTCTGTAAAGCTCCTCAAACTGTATGCAAGATGGTGTATATGTACATTTTTCTGGGGGAGGGTTCATTATTTAATTAAATTCTCAGAGGGGTCTGTAATACACAAAAATAACCCCCAGCCTTGGTCTAAAAAGGCTGGAGGCACGAACCTCCAAGGCAGGAGGTGAAGTACAATAGTGCTACCTCCTTTGAAATCAGGGGAGAGGGGTTCTCCAATTCCTTGTTGGGAATCGTGGCTGCAGGGACCCTGTCCATAAATCTATTTCTTGTCCCCAAAGAAAGGCAGGTTCCTCAGAGCTGAGAAGCCCAGGTGAACTATCATAGAGCAGACTAATGCTTGAATCAAATCAATGGGGGAGGAGTTGGCCCTGAGTTAGGAAGGGAATAGAGCTTTACTTATGAAAACTCTTGTACCTCATCTGTAAAGTAGGGGTAAAACCTCATTATCTTAAGAACGAGAAAAGTGCTAGCTTCTCTAAGACCTGTGCAAGCTGGGAGGCTCACTAGCCAAGAAAATGACAGTGGCTAGGCTTAAAGCTGAACCCAGCTTCAGCACCATCCTATGACCAGCCCCAAATCCAATAGCTTGGATTGTACATATTTATAGGTTCAGAGGTTAATATACAATAATTAGTCACTATTTACGAGTGTAAAAAAATTGGTTATTTACAGTAGATCGTGCCTGATGTGATATATTTAAGATCATAGTTTAGGTTTACTTCACTCCAACTTAGCACTAACTATATAATCCTTGGTGAGAAAATGAAGTTCCCCTGACAAGTATACCTGGAGAAGTGCAATGGGGAACATCCAAAGGCGTTTTGTCTGACTTGAAAATGATTCAACTGGGAGATGACACAGAATATACTCCAGTGAAATAGATAAAAAAATGCCTTTATTCCTAAAATGTGTGTTAACAAATTTTGAAATTGATTCTGTAGCTTGTAGTAAAACCCAGCCAATGGAGGAGCACTCTGGGTGGGGTCCTGGTTCTGGGCACCAAGATGTCACTCCTCCAGCAACTCAATCTTTAGTTTTTCTTCAGCTGTTTTTTGTGACGTATGGAGAGTTGTTTTGGATTCCTCTGTATGACAGAGAGGTCCGACCTTGAGGAAGACCGGTAACCCACATCCTCTGCTTTTATGGGCTTAATGATATGTCCTGGCTTGGTGACAACCTTGGGTGTAGTCAGCTTTTGGAAGGCTCTCTGGGTGTTCCATGTAGATCCTATAGGGGTCTGGATGGTCCTCTCAAATTGTTGATGGTGGGTAAATGGATATGGAAGCACCCGCACCTGGAAAAGAAGGCAGAGTGACTAGGCATGAGCAGGCCTGGGGTGCAGGTGTATAATGGCAATCGGTCAGGTAGTGTTGGCACATGGGCCACAGTTCTACATGATGGAGGCAGTGGGTGAAGCTACTGAGAGGTCAAGGCATCTCAATGCCTCCATCTAGCCTTAGGAGTCCTAATCTGCTTGAGGACACTGGGGAGTAGAGGGGCCTAATTTGGATTTAGGACCCCCCTCTCCCCAAGCTTATCCAACAATCTAAGGGATTGAAAATCCACCCTGACACTGCCCCCGCCCCCGCCATAGCTGTAGGAACACTATAGTACCTCCATGGCTACTGTCCTCAAGTGGGTCTTCTACACAACTTTCCTATTCTTGTGCCTTGCAACTTCAAGAAACACCCGGGCATTTGTGTATCCCTGTAGATTTTATGACCCTCTTACCCTCTCCATCCTTTCCTTTCCTGTCCTTGATAAACGGGACTGATGTTTTGTTTTTGTCCGTTTTATTAATCCTCACCTGAGGATATTTTTTCCATTAATTTTTAGAGAGTGGAAGGGAGGGAGGGAAGGAGAGAGGAAGGTGAGAGAAGCATTGATGTGAGACAGACACATTGATTGGTTGCCTCCCACACAAGCCCCGAAACTCAGGTATATGCCCTTGACTGGGAATTGAACCTGCAACCCTTTGGTGCTAGGCCTGACACTCTAACCACTGAGCACATCGGCCAGGGCCAGGACTGATTGTTTTAAGGAACCCAAAGGTTCACTCCTGAACCCTAAACTCTACTAGGCTACTACACTTAGTTAGCTTCATCCTCCATTGGCATCACAAACTGTCCAAGCTAGAAAGCCCAAGGTAATGACAAAGGTCACCTGCCTCAAACCCACAGTTTGGCTTAGAGACAGGAAGTGATTTACCCAAGAAAAGAGCCTCAAGGGAGAGCAGAACCCAGGCTCCTTGCCTTGCCCAGCACTCTTCTCCACTCACCACAGCACCATCTTCAGACATTTAAATAATCTTTAAACACTTCCCCAATTGCCAAAGAGGAGGAAAAAGGTGTAAGCAAAAAAAATGGGGAAGTTACAATCAGTAGTCTTTGGAGATATTCAGTGGAACACTCAAAAGAAGCTGAGTACTGCCAGATGGTCCTCTTGGTAGTGAAGGACAGATTTCCTTTAGGTTAAGGTAAAGTTTTATTGGGGTTGATAGCTAGATCTGTACATGTCACCCAGGGCAAGAGGAAAAAACACACCTGGACAGAGTGTTCCGTTTTGGAAGGTCTCCCCTTTAGTTTAAAGCACATTTTATTCTATTGCATGCTGGGACTTGCAGTCTATAGCTTATTAAAAAGATGAGGAAGCTCTAGCTGGTTTGGCTCAGTGGATAGAGCATCAGCCTTCGGACTAAAGGGTCCCAGGTTCATTTCCGGTCAAGGGCACATGCCTGGGTTGCAGGCTCGATCCCCAGTGGGGGGCTCGCAGGAGGCAGCTGATTAATGATTCTCTCTCATCATTGATGTTTCTATCTCTCCCTCTTCCTTCCTCTCTGAAACCAGTAAAAAAAAAAACCACAAAAAACAACAACAACAAAAAACAAACAAACAAGGGAGATTCTGGAAAACTATTTGTCAATTTGCTGTGACTGCATTAAAAAACAAATGGCTAAGACCCCTGGAAGGGAAGAGTGATCTTTATTGAGTTCCACACTCTGCCCTTCACCTATAATCCTGGCCTGGTGAAGCAACCCCTTTCGCTCGCTCTTATCCTATACATGCCTGTTCATTGCGTTTTCTGGTTATGTACCCTCAACTGGGAATACAGTGTTTACAATTCAATTTCTGCAGTGACTGGTTTACAAAATGAAATCAATAAAGTGTTATTGAAATGTTATTTCCTCACCTCTTTTTGTACCTATTAAACAGTCCCTCCCCTCTTTTTGTTCAGAAAGAAACATACAAGTCATTTTATACTGGCTAGGGGCAGATCTTAGGGTCATAGACTTTCAGAATTGAAGGGAACATAAAAGTCGTTAAGTCTAATTTCATTCCTGAGTCCTCTCTACACATGTTCATACCCCAGAGCAACACATTCCCTCTGGACTAGCAGAAAGTTTTTCCTTGAATTGAACACTGCCTTTTCCTTTAACTTCTACTTTATATGACTCCACTCCACATGACAGCCTTCAATATACTGCTCAAATTTGCTTCTCTCTTGGGTAAACAACCCTAGCTCATTATCATATGACACAATTTAAAATTCTTGCACCATACTAAACAAGTACCTGTTCGTCTTCATTTTTCTTAAGATATAGCTCAAATTTTATAGTCTTTGGACATTACCTTGACATAAATACCAGCCTGAAGAACAGTTATTCTTCCTTTGGTGAGACCCATTTGAACCAGTGTTAGCTGGGCTACTAGTTGAAAACACAGATCTGAAAGCCTCACCATCGCTGCAGAGATTATCCCTGTAAGTCTCAACCTTTCTTCCCAGTCAGTAATTAAAACAGCAGAGTCGATCTGGAATTATTCATCTCAGAGCCGGTCAGTAAAAACAAAAATAGATTTGATTCCGTGGTCAAGATCACACGTCCCTCTAGACCACAGAGCACTAGAATATCCCTCCCAAGCAAGAGGGCAGCAAAGAGGAGGCAGCTAAAGAGCTCTCCATCCCTCACCTGGTGAGCTGCTGCATGGATGTTTCGCTTCTCATTGATAATCACATTTGGTAAATTCTTGTCTTTTCTTGGAGGACCTTCAGGTGCTTTAATGAGAAACCTGGAAAGAAAACAGCAGGATGTCTAAGAGCCTTAGGACTTAATCAAAAGGGCAGGGAGGGCACTGACGGTGAGGTGGGCGAACCTGGTGCCCTTCTTGACAGGCTTTCTTCCCTGTTCTTACCGGCGTCTCTTCTTGGCACTGGGCTTCAGGCCCACACCGCCCCACTCGCCCCAGCCAGGCAGAGTCAGGTCCACGTCCTTTGGCTTATTCGCCTCCACAGTTTCTCTCTTCTCTTTCAAGAAATCTCTGATGACATCATCACCAGCAAAAGCTTCCTTTATCATTTGCTTTTGCTCTCTCTCCTGTTCATCTTCCTGGGAAGAAACAAGAGTGAGAACAGAGCGGGGAGTTTGGGGTAAAGTAGGAACCTCCTAACCACAAAATCTCCTTTCTGGCACTTTCTGTATCAGCTTTGATCCTCCACGATGGTCTGAGATCCTGGCTCTGTTTATTAACTCCTCTATTGTCATGGGGACTTCCAAAGACTTCAGGGAGGGAGATACTGTGGTTAAGAGGTTCTGTAGCTACTGCTTGCATTAGAGTAGTGGTTTGGGCAAGAGTGCTTGAATTTTGGGTGGTGACATTTTAGCGCCCTCTAGGGGGAAAGTGCTGAACAATGATGGTCTTGCAATACAGATTGGTAGCTAATCATGCTCCAATTTTCTTCTCTCTAGGGTCAATATCCCCAGCTCAATATCATATGACACAATTTTAAACTTTCAGTAAGGAAGCTGCAGGGTGGAGGAATGAATGGACTGTGTTAGGAGGAGGAGCTCCAAGTGGCCTAGCCAGTATGCAGGCATCCTCAGCTTATAGCCCTCAAAAGGAACGTCAGGGCTCCTGACGTGAGCAATTTCTATTACTTATTCAGGGAGTCCTGGACCGTTTGAGATCCCACTGAGTAACACAAAACCTTGGCAAGAACTCCTTGACTCACCTTTGAATGTCCTGCCTGGGATCTCATCAGAGCTTTGAGTGCCTCCCTTTCTTCTGAGGGCAGTTTTAGAGTAACTCCAGAAAGGGTTTGGTGGTTCAGAATTTAGGATGTTGGAGTCTCAGTGGCACTCACAGATTTGCATCTATCAAATTGTCACCGGAGCCAGCGTGGCCCCATACTATTCTGGGCCTCTCAACTACCGACATGTGATCCCAGCACAACAAACTTCACTGATTCTATTCTTTGTGCAAGAAGAGCACTTTCTTCACCAGCTCTGATCCCCCAAAATGGCCCAAGACACCCTGGACCCTGGCTCTGCTCACCAACTCCTCTATTGTGGGGACAGCCAAAGACTTCACGGAAGGAGATTTTGTGGTTAGGATGTTCTGTAGGTCAATCATTTGTTCCTTCGTTTTCTTCTTGGGAGCACTAGGCTGATTATTCCTCTCCAGCTGCTGCCCTTCTAACGCAGGCCTGGGAAACTCCTCATTTTGAAAGCATCCTTCTTTGCTCAGTTCCTCTAGCTCCTCCAGAGTCTGTGCTCTCTCCGGCCTTTGCAGCAACAGGGGCTCCTCTTCTTCCCCAGCAGGTCCCTCTCTCTGGATGGACAAAACAGTCCTAGCTGAACCCACGTTTTGCTTCCTGCACTGATGGTTGTCCTTGTTGAGTTTCTGAGACAGTGCCCTCAGTTCGGATAGCACCTCCTGGGTGCTAGAATCTGGAGGAAGAAATGAAAGCTGTCAGAAAAGGAGGTTGGATGTTGCCTAGTCAATGAGCACTTACTGAACACTCTCAGTGAGCATTTGTAGAGCACCCACTGGGGGTTGGGCACTGAGGCATCCCAATGAAGAGGAGAGCTCACTAATAATTACCTATCAAGTAGTAGGTAATGGAGTTGAGTAGTTAAAAGCAGCATGTTAGGAAGCAGATATCCTGGGTCCTGGGCCCTATTCCCAACTTTGCCAATGACTTACTCTATAACAAGAACTGTGGCTTACTTGCCTCATACTGTAAATAAACCCTGGTTGGGGAAATGGCCCCAAATCCCAAATTTTAACTTTAAAAAAAATGCTTTTATTGATTTTTTTAAGAGAGAAAGGGAGAGGGAGAGAGAAATAAATATCAGTGTGAGAGAGAAACATTGATCCGCTGCCTCCCGCACAAATCCCCACCTGGGATCAAACCAGCAACCTGGGCATGTGCCCTGACCTGGAACTGAAGCTGCGACCTTTCAGTGCATGTGATGATGCTCAACCAACTGAGCCACACTGACCAAGGCCCAAGTCCCAAATTTTAAAAAGGCCTTTTTAGCCCTAACCGGTTTGGCTCAGTGGATAGAGCGTCGGCCTGCGGACTGAAGGGTCCCAGGTTCGATTCCGGTCAACGGCATGTACCTTGGTTGCGGGCACATCCCCAGTAGGAGGTGTGCAGGAGGCAGCTGATCGATGTTTCTCTCTCATCGATGTTTCTAGCTCTCTATCCCTCTCCCTTCCTCTCTGTAAAAAATCAATAAAATATATATATTTTAAAAGGGCCTTTTTAATGAACAGGTGGCCTCTGAATGCAACTTCATTGTAATGTAATATTTGTAATTCCTAAAAAGTGTGATTTACTATTTATAACTTACATTGTAATGCCCTATTTGTAAACACCTTATCCAGCATTGTTTTATCTTAAAGCAGTATTTCATGACCTGTTGTGGCTGAGTCAAGTAGCTTGCACTTTCCAGTCACCAGCAACATATGAGTAAATACCACTGGTCTCTGAGAGCCCCCAGGAAAACATGGCAGTGACACACTTCTTAACTGTCCTCTGAATTGACTCAAGTTGCCTCCATTCCCAAGTTCAACCTGCTCTCTAGCTCTGGCTTGACGCCACTGGAAGAAGCTACTTGAGATCTGGACTCTGGATACATCTATGTTTATTCTTCAAGGACCAAGTTTCCTTGTCCATTTTGTTTGGGATCCACGACTTCCCACTATTTCCCCAAAGGGTTGGGAATATTCTATTTTTATCATCCAAGGAAATCCAAATCCACCTTCCATACCACAAGCAATTGCTCTACACATTTAGCTAGATGGCCAGTTTCTGAGGGGGCTCAGGAGGATGTGGCTGCTTTCCTGTCGTTGTAGAGACACTGCCCCATGACCTTGGCCTACAGCACTGCTCTCCAAAATCCTCTTCGGAAGTGACTGATTGTAACTATTAACCCCCAGAACTCTCTAGCTGAAAATCCCAAGTAAAGGCCCTATCATACACTTTAAGTGACAGCTCTTATCATTTTTGGCCATGGAAAAACAGATTCCTGCCCAGCTAGCGTGGCTCAGTGGTTGAGCGTCAGCCTATGAACCAGGAGGTCATGGTTCGATTCCCGGTCAGGGCACATGCCTGGGTTGCGGGCTGGATCCCCAGTGCAGGGCGTGCGGGAGGCAACCAGTCAGTGATTCTCATCATTGATGTTTCTATCTCTATCTCTCCCTTCCTCTCTGAAATCAATAAAAATATATTTTAAAAAATAAAAACAGATTCCTGCTGTCACCCAAATGCATTATTCCTATAGGAAATACAATCAGACCAGTGATTCTGTCCAGATAGCCAGGTGATTCTGAATGTAGGTAGTTTCCCAAGCAGGCTTTAGTGACCTGCTTTGTCCCCAGAATGGAAGCTCTCTGACCTGTCTAAGGGTGCTAACCTAACACTGTTAATGTAAAATCTCTTCAAGATAACTGGTAGAAAATATGCAAATGAAGTCTGAGCACTGGGGTAAAAATTCTAATTTACCACATACCTTGTGAAGTCATTAATTCCTGTCCAGAAAGTCTTACCCCGTATCATGTATCAGACAACATTTAAGTGCTAAAAATGCCACTCCTACTTCACAAACAGAACACTACGGCCATAATTTGAAGATGCTTCACAATGCCTCATAATCTAGCCAGTTTGGCTCAGTGGATAGAGCGACGGCCCACGGACTGAAGGGTTGTGGGTTTGATTCCGGTCAAGGGCACGTACCTCAGTTGCAAGCTCGAACTCCAGCATGTGCAAGGAGGCAACCAATCGATGTGTCTCTCTCACTTCAATGTTTCTCTCTCTCGTCTCTCCCCGTCCCTTCTACTTTCTCTAAAAAATGATCAATGGAAAAAAATATCCTTGGGTGAGGATTAACAAAAACAAAATCACCTGTGTCTGTGGGTGTGCATGATTTTCAGATTTGCCATCCCCCCCGTGTGCACTTCTCTCTGGCTTGTGGTTACCAGCAATGTTGACTCCTGCCCTGACTTCAAGGATGCTGTAGTAGTCCTGCCTTTCTGAAGACTGCAAGCCCTCAAGAGCAGAAAGCGTGTTGGAACACACATTATACAGCCATGCAGATGACCACTTATTAAATGCCTTTGAAGAAAAATGGTAATGATAATCATCTGTTTTCTCTTCAGCACCCACAGCACTTTCTTGAAAATCCCTAGAGCCTCATCATTCTGCAGTGTGTGGGGGTGGGCACAGTCTTCCGCTCACAGTTGGTCCATAGCACTTGTACCAAGCTCTTCCTTCCGGTCCACTACAACTCACCTTTTGTTTCTTGTCTGCCCACTGGCTTGGCATCCTGGTTGAGCCCCGACTTTTTCCTAAGCGATCGCCTTTCCTCAAATTCTTTCAACAAAATTTCTTCCTCTGCCACTGGTCTTTCTTCTTCCTCACTTTCAGAAGCCTCGTTGGCCATGGGCTCTGGAAGTTGTTCAGGGTCCTTCTGGATTTCAGCCTCTTTTGTGTCACCAGAGTGATTCCTGACCATCCAGGGGTTCAGTCCATCTGAAGTCATGTGTGCCTCATTCACCGCATCAGGGACAAGGAGATCACCCTCTTCTTCCTCACCTCCCTCCTCTTCCTCACTCTCGGAGGCCACCTGGACTTTCTGTGTCAGTTCTTTGTTCCTGGCCAACTGATCCTGCATAGCCTGGCGAGCCTGGAGGAAGGAGTCACAGCACGGGTGCCTTGTCATTAGTGATCGCAATAACACCTTTCCTAGTCCATTTCTTAAAGCTGCCTCCTCTCAATCTGACTTAAGTATTTCTTACTGGTGCCTACTGTTTAAACTGTACATATACCACTGTGTTACTAGCTGTGGAATAAAATGGAAGTCAAATTCTTTGTCCTCAAGGAACCAATATGTGAAACATGGTGTGTGTGTGTGTGTGTGTGTGTGTGTGTGTATATATATATATATATATATATATATATATATATATATATATATATATATATATAAAAGTTCCTCTCCTCTTTAACTGGACTTGCCTTCAATGTTCTTTCCCCTTTCCACCTCGTTCCTGGTCATTTTCCTCTTTGCCTTAGAGATTTTTCTGATGCCTTTTTATTTTATTATTTTTTTTTCTGATACCTTTTTAGATTCCTGGTTTTCCATCCCTTCTCATGGATCTTACCCAACTCTGTTTCTTTCCTCCAATTCCACCCATTCTCTCATCCTGATGGGGGTCTCTTACCTCCAGGTCATATTTGGCCATAATTGCCTTTGACTTTGCCCATTTTCCACTGTTCTGGTGCTTAAGGCTCATTCGCTCCTGGAAAGAAAGGAGAGAGTGAGATCCATATTGCTTTCTGGGGAAAGGTGGTTCAGGGGTAGGGCCAGAGGCAGCCTCACCATCATTCTGGCCTTTTCAAGTTTTTCCAGTTCTTCCAGTGCAGCAGCAGGATTGGTCTTCCGCAGCTTCTCAAACTCTTTTAGGGCTTTCTTGGCCTTCCCTTTCTTCAGAACTCTGTGATACCTACAGGGTAATGAGAGGGGTACAAGGAAAGAGATCAGTGGAAACACTGATGCCACAAACAAAAGTGTCCCTGCTACCAAGAGGTTTCCCTGTGCAGAGGCCAGTATGGACATCACAGAGCTAGGTGACTGGAGGGAGCCACTTGGGGACCTGAGAGCACTGGCAGACTTCTCAGTCCCTGCAGCCCACAGGGCAGACCTCTGCAGAGCAAACCTATAGTGCAAGGAAGAATAAGACATGTTCTAAAGAGGCAAAAAGATAGGAAGGAAGCCCTGCTGGCCTCAACAGCTGTAGAATTCAGAGTTCATTCTACAGAAATCACTCTGTCACGGCCTGGAAAGGAGAGAAAGTAATTGCGCAGGCCTCTTTTTTAGCAACAACCAAGACAGAAAGCCAAAGCCAGTGGAGAGGGCACCAGTGAAGCAGGCAACACTTATATGAGGTTGGTCTTAGGGAAAAGAAAGGTCACTCCTATTTGTGACCTCTTCTATATGATCTCAACTGCCATGTCAAAGGTTCTTTCCACTTCACTTTCTTTCATGAAACTCAAGGCTAGTTAGCATGGGTCTTCATATCCTTTTTTAAATTATTATTTTAAATGGTAATTGTACCAATTTTTTATTTTTTAAAATATATTTTTATGGATTTCAGAGAGGAAGGGAGAGGAAAGATAGACATATAAATGACGAGAGAGAATCATTAATTGGCTGCCTCCTGCATGCCCCACACTGGGGATCGAGCCCTGACCGGGAACTGAACCATGACCTCCTATTCATAGGTCAACACTCAACCACTGAGACGCATTGGCTGGGCTCTTTTTTTTTTTTTTTTTTAACTTTTTTGTTGAATTTATTGGGATGACATTGGTTAATAAAATTATATGGGTTTCAGGTATAGCTCCTTACTTTTTGCTTTTGATTTTCTTCTCTCTTCGAGCCCTGGCCTCATAGTAAGACTGCAGGGCCCGGGCCCTCTGAAGCTCTGCTCGGCGCATCTTAGCCTACAATGAATGAGATTTACAGTGACTCCTGGGCTTGTGAACAAATTGCTGGGAGAAACAGGCCCTGCCTGGGTGTATAAAAGGCCTATCACACTTACCTCTTCCAGGCTCATGGCTTTGAGAGAGGCCTTTTCCACAGGAGTCAGTAAAGGGTCTGTTACTGGCTGCTTGTTCTTACAAAGGAGGTTAAAAATCTCCTGTTCCAGGGGTGTTCTTGCCTTAAAGACATAACAAAACATCCTGAGTCTTAAGCCATGCTCCCACTGTCTCCCTCTTTCCAGTCCTATGACCATCTACTTTGACGCCATAATTGGAATCACTAACTGGATAGGATTGGCTATTACAGCAAGAGAAGGGGTTCCAGTTTTGCTGCCCAGATGTGCAGATAAACCTTATTTTATTCTGATTTAAGACAACTTCAGCAAGGAGACTCTGAGGCTAGTCTCTATATAACTGAGTATCACTCTGTGTTTGGATTATTAATATATTTAAAACAGAATGCCATTCTCTTAAGAATAGAAGCAGGATGCCCTTAAAGTAAATGCTGGCAGGAAAGAGGAAGAGCAATACCACATATCGGTTTTGATAGTTGCAAAACAAATTGGCCCCTGTGTTGTTACGCATATGGCATAGATAGGAATCTCAGATTTCATATAAGGCTCCTTTTAAAAATATTTCTAGAGGGAAGGGGAGATTAGGTCTCAGATGAGCACAAAAAGACACTGCCTTTAAAAATATGACCTTCACATAACTGGCTTCCTGACAGTTCAAATTTAATTCTAGTCATCTTCTAACTTGGGCTCCAGTTCCTCAGTTTCCAGTAAACTTTGCATGCTAGGTAGTGTCTATATGCATGAAACGAATGGACTGTGAACAAGTTACTTCACATGTCAGCCAAACACCTCATTTACTGCTTGACCGATAATGTAAGGATGGCTAAAATAATCAGGCCAATCATGACACAGTCCATTTTGGCAAGGTACTAAGATAGCCCTAGGCAACAGAGCCAGTTTTAAACCTCATACACACTTTATATGTGGTTTTCATATATATTACGGTCAGTCTCAAACTTACAAATATCTAGACAAATGCATAAACACACATCATCATACATTACACACTGCTATTGATTTAACCATAAACCTATTCTATTGAATAGTAAAGGTACACATTCTTCCATTTTTAGTATATGTAGTAGTGATCAATCACAGGCTACAAAGTGATTTATATTACAATGTTGTAATCTCCCTCCAATTCAATTCAATTTACAAACATTTATTGATTGCAGCTATATTGTAGGTACTTGTAAAGGGTGCTAGAATACACAATTGATTAAGCTCATTCCTGTCCTCATAGAGCTCACAGCCTTTCAGAGGAAAGAGACAAATCCATCACTAACAACATAATAGGTTAAATGTTAGTCCAAAGGAGTAATCACAGAGAAACAATTAATTCTGATCAGGGGGTGAGTTAGGCTTGAGGAAGGAAGAGACTTTTTGAATTAGGCTTTGTTTGAGGTGTAAGTACAATTCTGTAAAGGAGAGGGCCAAGTGGAGAGATGAGTATAAGCAAAAACAGATACTATATGAAAAGGAGAAGTATGTAAGCAGACAATGTGTTGTCCAGTGCAGCTAAAATACTCAGTGCTTGTCTCATTCTACAAGTGGAGAGCTTCTGAAGGATTTTAAGCAGGAGAGTGACAATTAGTTCTACGTTTCAGAAAGCAAATCCTGGTGATTGTGTAAGAGGATATACAGGGTGGAGCAAAAGTAGGTTTATAATTATGAGTACACGAAACACAGAGTTTATTCTTGTATTATTATTTATTAATTATTGTTATTATTTTCCTACTTTTGCCCTACTCTGTATATAAAGTTGCGAATGAAAGCTGAAAATGAAAATGAGAAGAGGAACCAGGGATCTGAGAGCTGTTACAGAGACAGAATTCACACACTAGCTCACTGCCTGGTCTGGGGAGGAGTCAACAGAAGGAGAAATGAGATGTCTGAGATTTCCAACCAAAGTGACTGAGGTATGGAGTTATGCTGTTGACTGAGTTACAGAATGAAGGTGGTGGTACAGGTTTGGGAGTCTGGGGAAAGAAAATGCCAAGTTTACTTTGCTGTGTGCGCAATTTAAAATGCATAGGAGAGACCCAGGTGAGGCCTGCTAGTCATATGGAATCTGGAACTGAAGCTCAGAAGAAGGAAGGAGTTGAGAGTGATCTGTAGCATATACAGGTGATAGTCAAAAGTCACAGAATTTACAGAGCAAGAATAAAAAGGACTAAGAAAGTCAGATAGATAAAAATCAGGAGAATGTCACAGAAGCCAAGGCAGGCGTTTTTAACAATGTGTCAATAGTGTCAAATTGTCTGAAGACTGAAGAAGGCATGGGATGTGGTGACTAAGAGGTCTCTCATCAATGGCCTTTGAAAGAAGTTTTAGGCCCCAACCAGTTTGGCTCAGTGGATAGAGTGTCAGCCCAAGGGAGGCAACCAATCGATGTGTCTCTCATTGATGTTTCTCTCTCTCTGTCTCTCCTCCTCCCTTTCACTCTCTCTTTAAAAAAAAACATCAATGGAAAAATATCCTCGGGTAAGGATTAACTAACTAACTAACTAACTAACTAAATAAGAAAGAAGTTGCAGTAGGGCAGTAGGGGAAGAAGGAGACAGAACACAGAAGCAGTGGAGACCAGCTCTTCCCAAAGTATGGTTCTTTCTTATCAGTTAACAAGATTTACTTCATTTTTTAAAGAAGTTTAAAAATTAATTTATTTGGTTTTTAATAACATCAGTTTGTACACTCTGGGTTAGAGTAAGTCAAAGGGGTTTCTTTACTATCTTTTCATAGCCTTTAAAAGGCTAATGTATATTGTGAATTGCCAATCTCCAGTAGGGGCAGGCAGCATTTTCTAGCAATGGGATTTCCCCTCCCCTTTAGAGGGCATATTGAGAAACAAGGGTTTTGAGGTGAAAACTCTGCCAAGTGCTAGTGGAGGCTTCTAGTGGAGGGAAGGAGAGAGGGGCTGAGAAGAGTTATCTTACATCATTTCTAGCACTTTGCAGTTTACAAATGCTTTCACACGCATTATCCCATTTAATTCTTCTTAGCTAGAGTCTAATGGAATTTTAGGAAGCTGAATCAACTTTCTGGATTGTTTTTCTTAAATCCTCACCCAAGGACATACTTAGAGGGAGGGAGAGAGAAACATCAATGTGAGAAAGAAACATTGACTGGTTGCCCTCCACATGTGCCCCAACTGGGGATCGAACCTGCAACCCAGGTATGTGCCCTGATCGGCAATCAAGCTGGCAACTTTTCTGTGTACAGGACAACATTCAACCAACTGAATTGCTCAACTAACTGAGCCACTCAGGCTGGGCTGCTGCTTCTTTTTTAAAAATTGTGTTTTTATTAATTTGAGAGAGAGAGGAAGGGAAAGAGAGAGAAAAATATTGATGTGAGAGAGAAAATCCATCAGCTGCCTCCTGCATGCACCCCGCCTGGGTATCAAGCCCACAACCTGGAATCAAAACAGCGACCTTTCAGTGCATGGGATGATGCTCAACCAACTGAGCCACACTGGCCTGGTGACTTTTTGGATTCTTGATCTTCAGAAATACTAGTATATTACTAGTCCTTGGTACTTTGCATTCTAAGTTGTAAGAAGAGAACTGAGAGTTGCTAGCTAGAAAGCACCCCGACCTAAGCATTTCCTTATTTCTCTGTGCCACACTGGCGTCATTTCTCAAAAAATGAATCTTGGCATGAATGGTCCAACAGATTCAATGGACAGTCTCTGGGCCACTCTGTCTTGCACAGGGAGTTCCTGGAGAGTAGAGGTACCATTATTAGTGCAATCTTCGCCCCCATCTCATCCTTAATACTCAACTCAGCATTTTCCTGCAATCTCCAAGATTACACTGTCATTTGAAAAAGTCAGGTGCAAAGTGTGTAGTAGCGCACTACTTCCTTTTTGACAAAAATAAGATAAACACAAATATATCAGTAAAACTCTTAAGTTAGCAGTAACAAAAAACTTATAGAAGTGGTTACATCCGGTTGAGTATGGGGTAAAAATGATCAGATGAGGTCAGACTTTTCACAATATATCATCTATACTTTTTAAAATATATATATTTATTGATTTTTTACCTAGAGGAAGGGAGAGTGATAAGAGAGTTAGAAACATCGATCAGCTGCCTTGTGCACACTCCCTACTGGGGATGTGCCCGCAACCAAGGTACATGCCCTTGACCAGAATTGAACCTGGGAGCCTTCAGTCCGCAGGCCAATGCTCTATTCACTGAGCCAAACCGGTTAGGGCTATCATCTATACTTATATTTTTGAATCCTGCAAATTATATTATCTCTTAATTTTTTTCTGAAGTCTCCCTTCCATCCTACAGTCACAATTTATTTTTTTAATTTAAATATATTTTTATTGATTTCAGAGAGGAAAGAAGAGGGATAGAAAGATAGAAACAGCCAAAACCGGTTTGGCTCAGTGGAGCGTCGGCCTGCGGACTCAAGGGTCCCAGGTTCGATTCCGGTCAAGGGCATGTACCTTGGTTGCGGGCACATCCCCAGTAGGGGGTGTGCAAGAGGCAGCTGATCGATGTTTCTCTCTCATCGATGTTTCTAACTCTCTATCCCTCTCTCTTCCTCTCTGTAAAGAATCAATAAAATATATTTAAAAAAAAAAAAAAGAAAGATAGAAACATCAATGATGAGAGAGAATCATTGATCGGCTGCCTCCTGCTCGTCCCACACCGAGGATTGAGCCCGCAACCCGGGCATGTGCCCTGACCGGGAATGGAATCGTAACCTCCTGGTTCATAGGTCCACACTCAACCACTGAACAATGCTGGCTGGGCACAATGTTATATTTTAAGGTTATATTCCTTTATAAGCAAACTTTGGGTCTGCTGAGTTCCTGATTTCCTCCAGATCAGAATGTGGCTTTGAAAGCTTTTTACTATAAAAACTGGGATGTGAAAAAGAATGCATCATGTTTCTTCTCTAATGGCAATTGGATGTTTTAACACAAAAACACGGAAATAACCATGTGTATTGTATGCTACAAACTGATGAAGAGCAACTATAGAGCCACTGTGATTGGCTATTGCATGGCTGACAATGGATCTTGCTACCCCCTTCTCTCCCTTTCTGACTGATAGACTACAATGACCGAAGCTGGAATTTCAGTTTAACATGCCCAACCAAATCAATGGCAGACCCTGCCATCTCCACATTGCGCAACTTCACTTTCCAAGGTGCGGTTTCCTAGCACTTACCTTCCAGCCGTTGAGCACATGCTCAATGGGAGCAAAGGCTGACTGCTCCTTCATCAGGGGGAAAACCAGCTGTTCTGCTTGTCGGTTCTTCTGAACGATAGGATCCCATTTGGAGAGCGTCTGTGAGGTTTTATTGAATGCCACTTCTCTGTGGATCTGAAACAGGCAAGATACACAAGAGCCACAAAATTAGGCAACAAACTCAAAGGGGAAATTTGGAGGAAATGTTTCTTAGCCCAAGGAAGGATCAGGATGCTAGAGATAAGCTCTTGTTTACTTCTCAGGACTGCACTTTCCCTGGGATGTTTTAATCTTTTCCATGGTGAGGCAATCACAACTTCCCCTCCCATTTGTGAGGCTTTCCCCCTCCTTCCCTTCTTACCCTGTTTTTCCTCATTAGTTCAATTTCTTCCTCTTAATGGATACTTTTTAACTCACCCGCTCAACCTCTTCTTTGTTAAGGGGTAGCTCCACAGTCTTCTTTGATTTGACTCTATTCAGTTGCTTTTTCACAGTAGCCAATGAAGATGAAGTTTTAATGGGCTCAAGCAGATCTGAAAGGACTAGCCTTTCTCCTGATCCTGTAGAAAGGCCAAACTTTCTGGTCAGACTGATTAAGTGAGGCCAGATCTCAATATCACACAGGCAGATGCCTAGGCAGAAAATGCTGGCAGACAGGCAAATATGCAGGGAAGCAGGAATAATTCTCTTACTTCAGTCGTTAGCTATAGTATAGTATAGTGGCATGATCACTTTCCTTCATTCTCGCACGTGTTGGAGGGTAAAAAATTATTTTAAAAAGTCATTTGCTTTCCTCTAGGTCTTTCTGCTGTCACTCTTCACACAGCTATCCAAAGTGTTATTTTGAAAATGCAAATCACAGCAGATCATGATCCTGCTGAAAATCCTCCAATGGCTCCCATTATACTTGGAATTATAGTCATCCCTTGGTATCCATGGCAGTTTGGTTACAAGACTTTGTGGATACCAAAATCTAAGGATGCTCAAGTCCCTTATATCAAATGGTGTCATATTTGCTGTAACCTATATTTTGCATATAGACTGTAGCAGGGCATGCCTACACATCACTTTATTCACAAGGGTTCAGCCTAGTGTTCGGTGTGTGGCAAATTCAAGCTTTGCCTTTGGGAATTTTCTGGTGTTTCTTAATTCAAATATTTGCAATCCATGGTTGGTTGAAGGCAATGATGTGAAAACCAAGGATATGAAAGGCCAACTACATGGATCTAAAGGACAGGGCTGTGGGATCTGGTCCCTATATGGGATCTTGGTCTGTCATTCCAACATTGTGTCACCCCCACCTCCACTATGTTCCACACTTCCACTTCTTCAAACATGCTGAGCCTGTTTCTTCCTTACAGCCCTTGTACCAGCTGCCCCCTGGCCTGGAATGCTTTCCCCTGTTTGCATGATTGACTTTTCTTGTCATTCATATCTCTTTATTGCATCATCCTGTTTTAATTTTCAGTTGTCTCCACATCCCACTAGAATGTAAGCCTCATGAGATCAGTGTATTATTCTTTATATAGCCCAATATCTAAACCAGTGATTTTCAACCTTTATCATCTCAAGGCACACATAAACTAATTAGTAAATATGTGACCCGGTGCACAAAATTCGTGCACATTAAAAGGGGATTAATTAGAGGAAATAATTTAATATTGCTATTTGCCCTTTCTCTATAATAGAAGTGTCAGAGATGAAAGAAAATTAGTAAAATGTATATGAAAACCTTCCTCCTGTCAGAGTCTGGGGCTCACCATGGGACCCAGAGTCAAGTCCCTGCCCACCCACACCAGACCCGGCCAGGCCCCCCCCATTGGGCTAGATCCAGACCCAGCCAGTCCCACCCTTGTCAAGTCCTGCCAGGTAGGGGGCGCAGCCTCAGGTCCCCTGGCCCAGCACCGAGAGGGGGGTGCAGCCTCAGGTCCCCCGTCAAGCCCTGCTGGGCAGGGGCGCGGCCTGAGTTCCCCCAACCCAGCACTGAGGGTGAACCTTGAGGTCTCCCATCAAGCCCCGCCAGGTGGGGGGCACGGCCTGAGGTCCCCTGTCAAGCCCAGCCAGGCAGGGGGGTGCGGTCTGAGGTCCCCCGGCCTGGCGCTGGGGCCGGGAGAGCAGCCTGAGGTCCCCTAGCCCAGCACCAGGATGGGAAGCGCACCTTGAGGTCCCCCGTCAAGCCCCGCCGGGTGGGGGGCATGGCCTGAGGTCCCCTGTCAAGCCCTGCCAGGTGGGGGGTGCAGCCTGAGGTCCCCTGGCCTGGTGCTGGGACGGGGGGAGCAGCCTGAGGTCCCCTAGCCCAGCACCAGGACGGGAAGCGCTCCTTGAGGTCCCCCGTCAAGCCCCGCCGGGTGGGGGGCATGGCCTGAGGTCCCCTGTCAAGCCCTGCCGGGTGGGGGGTGCAGCCTGAGGTCCCCTGGCCTGGTGCTGGGGCAGGGGGAGCAGCCTGAGGTCCCCTAGCCCAGCACCAGGACGGGAAGCGCTCCTTGAGGTCCCCCGTCAAGCCCCGCCGGGTGGGGGGCATGGCCTGAGGTCCCCTGTCAAGCCCTGCCGGGTGGGGGGTGCAGCCTGAGGTCCCCTGGCCTGGTGCTGGGGCGGGGGGAGCAGCCTGAGGTCCCCTAGCCCAGCACCAGGACGGGAAGCGCTCCTTGAGGTCCCCCGTCAAGCCCCGCCGGGTGGGGGGCATGGCCTGAGGTCCCCTGTCAAGCCCTGCCGGGTGGGGGGTGCAGCCTGAGGTCCCCTGGCCTGGTGCTGGGGTGGGGGGAGCAGCCTGAGGTCCCCTAGCCCAGCACCAGGACGGGAAGCGCTCCTTGAGGTCCCCCGTCAAGCCCTGCCAGGTGGGGGGCATGGCCTCAGGTCCCCTGTCAAGCCCCACAGGGGCAGGGGAGGGTGTAGCCTCAGGTCCCTGCTGATTGCTCTTTAAGGCTCCTTATGGGAACTTGGCCTCAGCTGTGGGTGCATCCATCTTTGTGACAGAGTGATGATCAATTTGCATATTCCCTCTTTATTAGATAGGATATATAGTTGATCTGACAAAGAAAAGGTATAATTTTGATTCATTCACACTGGATGGTTATTTTGTTGGCTGTTGTCACTGTCATTTTTTTAATTTGACAATCTAAGGGGAAAAAGGTCAGTGTCACTGACTACATAGGTATTGCATGTTTTTAAAATTCTTGCAGCACACTAGTTGAAAAGCACTGATCTAAACTGTTCTGAAACTGTAAGTATCTGCTGAATGAACAAGCTTGGGAGAATACATTGTTAGTTGTTTTGGGAAGTTATAGTTAGTTATAGTTATAAGTTATAGTTATAAGTTTAGTGGTTACTAAAAGAATATAACTTATTTAAGCTTCTTAAGTTGTGAATATGGTAACAAAGATTTGGCATCTAGACTTGGTATCAGGTTGAAATCCCAACTCTGCCATTTACTAGGTCATGAATTCTCACAGGGGTGAGGTCACTCCCCCACCCAGGGGGTAAAAATTGTTTCTTGGGGGAGTGTGTGAAAAAGAATCTTGGATATTACAAAGTTTTGTGTTGCTCTGAAGCTCAACCCTATCCAACAAAATTACATTCCTTAGTATTGGATTTCCCGGCTGGGAGGGGTGGGGGAGGTAGTGAAGAAACAAAGTATATAAAAAGGCTTCCGAGGAAGCCAAAAAGAGAAAAAAGGTTAAGAAACATTGTACTAGGTGAAGGCTCTCAAGTAAGTAACTTGACTTATTGGAGCTCTAGTGGGAGAAATTATCTGCCTGTCAAAACTCAAAGCACTGTGAGAACTGAAATAAAAATGAAACCATGGACACTAAGCTAATGAGAGGCAGCTGTCTTCATTCATGTCCCTCTCTCCTTGAAGTAGCTCATCAAGCTCAGTGGGAGACCTTGACTGTGGCCTTCTATGCTTTCTTCTAGAAATGGAAGAAACTCAAGGGCATCTGACCACCCTCTTCACCCACTTACAGGTAAATATTTTTTTTTTTATATATTTTATTGATTTTTTACAGAGAGGAAGAGAGAGGGATAGAGAGTTAGAAACATCGATGAGAGAGAAACATCGATCAGCTGCCTCCTGCACACCCCCCACTGGGGACGTGCCCGCAAACAGGTAAATATTTAAAGTATGACCCATTAATCACATCAAAAACAGTTCTTGGGTGGTGAAGTGAATATTATACTTTTGGAACTCCACAAGCTCCATGCACAGATAGCTTCCTTTGTTAACTTACCTTCAGAACTGACCGTGAACTCTGACACCTTCAGACTAGCCTCAGATCTCTCAGCCAATTTCCGCCTGAAATTTAGGCAAAACAAAATATAGAAAGAATGGATACATATTGCTGGGGGAACAAATATTTCTTTGTATTTCTCTTCCAGAGTTTTGTCACAAAGCAACCAGGAAATCTGTTCCTAACCTGGATTTGGTACTCTAACCATCTCTTAATGTAGACTCAGACCCTCAAAAACACAAGGCAATACAAGGTAGGCATAGTGGAAAAGGTATTAGACTTGGATTTAAACATACCTGGATTTAAAAACAAAAAACAAACATATCTGGATTTGAATCCTGGATGTCACTTATGAGCAGTGATTGTAGGGTAAGTCAATTAACTTCTCTAATGGGGATAAGTAATGTCTACTCAATGCTTCAAAAATATGTGTACTAGGTATTCAATAAGAATTCATATGCACAGAGGTCTAACACAATAATAGCTAACAATTACATAATGTTTACTAAATGCTGGGCATTAGTGTAAGACCTTTACATTTATTAACTCATTTAAATGTCACAACCCTATAAGGTAGGTACCATTATTAATCTTATTTTCGAATTGAAGAAATTGAGGTGCAGAGAGGACACAAACTTTGCCTATGCAGTCTGTCTCCAAAGTATGTGCTCTTAATGATGTTGGCACTTGTGTCTTCATTATCGTAGGTACTTAATGAATATTAGTTGCAGATAAATCTCATGGAATCAGATTACAACCTGTCCAAATGATGGGAATGTTACCTATTCTTTCCATCAAGGGAACTGATTGCTTCCAGAAGCTTTTGATGCTTTCGCTCTCCACCACCATCCCCCTAGACACAGAAAAGGAAAAAAAACATTAGAATGATGAGGGGAGGGAAAAGGCAGTGTGGAAATTGAAGCCCATGTAAAATCTCTCCATCTTCTGGTCAATGGTGAATCAGATGAGGATTGGTGTGCAGGTCTGAAAGAACTGCTTTAAAAACCAAACTGCCTCATTATAGAACCATAGTAAAGTTATACTTCTGTCTTAACTTGTTTGGGGAAGAAAAGTACTATGGGAATAATGTTTCTGTATGTAACATAATGTGATTTGACTCAGAAACTCTCAAATTAAAAAACCAATCTAAGTAGCTTTTTCAAGAGAATAAAGAGTTGGAATTCCTATAGCAGTGGTTGGCAAACTCATTAGTCAACAAAGCCAAATATCAACAGTACAACGATTGAAATTTCTTTTGAGAGCCAAATTTTTTAAACTTAACCCTTTGCACTCGCTTGCTTTTTTCTCGATTCCTTTATTCTACTCGGGATTTAATTTTTTAAATACCCCAGATTTTACAAAGCGCGGCAGTAGAATAAAAAACTGGAGTTTCTTTTCATACAAACTTATTTGGATTTTTTATATTTCAAATTATTGATACATTCAATAACCGTCACACTCGACATCCGAGTGCAAAAGGTTAAACTTCTTCTAATGCCACTTCTTCAAAATAGACTCGCCCAGGCCATGGTATTTTGTGGAAGAGCCACACTCAAGGGGCCAAAGAGCCGCATATGGCTCATGAGCCGCAGTTTGCTGACCACGGTCCTATAGCATCTGTTGGAAATCCAGCTTAATTATGTATATTGCAGTCATACACTTAAAATAACTCTCTACAGAAATCCAAATCTGGGAAATAGGAAAATTCTATAATGTGTACTGTATGTTTTGTTTTTATATACTCAACTATACTTAACTTGAAGACAGTGACTGTATCTTATACAGTCTTCAGACTCTCATAGCACTTAATATAGTATCTTCTACATGAAACACTAAACAAGTGGTTGTAATTTACTTGCAAGACCTGAACAAATATAAACAATTTCACCATCTATTTCCTTTCCAGGAATGTGCTGCCTAACTTTGAGGCAGAAGGGAACTGGAGAAGACAGTTTAGCAATTGTTGCCCACCTCATCTTCACTGGTGCTCGAGGGGTAGTCATTTGGCAAATCTTCTAGTTCTTCCTGTTCCCTTAGAGCCAGAAGGCTATTAAAGGAGATAAAAGAAAAATATTATCAGTTGAAATAACAAGAGGTGAACAGTGGTTGGTGATACCCACACAGAACTGCATGAAGAAGATATAACACCCTCCAGTGATTGGCACTGCATTTCCCACTGACCTTTGGGAGGCTGTAAAAATATCAGACCCTAGGCAAGGTGTCAGAAGATGCTGTTGCTGGCCCGAGGCAAGGCAGTTTCACCATTTAATACTTCTAAACATCCTCCATATGGAAGAAACCTTTCTAGGTGCAGCTTACTCAGAAGTGACATCTTGATCACTTGTTCCCAGGAATGAGGAAACAGAACTGGATGAAAGCAGATGAGTAAGCCATTTTTCCTGGGGCTTTCTCAGCAAAGTAGACGCTTAACTAAGGAATACCGGTACCCAGAAATGAGTTATGGAATCTGCATCAGTCTTCGCAAGGTAAACTGTGCTGAACTGATTATATTTAGTTCCCCTATTGGGTGGGATGAAACATCACAGGAAAAACGTCGCAGATGGCTCCCATCAGCAAAGGTTTACAAGACAAGGGAGTTTACAGTACAGGCACTGCCGGCACAGAGGACTGAAACGCGCGGAAGAAGAGGCAGAAAAGAGTCACGTGATGAGAGCAATGCAACATATTAACTTAGCCGGAGAGGAGCGACCGCATCAAGACTGCAAGGATAAGAATACAGCTAGGGAGAGAATTAAGTTAAATTAAAAGGGTTTTAAAGGATGGATCGCGGAAACAGTAACGAATAGCGAAGTTTTGAGAGGGAAACAAGTGTAATCTGTTAAGCGACATCCACGTCTCAAAATCCGACCCCCAATGAAACCCAGCCTCCCGACCCTTCTTCACCCCTCACCTCTTAGCAGCCCGAATCCCGCTCATCTCAGCCGTCTGCCCCTCACATGGGCCAGGAGCGGAAGCTAAAAGGAAGGCAATTTCCGTACCGGCCGCAAAGCAATTTCTGCTTCCTCCAATCACGTGTGACGAGCGCGTCATTTCCGGCCCGCCCCGGGCTTGCAAGGAACCGGAGCTGCTTCGGGAGGGGCCTGCGGAGACACCGGAGCCTGGATGATAAAGCCTGCCACTGGGCGGAGCTTTGCTGGACCCGCCCACCCCAGCATGGGTGTCCCTCCTTCAAGCCCCTGGTTTCCCAGCGGCCCAAAGTGGGCTATCCTTAGGGCGGGGTGCTGCCTGGCCAGGGACGGGTCGAGAATTCGCTGTCCCTGCTGGATCCGAAAGCACAGGCTCCAGCTCCCGTCAGTGTTGGACAGCGTTCTGCTAGCCGCCTCGGGGCAGCTGCAGGCTTTCTGAGCACTTGCGTGGTGGCCAGCAGCGTGCTATGCCCTTGTGATTTATCAGTGAACAAAGCAAATTTTCTCCTCAAGAAAAATCCCCTCTCCTCCTGTGCCCTCTTGTCATCGCAGCTCTCTAGGTCCCCCCCCCCCTTCCCTATGTAACAAAGTTTCATCCAAGATTGGGCTCTGGGTGGTTGCAACTCCCTCATCTCCCATAAATTTTGTTTGTTTTTTGTTAATCCTCACCCAAGGATATTTTTCCATTGATTTTTAGGGAGAGGGAAAGAGAGAGAAACATCGATGTGAGACAAACACATCCATTGGTTGCCTCCTGCAGGAGCCCTGACCATGGCCCTGCAGGGAGTAGCCTGCAACCAGGGTACATGCCCTTGACCAGAATTGAACCTGGGATCCTTTGGTCTGCAGACCAATGCTCTATCCACTGAACCAAACCGGCAAGGGCGATAAAATATTTCAAACATAGACAAGTACAGACAACAATATGGCTTTACCCTTACACTTGTTCAGACTAAAAACATTGGGGTCACTGACTCCTTTCACTTACTATGTTTCACAATTTTTGCAACATCATATCAACTGTACTATTGTTTTTATTTATTTTATTTATTTTTTGTTGGGTTTATTGGGGTGACATTTTTTGGCAGGACCATGCATGTTTCAGCTGTACAACTCAATAGGACATTGCCTGCATACTGCATCATGTGCCCATCACCTGAAGCAGGGTTTATTTCCATCCCCATTTATCCCCCTTCTGCTCTCTTCCATCTCCCCTCACTCCCCTTTGCCTCTGGCTATTACCATATGGTTGTCTGTGTGTATGTGTTTGTGCTATTATTTTAAAATATACTTTAAAATCGACTCCTTTTCCTATCATTCTAATACCTATTTGATTCCTCTTCACTGACACCCTCAAAATACATCCAGAGTTTTAACAGTTCTCATCATTCGCACTACCACCATATTGGTCCCATATACCATCATCCATTTGCCTGAATTATTGCAATAACCTCACAAGTGGATCTGCCAACTTCTGCCCATGCCTCTCACATCCCACAATCTATCCTCAATGCAGCAAGTACCCCCCCCCCAGCAGAATCCTGTTAAAATGTCAGTCAGATGATATTATTCCTCTGCTCAAAGTACTGCAAAATCACACACAGAATTTTTAAAGCCAGAGTTCTAATAATCTATAACACACACAAAAAGAAAGGTTTTTAAATGAAAGAAAAGTAGCAAAGTAATGTTTGAAACATTCTTGGCATTGATTCTTTTTTTGTTTGTTTGTTTTTAAAATATTTTTATTGATTTCAGTGAGGAAGGGAGAGAGAGAGAGAGAGAGAGAGAGAGAGAGAGAGAGAGAGAGAGAGAGAACATCAATGATGACAGAGAATCATGGATTGGCTGCCTCCTGCATGCCCCCCCCCCCCCCCCGCCCACTGAGGACCCAGCCCGAAACCCGGGCATGTGCCCTGACGGGGAATTGAACCGTGACCTTCTGGTTCACAGGTCATCGCTCAACCCCTGAGCCACGCTGGCCCGGCGGCATTGATTCTTTTAAGCTCCTCCCATTTGGCTTTCCCTCCACCATTCCACTGAAATTGCTCTGGACAAGATCAGTAACACCTGAGGTTGTTAAATAACATGGATACTTCTCAGTCTTTGCCTTCCCAGAACTTTGTGTGGTATTTGATACTATTGGTTTCTTTTTTTACTCATATTCAGGAAAAGTTTTTGACCATTTACGATGTTTCATGCATCTAGGCACTGGGGGTACTTTGGTGAACAAAGCAGACATATTCCATGGCTACATAGTCTACTTTCTAATGGGATTAAACACAATTTTGTCTTTGTTGAAACTCCACTCTGGGCTTTCATGACTCCACTCTCTCCTGGTATGACCATCTTCCTTAGTCTTCTCTGCTGGCTACTTTTTCTGTTCTTACTTTCGAAATGATAATGTTCCCCAGGTTGTGTTCTCAACCCTGTTTGCTTATTCCATGTGCTCTTCCTAAGCCTTTAACACTTGCTGGAGAACTCTAAATCTCCATCTGTGGTTCAGATCTTTTTCTTGAGCTCCACATTAGTATCTCCGATTGCTTCCTTGCAGTCATTTTTTTGGTCACACAGGCACATCAATATTAAGTGTCCAATAATTTCTATTTGCCTGCCAGAGTTATGTATATTTGCATCTCCATGACCAGCACCATAAGCTACCCAGTTTGTTAAGTCAAAAGTCAGAGTCATCTTAATATATATATTTTTATTGATTTCAGAGAGGAAATGGGAGGGAGATAGAACCATTGATAGGCTGCCTCTTACACGCCCCACACTGGGGATTGAGCCAGAAACTGGGGCATATGCCCTGACTGGGAATCAAACCGTGACCTCCTGGTTCATAGGTCGATGCTCAACCACTGAGCCACCCCCAGCCAGGCAAAAGTCAGTCATCTGGGATTCCTCTCTCCCTTATACTTCATAGTTGTTCCCTCACAATGTCAGTTTTTGTTCCCCAAATCGCTTTCACATAATCTCTCCATCCTCTCATCATTTTTGCCATGTATCAGAACCTTGTGATTTCAAGCCTGTGTTATTGCCCTAATCCAGTGGTCGGCAAACTCATTCGTCAGCAGAGCCAAATATCAACAGTACAACGGTTGAAATTTCTTTTGAGAGCCAAATTTTTTAAACTTAAACTTCTTCTAACGCCACTTCTTCAAAACAGACTCGTCCAGGCCATGGAATTTTGTGGAAGAGCCACACTCAAGGGGCCAAAAAGCCGCATATGGCTCGAGAGCCGCAGTTTGCCAACCACAGCCTAATCTATTATAGAAAAGGGGAGCATTAAAGCATATTGATGAAGAACATGAGTTTTGAACTGGACTCTGGGTTTGAATCTTATCTATGCTACTTATTAGCTTAGTAATTCTTGAGTAAGTCACGTAACCTCTCTGTGTCTTTCCCCCTCATCTTTAAAATGGCTGTGATAATACATTGGCTAATTGTGAGAACTAAATGAATTAATATACATAAAGCACTAGAATAAATACAAAGCTCTTAGAATAATACCTGTTACACATTAAATGCTCAATAAATGTTAGCTATTATAATTATTTTTTTACTATATTTTCAGTCTTTTCTCTCTTCATCTAGTCACGTAGTCTGACCATGTCCTTCCCCTACTGAAATGATGCAAATAGATCCCCATCACCTTCAAGATAAAAATTTTTTAAAATCCTCTTTTGGCCTTAGCTGGTTTGGCTCAATGGATAGAGCTTTGGCCTGCAGACTGAAGGGTCCTGGATTCAATTCCAGTCAAGGGCATTTGCCTCAGTTGTAGGCTTGATCCCTGGCCTAAAAATGGTCTCTTTTAGATTAAAGAACTATGTAAATCTCTTGCCTCACAGATACTCAAAATATAAAATCACACATGTTTTCTATATATTAAAGTCACAATATAAGGTCTTGCCAGGACCTTTGGAGTTATAAATATTATTAGTAGTAATCAAGGTGCACATTTCACTTCTCAAAATACACAATGCTGGGCTCTTGGGGGAAAAAAACCCAAAACACTCAATAGGTCCCAAATAGTCCATTTAACTAAGAGACATAATGGTCTCCTCAATTCTTTTTCAAATTTCAGTCTAAATAAACTCCTAAATGAGTCTCTATTTTGTACCACTCCTTTACTTATCTTTTTTCCCCCCTAAATATATTTTTATGAATTCTTATTTATTTATTTAAAACTAGAGGCCCAGTGTACGGATTTATGCACCGGTGAGGTCGCTCAGCCTGGCCTGCGGAGATTGGGCCAAAACCAGCTCTCTGACATCCCCCGAGGTGTCCCGGATTGCAAGAGAGCGTAGGCCAGGCCAAGGGATCCTACCGGTGCATGGGCCTCTAGTATGCATATAAGATCTTTGGTTAATCTCTTCTTGTCCTCCCCACCTCCCCTCTGAGAATCATCAGTCTGTTCCATGTTTCCATGCCTGTGGTTTTCACTCCTGCAGTGAACATCTGCCCCCTGGTGGTCAGTGCATGTCATAGCTACCAGTTGGCCAGTCTGCCAGTTGGCCAGTCACTTAGGCTTTTATATATATAGATTTATTGTTGAAAGTATTACAGATGTCCCACTTGGTTACCCCCACTGGCCCCTCCTCCCCACTCATGCCCCCTCCACAGGCCTTCGCCACACTATTATCTGTGTCTATGGGTTATGCATATATGCATATAAATTCTTTGGCTAATTCCACCCTCAACCCCCTGAGAATCCTCAGTCTGTTGCATGCTTCCATGTCTCTGGCTCTATTTTGTTTGTCAGTTTATTTTGTTTATTAGATTCCACATATAAGTAAGATCATGTCATATTTGGCTTTCTCTGACTGGCATAATACTCTCCATGTCCCTCCATGTTGTCTCAAAGGGTAAGAGATCCTTCATTTTTATAGCTGCATAGTATTCAATTGTGCCTTAACTTTTCTTTATAAATTTTTGACCTTGCCCCATAGGAGCTGGAGGCCAGATCGAGGGTGCATATTTTCTTAGAACCCATTAACCATAGATTGTTACATAGGGCAGGCAGTTGCTCATCTGATATATGACCCATTTGAATCTAAATTTCCACCAAAACTCTTGTCCAGTGCAGCTCCACACCATTCTGGTGACTGGTCTTACTACCACTGGTCTGGATTATTTCATTGGTTTATAATCCAGAGGCTCAACCCTCCAAGTAACCCATTGTTTCAGCCAAACATGATAAATGCTAAGACCCACACCAACTTGAGCAGTTATCTCCTTAAAAAAAGATACCCTGAGCCCTAGCTGGTTTGGCTCAGTGGATAGAGCGTCGGCCTGTGGACCGAAGGGTCTCAGGTTTGATTCCACAACCCTGGTCAAGGGCACATGCCCTGGTTGTAGGCTCAATCCCCGGTGGGGGGCATGCAGGAGGCAGCTGATCAATGATTCTCTCTCATCATTGATATATATGTATCCCTTCCTCTCTGAAATCAATAAATTTATATATAATAAAAACAATACCCACTTACTAGCTCACAGTTCTATAGGTCACAAAACTAAGGCACGTCCTCTGCTTAAGCTCTCAGAAAGCCAAAATCAATGATTATATATATATATAATATATATATTATATATATATATATTATATATATATATATTATATTAAATATATATTATATTATATTAAATATATATATATATATATATATATATATATATATATATTAAAAGGATAAATATATATATTAAAAGGATACCCCAAGTCCCACATCCTAGGTGACATTGTCATGGCCCAGGAACTTGCTGCTGGAGATGACATTGTCTCAGAGGATATCACCCCAACCTAAGACCTCACCATTGGAAAGGACTTCACTCCCTGTGACTGACCTCCACCCAAACAATGCCCAGAGACTGCCTCTCCTAAAGCACAAATTGGACAGAGGACATTTTTGCTTTACTTCCTTTGATATTAGGGATCCTATTACATTTCCTGAGCTTACTATCTGCTTAGCCCATGATCCTGGTATACTTCTTGATCTCTGCTAAAATGTACACTTCTACACTCCCATGCCTAAATGGAAGTCTGGTTACTACCATCTGTGTCATTCTAAAAATTAATGGATATTATTGCTTTCCCAAGGAGACACTTGCCTCATATCAGTCAACTCCTCAACTCTTGGGGAGAGGACCACTCATCCCCAGTGCCTTCTTCTACTACTCTCCTCCACATTTCCACCACAATCTCTGACTGTGACCACCACAACTCCTTCCCTTTAATTACACGGAAATACACTAATTTATATGTATACATATCAGTTCATAACCCCCAACAACATAACTGCCAGATCTGCCACCTTGAAGTGAGCATATTTCTAATACAATTTGCAACAATCTGAACTTGGAAGCAGATTGTTTTTTTGTTTGTTTGGAAGTAGATCTTCCTTAGAGCTCCCAGATCAAGAAGGCAATTTGGCCAACACCTTGATTTTGGCTTTCTGAGAGCTTAAGCAGAGGACGTGCCTTAGTCTTGTGATGTATAGAACTGTGAGCTAGTAAGTGGGTATTGTTTTAAGCAGCTAAATTTGTTACACAGCAGTAGAAAACTAATGCATTGGGAGAGCCACTCCAGATCTCTTATGGTTCCTCTTATGTATCATTTCCTTCCATTCAATGTATTTGTGTATTGAATCTTAAGTGTATATGTTTCAGCCCAGATGGTGTGGCTCAGTTTGTTGAGCGTTGCCCCATGCAACAAGAGGTCACCAGTTTGATTCCTGGTCAGGGCACATGCCTGGCTTGCAGGCTCGATCTCCAGTAAAGGGTGTGTGGGAGACAGTCGATCAATGTTTCTCTCTCATAGATGTTTCTATCTTTCTCTCCCTCTCCTTTTCTCTCTCTCTCTAAATATCAATAAAAACATATTTTAAAGCCTGGCCGGTGTGGCTCAGTGGTTGAGTATCGACCTATGAACCAGGAGGTCACGGTTTGATTCCTGGTCAGGGCACATGCCTGGGTTTCGGGCTCAATCCCCAGTGCGGGGCGTGCAGGAGGCAGCCAATCAATGATTCTCATCATTGATGTTTCCATTTCTCTCTCTAAATGTAAAATAAAAATATAAAGTGTATATGTTTTAGACAGTATACAGTTAGATTCTGTTTTTAATCTAGCCTGATAATCTTTGTTTTTTTTTTACTGTAGTGCTTATTTCATTTACATTTAATATAGTTATTGGTTATAATATAAATGTAATATAATAATATAAATATAATATAAACTTATAACTATTTTCTATATGTATGTCTCATGTATATTTTCTTCTCTATTTCTTCTTTACTGCTTACTTTTGCACTTAATAGACATTTTCTAGTGTGCCATTTAAACTCTCTTTATTTACTCTATTTGTTGAATTATTTTCTTAGTGGTTGCTCTGGATATTAACTATACATCTTAAAACAATATACTTCGCATTAATGCTCATTTATTTCTGGTAGTATACAGAAACTGCTCCAAGATAGCTCCCTTTCCTCTCCCCTCCTTTGTGCTATTATCATAAACAGTGTATTTTATATATTCTATAGCTAACAATATTTAACAATTATTGTTTTATGCAGGTGTCTTTTAAAGCAGTTGTGAGAAGGAAAGCAAAATATATTTATATTGTACTTTATGTTTTCCTATGTAATTACCTTTACTGGTGTTTGGGTTACAATTTCTATTCAGCCTGATGAATTCCTTTTATTTCTTAGAAGGCAACTCTGATAGCAATTAGTTCTCTAAGGCTCTTTCTGGGTTTGCCTTTTCGTGGGCCTTTATTTTATTTTATTTTATTTTATTTTATTTTATTTTATTTTATTTTTAAACTCAGTCTCTGTGCGGTCTCCACTTTCAGTCCTCTGGTATCAGGGTTCTCTCCTGCGAGTTTTGTTGATTATTCAGGAAGTTTTTCTGTATTTTAGTTGTAATTCCTGGGAGCATGTCCATGCAGCATCCACTTACTCTTTTTAAATCTTCTGGGCCTTTATTTTTTTTAAGGGTTATTTTGGTAGGTACAGATTTTTAACAAAATAAGAACATTATTAAGATACTAGAGGCCTGGTGCATGAATTCATGCACAGGTGGGGTCCCTTGGGGTGACCTTCGAGGATCGGGCCCAGCTCATGCCTCCATGCTCACAGCCCCACAGCCCCACCTGACACCCTGCTGTGGCCTGGTTCTGCCCCCTCACCTGCTCCACCATCTCCCCTATGGGGTGATCGATTGGGGCCAGGCCCCCCACCCAGCTCCCTCAGCGCCTGGGAGCCAGGCGGCGGTCCCATGCACCGCTGCCACTGTTGGTTGCTGTCTGTGGGTCGATTGGCGGGGCAATCTGGCCCCCATTTGCACCCGCCTTGGCCTGGTGCAGCCCGCTGACCTGCTCCACCATCCCGCCCCGGTCCCACTCTCATTGGGGCCCGTGCGGGCCGGCAGTGCCTCCAATGTTGCCCGCTGCCAGTGCTGCGTTGCCAACGCCTACCAGGTTCCACATCGCCCCCTGGTGGTCAGTGCACATCATAGAGAGTGGTCAAACTCCCGGTTGAACAATTTGCATATTAGGCCTTTATTATATAGGATAAATCATTTATATATGATTAACCCATTTAAAATGTATTGTTCAATCGTTTTTAATATATTCAGAGTTTTGCAACCATCACTACGATACATTTTAGAACATTTTCATCATCCCAAAAAGAAACCCTGTACCTTTTGCAGTCACTCCCCATCACCCACCCTCCCTCTGGCCCTGCCAACTCCAGGCAATTACTAATCTACTTTCTGTCGCTGTAGATTTGCCTGTTCAGGACATTTTATATAAATGGAATTATGCAATATGTGATATTTTCTGACGGCTTCTTTTACTCAAGATACTATTTTCAAGGTTCATCCATGTTGTAGCATATATCAGTACTTAATTTCTTTTTATTGCTGAATAATAGTCCATTGTTTGGATATAGCACAATTTGTTTATTTGGGTTGTTGATGGGCATTTGGGTGGTTTCCATTTTTTGGCTATTATGAATAAATAATGGTGCTATAAACTTTTGTGTGCAACTTTTTTAATTAAAAAAGATTTTTATTGATTTCAGAGAGGAAGGGAGAGGGAGAGAGAGAGAAACATCAATGATGAGAATCACTGATTGGCTGACTCCTGCATTTCCCCTACTGAGGACTGAGCCCACAACTCAGGCATGTGCCCTTGACCAGAATTGAACCTGGGACCCTTCAGTCCGCAGGCTGACACTTTATCTACTGAGCCAAACTGGCTAAGGCTGTGTGCAGCTTTTTATGTTGATGTAGGTTTTCATTTCTCTTGGATATATATATATATATTAGTGGCCCATGCACAGATTTGTGCACATTTAAAGGAAAATAATTAGAAGAAATATTTTAATACTAGAGGCCCGGTGCACGAAATTCGTGCACAGAGGGGTGGCCCAGCCTGCACCCTCTCCAATTTGGGACCCCTCTCACAATCCAGGACTGCTGGCTCCCAACTGTTCACCTGCCTGCCTTCCTGATTGCCCCTAACCCCTTCTGCCTGCCAGCCTGATCACCCCCTAACCATTCCCCTGCCAGCCTATTTGCCCCTAACTGCCCTCCCCTGCAGGCCTGGTCACCCCTAACTGCCCTCCCCTGCAGGCCTGGTCACCCCCAACTGCTCTTCATTGCAGGCCTGGGTCCCCCGCAACTGCCCTTCCCTGCAGGCCCGGTCACCCCCAACTGCTCTCCACTGCAGGCCTGGTCACCCCTAACTGCCCTCCCCTGCAGGCTTGATCACCCCCAACTGCCCTCCTTTGCAGGCCTGGTCCCTCCCAAATGCCCTCCCCTGCTGACCATCTTGTGGTGGCCATCTTGTTGTCCACATGGGGGCAGGATCTTTGACCACATGGGGGCAGCCATCTTGTGTGTTGGAGTGATGGTCAATCTGCATATTACTCTTTTATTAGATAGGATAGAGGCCTGGTGCGTGGGTGGGGGCCAGCTGGTTTGCCCTGAAGGGTGTCCCAGATCAGGGTGGGGTTCCCATGGGGTGTGGGGTGGCCTGGGCAAGGGGCTTGTGGTGGTTTGCAGGCCAGCCATGCCCCCTGGCGACCCAAGCGGAGGCCCTGGTATCTGGGATTTATGTATCTTCTAAATAATTGAAACTTTGTAGCCTGGAGTGGAGCCAAGCCTCCTGCTTGCTCCATTGCAGCAGCCATTTCTGTTGAGGTTTATTTACCCTGTATAATTGAAACTTTGTAGCCTTGAGTGGAGGCCCAGGCCGGCAAGGGCAGGCGGAAAGCTTTGCTTCCTCCATTGCCTGGGAAACCCAAGCCTCCCTCCTGCTCTCTGTGGCTGCAGCCATCTTGGTTGAGTTTATTTGCATATTCACTCCTGATGGGCTTGTGGGCGTGGCTTGTGGGTGTAGTGAAGGTATGGTCGATTTGCATATTACTCTTTTATTAAATAGGATTGCTATTTGCCTTTCTCCCTCAGTACCTGGGAGCAGGGCGGTGGCCCCGCCCCCTGCTGCCACCGCTGCTGGTCACTGTCAGCTGGGGCAATCTGCTTGCACCCACCTTGGCCTGGCACCGCCCGCTCATCTGCTCCACCATCCTGCCGTGGTTCGGCTCTCGTCGGGGCCCATTGGGGCCGGAAGCACCTCTACTGCCACCTGCTGCCAGCTCCCCGTCTCCGACACCCGCCATGTTTTGCACCGCCCCCTGGTGGTCAGCACACGTCATTGCCCGAGGGGACAATTTGCATATTAGGCTTTTATTATATAGGATGAGTGGAATTTCTGGGTCATATGATAACTCTATGTTTAATTTTTGAGGAACTGACTATTTTCCAAAATAGCTGCACCATTTTACATCCCCACCAGCCATGTATGAGGGTCCCAATTTCTCCATATCCGTGCTAACACTCTTTTTTTATGTCTTTTTTATCATAGCAACATTTGTTTTTATAAATGGTAGTTCTTAATATTTTGTAAAATATTTAGACATTTTAAAATTTCTAACATATTAAAGGCCTGGCTGGTGTGCCTCAGTTGGTTGGAGTGTCCTCCCATATACCAAAAGGTGAAGGGTTTGATTCCAGTTAGGGCATACAACCAGGTTTCAGGTTCAATCCCCAGTAGGGCATGTACGGGAGGCAACTGATCAACATTTCTCTCTCACATTGATATTTCTCTCTCATTCTCTCTTTTCTTTCCTCTTTCTGAAATAAATAAAAAACATATTAAATATTGTTATACTAATTTTTGCTCTATGAATTCTGAACTTAAAAATACCGATATTAATAGATATTTTAAATATACTTTTATTGATTTAAGAGAGGAAGGGACAGGGAGAGAGAGATAGAAACTTCAATGATGAGAAAGAATCATTGATCAGCTGCCTCCTGCAAGCCCCCTACTGGGGATTGAGCCCACAATCTGCATTTTTGTTTTTATTGTTGCAATAAATAATTTCATTTTCTTATAAAACCTCACATGACAAATTATCTTCAGAGCTTAGAACTAGATAAAAATTTTTCTCTAGTATAACAAAATAAACAAATAAATAAATATTTAGTAAGTATCCTTGATCTGCACAGCAATCTCAAGGAAGTAGGCAAATATTCCCAACTGTATAAATGTTGAAAGTGATGCAATGCAAAGTGATTTACTCCAAGTCAGAATGCTCATACCTTCAAAGTTGTCACCCATAGTGTCAGTGGCAAAACTGATAACAGAACAGAGATCTTAGAGTGTCTCCCATTTCAGTTCTTTATAGTACCCCACCAACATGCATGCCATCACTCTAACACAGACATTTTCCAACATCTGGAAAGTATTCCAAAGTAGCTCCTATAGAGCTAACACTTAAATATGATGGAGTCCCCATGATACGATGTGCAACTAATACACTATTGCAATGATTGGGTTAATTTTAAATGTCCATCACTCAGGTTTCTTAGGATATTTTAAGGATGACAAACACTGCTATTATAATTTTAGGGTCACCAAAATTACTTTCTAAAATAATTTTTGAAACTAAACCAAATTACAGAGAAAATTACTTTCACATAAACAAAGGAATAAACTTCTGAAAGTTGAGCAAAAGAGGTTTAATAGCTCTTTCTTATCTATTTCATTCCATGAAAAAACGTTTTGAATATTAACTTCACAAGGTGAATATAACAAATGAAAAAGAGGAAGAAATAGAAACCCATCCAATTCTTGAATCATGGATTGATTTTGGGAAGATAGCTTGGTTTTTTACTCTTTTTTGCTGGTTCTTTCTTGGCATTTCCTATCTTCTGATTAGCTGTATTGTACCTTCCCATTTCCACTGGAATCTCGTTCATTCTATGGGATTCATCCATATGTTGTCTTCTAGAAATTTGGTATAAGCGAAAGGCCTGAAATAGGTCATCGAGGAGTTTTTGGCGTTCATCCTTGATCTTTTTGCAAGCCCTTGATTCTTGCTCCACTTTACGTGAATAGTATTTCACTTGATTTTCAAGACGTCTTTTCTCTTGGAGTAGCTTTCTAAGTAATGTCATTAAATATTTCATTGACAATTCTTTGTAGACCTGAATAGTACCTTGTATATCTGAAGGATCTCCACTGAGTTTTCCCAATTTCTCTTTCAGAGTAACTATTTGCTCCTTCAGTTGATCATTCACTTCAAGTTGTAATTCATAACGGATTTTCCATTCATTGTTTTTAATGATGTTGGCTTTCTGTTCTGCTAGCTTGTATGTTAGTTCATTTATTGAGAGTTTTACCAAGTCTTTCTTATGGATTTCTTCCAATAACTCCAGTTTTAGTTGTTCAATGCTCATACCTTCAAAGTTGTCACCCATAGTGTCAAGTCAGAGACTTCTCCACGCCCTTCTCATCAGCACATCTTAGAGCAGAAGACCTGAAGGGTCACTCACAGCTGGGGAGAAGAAAGTGTTGATATGAGCTGTTACCATGGTGAACTGAATTCTAGAATTCTTGGCTGCAGTCCCCCCACCCAGCACCTTGCACATGTCATAACACTGCCTTCTTGTCTCCATTGTTCCTTTCTTTCTTTAAAAATGTTTTAAAGCTGAAACCGGTTTGTCTCAGTGGATAGAGCGTCAGTCTGCGGACTGAAAGGTCCCAGGTTCAATTCCAGTCAAGGGCATATACATTGGTTGCAGGCACATCCCCGGGAGGAGTTGTGCAGGAGGCAGCTGGTCGATGTTTCTAGCTCTCTCTCCCTCTCCCTTCCTCTCTCTAAAAAAATCAATGAAATATATTTAAAAATAAAATAAAATAAAATGTTTTAAAATATATTTTTATTGATTTCAGAGAGTTAGAGAGAGTGAAAGAGAATCATCTATTGGCTGCTTCCTGCACACCCCCACTGGGGATTGAGCCTGCAACCTGGACATGTGGCCAGTACATAGTTATTACAATATTATTGACTATATTCCCTATGCTATGCTTTACATTCCTGTGATTATTTTGCAACTATCAATTTGTACTTCTTAATCCCTTCACCTTTTTTGCCCAGTCCCCAATCTCCCAACCATCTGGCAACCATCAGTCTGTTTTCTGTATCTATGAGTCTGTTTCTGTTTTTTGTTTGTTTACTTATATTGTTATTTAGTTTCCGAGTATAAGTGAAATCATATGGTATTTGTCTTTCTCTGACTGGCTTATTTACTTATCAGAATGTCCTCTAGGTCCAACCATGCTGTCGCAAATGGTAAGATTCTATTCTTTTTTATGGCCAAGTAATATTCCACTGTACATATGTACCACAAGTTGTTGGGGTTTTTTTATCCACTCATCTATTGATGGGCACCTGGTTGCTTCCATTTGTCTCCATTGTTTCTGATGATTAGGCAGCTGTTAATATTCTTGTGGTTCCTTTGCATATGATATGTAATTTTTCTCCTGCTGTTTTCAAGTTTTCCTCTTTGGCTTTGGCTTTGAACAATTTGATTAATATCTATCTAGCTGTGAATATATTTGTGTTTGTTCTACTTGGAATTCATTGAGCTTCTTGAATCTGTAGTTTAAAGTTTTTCATCAAATTTGAGAAATTTTATCCATTATCTCTTCAAATACTTATGTCATTCCCCCCCCCTCCCCTCTTCTGGAACTCCCATTGTGCATATGTTGTGTGTTTGATGGTGTCTCACAGGCCTTTAAATTATTCAGTTTCCTTCATTTCTTTTTACTGTTGAGCCCCTTTGGTAAATTGTTTATTTTTTATACCCTTTAACTACAGAATTTCCATTTATTTCTATAATTTGTATCTTTTTATTAATATTCTCTATGTGATGAGTCATTGTCATCATACATTCTTTTAATTCTTTTTTTAATTCTTTATTGTTGAAAATTTTACATATGCCTCTTTTTCCCCCCCATTGACCTATCCCTGCCTGCTCCCATACCCCCTTTAATTCTTTAAACATGGTGTCCTTTAGTTATTCAAACATATTTATAATAGCTTATTTGAAATCTTTATCTAGGCCTGCCCAGAAACAATGTATATAAACTGCTTTTTCCTCTGTATGGGCTATGTCTTGTTTCTTTGTTTTTAAATACTTATTTATTTATTTTAGTGATGTGCTTAGACTAATTATGTAGTGTCTATCTACTCCTCAGTGCATGACAACTGGAATCTCTGCTCAGTTTTTTTAAAAATTCTTGTTGTTAAACTTAAGCCTAGTTACCTAGGGTATACCCTTGGGTCATCATAGCTGGCACCATATATAGTTATTACAATATCATTGGCTGTATTCCCTATGCTGTACATTTATTTCTCCTTTGAACCCTGGGTTATTTGGAGTGTATTATGTAATTTTCAAATAGAGATTTCCTGTTATATTTTTGTTATTGATTTCTAGCTTAATTCTACTGTGATAATATAATTTCAGTCCTTTGAAATTTAAGACTTGCTTTAGAGACCATCCTATATAATAAAAGCCTAATATGCTAAGTGTCCAGTTGTCTGGTCATCCGTTCAACCAATCAAAGTGTAATAGCTAATGATATGCTAAGGCTGATCAACCGCTTGACCACCGGGGGCAGACAGTCGACCAGTTGACCAGTCGCTATGATGTGCACTGACCACCAGGGGACAGATGCTCGGTAGGTTAGCTTGCTGCTCAGGTCTGGCCAATTGGGATTGAGTGAGATGAGCCAGACATACCCTGGAGCCCTCCTGTGGTCTGTCCCAGGCTGGCCAACCTCCTGCATTCCTTCCTGGCCCTGGTCCTGCATCGGTGGGGTCCCTCAGCCTGGCCTGCACCCTCTTGCAATCCTGGACCCCTCAGGGGATGTCAGAGAACCAGTTTTGGCCTGATCCCACAGGCCAGGCCGAGGGACCCCACTGGGGCACGAATTTGTGCACCAGTCCTCTAGCAGTATGATAAATGTTGGTGAATGTTTCATTTGCATTCGAGTAGAGTATGTATTCTTCAATTGTTGTGTATAGTGTTCTATATTTATCAGGCCAACTTTGTCATCCTTCAACTCTTCTATATGCTTAATGGTTTTGTTTTTTTTTTATCTGCCTTTTCTACTAATTACTGGGAGACATGTACATAAACCTACCAACTTGATTTAACTTTGTTTTTAAAAATTTATTAATGAAAGACAGAGACAGAGAAAGTGTTGTTCCACTTATTTATGCATTAATTGGTTGACTCTATATGTGCTCTGACTGGAGATCAAACCTGCAACCTTGGCCTATCAGGACAGTGCTCTAACCAAGTGAGCTACCTGGCTGGGGTGATTGTAAATTTCTTTATTCTCTTACTTTTGTCACTTTTTTTTTTTTACTTTTGTCACTTTTTATGTGTATATTTTCTATGATATCAGGTATTTGCAATTTTAATATTGTTATAATTTCCTGTTGAATCAAATCTTTTATAATTATGAAAAGTCCCCGTTTATCTCTATACTGAAGATTCCCTTAAAGTCTATTCTGTCCGATATTTATATAGTTATCCTGATTTACTTTGGTTATTGCTTGCATGATATGTCATTTTGTCATTTGTTTATTTTTAACCATTTTATATCCTTACATTTAAAATGTCTCGCCCGACCCGTGTAGCTCAGTTGTTGAGCGTTGACCTGTGAACCAGGAGGTCACGGTTCAATTCCTGGTCAGGGCACATGCCTGGGTTTCCGGCTTAATCCCCAGTGTGGGACGTGCAGGATTGATGTTTCTATCTCTCTCTCCCTCTCCCTTCCTCTCTGAAATAATAAAATAAAATAAAGTGTGCTTTTCCGTCTTTGTTAAAGTAGACAGGTTGTCAGGAATTATCAACTTCCAGAGTCCTGAGGACTCAAATAATTTGTTAAATGACTGGTCTTAGAAATTGAACTCATTGATGTCTCTAAACAAAACTACACATCTCATAGCCAAAGAGCAGGTGATACATAATCTACAATATGGGTCTCAATGTCCTTAATGCTTTCAGAACAGAGTTAAAAATGGAAGTAATTAATAAAAAGACTGTTATGGTATATGTCAGAGCCAGCAGGAGCACTGCTGCTCTGAGTTGTTCTGAATTCTTCTAAATTCTTCCTGACTATGCCAGGGTTGGTTCCTGCTTGAACCCTGCCCATTGTACTGTTGGGAACTTAGTCCAAGTTCCTCCTTTATCCTCTGCTCACTAGTTACAGGTGTTGGTCTGAGGCCCCCTGCCTGGGACTGGACCTCCTTGGACGCTGGCTCTCAGACGGAAAAGCCATGAGAAGTTGTGGGTGTATAAGAATGAGTCTTTATTGCAGAAGTCAGTGGCCATATAGCCATCAGACAAGACAATCCTTCACAGCAAAGTCCATACAGGTCGGCAGCTGGACACTAGCTGGTGAATACATATCTTTTCTACAAAACAGCATTAGTCTCTGTACCCACAGCTATTATCTGAGCAGCCGCATACTGCCCCCTAGACTCATCGCCTCACATTATAGCAGTATCTAAGCTTCTCCTGTCTCCCCTGCCCAGCACACACTGGCTGGTCTCTATAGCCTACTATAGTGAGATTCACTCTCCCAGCACACTGGCTGGTTAACATGGTAGCCATATCTGAGCTCTCTGTGAGCTCTTAGCCTTACATTATAGCAGCTCTCAGCTCTCAGCTCTGCTTGAGCTCTCCTCTCTCCTGCACACATAGAAGCTACATTCTCTGTGTCTACTGCCTCTGCTTCTTTCACTAGCTCTGCCAAGCTGCTATCTCTAGCAGACTCCTGGTCAGTAACCTGTATATTACTCCAGAGACAAAGAAGGCTAGTTGCCAACAGTGACATCGATCATTTGGGTTACAGAAGGGTACAATGTACCATGTATTCTTGCACCTGCTCATGCTATCTTGGCCTTGGGCACCCCGATTAGTCTCATGTTCAGAGCGGCCTTGGCCATTCTGGTGTATTGACAACAAGGCCTCTGTGCTCCCATTGGTCTTGACTATCCAGGGACCCTGGCATGGTTCTCACAGTGTAGATGTTGGTTTTTTCCCATTCTCAGCTAATTTTTCTAAAATTTAAAAGATAGTGAATATGTTTGGGGCCCTTTTTGATGTTTTAATTCCTTGATTTCATTGTTAAGTTTTTATTTGCAATTGGTATAAAAATGTAATACCCGTCTATTGCCTGAGTACTAAAAAATTGTGTCATGGTTTACTCAAATGTTTTTCTATCATTTGAAACTTTTTTAGTTATTGTTTGTTTTCATTCAGCTAACAACCATAATTATAATAAAAGCAGTATATTCACATTTAAAAATAAAAATGTGTCCCTTGCAAGCTGTATATGGTTTATTTTTTTCATATAGTTGGGCTGTTTCATTAATTGAAGAATTAATTCAGTTATGTTTAATGTAATTATTGACACATGTAGGTTTATATGTGCCATCTTTTTGTTTGTTTCCTATGTGTCATATCCATTCTTCATTTTCCTTTTCCCCTTTGTTGTCTACTTTTGGATTTATGAAGTTTGTTTTATTTTTTAATGGAATATTATGAACACAAGTGAAGCTACAGCTCCTGACCTGGCAGGTCCCTGTTATACGTTCTGTGATGTGACAAATAGCAGAGAAACATATAGAATAAGTTAATTCCATCCTCCCCCTTTCTGTGTATAAATCATGGCAATGCATGTGATGATGTGTAAGTCTTAGAGGTCTATACAAGGACAGTCAAGCTGACTGCTCCATAGGATAGCTGGGGCAGGTAGTTAAAACAACACAACAGCCTGGCCGGTGTGGCTCAGTGATTGAGCGTTGACCTATGAACCAGGAAGTCACTGTTTGATTCCTTGTCAGGGCACATGCCCAGGTTGTGGGCTCTATCCCCAGTGTGGGGCGTGCAGGAGGAAGCCGATCAATGATTCTCTCTCATCATTGATGTTTCTATCTCTCTCTCCCTCTCCATTCCTCTCTGAAATCAATAAAAAATATTTTAAAATAACAAAAAACAGCAACTCAACAGCAAAATGCAAATGTATACCTGAAACTAATACAAAATAATATTGAATGTAAACTTTAATTGAAATAAATTAAAAATGCAAATGTGTTTGTGGTCTATTGTGAAGTGAAACAGCATATTTTCCCTCTAATATTTCTACAAATATGTGAGAAGTGTCTTTCTTTTTAAAAAATTTATCTTTCAAGCACAGTTTATATTCAATATTATTTTGTATTAGTTTCAGGTGTACAGCATAGTGGTTAGACAATCTCATATTTTACTGTGCCGCGCCAGCACAGCCAAGGGTTCGGCGAGCCTGAGGGAAGGCCGGTGAAGGATGAAGAATAAAGACGGACAGAGAGAATAAGCTGGGTCTAGGTGGATCTTCTGTGCCTTGCTGAGGCCACAGAACAGATCCAGACTGCAAAGCTGATGCTTTATTTATAGTCAGGGACAAACAAGGTAATTTACAATGTTCTTGTGAGTTTCACTTGTTTTGGTAGTACTTGCTGCCCCTCCCACAGCCCATTAGCTACCCAGGAAAGATCTAGGGAGCAGTTAGAAGATCAAGCTTAATTATGCTTAGAAGACTGTGCCCTCCAAGCTGGGACTTGTTTGCGACTTTGCCAGCAGGTCAGTCCGAGGCTTAACCCTATAACCGCTCCCTACATTTTACAAAGTGGTTTTCCCAATATTTTAAGTACCCACCTGGTACCTTACATAGTAATTGCAATATTATTGACTATACTATAGGCCCAGTGCATGAAATTCGTGCACGGGGGGGGGGGGGTCCCCTCAGCCCAGACTGCACCCTCTCCAATCCAGGACCCCTCGGGGGATGTCCGACCGGCAGGTCCATCTCACAATCCGGGACCACTGGCTCCTAACTGCTCACCTGCCTGCCTGATCACCCCTAACTGCCCCTGTGATGACCTGGTCACCCCCAACTGCTCCCCTGCTGGCCTGGTCACCCCCAATACCCCCTCACCAGCCTGGTCACCCCTAACTCCCCCCCCCCGCCACCAGCCTGGTCACCCCTCACTGCTCCCCTGTGTTGGCCTGGTAACCCCTAACTGCCCCTCCCTGCCGGCCTGGTCACTTCACACAGCCCTCTGTTAAGTCGTTTGGTCATCCCTCACTAACCCCCCTGCCAGCCTGGTTGTCCCACACAGCCCGCTGCTCAGTTGTTTGGTCCCCCCTTACTGCCCCCCCCCACTGGCCTGGTTGCCCCACGCAGCCCTCTGTTAAAGTTGTTTGGTCATCCCTCACTAATGCCCCTGTCGACCTGGTTGTCCCACACAGCCCACTGGTCAATTGTTTGGTCGCCCCTCACTAAACCCCCTGCCGGCCTGGTCACCCCATGTAGCCTGTTTGGTCGTCTGTTTGGTTGTTTCGGTTGTGATAGTTGCTTAGGCTTTTATATATATAGATTTCCTATGCTGTACTTAATGTCTTTTAAGTTTTTTATTGTTGACAGTATTACAGATATCCCCTATTTTGCCCCTCTCCCCCCCTCCACCCAGCCCCTACCCCACCCCAAGCCTTCACTGCACTATTGTCTGTGTCCATGGACTATGCATATATGAATAGAAGATCTTTGATTAATCTCTTCCCATTCCTCACCCCTCTCCCCTCTGAGATCTGTCAGTCTGTTACATGTATCCATGCCTCTGGACCTACTTTGTTTGTCAGTTTATTTTGTTCATTAGATTCCACATATTAGTGAGATCATAGTATTTGTCTTTCTCTGACTGGCTTATTTCACCTAGCATAATGGTCTCCAGGTCCATCCATGCTGTTGCAAAGGGTCAGACATCCCTGAGACTGTTTTGTGGCTGCTATTTTGTAGTTTTTAATCCCTTCACCTTTTTACCCAGCCTCCCAAAGCTCTCTCCTCTGGTAACCATACAACTGCTCACTTTATCTATGAGACATTATGAAGTTTGTCTTAAATAAGCTTTTTATTTTGGAATACTTTTAGATTTACAGAAAAGTTTCAAAGGTTAAACAGAAAGTTTCCATATACCCAGTTTCAATTTCCCTTAATTTCACTTTCCTTTAATGCTATTATTTGTTGATATTAAGAAACCAACATTGCCACATCATTATTAACTAAACTTCAGATTTTATTCAGATCTCACTAGTTTTTCCATTAATGTTCTTTTTCTGCTTCAGGATCCAATCTACAATACCACATTGCATTTAATTGTTCTGTTTCCTTATAATCCTCTGATTTGTGCCATTTTCTCAGTCTTTGACTTTGAAGCAGAATTTTTCAGGTATTTTGTAGAATGTCCTTCAATTTGAATTTATTTGCTGTTTTTCTCATGATTAGATTGGGTTATTGGTTTTGATAAATAATACCACAGAGATGAAGTGCTTTTTTCACCTCATCATTTTAGAGGGTACATGCTATAAACATAACTTATTACTGGTCATATAAACCTTGATTAAGGTGGTGTTTGCCAGTTTACTCCACTGTAAAGTTGCTTTTTTTCCCTTCCCAAGCTTTATTCTTTGGAAGTGAGTCACTAAATATGATGCATTTTTTATTATTCTATTTTTCATTTTTTAGTTTACTGGTAACACATTCTTTTATTATTCTTTTAGTTGTTAACCTAAAAACAACAACATCTTTTCTTGACTAAAACCTACCTGCAATTAATACTTTTACCACTTCTTAGTGTAAGGATCTATCAACGCTTTAACTCAGTTTATTCCCTTGTAAATTGAGCTGTTGTCATGTGCAGTTAATGTCATAAATTTTAATTCATCATGTTTTCTAAACCCTATAAGACATTTTATAAAATCTTTAAAGAATCTCAAACCTACAGAAAATTTTAAGTACAGTACAAAGAACTTCTTCCTGAACCTTTTATGAATAAGTCACTGATGTGATGTCCTATCATTTCAAACCGTTTTCATGTCTATTTCTTAAAACAAAGCAAAGGGAATTCTCTTGCAAAACTACAATATAACCATGAAATCATAACATTAACACTGGTAAGTTGCTATTATCCAATACTCAGAGTCCATTCAAGTTTTGTCAATTTTGCCAATAATGTCCTTTACAGCCAAATAATTAAATTCCAAACCAAGTACTACATTTGTTTGTTATGTCTATTTAGTGTCCTCCAATATGCAATAATTTCTCTGTTTTTTATTGACTTCCATGATTTTGACACTTGAAGATTATAGTCCAGTTTTTTAATAAAATGTCCTACAACTTAGGTTTCCTTGATGTTTCCTCACAATTATATTCCATTTATAAGCTTTTGGCAGGACGGCAACAGAAGTGATGCTTTATTCTTTTATTGCATTAAGGAGATGTCTTCCAGGCTTCTTCACTGTAAGGTTATTCTTTTTCCCTTTGCAATTAATAAGTATTTTGTGGGGAAGTATATCTGAATAAGTACTTTGTGGAGAGATATATTTGAAACTCTATCTATCTTACCTATCATCTATCTATCTATCTATCTATCTATCTATCTATCTATCTACCTATCTATCATCTATCTATCTCTATCCCCAGTTTCTCATCAAACTTCTCATTCATTCATGTCAGTACGGACTCATGACTTCCCACTGTATTTAATGGTTGTTAATCTATTACTATCATTTACTGTGATGCTAAAATTTAGCCAGTGGGATCTCTTTTACACTGGCTTCTGTGTTCTTTTGACATTTCCCCATTATTCTTTGAGCACTTCTTTACTTGTGAGGACAAAAATAAATTTCAAACTCAGTTTATACTTTCTTTGCCCCGGTCCCAGAATTAGCCTTTTATCCAAGGAGCTCTGGTTCCTTTTAGTGGAGAATAGTATTTTAGAAACCAATATGTGGGTGCTAGACATGCTCATTGTTATTAAGGTTGTTATGGACTGAATGTTTGTGTCCCCACAAAATTCATAGGTAGAAGCCCTAATCTCCAATGTGATGGTATTTGGAAATGAGGTACTGGGAGATAATTAGATGAGGACAGGAGGATGGGGACCCCATAATGGGATGAGTGCCCTTATAAGAAGAGGAAGAGATTAGAGCTCTCTGCACCATATGAGGATATAGTGAGAAGGTAGTTATCTGTAAATCAGAAAGAGACCTTTTATCAAACATAACCATGCTAAAAAACAAACAAACAAACAAAAAAACACCCCATAACCATGCTGGCAACTTGATCTAAGATTCCTAGCCTTCAGAACCATGAGAAATAAATTTCTGTTGTTTAAGCCATCCACTCTATGGCATTCTATTGTATCTGCCTGAGCTGACTGAAACAAGGGTATTGCAGTTTTCAGGCCCTCTCAATGGATTAACAGTGAGAAACCTGGCTCCCATTTTTCTTAATATAATCCTCTTATATGTAAACAATCTTATGTAGTTGTAATTTTCCATTATGTCATTTAATTTTATGCATATATTATTTATGGTTATTTTTTTAAAGAATAACTTTTTAAAAATGCTATGCATTTAGATATTTTCATTGATTTCAGAGAGGAAGGAAGAGGGAGAAAGAGAAACATCAATGATGACAGAGAATCATTGGTCGGTTGCCTCCTGCAACGCCCCCTACTGGGGATTGAACCCGAGCATGTGCCCTTGACCAGAATCGAACTTGGGACCCTTCAGTCAGCAGGCCAACGCTCTAGCCACTGAGCCAAACTAGCTAGGGCTAATTATGATTATTTTAAGGACTATATCTTAGAGCTCTAATATCTGGATCTTCTGTGGGTCTATATCTATTGCCTATTTTTCTCTTGATTTCTAGTCAATGGTTGTCATTTTGCATGCATCATTATTTTACCATATACAAAGATGAAGAGGTAATTTGAGGTATTTGTTGATGCTATCTTCCTCCAGGGAGAATTTAGTTTTTTTACTCTGACAAAGCACTCAAGATAAGAATAGATCACCTTAATCTGATTAGAAATTGAGACTGGCTTCATTCCTTTTGTTTTGTTTGGTTTTTGTTTTGTTAATCCTCACCCCGAGGATATTTTTTCCATTGATTTTTCTTTTTCTTTTTCTTTTTGTTAATCCTCACCCAATGGTTATTTTTCCATTGATGTTTAGATACAGTGGAAGGGATGTGAGAGAGGCACAACGATTGGTTGCCTCCTGCACAGGCCCTGATCAGGGCCAGGGATCGAGCCTGCAACCAAGTTACATTCCCTTGACTGGAATTGAACCTAGGATGCTTCAGTCCACAGGCTGATGCTCCAGCCACTGAGAAATACCAGCTAGGAGTGGGCTTCATTCTTTATGAGGGCTAGTCTGTTTCCCATTCTCTCTTCTTCTAGGTTATGGCCCTTCAGCTGAAATTCTGTGGTTTTTACCAGGGCTCTTCCTTTGTGGACACTCAACACCATTTCCCCCCTTTCAGTTCCATGAGATTTCTGAAAGCTCTACTCAGTTCCTCAGCCACTATTTTCTGCTCAGGTTCCTAGCTTCTTAATCAACAGCTTTCAAACTGGCAAATGCCTTAAAAGCAAAATCTCTAGATTCCCCACAATATTGACCTCTCAATTTCTTCCTACCTAGGTGGCCCTTCAATGGGACAAAAACATTTTACAAATATTTCTATTGATTTTAGAGAGAGAGGACGGGAGAGGGAGAGAGGGATAGAAACATGGATGAGAAACATCCATTCGGCTGCCACATGCACAGCCCCTACTGGGAACTGAGCCCACAACCCAGGCATGTGCCCTGACTGGGAATGGAACCAGTGACCTCTTGGTGCATGGGACAACTCTCAACCAACTGAGCCACACCTGCCAGACTAAACTTTTTTTTTGATGTGTTGATCAGCTTGTATACTTGTTCTCAATGGAATGGTTACTCTGAAAGAAGGTTGTCTGCCATTGACAGAAGCAGAAATTGATTCATATTCATAAGAGATTACCTTGGCTATTGTGTGGAGAGTTAAGAGGGGGCAAGAATTGAAATAGGGAGACCAGATAAGAAGCTTGATAAGATGATGGTTTGCATAAGTATGAAAACAGAGATGTGGAGGAAAAAACATAGGTTGGGAGGTGGGGTGAGAAGAGGTAGAGGAAAATATAGGACTCTAATGTCTCCATCTTACAAGGTAGGCAGTTAGGAGAAACTATCCATGGCGACACAATGGCGGGCTGGAACGTGCTCGGCGTAGTTCCCCCAGCGGTCTCCGGCTGAGGGGAAGGCTCCACTCGCTGCCGAGCACGGACAGACGAGCCACTGGGAGACATGGGGTGGGAGACTCCACGCTTGCTGACCTCCGAGTCCTTCAAGAATCTCAACGCCCCAGAAGCGGCCAGGTGCGCACGCTCGACGACCGGCCACCGCTGCAGACCCAAGGGCCGACGCAGCCACCCTGGACCAGCCTGCCGCCGCGCACCGGGCACACCGGAGCTTCGCCGAGCCCGCCGCCCAACGAGTTCTGCGGCGGCTGCCCTGGAGCTCTGAGAAAATGGCCGAAGGAATTGCTGAGATGGAATTGACCAACAGGAATTGGGATCAAGAAGACGAAACCCCGCTGGGTCCCGGATCCGGGTGAAGCCGCGCGCCCCTGGGTCGGGGTGAGGCTGGGAACTGGGTCAGGGTGAGGCTGGGTCCCGGGTCCGGGTGGGGCCACCCCCCCTGGGTCCGGGTGAGGCTATGCGCCCGTAGGTCCGGGTGAGGCTTGTACCTGGGTCCGGGTGGGGCCGTGCGCCCCTGGGTCCGGGTGAGGTCACGCGCCCCTGGGTCCGGGTGAAGCTGTATCCCGGGTCCGGGTGAGGCCGTATGCCCCTGGATACGGGAGAGGCTGGGTCCCGGGTCCGGGTGAGGCCTCACGCACTTGGGTCCGGGTGAGGCTATGCGCCCGTAGGTCCGGGTGAGGCTTGTACCTGGGTCCGGGCGAGGCCGTGTGCCCCTGGATCTGGGTGAGGCTGGGTCCCAGGCCCGGGAGAGGCCACGCGCCCCTGGGTCCAGGTGAGGCCATGCGCCCCAGGGTCCGGGTGAAGCTGATTCCTGGGTCTGGGCGAGGCCGTGTGCCCCTGGAATCGGGTGAGGCTGGGTCCCGGGTCCGGGTGTGGCCGTGGGCCCCTGGATCCGGGTGAGGCCACGCGACCCTGGGTCTGGGAGAGGCCACGTGCCCCTGGGTCCGGGTGAGGCCACGCGCCCCTGGATCCGGGGGAAGCTAGATCCCGGGTCCGGGCGAGGCCGTGTGCCCCTGGATCCAGGTGAGGCTGGGTCCCGGGCCCGGGTGAGGCCACGTGCCCCTGGGTCCGGGTAAGGCCACGCGCCCCTGGGTCCAGGTGAAGCTGGATCCCGGGTCCGGGTGAGGCCGTGTGCCCCTGGATCCGGGTGAGGCTGGGTCCCAGGTCCGGGTGAGCCGTGCATGCCCCTGGATCCGGGTGAGGCCACGCGACCCTGGGCCTGGGAGAGGCCACGCGCCCCTGGGTCCGTGGGAAGCTAGATCCCAGGTCTGGGTGAGGCCATGGGCCCCTGGATCCGGGTGAAGCTGAATCCTGGGTCTGGGCGAGGCCATGCGCCCCTGGGTCCGGGTGAAGCTGAATCCTGGGTCTGGGCGAGGCCGTGCGCCCCTGGATCCGGGTGAGGCTGGGTCCCGGGCCCGGGAGAGGCCACGCACCCCTGGGTCCAGGTGAGGCCATGAGCCCCAGGGTCCGGGTGAAGCTGGATCCTGGGTCTGGGTGAGGCTGTGTGCCCCTGGAATCGGGTGAGGATGGGTCCTGGGTCCGGGTGTGGCCGTGGGCCCCTGGATCCGGGTGAGGCCACCCGACCCTGGGTCTGGGAGAGGCCACGCGCCCCTGGGTCCGGGTGAAGCCACGCGCCCCTGGATCTGGGGGAAGCTAGATCCCGGGTCCGGGCGAGGCCGTGTGCCCCTGGATCCAGGTGAGTCTGGGTCCCGGGTCCGGGTGAGGCCGTGGGCCCCTGGATCCGGGTGAGTCCACGCGCCCCTGGGTCTGGGTGAGGCCACACGCCCCTGGGTCCGGGGGAAGCTAGATCCCGGGTCCGGGTGAGGCCGTGTGCCCCTGGATCCGGGTGAGGCTGGGTCCCGGGTCCGGGTGAGGCCACGCGACCCTGGGTCTGGGAGAGGCCACGCGCCCCTGGGTCTGTGGGAAGCTGGATCCCGGGTCCGGGTGAGGCCGTGTGCCCCTGGATCCGGGTGAGGCTGGGTCCCGGGTCCGGGCAAGGCCGTGTGCCCCTGGATCCGGGTGAGGCTGGGTCCCGGGCCCGGGAGAGGCCACGCGTCCCTGGGTCCGGGTGAGGCCATGCGCCCCTTGGTCTGGGTGAAGCTGGATCCCGGGTCCGGGTGAGGCCGTGTGCCCCTGGATCCGGGTGAGGCTGGGTCCCGGGCCCGGGAGAGGCCACGTGTCCCTGGGTCCGGGTGAGGCCATGCGCCCCTGGGTCCGGGTGAAGCTGGATCCCGGGTCTGGGTGAGGCCGTGTGCCCCTGGATCTGGGTGAGGCCATGCGACCCTGGGTCTGGGAGAGGCCACGCACCCCTGGGTCCGGGTGAGGCCACGCGCCCCTGGGTCCAGGGGAAGCTAGATCCCGGGTCCGGGTGAGGCCGTGTGCCCCTGGATCCGGGTGAGGCTGGGTCCCGGGCCCGGGTGAGGCCACGCGCCCCTGAGTCCGGGTGAAGCTGGATCCCGGGTCTGGGTGAGGCCATATGCCCCTGGATCCGGGTGAGGCTGGGTCCTGTGTCCGGGTGAGGCCGCACACACCTAGGTCCGGGTGAGGCCACGCGCCCCTGGGTCCGGGTGAGGCCACGCGCCCCTGGGTCCGGGGGAAGCTAGATCCCGGGTCCAGGTGAGGCCATGTGCCCCTGGATCCGGGTGAGGCCACGTGCCCCTGGGTCTGGGAGAGGCCACGCGCCCCTGGGTCCGGGTGAGGACACGCGCCCCTGGGTCCGGGTGAAACTGGGTCCGGGTGAAGCTGGGTCCCGGGTCCGGGGGAAGCCGCGCGCACCTTGGTACAGGTGAGGCCACGCACCCCCTGGGTCTGGGTGAGGCCACGTGCCCCTGGGTTCGGATGAAGCCGTGCCCCTGGGTCCGGCCGAGACCCAACCAGAGGGAATCGAACCTGAATTACCACCATTTGTCCACCATCCAGAGCAGAGGGGTCAGTGCCGACATGTACACATAAGGAACTGGTGGACATTGATATTGGGTCTCAAAAGAACTGTTGGTCCAGAAAGAAACTCACTACAGACTGATTCATTTGCCAGTCAGCATAACTATTATTGCTCATCTCACATTCAGTTCATATAAGTATATCTCTAGTGACACATGATCTCGCTCATCTAGGGGAAATGATGAACAACATAGACTGATGAACAAGAACAGAACCAGAAACAAGGAGGCATCGATCGGACTATCGGGCCTCAAAGGGAGGATAGGGGAGGGTGGGGGGAGGGGGGAGAGATCAACCAAAGGACTTGTGTGCATGCATATGAGCCTAACCAATGGTTAAGTTCAACAGGGGGTTGGGGCATCCGTGGGGAGGGGTGTGGGATGGGAATGGGGGGATGAGGACAAATATGTGACACCTTGATCAATAGAGAAATTAAAAAAAAATAAAATGGAAATGAAACAAATTACAAATTGTTTATAAATAAATAATAATTATAACAATAAATGGAAAAAATCCTATGTTGATGTTGTTATAAATATCTTCACTTAGTAAACCTGTGTTATAGACTTAATGTTTGTGTCCCCCTCAAATTTGTATCTTGAAACCTAACCCCCAAGGTTATGATGTTAGGCAATGTTGCTTTGGAAGGTTCTTAGATTATGAAGGTGAAGCCTTCATGAATAAGATTAGTGCCCTTATAAAAGAAACCCCAGAGAATTCCCTTGCTCCTTCTGCCATGTGAGGACACATTGAAAAGATGTCAGCTATCTAGGAAGCAGTTTCTCTCCAGACATCAAATATGTTAGCACCATGATCTTGGACTTCCAAGCTTCCAGACCTGTGAGAAATAAACGTTTGTTGTTTATAAGCCTCTAGTTTATCGTATTTTGTTATAGCAGCACAAACCGATTACAATAGCCTCATTGATAACTATAGTTAGGATTCTGGTACATGGAGTGAGCAAATGAAAAGAACCTTACCCCTTCTGTGGTGCTAAGTGAGGCCTGTGTTTGTCTACCAGTGCCATACATTTCATTTTGACTTGAATTCACTTGTAACCCCCAGCAACAACTCCCTTCACTAATACTTTGATATAAATTGGCTTCATAATAAATTCGTATAATATAACTTGGAAATGTTGATATGTTCAAACTATGGTATCCCAATGTTTCCATAGTAACTAATGTACACCCAGGGGAGAAAGATGAAGAATAAATGAGACTAGCATTTTAACAAAAGAAGTGAGGGGCAAAGAGACTTTAGACATGTAATTATCTCTTGTTTAGGAATATGAAGATATTCATCTACTTAATGATGGGGTGATAAAAATTGTTACAATGAAACTTGTCAGTAGCCATTAATATTCCATTTTCTCTATAATCATCATCATCAAAAGCATTTATTTTTAAATGTTTTTATTGATTTTAGAGAGAGAGGAAGGGAGAAGGATAGAGAGATAGAAACATCGAGAGAGAAACATGGATTGGCTGCCTCCCGCACGTCCCTACTGGGGATTGAGCCAAAACCTGGGCATGTATCCTCACTAGGAATCAACTGGTGACCTCTCAGTTCATGGGTCAATGTTCAACCACTGGCCGGGCACCATCAAAAGCATTTAAATGCTTCTTTGGCCAATACTACTGTAGAATGAGTTAAAGGAACATAGCTGTCATGCTCCTGTGAGCCTGCAATCAGGATGGGACAGGTTAGGCCAATGCTCATATTCCAGCCTGCCAGGCAGAGCAAATCACTTTGCCCTAATGATTATTGGGAGGAGTTAGGATTCAAAGAAGCTTACTCAATCTCGTGGAATTTGTTTGCTTTGATGCAAGACTACTAGAAACTGAACACTCTGCTGGTTAAAGACTGCCAGTATAGGGTGCTGCTGCTCCCCCTTTCCTATTCCATCAGCATATTTCCCCCATTCCTTCATAACATTCTATTCTTCCTCCCCAAATGCATTCTGTGCACCATCCCCACCAATTCCAAAACAACCTGTTCACTTCACCTCTCGGCTAGTTCTAAAGGTATGTATATATTTGTAGGTACATATATATATATCTCCCCACATATATCTCTGATAACATGCTCTCCACATATATCTCTGATAACATGCTAATTTACTAAAATACAAAACAGTATGTTTTAGTGTTGAACCAGTTGTTACAGACTAAATTGTGCACCCCCCGAATTCATATGTTGAAGCCCTGACCCCCAATGTGACTGTACTTGGAGATAAGGCCTATATGGAGGTAATAAAGGTAAAGTGAGGTCATAAGAGTGGGGTTCTAATCTGATATGACTGGTATCCTTAAAAGAAGAAGAGACACCAGAGATCTTGCTCTCTGTATGTTATGTGAGGATGCAGCAAGAAGGCAGTTGTTTGCAAGTCAGGAAGAGAGCTTGTACCTGGAACAGAATTGGCCAACACCTTGAACTGGGACTTCTAGCTTCCAGAACTGTGAGAAAATACATTTTTGTTGTTTAAGCCACTCAGTCGATGGTATTTTGTTATGGCAGCTAGAGTAGATGAATATATCAGTGTATATGCATAACCAATAAAGCTATTATCAGATAGGAACAGATTTTGGGGGTGGTGGTGGAGAGATGACTTTTTATTTTAGAACTAGAGACCTAGTGCACGAAATTCATGCATGGGTAGGGTCCCTAGGCCTGGCCGGCAATCAGGGCTGATCTGTGGGGCCCCCCGCTGTCACCCACCTTGGCTGGCCTGGTGCTGCCTGCTCACCGGCCCCGCCCCCACAGCCACCGCCAGTTGCCTCCTTCTGTGGGGCGACTGGTGGGGTGATCAGGGGAGGGGAGGTTCACTGGCACCTGCCTTGGCTTGTCTGGGGCCTGCGGGCTGGGGGCAGCATCTGCGCTGAGTGTCTGCCCCCTCCCCCCGGTGGTCAGTGCCCATCATAGCCACCAGTCTTCTGCTGGTCATTCCGCTGTTCGGTCAATTTGCATATTAGGCTTTTATTATATAGATAAGAGTTTAAATTTCTACAGAAAAATATAATAACCAATGAAATATTATTTAATCCAAAACAGAAACACAGAGTAGAGGAACAGAGGTATACTGAATAGCTCTAGGTTGGTAGATAGCCTCATTTAGCTGATTCAGCTTAGTCTGATTCCTTTCCCATTTAGAAAAGGGGTAAGAAACACTTTTAAAAAAACATACATCACCTTTTGAAAATTAGTCTTCAGCTTACCTTCTGTGCAAATGAATTCAGAGATTAGAAGCAAGATGTGATGGGAGGTGCCAGCAGAGTGAGGTTCATCAATGGGAAGGAAAGTCAATTCCCTGGAGTTGCTAGGGGAAGGTGCATTAGAATGTAGACCATCTACCTTGGATGGCTAGGTCTGGTAGACATGATCAAGTAAAGAAAGGCCTTAGAGGTCAAATAAAAAAGGAGTATATCTTCACCCTAGTTGGTTTGGTTCAATGGATAGAGCGTTTGCCTGTGAACTGAAGGATCCCGGGTTTGATTCTGGTCAAGGGCACATGCCCGGGTTGTGGCCTCGATCCCCAGTAGGGGGCTTGCAGGAGGCAGCTGATCAATGATTTTCTCTCATCATTGATGTTTCTATCTCTCTCTCCCTCTCCCTTCCTCTCTGAAATCAATAAAAAAATTTTAAAAAAAGGAGTATATCTTCATACTAGAGGCTCAGTTTGGACAAGGGACATTTCCATGTTTTGTTTTGTTTTTAATTGTGATATTCAGTATTACAGTCACTGGGGTGACAGGGAAATTTTGTGGAAATGGAGTTCTCAATAAAGCATTATTTTATCCCAAGATATTTAGTCTCCATTATTACATACAAATTCAAACAAGGCAGGGAACTATTTATTCCTCAATAGAATGGTCTTTTTTTGTCATCTATAACACAGAAAGCTTAAACATCCCAGTCAATCAATTATATAACATACTAAAATGTAGCTAAAATGTTGTCACTGCGCTTTTCAGAACTCCAATTATCCTTAAAATTGTTGCATTGTTGAGGTATATGGATATTGTAGTTAGATCAGTTTTCTTTTGCTTATTTCCATACAATTTAAAGAAAAGCATATCAACAGGAACATACCAATGCATACATTAATTTCATTTTAGTTTTTTTTTCTCAGTGTGAGATTCAGAGGCTAACAGATTGCCAGAATAACTGAGTTTTGAATATATGAAACATGATAATTTTACATTAATTTGTAGCTGAGTAGAAGTTTGGCTTGAGAGCTAAATAAATATAATATTTTATTATCTTAAAAAACAATATTTTTGTGTAGCTAATATATTCAAATGGAGCAAAATTCCAGATATAAAAGGATATACACTAAAAATTAGGTCTCTCCCACGCCCTTAGCTCCAAGTTCTCCACTTTCCACCCCTGAAGGCAAGCACTATTATCAGTCTCTTGTGTTTCCTTCTAGAGATATTCCACAGTGCATTGATTCTGGTATAGGATCTTCTCCCCTCCCCTAGCAGGCTCTCAATATCTGGCAGCATCAAAATATTGTTATTTGAGGCAAAACTATTGCTCTGAGCAGTAATGTGGAACAGTGACAACCCTTGCTCCTTCTCACACCCCCCTTGGAAACCATATTCCCCAAATTGATCACCAGACACTTGTCCAAACCACTTCTAACTGGACATAATACTAACATAGACACATTTATCATGAATACACAACAACTGAAACATCTAACAGATGCAATCATTAAATATTTACTTAGTTGTGCCCTGCTGGTGTTGCTCAGTGGTTGGCATCAACCCAGGAATCAGCAGGTCATGGGTTCAATTCCTGGTCAGTGCACATGCCCAGGTTGAGAGATTGACCCCCAGTAGGTGGCATGCATGAGACAGCCGATCAATGATTCTGTCTCATCATTGATGTTTCTATCTCTCTCTCTCCCTGCCTCTCTGAAATCAATACAAATGTATAAGAAATATACTTAGTTATGTATGTATAAAAGTAGGTGCTTTTGGTAGGTTGTTGAGCAAGAAGGAGGTTCTGTTTCTATGTTAGATAGAATTAGTGAGAAATTGTTCTCTCTTTTCCAAGGAATTGGAGATTTAATCAGAGAGGTGCTGTGTAAATGACAGAAGGGAGAAACCTTGGCTCAAAGGTGCAGAAAAGGCATTGCAGGCCTCTCTTCCTTGGTTTGCAGATGGCCACCCTCCTGCTGTCTCTCCACTTGATTGTCCCACTGTGCACGAGCACCCCTAACATCTCTTCATCTTCTTAGGACACAAGTCATACTGGATTGGGGCCCCAACCCAAAGGCCTAATTTTAACTTAATCACCTCCTTTAAAGGCCTTATCTCCAAATTTGGTTACATTCCTAGGTCCTGGAAGTTGGGACTTCAACATATGAATTTTGGGGGGAAAAGCAATTCATCCCAAAAGGAACACATACTGTTGTCAGTCACTGGGGATACAGCAGTGAACAAAACATAAAAATCCCCTCTGTTATTGACTTTACGTTCTAGTGGGGAGAACAATAATAAACATGGTAATTAGCCTGGCCAGCATGGCTCAGTGGTTGAGTGTCGACCTATGAATCAGGAGACCATGGTTCAATTCCTGGTCAGGGCACATGCCTGGGTTGTGGGTTCAATCCCCAGTGTGGGGCGTGCAGGAGGCAGCTGATAAATGATTCTCTCTCATCATTGATGTTTCTATCTCTCTTTCCCTTCCTCTCTGAATTTAATAAAAAAATATTTTTAAAAATAATTAAAATATATAGTATGTTAAAAGACGGTAAGTGTTATGGAGAAAAATAAAGTAGAGAAAGGAGAAAGGGAGTTCTGGTTGGGGGTGCAATTTCAAATAGTGTAGCCAGGGCAAACTTCTCTGAGAAGAGGACCTTTGAATAAGGACCTGAACGAGGTGCTAGCAAACCATGCAGATATCTAGGGAGAGAGAGATCGTTCTAGGAAGAAAGAATAGCTGGTACAAAGGGCTTGTGGGAGAACATGTCCAGTTTGTTCAAGGAACAGCAAGGAGGTCCCTGGGGCTCATGCAGAGTGAGTGTGAGGATGGGGTAGCAGGGGTGAGGGGGTGGTGGCGTGAATGATTGTATGAGGTCTAGTAAGTCATAGTAATGACTTTGGCATTTGTTCTGAGTGAGATGGTGTGTTAGAAAAAGCTCATTCTTCCCTGTTGTGTTTCTCTTTCCCTCTCACACTACTACCACACTCACAACCAAATGTGTGAGGAATTTTCTCTACAATGAGCAGTTCTCTGTGACACCAACTGAGTGTCCTACACTTTCACTCAATTCTGACACTATCAGCCTGGAGATAGCATCAGTCCCAACAGATTAAGAGCTCATCTTGCCAGACTGCTCCTACCCCACTTTAGATGCCAATGGCAAATCCAGGTTGTCATTTGTGCTTCTGACCTATCGGCTATGAGGTTCTCATGACCCCCTCCTTGGCTTCGATTAAGTTTCTAGAGCAGCTCACAGAACTCAAGGAGCCCTTTCTGGTTTGGCTCAGTAGATAGAGTGTTGGCCCATTGACAGAGGGGTCCCGGGTTCGATACCAGTCAAGGACACATGCCCTGGTTCCAGGCTCCATCCCCAGTAGGGGGCATGCAGGGGGCAGCATTTCAATGATTCTCTCTCATCATTGATGGTTCTAGCTCTCACTCTCTCTCCCTTCTTCTCTGAAATCAATAAAAAAACCATTTTTTTTAAAAAACCACACTTGCTTTAAAAGAAAATCAGTCAAACAAAAAAACTCAGAGAAACATTTACTTACTTAGGTTTACCATTTTATTAAAGGTTATGATAAAGGATACAGATGAATAGCCAGATGAAGAGATACAGATACTAGTACATACATAGGGTGAGATCTGGAAGGGTCCAGAGCAAGGGAGCTTCTGTCCCTGTGGAGTTGGGATGTGTCACCCACCAGGTACATGGGTGTGTTCTGCAACCTAAAAGCTCCTTGAACACCATACTTTTGGGATTTTTTTGGAAGCTTCATCACCTAGGCATGATCAATTATTAACTCTATTTACAGCCCTCCTCCCTTTTCAAGAGAATGGGGGTGGTGGTGGAAATTTCAGCTTCTAATTCCATGACTTGGTTTTTCAGGTGAACAGCCCTCATCCAGGAGCCACCCAGAGTTGCCTCATTAGAATAAAAGATGCTCCACCCAAACGGCATGGCTCAGTGGTTGAGCATTAACCTATGAACCAGGAGGTCACCGTTTGATTCCCAGTCAGGACACATGCCCAGATTTCAGGCTCAATCCCCAATGGGGGGAGGGGGGGCAAGCAGGAGGCAGCCGATCAGTGATTCTCTCTCATCATTGATATTTCTACCTCTCTCTCCCTCTCCCTTCTTCTCTGAAATAAATAAAAATATATTTTAAAAAATAAGTAAAAGATGCTCTTATCACCCAGGGAATTTACAAGGGTTTCAGGAACCCTGTGTCAGGAACTGGGGTCAAAGAGTAAATATTAGGAAAAAAGATGCTCCGATTGCTCTTACCATTTAGAAATTTGCAAGGGTTTTAGATGTTCTGCTCCAGGAACTGTGGGCAGAGTATATATTATTTCACAGATGGGAAGCCATTGGACAAGTCATGGGTGGCAAGGTCTGAGTTAACATTTAAAAGAATCTTTCTAACTACCGTGTTAATAGACCAAATGGGGCAAAAGTGGGAGCAGGGAGACCAGTACGGGGAGTGTTGTAATACTCCACTTTCTCTAAATGATGTGCCTATACTGCACTTCCTTGGTTTACCAGCTCTAGACATTATCTAGTGACTTCCCACTATAATAAATGGGGATTTAGCTCACTTACACTGCATCACCATCCTTTTTATTTCCCATTATTTAGTTCCCCTCCCCATAGATAACCATTTTTATCTGCATCCTTTTGTTTTTATGTCTTTTTTATTATTTTCTTGACTTTTATTATCTTTGTTCTTATGCCTTGGTAGAGGAAGGGAGAAGGAGAGATAGAAACATCAATGATGAGAGAATCATTGATTGGCTGCCTCCTGCACACCCCACACCAGGGACCACCGAGCCCACAACCCAGGCATGTGCCCTGACTAGAAATTGAACTGTGACCTCTTGGTTCATAGGTTGACCCATGCCAGACGGGCATCAAGCATTTTTAACCAAGCTCACCAGAATGTATGCCATCACACTGTGGAAACTTGTACCTTTATTCCAGGGGTGTTTCTAGTGCTCACTGGGACTGTGCCTCCCCTTGAAAGAAGCCAACCCTAATTTGGATGCATACAGTCTGGAGTTTTATTGAAAAGAGAAAAAACAACAGAAAAGAAACAAACTCAATTTATAGTCACAATTTAGTTGTGTGTGTATTAAGACTTTCAGGATTATATAAAACGATGTAATTACATAGAAGGAAGTCTTATGGAATGCTTGTCTATAGAAATTTTCCTTATTTTTCTTTTAGTGGTGAACACAAATAAGAGATTGTATTCAAACAAGCCTGACCTACACAGACACTTAATCCCAGAGGGAATGTGACCCAGAGCAGGGAGGGGCAGAGCTCAGGAATGTGTTGCCATGACACATCGATTCCAGGATCCCCTAGGCTTCACCTGCACCTGAGATATGGACAAAGTATGTCTGGGTGCTGCAGGGGTTTATTTTTGACTGCTCCATAGTCAGGAGGATGGCAGCTGGGCTAGCCATGAGCGTCTGGAGTACACAGGCTCAGGAATCCAGGGCTGTGGGAGTTCCTCTCCCTTCCATACCAAGTGTGTACAATATCAGCACCTTCCAGGATTCAAAGCAAAGGGAGGGGGGAGAATTGGAGACAATGATATCCATCCATCACATGGTTTATCAGAAATAAACTGATGGTCCAGCTGGTGTGGCTCAGTGGTTGAGCATCGACCTATGAACGAGGAGGTCACGGTTCGATTCCCAGTCGGGGCACATGCCTGGGTTTCGGGCTTGACTCTCTCATCACTGATGTTTCTATCTCTCTCTCCCTCTCCCTTCCTCTCTGAAATCAATAGAAATATGTATATATAAAAAGAAATAAACTGATGATTCTAACCAGCATGCGTGCTAAGGAACAATAAAAGCTTTATAAAAACATACTTTCTCCTACAAATTAATTATAACACATTTCTGTCATAAAAATTACTTAGTGATTTTTAATCCTTTTAAATATTTCTTGGAAGGGTGCATGAAAGTGGTAAATGTAATTATCATCAGGTAGCTTTTTGCTTCATATCATGTGGGACCCAAATAGTGTAAAGGAGAAATAGTTCTTGACCATGATTCTTCAACTAATACAAAAAACTGCTTTAGGGAGACCTTTGGCAATCTCTTCCGTATTAATTACAAACACCCTCACCCTAGAGAAACTTTATTCAAGCTCAGGTAAGGAGAGGCAACCTTCAGCCCTTTCTCATATTTCTCCTTTTATTTGGAAGCCCAGAGCCATACTAGAGGAAACAGAGCAGTGCTTCTTAAAGTCCCTCGTATAATATCAATGCCATGATTCTGGACTTTTCCCCCACTCCAATCTTGAATTTCTAAAGGATGTGATTCACTGGGATCAGTAGCAGTGACTCATTGTGGCAGTAACTGCAGAGGAAGGGGCAAAAGAAAAGAATGAATGTGTTTGATGGGTAGGGATTCTGCCTTGGATCCTGACTTCCCCCTCCCCAATTATCATAAACTCTCTAAAGCGAGTAGTAATTTCCAACCTTTTTGGCAATCTTTATACTTCGTTATCTACCTGAAAGAATCTATGCTCTGTCAGTAGATTTTCTCTAACTTCCTCACTGTCAATTATTTGTTGTAGGTACTGCAAAAATTATTCTATGTTCTTGAGAACAGTTATCGCTTTCAAGTTCCTTTTTATATTTGTTTGCTTTGTTCCGCAAGAGTAAAATGCCAGTCGCGGTTGCTTTCGTGCAAGTAGGACAGCAGAGGCCCAGTTTGGGTTGAGCACCCGGATCTGAGAGCCAGTGCTGCTTCAGCATCTCACGGTGTGTGTGGGGGAGGCTGGTCCCCAGTCCTCCCTTGTCCTATCCTAACTATCCTTCACCTCCGTCTCTGTGTAACTATATTAAGCGAAGGCGACACTTCACGTATAGGCGATTGGACCCCAAAAGGAAGCTTGCAGCGCTTGCCAGGTGGGCACGAAGCCGGGAGATGGGTGGGGAAGTGGGGCGGAGGCACTATTGAGTGGCGTTCGGAGTAGCCAACAGTACTTCGGGGCAGCGGTGGCAGGGGCGGAGACACTGAGGTCTATCAGCCAATGGAGGGCGAGAAACTACTGGAGCGACCTAGTGACGTGAGAAGCCTTCCATTCGGCCAGCAGTAGGCGGCTGCCACAGCTGTTTTAGGGCCCCGATCTTTGGGGCTCCTTGTCTGGAGAAGGCAGCCTCCGGGCTTGGGAGTAGAGGTCGCTGCCTTCTCGGGCGGCTGACGCGGTCCCCTGGGACAGTCCACTTCCTGCCCTCAGTCTCTGGCCGAATTTGGGCTCCCAGGTTCAGGTAACAAGGGGTGGGGGTTGGGGGTCTCCTGGGCTTGGCCGCATGGTGGGCTGCCAACCCCTCCGCTACATCGGGACGCGCGGACCTTGGCACTGCCCGGCTCAGGGTGCCAGCGGTGAAGTCCCCAGCCGTGGTGACTACACGTGGCGGAGCGTGTGTGAGTGTGTACGAGCGTGTGGAGGTGGCGCGCGTCCCGAGCTGTCTGGGGCGGTGGTCCGCTGCGTGGCGGAGGCTGGGCGGGCCTCCCGAGACCGCGCCCGCTGCCTGCCCTGGACTCGGGCCTTGGCCCCGGGCGGGTGGGCGGTCGCTGGTTCTGGACGGATTTTGATCTTTGTTCTCCCTGGCCCAGCTCCCCTTCCTGGTCTCTTCTCCTACTGGGCCGGGTTATTGGGAGAAGATTGTTTTCCAGGTTAGTTTTACACAAAGGAAGTGTTTCTGCACCTTTTACCCCTCCCCTTTCCCAAGCCCTCCACCTTCTGATTGCCAGGCACATCGCCTAGTCTCTGTTTGGACCCTTGCCCTCTCCAGCTGGGGGATGATTTCAAGTTGGTTGTTTCTCATCAGTCCGTCAGGCTGCAGGCTTCCGCCTCAGTCGTGCCAGCGTGGGGCATGTGGTGTCAGTAAGTAGAGGCCACAGCACCACACCTGAGAGGATGAGAAGGGTGGCAGTGGCTGAGAAAGGTTGGGCTTGGGGATTCAGGATGCTAAGTAGAGATGGTACTTATGAAAGATCCCAGAAAACACCGTTTAATTGCTGTCTTGTTCCTCCCCCTCCAACGCTTTCAAGACCTCTCCTGTTTTAGTCAGCCTTCCACCTATAGATCTGTGATGTGGTTTTATTAAGATTCCCACAAATGTTAGGCTTGACCCCCAAAATTGGTTCATTTCCTGAACTCAGGAAGTTACCAAGGGTTTGATGAGGGGAAATCTGTTTTGAGTAAGTACCTGGATGTGTGTCCAGAGTGTCCAGAACCTCCTAGCTCTGCCAGAGGATGACTTGTTCCCTGGTGTGATTCATATTTGAGTGGCTAATTGAAGAAAGAAGGTGAAGAAGTGGAGGAGGGGAGGGAATGGCTCCTTAAGGACATAAATTATTATTTTTAGCCCTTTTAATGATGATTATAGAACAATGTGGTGTAGTGGAAAGTGCCCTGGATTAAAAGTCTGCAGACAAGTATTTTTACTTAGCTTTGCAGTTGTGTGACCCTGGATAAATTATTTTCTCTCTCTGGTTTTCACTTTACTCATTTTCAACCAATTAATTGGGGCTATCACCTATAAAAACCCTTCTAGCTCCAAGGTTCTGTGATGAACAAACCACCAGTATTATATTGGAACTATGGGGGTTTCTTTAAGAAGGTATACTAGCGCTCTTCCTCTTCTTTTTTTTTTTTTTTCTGGAGAACCTGTAAACTTTTCTCCATTTAGAGGACAAACATAGATGGGAAATAAACTTTTCCTACTTCCCCACCCCCACCCTTTCAGGCTTATCTTTTGCTTCTGGGGAAGGAGGATTGAACTGCATTTTCTTGTTCCTGTCTCATTTTTTTTTTTTGTCTTTTCTCTTAGGGTTAGAAGTTGGACTTTTGATGATGTTTGACCCAGCGGCAGCAATAGCAGGCAACGTGATTTTAAAGTTGAGCTCAGCCTCTGTTTTTTCCATCTTGTAATCACAAAGAGCATCTGGACCAGGAATTCCAATCATGTCTGTGATGGTGGTGAGAAAGAAGGTGACACGGAAGTGGGAGAAACTCCCAGGCAGGAACACCTTCTGCTGCGATGGTCGTGTCATGATGGCCCGGCAAAAGGGCATCTTCTACTTGACCCTTTTCCTCATCCTGGGGACCTGTACACTCTTCTTTGCCTTCGAGTGAGTTTCCATTGAGTAGAGTCACCTGACAATGATTACTTTGAATCTAGGGGAAGAACCTTCTTTCTGGGAAGTTTGTGGGTGTTCCTTGGATGGTTGTCACTGTCCTCTTGAGCAGTGTCTATGGATCATGTCAACTGAATTCATTGCTTTATGCTTATAGCAGAGTATGTGTTGCATAAAAAGACCAAGACCTTTGATACCAATATTATAGCACTGATTTGGGGCTACTCCTGACACCCTTGGGAAAGAAAATAATTTGTTTTTATTACTCACTTCCCCTTTTCAGTGGTCTCCTTAGGTTCTTAGCGACAGGCTGCCTCTTCCCCACCCCTCCCAAGCCCAGGGGCACCCCTTGTGGTCATAACTCCACCCCACCATAGTCACCTATTCTGTTATTCTGGGTCCTATGTACTTTAGGGATTAGCTCTCAGCTAGCTGTTAAATTGAAAAGTTAACTGAATTGGGAACCTGCAGATTGGTTTCAGCCTCATCTATGCTACAAACTAGCTGTGTGTGTGGCACATATGTGCTTATTAACTGTGAGTTCTTTTATTCACTTAAAATCACTCAATATAACCCTCTATTTTGTGTGTGTTTGATACCAGCCTTGGAGTTATTTTTTTTTTCTGTGATGTAATAGCCAATACTAGAGCCACTGTAGGACACCTGCTAGGGAGGTGGCTAGGTGGATTCTAGGATACTGTGACATCACTGCTGGTTGTTCTGAGAATGCTATGTACTCTGGGGATGGGAGCAATGCTAATTGGTTTGGGGTTATTATGAGGAGGGCCTTAAGGAGCCACGAAGTGTGTGTAGGCTGTGAGCCACACCTAACTTGAGCCTGCTGTAGTTCATGTACATGAGTGACCTAGAACTGCAGCATAGCCATGGCAGGGAGGAGGGGGCTCCTTGGCCAGCCTTTGTGGGTAATTAAAATGAGCTCTGGTCTCTTGGGGCTCATTTTTGTCTTTTCTTTCTGTAAGAGCTTCAGGCTTTCCCAGTGCATCAAGAGTGATTTTTTGAGCTGCTTTGCTAGACTTCTTGATGGTTGCAACTGGCTTGAGTAACAGCAGGGGGAGGAAGGGGACCCAGTTTATAACAGGGCTAGGAAAGTAAGGTCAGAAGAGCTTTGTCAAAGGCACTTTTGCTGCTGTTGCTGTGGACTTTGTGAAGTATTTGGCAGAGTCAGGCAGTTTGGTCATGGCGTCTTAGCTGCTTTCCATTCTGAGTCTCATGGCTGAGTGTGTGTGTGTGTGTGTGTGTGTGTGTGTGTGTGTACTTGTGTACTTGTGTGAGGTACAAGTGAGTATGTGCAGTCAGGCAGGCATATGTATAACTCCATAATCTCCCCTCCCCCGTCCCCCGCCCCTCCTGACCCATCTCTTCAAGTTTTTTTTTTTTCTTTTTGTTAATCCTCACCCGAGGATATTTTATTCCATTGATTTTTAGAGTGGAAAGGAGGGGTAGAGACAGAGAGAGGAACATTGATGTGAGAGAGACACATCTATTGGTTGCCTCCCACACGGCCCCAGTCTGGGCCAGGGATAGAGCTTGCAACTGAGGTATGTGCCCTTGACTGGAATCGAACCCGAGACCCTTCAGTCCACAGGTCAATGCTCTATCCACTGAGCCAAACCGGCCAGGGCTCTCCAAGTTTTCTTTGCTTTATTCCTGCCTTGCTTCTTTTTGGAAGTGCAGAGCTGAACTGTGCTCTCTATCATCCTCCCTGTCTTGTGCGTCATCCCCTGTGAAATCATTAGCTCTTTCTGCCCCTACCCCCAACCCCTTTGCCTTGGGGTTAATTTGTTGTGATTGAAACCATTCAAAACAAATGAGATTTGTTTTCTGACCCTGAGTGAGCTGATAATTCTGGGCCTAGGAAACCTCTGGTTTGACTGGCCGGGGGAATTTGAAATTTGGAGCTATTGGTGTTTGGTCCTTTTTGTATCTGGGAGCCAGACAGAGTCTGATTTGGGTCTGTACCACTTAGACCCAAAGGCTTCTGAAGAAAACTGCCCATGGGATGAGCTTATAATTAGCCAAGTTACAGTTTTACAGAGGCAGGTTGAGTTTTCTGCCAAGACGACTTCCCCCCCCCCCAAGTTATTTCTCACACTTTGTCCTCAGATATGAAGGGTGAGGTTGTTTGTAAACTGCTCGGAGTTCCAGCTGTCTGTGCAATAGAGTAAATATTTTTGAGGGTAGGGCTGGGGAAGGGAGAAGGGGGGAGGAGAAGGAAGTAAATATATTAGCTGAGGAATGGAATGGGGAAGTATAACTCTGACCAAAGGGGAGAGGATCCTGGTGATGAATCCTTTTCACTAAGAATGGTGGAATCTGTTTGTGAATGTGTGTATGTGTGTGTGTGCGATACATATATAGACATACAGACACACAGATACTCTACATGCTGACTGCCTGTGCCTTGCCAATGACAGGCTATACAAAGGAAACCAGCATGCCTCTGAATAATGGAGTCACTTTCTGGTCAACCTTTTTTTCTTTGGAGTCTGTAATTTACTACCAAGCACAGAGTGGGGGATAGGTGGTGAGGGGTAAAATATGGGCTCCTTAGATAGTATTAGAACTTAGGGAGACCTCAGAAAGTCAGCTGATCAAGCTAGGTGAGGGTGACAAAGGGCTGGTTATTTTCATCAGTTTGTCCAGAAGCATAGACATCACTTCCTCTGGCTGCTGCATTTTTGCCTTGGGGAAGAGAGTCCAGATCCTGAGGCACATCTGGATATGCATTTTAGTAATAGGGTCTTGCTTGCAGCAGGTGCTTAGGAACAAGTGCGAGTTGATTTATAGCTGCCTGTGGCACAGCCCTGGGTCAGCCAGATGGCTTGAGAAATCTGGTCAGGCATATGTGTGCCCCTTGATGAAAATCATGCAGTGCTAGTAGTGCCAGTGGAAATAGTTTTAGTTTTGGATTTTGCCTTTACATGTTTAGACTTCTCAAAAGAGGGACCTATACTTTTTAGTGGACAGATAGTAGGTTGAATACATAGAATGAAAAGAGATTGTTCATTCAGTAGCTAGTTAGCTTTGTATTGTTAGAAGTGTTTCTAAAGAAGCTGGGTGGCCATCTCTCAGGGCTGCTGTCACAGAGTGGATTTTTGCCCGGAATGGGAGAATTGAGCTAATTGTCTATAAGCCTCTTGCAACTCTGAGCGTCTGAAATTCTGTAGAACTTTTGTGACTGTCTGTAAGAGTAAATATAGAAAAGGAGAGGCTAGAAGATTACAGGTAGGTAGTGTATTTAAATATGTTTATGTATTCAAGTATAATTGTATCCATGGTAAATATATTTGAATTTAAAGCAGAATGAAAATTGTACAGTGTTTTAAAAAAGGATTTCCTAATTTATTCTCAGGGTGAGCTATCTAGGCAATGTGAGTGAGTCTGCCAGTTTCAGCTTTGAGCACATGAACCCTTCTCAGTCCTTTCTGCTCAAACTCTGTCCCGCTTGTATGATGAACACATAGCCACTAGCTTGGCCGGGAGTGTCAGGACGCTATAGCAGAATGACACTGACAACTTGTGAGCTTTCCAGCTACTGAAAGGCAATTGTGGTATTTAGTTAATCTCCATTTCATGATAAAGCTTGGAGAAAGGACTGAGTGCACTGTTTTTTTGAATTGGCTTCCTCTTTTTAAAAAAATATTTTAATTGATTTCAGAGAGGAAAGGAGAGGGAGAGAGAGATAGAAACATCAATGATGAGAGAGAATCATTGATCGCTGCTTCTTGTATGCCCCACACTAGGGATCAAGCCTGAAACCCAGGCATGTGTCCTCACCAGGAATTGAACCGTGACCTCCTGGTTTATAGGTTGATGCTCAACCACTGAGCCACACCTGCTAGTCCCTAGCTGCCTCTTTTAACTTTGTGACCAGATTGCTAGTGGGGTCAAGGTCCCCAGATTTCTCTTGTGGCAAGAAAAATTGTATGACTCTTGACCACTGAAGTAGAAGCAGTTTGCTGCTATGATTAGTGCATATGCCTCACTTTGCTTTATATGGAAGAAATCATATCAAGGCACTATCAAATCTCAATGGACTGACACACATGTGTGCTTATGATATACAGAGGAGTCACTGAATTGGATGAACTGAAAAATGCTTTGTAGCACTGCCTAGTAATTGTCCCACTTCTAGCCTCTCCCAACTCTACCTCTCTTTCAAGTCCCTCGAGTCTTCCTTTATGAAATCTTTCTAGTAATTTCTGCATTCATGGGACTAATTGTACATGCCACTCATTTAACACATAATCATATGACATTTCTTACATTTCTGATTTCTATGGTCATTGCACTTGTGCTCTTCCAATGTGAGGGACTATTTTCTGTGTCTGTGTGGCCCCCACAGTGTCGGTGGTCAATAAATGTTGCAGAATGAATACATCCTGGATGCAATTAAAATGTATCAGTCTTGACTCACAGAATCCTATATAATAAAACCCTAATATGCAAATCGACCTAACAGTGGAACAACCGGTCGCACTGACCACCAGGGGCCAGATGCTCAATGCAGGAGCTGCCCCTGGTGGTCAGTGTGCTCCCACAGGGGGAGCACTGCTCAGCCACAAGCCTGGCTCACGGTTGGTGAGCCAAGCGGCCAAGCGGTGGTGGCGGGAGCCTCTCCTGCCTCCGCTGTAAGCGGGCGGTAAGGAGCGAGGGGCCCTGGACTGCCTTTATATGACATTACATTTCATCTCAATGTTAGCTTTTGAATATGGAGTCCTGAAGATGTTCAGATTGCTAAAGCTGTACATAGGGCTGAATGCTAGACCAGCATATTCTGGGTTCTTGGTAGCTAGTGTTTGTTACCTAATGGCATCTAGGCTATTTGGGCTTCCCCAGCTCATGCTCCTAGAAAATGAAGGCATCTTTGTGGAACACTGATAGCATGCTGGCATGGCATTCTGATAGCCTTGCAAGAGCAGGGAAGCCCATCTCTAAGGTGAACCTAGAAAGTAAGCTTTGTGAGTTATGAGGGATTATCACCTCTGTGGCCAGGATGAGGAGGGCTTAGAGCAAAATTCATACTTTGCTACTCTGTGGGTGAACCCTATGAAAGGGGCACCATGTCCCTGAGGGCAAATGGAAGAGAAAAGGCAATTTGACAACACAAAGGTACCAGGTTTGAGGAGGCACAGGACTATGCAGACTAAAGCCAAACTCATGTGATAGAATATCTGTGCTTATAGTGCAAGGTCCAGGTTCCTGAAGTTCATTAGGTAAGACTGTGAAGAGGAAAGAGTGACTGCATCATATCTCTAACCAACAGAGCCTTCTATAGAGAATGTTCTGTAGGAGTTCAGTCTTGTGCTTCATCTAGCCCAAGATTCTTTCTGTGACTTGGCCAACCAAATGAAAGTTTTAAGAAACGAGTAGTTGCCTCTTTGATACCAATCTGTTATAGTACTTAGCTAAGCTCAACTTCCTGATTAAGCACATTCCTGGAGAAGGATTGGTTTATGTCTCCTGAACAATTCTTTGTGGTTCCGTCATTCAGAATTTATCTGAATATTTCAGCATCGATTACCTTTAGTGGTAATGAGTTTCATGTTATCAATCTTTATTATATGCATCTCCCATCTTTTCAGAATGAGTCTTTAAAACATTTTATTTACTGAATGATTTTAGAGAGAGAGAAACATCAATTTGTTGTTCTACTTATTTTTGCATTCATTGGTTGATTCTTGTATGTTCCCTGACCGGGGATCAAACCTGCAACTTTGGCATACAGGGATGACTAACCAACTGAGCTACCTGGCCAGGGCAGAATGAGTCTTAATTGAGTGTAGCGAACTTCTGTTTTAGGGAAAGCAAGCACAAAGAACAGGGATGTCCCCCATGATGCTGACATTGGTTGAGGTGTTTATTGAAGGAGAGAGGAGACCTCCTAAATCTTTCTCCTCAAAAGTATTGTGTTTAAGGAGGCACTTTATGCTTCTTGCAACAGAAAGAAGCTAGTGAATTCAGGGTAATTAGGGGGATACTTCTGGTATGGAGCAATGAGAAGACAAGCACCTCATAATGGTGATTAGATAAGGCCAGTTGATGGAGGGTCTTGGAATACTGGCCTTTTGGAGTTTGGGGCTTAATATAGTAGGCAGCAGGAAATTGTTCTAAGTTCTTGAGCAGGAGTATGTTATAATTGAATTTTGTTATTTGTTATATTTGAAATTTGTTATAACTGAAATTTGGCAACTTCTTAACAGGTTTGGATAGAAACTTTGGTCCTCCTCAAGTTAGAGGATGGTTCATTGCCTTAAAAATGAAAATGTCGCGCTAGCTGGTTTGGCTCAGTGGATAGAGCATCTGCCTGCAGATTTAAGGGTCCCGGGTTCGATTCCGGTCACAGGCACGTACCTCGGTTGCAGGCTCCTCCCCGGCCCTGGCCCTGGTCAGGGGTATGCAAGAGGCAACCAATCAATGTGTTTCTCTCACATCGATATTTCTCTCTGTCTTTCCCTCTCTCTAAAAACCAATGGAAAAATATCCTAGAGAATTTAAAAGAAAGAGAGAGAAGAGAAAAGAAAAGGAGAGAAAAGAAGAGAAGAGAAAAAAGAAAAGAAAGAAAATGTCCCTGCTTGGTTCATTTTCACCAATGCTACTGGAGCAAAACAGTGTTATGCATTTTCCTGTGACTTTTACATGCAGTAAATCTGGAGGCTGGTTTTAAATTATGTTTTTAGTGTCTAAGGAAACTTTTTCCTCTCAGTAGACTGTCGTCAGAAGAAACTTGAACCAGTCTTATGGGTGTTTCTACATGTTTACTGTGTTTAAGAGGACAGACAGCCATCTGTATCAGGGAAACTTATAGCATAGGCTTATTTCTATTAGGTGGGACCAAGGGCCATTGTGGGACTCTCTAATCTTTGAGTGCTTCCTGCTGTTGCAAGCACAGCTCTTCCTTAAAGCCACCCTTAACAGCTGCTATGGGAGCAGTTTCAAGCAGCCACCCTTAACACGTCATCATTGGTCTTACTCTTTAGCTATTTCATATGTTAGTTATGTTTTCTCCAACAAAATTAACTCCTATTTCTCTTGTTCTTCATTTGTTAGACCCATAAAAACTTGTTGGTTGATTGAGTGTACTGATCAAAGAACAACAACAACAAAAACATAGCAAGAAAGTTATTGGGCAGACTTGGAAGCAGATAATCAGTCCACGTTACCAGTCTGTAAGGCAGAGCCCTGCCATGGAATCTGTCTGTTTTTTTACTAGCTCCACTCATGCACCTCTTTTGAGTTTCCTCAAGTGAATTGAAGTCTGTGTCATTATCATTGTCCCTCCAATGAACTAGCATGCTAGGAATGGGGGATGATACATGACACACCAGCCCAGCCTGGCACTGCTGGCTATTGCTGGTTAGTACCACCATGTGGTCCGTGGGACATGTGGGAGTCCAGTCATCTAAACCTGCTATGGAAGCCTGAGGCCAGTTAAGAATTTGGTAGAGGGGCTGGCCGAAACCGGCTTGGCTCAGTGGATAGAGCGTCGGCCTGCGGACTCAAGGGTCCCAGGTTCGATTCCGGTCAAGGGCATGTACCTTGGTTGCGGGCACATCCCCAGTAGGGGGTGTGCAAGAGGCAGCTGATCGATGTTTCTCTCTCATCGATGTTTCTAACTCTCTATCCCTCTCTCTTCCTCTCTGTAAAAAATCAATAAAATATATTAAAAAAAAAGAATTTGGTAGAGGGGGACCTATCTTGACAATGCCTCTTCAGGTGGCAGAAATGAAGACTTAGTGGGAACAGGGTTGTACATATGAAATTTACAAGGGAGAAAAGCAACTTCCAACCCCCTGCGAAGGGGAAGGCCTCTTGGTACTTTGAAGACAAAGGAGAGTTCTGTTTGCAGAAGTGTATGGATATCATTATTCCAAAATGAAATATCAATGGAAAGTACTAGGGAGTTTTAAAAACAGCTTATGTGAATTACAGATCCAGTCTTTCATTAAGATAAATTAGGGGTATATGAGGATACTCTTGACTTTTGAGGTTGATATTGGGAATTACTCCCAAATCTTCCCATAGCTTATTCCTGTCAGAGACAGACCTCCAGCTTACTGCAATGATGGGACTAACCTGGGGGATATTTTTGGATCATAACTATTAAAGACGGGCACGATGGGTTGTAGTTCACAAGAATCTTAGCTGCTGGCTCTCCAAGCTTCCCTTTACTCAGAGTAGAAAGGCCTGTTGGTCCCACATCTGCCTTCCCAGACACACCCACTCACTAGTGACAACGGGCTGCCAGTAGCCTCATCTCTGGAGAACAATACAATGGGCCTGTTGTGTACTTGTTGACATACAGAGTGGATTGTTTTAGCAGGTGCAGAAGATAGGCTGTGTGGAGATTACAGAGACCTTTATCCATGATGGTGTAGCGTAATTCAAATCTAAGTTGTTCTTTGTCTGATTGACAAGCAGGTGTTGGAAGGGGACTTAGTTCAGCTTGGGTGAGTCCTTCTGTGCATGGAGGCCACATTAATTTGTGGGTGTGTGTGTATCTGTGTATGTGTGTTTGTTCTACTCTCTCCGTATCTTTTCCCTATAATAAAGCAATTTACACTCCCTTTGGTGTCCAATCAGATGGCTCTGATTTTTCTAAGGCTTTTGATTGGAGACTGTACACCAAGGCAGTGTGAGTCCTGGAGACATTACTTCTTTGTTTTCAATAATGATCTTAGGAAGATGGCTGATTTCTGTTAGTGTGGTGATTTCACTTGGCTTGTTCATGAACCAGAGCCTTGTGTTTTTACTGTGGCCTTTGGGTCCCTAGTAAGTAGAGGGGACTTTCATTTCTGAATTTACTTCTTGATTATCTGTGACAGTGAAGGGGAACAAAGGAAAAGAGGGTACTACACAAGCTCCTTAATTACCCTGAACTCAGTTAGCCATATCCTTCATTTCTCTAAACATTTTCCCCTACCCTTGGCATTTAGGAGAAGGAAGTCAATCATACAAAAGCAAACTATGACCAAGGATTTTCTTAAAAACAAATAAGCAGGCAAGCAAACAAAAAGCCACAAAAATCATTTTGCAAGTTCACTATATGTGTTCACCTTCATGACAAACAGCTCAGCCTATAGTATAGTTGGTTTGCATACCCATGGAGTCATGTGTGTGGCAAGAAAACAGGGAAGATCTCCTGGGGACTGTTCCAAAACTGCGGTGAATGTACAACCCGGGGTTAAACATTCCGAGTGGACAGAAGCTTGCTTGATCCCCATGCTAGTGAAATAAGCCTTTTTCCTTAGCTTACTTTCTCCACTCTCCCTCTGGCCCTTGCTTATTCAGTTATAGTCTGCCTCCAAGAGAAGATCTCTGTGTTGAAGGAGAAAATGTGCCAGGAGGAGGAGAATAAAAATAGGTCAGTGGTAACTCTCATCACACATTCCCATTTATTTGGTTGGAAATTTACTTAGACTTAACAAGTATTTGTTGATAGCTTCTTTATTCACATACTTGCATTAAGCTCTGGGAGATATAGAACCGTGATGATAATGTTAATAGCTGACATTTACTTAGCATTTACTGTGTGTCAAGTGCAGTTCTAAGCACTTTATTTATATTCATGCATCTGATCCACACAACGACCCCATGAAGTTCTATTATTATCTTCATTTCACAGATAAAGAGTTTGAAAGTAACTAAGACACCCAGCTAGGATCTGGTAGAGCCAGAATTCAAACCCAAACATTCCTGTTCCAAAAAGAGAAGATTCTTGTTCTTAGGAAGTCCAGTTGGGGGAGATGAGGTCAACATAGTAAAAAAACAGTTAGGAAACAATACAAGGCTCTGGCAGTGAGGATGACGTGGACAAATTAGTGCAGCTTAGGATAAGCCTTTTGGAGGAGACAAGACCTCTCTAAACCCCAGATTCTTCATTTATCAAATGGGTATAATGGACTCTACCTCATAGATTTAGTGTGAGAATTGGTGAGATCATGCATATAAAGAGCTTAGTGTCGTGCCTGGCATATTGGTGAGTGGTCAGTAAATTATGGTTGTGATGATGACAATGATGGCATTCATGCCTCTGGGACCTGACAGATGAGTAGGGCTGAGATAATCCAGAAAGGAAGAGATATGGCCTTCTAGGTGAATTATGAAGAAAGAGGGGAGCAAACATGATGTTGGGAAGGGGTGCTCAGGAGAAACAATTTTCTTATTTCCTTATGGTCACTAGTTACCTACTAGCTGAGCTAATTGAGGAGAGAAGAGGAATGGATGTTGCAAAGTCAGTCAGCAGCCCTGAAGCTTTAAAAAAAATATTTTCATTGATTTCAGAGCTGAAGGGAGAGGGAGAGAGAGATGGAAACATCAATGATAAGAGAGAATCATTGATTGGCTGCCTCCTGCATGCCCCACACCAGGATCGAGCCCACAACCTGGGCACGTGCCCTGACCAGGAATTGAACTATGACCTCCTGGTTCATAGGTCGACGCTCAACCACTGAACCACGCTGAAGCTTTTTATTGGCCTTGAAGCATGCTTCACATACTCTGTGTCTGACACTTGGACCTTTCTTCATGACTAGTCCTGATCTTTCCTTCCTCCTCCTGGAGCTCAGGACTAATGCCATATGGGTGCATAGGAAAAGCTCCAGACATTCCCAGAGTGAGAGCAACCTGTGATGCTTGCAGGTCCAGGCTCAGTGGCTTCCCTGATCTTAACAGTTGTGAGCCTTTCCTGAGGCACAGAGGAAATGTGACTCCCAGCAGGCTGACAGGATGGACTGGGCTTGGGGGTAGGAGAGGTCCCTTTAGACTGTCTTCTGTATGTTATAGATGGCATCAATCAATTAAGTATTTGTTGAGCTCCCATTATGTACAGAACCACTTTTAGGAGTTTTGGGTGATTCAAGTGAAGTAAAAACCATGGTGTCTGCCCTCAAGGTATTGCTTGTTTTGTTGACATACTGGTAACAATTCGTGGTCCATATAGGATTAGGTATAACTAAATGTTCAATTGCGTGCTTTCTCCAGATGCCGTTACTTGGCTGTCCAGCTATCTCCTGCCATCCCTGTGTTTGCTGCCATGCTCTTCCTTTTTTCCATGGCTACACTGTTGAGGACCAGCTTCAGTGACCCTGGAGTGATCCCTCGAGCTCTACCAGATGAAGCAGCTTTCATAGAAATGGAGATAGGTGGGTTTTCTAACCAGCTGGCAAGATGCTATGCTTTAATTAGTAAGGGAATCCTATATAATAAAGAGGTAATACGCAAATTGACCAACACTCCCTGGCACAAGATGGCTGCCCCTATGTGGTCAAAGATGGCCACCACAAGATGGCTGGCAGGGGAGGGTAGTTGTGGGTGACCAGGCCTGCAGGGGAGGGCAGTTGAGGGTGACTGGGCCTGCAGGGGAGGGCAGTTGGGGGTGACCGGGCCAGCAGGGGAGGGCAGTTGGGGGTGACTGGGCCTGCAGGGGAGGGCAGTTGGGGGTGACCGGGCCAGCAGGGGAGGGCAGTTAGGGGTGACCAGGCCAGCAGGGGAGGGCAGTTAGGGGCGACTAGGCCTGCAGGGGAGGGCAGTTGAGGGGGGGGACCAGGCTGGCAGGGGAGGGCAGTTGGGGGTGACCGGGCCAGCAGGGGAGGGCAGTTGGGGGTGACTGGGCCTGCAGGGGAGGGCAGTTAGGGGGGGGGACCAGGCCGGCAAGGGAGGGCATTTTGGGGCAACCAGGCCAGCAGGGGAGGGCAGTTAGGGGTGACCAGGCCAGCAGGGGAGGGCAGTTAGGGGCGATCGGGCCAGCAGGGGAGAGAAGTTGGGGGCGACTGGTCTGGCAGGGGAGGGCAGTTGGGAGGGACCAGGCCTATAGCGGAGGGTAGTTGGGGGTGACCAGTCCGGCAGGGGAGGGCAGTTGGGGGCAATCGGGCTGGCAGGGGAGCAGTTAGGCATTGACCAGGCTGGCAGGGGAGTGGTTAGGGGGTGATCAGGCTGGCAGGCAGGCGAGTGGTTGGGAGCCAGCAGTCCTGGATTGTGAGAGGGATGTCCGACTGCCGGCAGTTGGACATCCCCCAAGGGGTCCCAGATTGGAGAGGGTGCAGGCTGTGCTGAGGGACACCCCCCCCAGTGCACGAATTTTGTGCTCCAGGCCACTAGTCTATCTAATAATAGGATAATATGCAAATTAGTTGGGACGCCATCATGTAACAACTGGACAGCAGGGACCTGAGGCTGCATGGTGCCTGCCCTGGGTGGGGGACCTCAGGCCATGCCCCCCATCCAGTGGGGCTTGACACGGAACTTCAGGCCACTCCCCCTGCCCGGCGGGGCTTGACGGGAGAACTCAGGCTGCTTCCCCCACCCTGGCACTGGGCCGTGAGACCTCAGGCTGCGCCCCCCACCCAGTGGGGCTTGATTGGGGACCTCAGGCTGTGCCCACCGCCCTGGCACCAGGCTGGGGGACCTGAGGCTGTGCCCCCTGCCCGGAGGGGCTTAATGGGGGTGGGGCCGGCCGAGTCTGGGTCTCCTGCGATTTTGAAGCGCACGTGGGTGGGCAGGGACTTGACTCTGGGTCCCGCGGCACGCCCCAGACTCTGACAGGAGGGAGATTTTCATATACATTTTACTAATTTTCTTTCATTTCTGACACTTCTATTATAGAGAGAGGGCAAATAGTAATATTAAAATATTTCCTCTAATTAATTCCCTTTTAATGCACACAAATTTCATGCACCGGGCCACTAGTGGCATCATAATAGTGGTTGCAGATTAACAATCATTTCTAGGCTTTTCCCTCTGAGATCCTGAATCTGAGATCATGCCCACCCTGTGAATTTGCTAAGGCAGCTGAAACAAGGTTTGAAAGTCATGCTTCCTTTTTTTTTCTTGTGTTGGGTTGCGTTTCGGGAGGGATTTGTTACCAAGGTCTGCTGCACTGTTCCCAAAAGGATGGTTATTTTGTTTTGTTTTTTTACTCTTTGGTCATCATCAACTCATTTGATTTTTTTTCATGAAAGCTATAAACCTTCTCTTAGTATCTTTACATACATGCACATACATACAATTTTGATGTAATTTCAGGGATTCATAGGACTTTTGAAGCACATTCATGGGTCCATAACCAAGAATTCCTGCTTTAGGAGAACACACAAGGTGGAAGGGGTCAACTATGATGCCAGGAACCATTAAGAATTCTAGAAATGATAAGGAAGCAGTTATAGTTTCATTACAGAGCAGTCTACAGCTAAGGGTAGGACTCTCTGGGACAGAGATAGAGTATTACACTACCCAGGAGCCAGGGTGGCTTCGGGAATTGAAGCAGAACATCCCAGGGCTAGAGAGGATATTCTGGGAACTCACACTGGGAAAGAAGGCCAAGATGCCAGTACTAGCAGGGATTGAGAGCCCACCAGACCCAATAGCAGTGCCTGCCTAAATTGTTCTCAATTCCAGTACCCAAGTAGCTTGAGTTAGCATACAAGCCAAATAGAGTAGAAGAAAGGGACCCAGGACTTATAAGACTAAAAGCTACATCAGTTGAGCACCAGTCTGTGGTTAGCCTTTAGTTCTTTTAGGGTGTGTGTTTGTTTATTTTTTTAAATTTCAATTTTATTTTATTTAATTCAAAAAACAAACCTGTCGGGGTTCTAACAGGTATTACATTTATTTATTTTTACTTTTTAAATTGATTTCAGAGAGGAAGGGAGAGAGTGAGAGATAGAAATAACAATGATGAGAAAGAATCATTTATCGGCTGCTTCCTGCATGCCCCCTACTGGGGATTGAGCCCACAACCTGGGCAGGTGCCTTTGACTGGAATTGAACCTGGGACCCTTCAGTCCGCAGGCTCTATCCACTGAGCCAAACCAGCTAGGGCGAGAATTTACATTTTTATGCTTATCCAAAAAATAGTGTCTTTTTATATTTTCAGATTGAATTTTATGTCCATTAATTACACACACATATACATACATATATACATACATACATATATACATATATACATACACACACACACACACACACACACACACATATATATATATATATATATATATATATATATATATATATATATATATATATAATTGATTTCAGAGAGAAAGGGAGAGGAAAAGAGAGACAGAAACATCAATGATGAGAGAGAATCATTGATTGGCTGCCTCCTGCATGCCCCACACTGGTAATTAAGCCTGCAACCTGGGCATGTGCCCCAACTGGGAATCGTACTATGATCTTCTAGTTCATAGGTTGATGCTCCACCCCTGAGCCATGCTGGCCAGGCTAAAAAAATTATTAATTGACTTGTCTTTGTGCATGTCACAACAGGTTCCTTAGCAAGGTTAGCTCTGTTTTGCCAGATCACTGGGTTTGGGGGCCAAGCATGAGACATCATATTTGTGACCTCTGCATTTAACACGCCTCTCTCTATACAAGAGTGCATTCTTGAGTCCATACTCATGCATATGTTTAATTTTTATGCTAACAAGTTTTTGTCAACTTACATTCAGTGTTCAGCCCTGTACAGCAGGTCCTCGAATAACATTGTTTTATTCAACATAGTTTCATTATAACATGGATGAGATACCGTAGGAACTTAACTCTTGTTTATATTAATTAGCCTATGGTAAAATTGGTTTCATTATATGTCATTTCACTTAAAGTCACAGAACCTATCGAAGATGCTACGTGAGGACTTACTGTACTGGGTATGTTATGGGTGAGGAGAACCGAGAGAAGAAAGCGGGTGATTCCCTTGCATCATAGTACTTCATAGGGAGGATGAACCATGAACTGTCTTCCAGGTGCCTTCATGTAAAGCACATACAAAGGAATATTAAGGTGGCAGGTGCCATGCTGGTACTCATATCCTCTAATGAACAGCTATCCCCATTCTTGTAAGACTTATGAAACACTGTTATTGTTTGATTTCACAGCATCCACCCCACTCTTCAAAAAAGGGAAAAATGTACCATATGGCAGATATTTTAAAAACCAAAATGAATTAAAAAATATTCTGTTTTTGGAATTACCCTGCATAGGGAGGGTGCAACAAGACAGGCACTCTCATATGCTGCAGATGGGTGGCATGCAAATCTATCAATTTGGGAAGCAGTTTGGCAATAGTAATATTGGCTTTAAGCATTCATACCCTTTGACCCAGTAATTCCACTTCTGTCAGGGGTTAGCTAAAGGAAATAGACAGATTTACACAAATTACTGTAGAAGGATTTTTAGTACATCATTTTTCTTTTTTCTTTTTCATCTTAATATGGCACTAGCTATTTTAATGCTGGCAACTTCATATATTACTGCTCAGACTTCAACATGCTTTCCTTTATGTTTTAGAAATTAATTTTAACACATGAATGTATTCTCGAGGAAGGGAGGAGGGGGTTGGGATCGGGGTATGATGTTCAAGGGAATTTAGCGTTATTTGTAATATCATAACTTTGAATGTAGCATAATTTTTAAAAATTTATCTTTATTGTTGAAAGTATTATAGATGTCCCCTTTTTTACCCCCATTGACCCCTTCTTGCCCCCTCTCCCCTTCTCCTCCACTCCCATCACCTCCCCAGACCTTCATCGCACTATTGTCTGTGTCCATGGGTGATGCATATATGCATATAAGTTCTTTGGTTAATCTCTTCCCAACCCCCCTCTCCCCTTCCCTCTGAAATACACATCTGTTTGCATGCAGCAGAATTTAAATGAGTAAATAAATAATAGTACATGCATATGATGGAATATTGTATTGTCAATAATAATGTTTTCAGAAAAAAATAATAGAAAAATGTTTATTGTATAATCTTAAGTGAAAAACACAGTGTATAACATTGCATTTATAACATGATCTCAAATTTTAAAAAATCATAAATGTTTATCTGTTAAGGGAAGATAAAAGGAAATACACTAAAATGCATGAATATCCCTGAGCTGAAAAGATATCCTTATTTTTTCTTTACGTTTTCTGTTTTTCCAAAATTTTTACAATAAACATGTATTACTCTTATTTTAAAATAATTGTTTTTCTAATTATTAGCCTTTTTTTCATGCATATATTTTATTTTTGCAAGATATTGTGAATCTTTTCCTGTCATCATTCACTTGTCTACACCATTTTAAAAAGCTGCATAATATTCCATCCTATGCATGTATCATGATTTACTTAACCAACCTCCTATTGTGACATTGAAGTTATTTTCAGATTTTCACTATAAAAGGGACTCTATGAAAAATATCCTTATGTCAACATCTTTTATACAACTCTTTGAAATTTTGATAAGTTCCTAAACGTAGAATTTCTGGGTCAAAAAGTAAACACATTTAAAATTTTGGTAGCCACTGCTACATTATTTACTGGTAATGTATAAAAATACCTTTTCCCTGTCCTTGCCAACCCTAGATATTTTTTTATTTTTTGTTAATCCTCACCCGAGGATATTTTTCCATTGATTTTTAAGGAGAGTGGAAGGGAGGGAGAGAGGGGAGAGAAAGAGAGAGAGAGAGACAAACATTGATGTGAGAGAAACACATCAATTGCTTGCTTCCCGCACGTGACCTGAAGAGTCTGGGAATCGAACCTGCAATCCAGGTACATGCCCTTGACTAGGAATCAAACCCATGACACTTCAGTGTGAGGGCGGACACTCTAACCACTTAGAAGCATTGGCCAGGGAATCACTAGATATTTTTTAAAAATATATTCTTATTTATTTCAGAGAGGAAGGGAGAGGGAAAGATAGAAACATCAATGATGAGAATCATTGATTGGCTGCCTCCTGCACACCCCACACTGGGGATCGAGGCCGCAACCCAAGCATGTGCCCTTGACTGGAATCGAACCTGGGACCCAGTCTGCAGGCCGATGTTCTATCCATTGAGCCAAACCAGCTAGGGCTCACTAGGTGTTTTTATTCTTTTAAATATTTGTTGATACAGTAGGTGGAAGTGGTATCTTTGTGTTAATTTTTATTTCTTTGATTATGAACGAAATAGGATGTTTTCATTTTCTGTTTTTAGCCATTTTACTTCTTCTTTTTGAATATTTTTCTTTGTAATCAGCCAAAAACTTGAAGACACACTTTTTCACATGCATACAAAAGGATTGCATGGCACTCAGTGGAATTTGATGTTGAGAGTCTACTCTGGAAATGTTAGTATGAAGAAGACAGTGGGCCTAAGGAACCTTTGAATACTTCCATTGCTTTTGGACAACTGGTGAGACCTTTGGGTTCAAACAATGGCTAGCAGTGACGTTAACAGTCTTTATTGATCTACAGAAGCTACCAATGGTGCGGTGCCCCAGGGCCAACGACCACCCCCTCGTATCAAGAATTTCCAGATTAACAACCAGATTGTAAAGCTGAAATACTGTTATACGTGCAAGATCTTCCGGCCTCCCCGGGCCTCCCATTGCAGCATCTGTGACAACTGTGTGGGTGAGTAAAATCATTAGGGCATTGTCTGGGGGAAAGGCTGAGTTGAAGAAGAGAGTAAAGGTAATTTTTTCTTGAAAAAATTAGTAGGGGTAGATAGGAAAGCTAGAATTAGATAGGAAACAAGCGTCTGAACAACTGTAAATCAACTGTACTTCTGTAGATCAAATTGGAATTTAAATATCTGCCAGTCTAAAAAAAAAACACACCTTTTTGGTAAGTGGGAAAATAAATGACCTGTTGGGTTTTTGTTTTACTAACCTCACCCAAGGATATTTTTCCCATTGATTTTTAGACAGAGTGGAAGGGGGGCGGGGGAGAGACGAGGAGAGAGAAACATTGATGTGAGAAAGACACATCAATTGGTTGGCTCCTGCACATGCCCGACCATGCTGAGGATTGAGCCTGCAACCGAGGTACATGCCCTTGACCGGAATCGAACCCAGGACCCTTCAGTCTGTGGGCCGACACTCTAGCCACTGAGCGAAACCGGCTAAGGCAAATTACCTGTTTTTCAAATCTATATTTTCTTTACTGGATCTGTTTCAAGTGGAACCCACCTTGCATAGGGGGAGGAGAACCCTAGTCTACTGGAGGGAAGCATCAGGGAAGGAAGGACTTTGTAAGAAGTAGTATTCCCAAGAAGAAAGTTGTTAGCATTTATTGAGTTCCTACTATATACTAGGTACTATGTGAAGTGTATTCCCTTTCTCTCATTTAAGGCTTGTAAGAATCTCAGGAGATAGGTATTATCCCCATTTTATAGATGAGGAAATAGGTGAAGCACCTTTATGTGGGTTCATATAATTAGTAAGAAATGAAGCTGGAACAGGTATGATTCTCAAACTCATTTCTTCTTTCTCTGCTGCTGTTACAAGGGTTTCGGGTGTATGTGTGTGCATAATATATCTGTGCTTTTAGCCACATGTATGTGGCTTAGTTGTAATCACTGCCTACTGTGTACTGAGCTCTGGGAAAGATCAGAAACAGTCCGTAAATGTGTCTATCAATAGGCAAATATGATCAATTCCTTATATTATTACTAGGCTTACTTCCAGCGTTCTTTATATATGTCATAGAACAGGCCTGAGTACATTGCTTTCTTCTTATTATCCAGTTCTGTAGACAAAGCTTGAAAAGATATCTTACTTTATATGGTAATAAGCTACATGTAAGTAGGATTTTTAGAAATTTAAACCCATTTTATTTAGTTATTTATTTTTATTTTTTTAAATATATTTTTATTGATTTCAGAGAGGAAGGGAGAGGGAGAAATAGAAACATCAATTATGAGAATCATTAGTGGGCACACCCCACACTGGAGACTGAGCTGCAACCTGGTCCTGTACCCTGACCGGGAATCGAACCATGACTTCCTGGTTCATAGGTTGAGGCTCAACCACTGAGCAACACTGGCCAGGCAAATTGAAACCCATTTTAAATAAGCCAGGAAACTTAATGTTTCAAGAATGTCTGATGTGAAGGTTTTCATAAAGAATTCCCTCTCCTTATTAATATTCTTAAATATAAAGAACTCACACAAATTGATTTTTTAAAATCTACATCTGAGGATATTTTTTCCATTGATATTTTTAGAGAGAGTGGAAGGGAGAGAGAGAGAGAGAAACATCGACGTGAGAGTGACACATCGATTGATTGCCTCCTGCACACACCCCGACCGGGACTGGGGATCAAACCTGGAACTGAGGTATGTGCCCTTGATCAGGGATCAAACCCAAGACCATTCGGAATGTGTGCTGATGCTCTAACCACTGAACAAACAGTCCAGGGGACAAATTGATTTTTAAAAAAGAACCACTAAATTTCAGTAGAAATATGGACAGTTTACAAAATAAAAAAATACAATTAGCTAGTTAACATGAAAAAAAATTTATCCCTACTAAATATCAAAGAAAAAAAAATTAAAGCAGGACCTCTTAAAATCTAGATAATAAGCAAGGAAAACCTGGTAATGCTTAGTGCTCCATTGGTAGGAGTGTAATTTGGAACAAACTTTTTGGAAAGCAACCTAATCCTACCTAATAATCGAGTAATATGCAAATTGACCACACCTTCGCTATGCCCAAGCCACACCCACCAGCCAATCAGGAGCGAGTATGCAAATTAATCCAACCAAGATGGCTACAGCCACAGAGAGCAAGGTTTCCCAGGCAACAGAGGAAGCCAAGCTTTCCGCATGCTCTTGCCAGGCCTAAGCCTCTACTCAAGCTACAAAGTTTCAATTATAGAAGGTAAATAAACCCTAAACAGAAATGGCTGCTGCCGCGGAGCGAGCAGAAGGCTTGGTTCCACTCCAGGCTACAAAGTTTCAATTGTAGAAGGTAAATAAATTCCAGATACCAGGGCCTCTGCTTGGGTCGCCAGGGGGCGTGGCTGGCCTGCAAACCACCACAGACCCCTTGCTCAGGCCGCCCCACGCCCCAAAGGAACCCCCACCCTGATCCGGGACACCCTTCAGGGCAAACCAGCTGGCCCCCACTCCTGCACCAGGCCTCTATCCTATCTAATAAAAGAGTAATATGCAGATTGACCATCACTGCAACACACAATATAGCTGCCCTCATGTGGTCAAGGATCATGCTCCCATGTGGACACAAGATGGCCACTACAAGATGGCCAGCAGGGGAGGGCAGTTGGGAGGCACCAGGCCTGCAAGGGAGGGCAGTTGGAGGCGATCAACCCTGCAAGGGAGGGCAGTTAGGGGTGTCCAGGCCGGCAGAGGAGGGAAGTTGGGGGCAAACAGGCTGGCAGCGGAGTGGTTAGGGGGTGATCAGGCTGGCAGGCAGAAGTGGTTAGGGGCAATCAGGAAGGCAGGCAGGCAAGCAGTTGGGAGCCAGCAGTCCTGGATTGTGAGAGGGCAGTCAGACATCACTCGAGGGGTCCCAGATTGGAGAGGGTACAGGCTGGGCTGAGGGACATGCCCCCCCCTCCATGCACGAATTTCGTGCACCGGGCCTCTAGTCTATACTAATAAAGAGCTAATATGCTAATGGTCGGGACGCCATAACGGGTAATGACCAGGTCATTAGCATATTAGCTGGGGCGTTGCTCCAGAGACAGGGCGGAAGCGGGGAGGTGCCTGGAGAAGGCGGGACCATCCCATGCCAGGGAGGGCAGGGGTGAGAGCCCATAGCGCCCCCCTCACCAGTCCTTCGCCACCCACCGCTGGCACTCTGAGTGCCCCGCGGCCCACCTGCCAGGGAAAGGAGCACAGCAGCAGGCAGGAGGCTTCCACGCTCTCCTCCAGTGCCATGATGGGGCGGAGCTGCTGCATTGCTCCTGAGACCGGGAGGGGGGCCGGGGGGGGAGCGGGGAGGCTCCCAGAGAATGTGGGACCAGCCCGAGGTGACTTGAGGGACTGAGGGTGGGGCTTGAAGTGGCAGGAGAAGGCCAGAGGGTTTGGGGGCTGGGCCAGGTGCATTGGAGCTCTGCCAGGACCGGTTCGGGTGTCAAGGCAGGGCTGCAGGTGGGTGGGCGGCGCCACGCGAATTCGCACTCTGGGCTTCTACTAAGATTGATAAAAACCTTAAAACATTGATGTCAATGATTACCTTTGTAGAAATTCCTAAGAAAATAATCAAGAATGTGGTAAAAGATTTAGGTATGGAAATATGTACCTCAGGATTATTATGATAATGAAAATTTGAATAAATCTCATTGTCAACCAGTAAATAAATGGTTGAATAAATTGTGGAACATTCATACAGGGGACTTTTATGGGAAAACCTTATTCCAGAAAGTGAAATGAAATAAAATAGAAGACAGGCTACATGTATAGTGTGATCTCAGTTAGACATTTAAAAAATATGAATATGTGTAAAGAAATATGAAAGGAAATACTCCAGAATGCTCTTAGTTTGTTATCTATAGGTTGTGGGTTTATTAGTGATTTTGTTTCCTTGTATTGCTTGTATTATAAGAAAAAAGTGTGATTTAAAGTACAGTAAAAATATATCTGTATAAACCTACATTTCCAGTGTTTCTATATGACAGGTTTGTTTAGAGTAAGACTTGAACATGTCATTCTTTTCTACATTTTCCTTCTCTTTTCTGAAAAGATATATTGTAGCCCTTTAGCTGGGAGATGTATCATTCTTGCAGTCTTATTATTTTTGACAGTATGCAGTTCATTGTCCTTTAAAAATGATATGTGTTATTCTTTGTGCCTTTTTGGTTCATTAAATAATACATGTTCATTGTAGAAAATACAGGGAATACAGAAAGTGTAAATAAAATCTAATCCCAAACTCACTCTCCATTTCTCTATATTTCCTTCCAGCCTCACTCTTGTTTGTGAAATTAGATCACACATGATTGAGTTTTTATTCCTACCTTTGTCATTTAACATTATATCTTAAGCATTTTTTTACACCTTTAGTACATGTCTTTTGAATATTTTAGTTTAATGACTGTATATAATCTATCACATGGCCATATTCTAGTTTTTTAAGGCAGTTTCCTATCATTAGATATTATTCATGATTCCATTGTATTCATTATTATAACACTGTAATCAAAATTATTTAATATACAGATATGGTAAAATTAGAACCTTCATACATTTCTGGTGGGAATGTAAAATGGTTCAGCCACTGTGGAAAAGTTTGGCAGTTCCTCAAAAAGTTAAGCATAGAATTAACATATGGTCCAGCAATTCCACTCGTGGGTGTATACTTGTATTAGTCTGCTTGGGATGCCATAACAAAATACACAGACTGGGTGACTAAATTACAGAAATTAATTCTGACATTTAGAAGTCCAAGATCAAGGTATTGACAGGGTTGATTTCTTTTTTTTTTTTAAATATATTTTATTGATTTTTTACAGAGAGGAAGAGAGAGGGATAGAGAGTTAGAAACATTGATGAGAGAGAAACATTGATCAGCTGCCTCCTGCACACCCCCAACTGGGGATGTGCCCGCAACCAAGGTACATGCCCTTGACCAGAATCGAACCTGGGACCTTTCAGTCCGCAGGCCGACGCTCTATCCACTGAGCCAAATCGGTTTCGGCGACAGGGTTGATTTCTGGTGAGGCCTCCCTCTCTGTCTTACAGGCAGTCACCTTCTTTTTTAAAGGTAATTTTTAAAAAATATGTTTTTATTGATTTTAGAGAGAGAGGAAGGGAAAACGGGGAGAGAGGAGAGAAACATCGATATGAGAGAGAATCATTGATCGGCTGCCTCCTGCAAGCCCCACACTGGGGATTGAGCCCGCAACCCAGGCATGTTCCCTTACTGGCAATCTAACTGGTAACTTCTTGGTGCATGGGACGTTGCTGAACTCACTTTGTTTTTAAATTTAACTCTTTAATTCATCTAGAATTCATTTTGATAAATAGTGTGAGGGGGAAAATTTTAACCTTATTTTTCACCAAATAGCCAATTGTCTCAGTGTTGTTTATGGAAAAGTACTTCCTTTCACCACTGATTTTGTAATGCTGCTTTTATTAAGACAGTGAATTCTTATATATTCTAGAGTGTGTTTCTGGCTATGCCACACCATTTTAAGTGTTGTAATTTTATTATCTTTTACTAACTGGAGGTTAAGAAAAACCACACTACTCTTTTCAAAAATTACTTGGCTATTTTCACCTATTTATTCTTCCTGAACTTAGTAGACCCACCTACTAAGATTTTTCTTTGGAAAAGCAGAGACTCAGTGAGACAGATCACTTAACCCCTCAGTTCCTTAGTTTCCTCTGCAGTAAAATGGGGAAAAGAATATCTTCTTTTGCTCAACTTCTAGGGTGATTATGGGGGTCAAATGAGATGGCTATGAAAACATTGTGAAAAAGAGAAAAATAGAAACCAGTTTTTTACAATTGAAATAGGCAATGATCTGGGGTCTTTGAATTAGTTATTCAGATGTGAATGGTGGGGTTGCAGTGTTTTGGAGGCTTTGACACTAGATTCTTTTTTCCCCACAGAGCGCTTCGACCATCACTGCCCCTGGGTGGGGAATTGTGTTGGAAAGAGGAACTACCGCTACTTCTACCTCTTCATCCTTTCTCTCTCCCTCCTCACCATCTATGTCTTCGCCTTCAATATCGTCTATGTGGCCCTCAGTGAGTATGCAGGGCAGTGCCTGTTGTTGGAGTGGGGGTGGGATGGGAGAAGACTTGAGGACAGCTTAGGGGAGTGGTTGGGTTTCCTGGTGGGACTTTACCATTGTGAAGGCGCCTTAGGACCAGCTAGAAATAAGCACTACTGTCTGCTCTTGAGTAGGGCTCCAAACCTCAGCTCACATCAATCAGTATTTACTGAGTGAGTTGGCCTTTTCACTGACCCTCTGTTGGGGACCATGGCCATAATAACTGGTTTGTACCCAGAGTACTAGACATTTCTGAGGTGATCCCAAAGGTTGGGGATGTATTTTGGCTGTCTGCATCCTCTCTTCTTTTGCTTTATAAGATCTGCTCTGTGCCAAGTGGTAGAATGGGCTATATCTGAGAAATGCCTTTTAGTAGCTCCTGGTTTACTTTGGGAGATAGAAAATACACACCTACGTGTGTGCATGTACACAAACACATACACACACATAAATAAGCAGATAACAAATAAGGGCAGAGGGGATGTGGAATTAAAGGAGTGGTCTTAATCAAAACAACTTCCTGGGAAGGGATGAGTTCTCAGCTGGATTTTGAACAAGGGAGGGAGGACACGGATTGGTGAAGAGAGAGGATTTTTAGGGGTGTTTCTAATTTATTTTATCTATGAATGAATATCCCCCTGCATGCCCATAGTGAGGACTAGGGAAAAGGGAGGGGAGCCAGATGCTTGGCTTCTGCCCGACTCTCTAGACCATTGCCGGGTCCTGCATTTGGTCAGGAGACTACCTCCTTGGGGGTGTGAGTCCCTTGTCTGAGTGAGGGCTTATTTCTTGCCAGTTTGTAACAAGGGGTAGGGAAGAGGAAGTGAGTAGGTACTAGGATAAGTGTGCATTTTTAAAATTAAAGTCACTAACTTTTTTCTCTACTACTCCTCCCAATTTCATAGAATCCTTGAAAATTGGCTTCCTGGAGACGTTGAAAGAAACTCCTGGAACATATCCTCCCCTGGCAGTATGTCCCTGTGAATCCTTCTTAAATTACTTTCCAGCATGCTTTCTCTCTGCAGTTATCCCATCATCTCATTTTTCAGACATCAGAGAGTGCTAAATTCTGGGAAAAAAATAAAAAAGGTAGTCTTCGTAGTAGCAATCAGAATGGAAGAAGACCAAGACTTAAAGGGTGGCCTTTGCTCTACCCCCTTCTCTATTGCCTCCCTTCCAGTTCCTTCTGATCACACACTCAGCCCTGCCTCTGTAGTGGGCTGTCTATGCCTCAATATATCTCTTATGTCACTTGCTGGAAGTCCACCTTTCTGTTACCGCTAACGCTTACTTTGTACAACAGTTGCATTTCTGAAAAGGAAATTCAGATGGGATTTCTATAAATCACATCCTGTTTTTCCCACCAATTTTTTCATTTATAAAGTTTATTTTTTGATGGATTTTCCATTAGCAGTGATGGTCAGCATTGTTTAGCTTTGGCCCCCTCCTAAACATCCCCTTCAAAAAGCTAATCTAAAAACAGAGGAACACTTAAATATGCTAGAGATGTTAGAGAGTTACTCATAGTGAACAGACAGGAGTCCTTTACCTGTCATAAGGGATGTACCCAGCGAATTTAGAATTCATCTGTTATGTATGGATACTTGGCCATTTGTGACATGTTCCGAGAGGTAAAGACTGGTGCCATGAGAAGGGTGAAGCATTGAGTCTGCTGGTGTGGCTTCAACATTCCTTAACATACCTCACTGTTCTAGAAGTACTCATTTGTTTCTTCACACTCTGGTCCGTCGTGGGACTAACTGGATTTCACACTTTCCTTGTGGCTCTCAACCAGACAACCAATGAAGACGTGAGTCAACCTTCCCATCTTCTCATCACATATTCTTTTTAAAAAATGTATATTTATTTATTGATTTCAGAGAAGAAGGGAGAGGGAGAGAGAGACATAGAAACATCAATGATGAGAGAGAATCATTGACTGGCTGCCTCCTGTATGCACCCCCCCCCCCCCGCACTGGGTATCGAGCCTGCAATCCGGGCATGTGCCCTTGACGGAATTGAACCTGGGAACCTTCAGTCTGTAGGCCGACACTCTATCCACTGAGCCAAACTGGCTAGGGCTCATCACATATTCTTTCTCCAAAGCCTATTCTCTTGTTACCTGCTAGAGAACTGAATATCCAGGGCCTGGGAGGTTGAGGCAGGCAGAAACCTAGCGTGGGAGATTGTTAAATCTGAAGTGTGGAGAAGAAAGCAGACTGCTTTGTTTAGAGCTGAATGCCTGTAGAGAATTAAGAAGAAGTGGTTGAATGGTAGGGGAGGTACAAGGTCTTCAGCTATTCATAGATCTTTAAAGGCTAATTGGTGCTTCTGGATTAGGATGGACAAGGACAGGTGCATGGAATAAATCCTTGCTTTTTAAAAGTTACCAATTAACCCATGTTCATTGCAGAAAATAAAAAAAGACAGATGAGCAAACATATCAAATAAGTCCCTGTTACTTTACCTTCTATACATCACCATTGTTAATGGTATGATTTATAGTCCAGACTTGTTCCTGTTTATTTGACTATATATTTTGAATTTTTAAATTAAAATAGATACATATTGTTTAGTTGTCTGCTTTTTTTCACTCTGTTGTGGACATTGTCCCATGGCTATGCATTGTATTTCTTTTTTTTCCTATTGTGGTAAGATATTCATTATATAAAATGTACCATCTTAACTATTTTAAGTGTATAATTCAGTGACATTAAGTATATTCATGTAGTTGTGCAACTATTACCATCACCCATCTCCAGAACTTTTTCATCTTCCCATGCTGCATGTTTTTTTCAACATAAATTTTAATGTAAGTCTTGGCTTTTATCTTGCAGATCAAAGGCTCATGGACAGGGAAGAATCGAGTCCAGAATCCCTACAGCCATGGCAACATTGTGAAGAACTGCTGTGAAGTGCTGTGTGGCCCCTTGCCTCCCAGGTACTCAGGGGACTAGAAGGTCCTGGGACTCTTGGGTTGAGCAACTCGAGCCAATCCTGTTGCTTGGTATGATGCCTTCTTCTGAATGTGACCTCTTGGTGTCAAATAGGACTTCCCAGGGATTGTACCTTAGTGCCATATCTACATGGACCATAGACCGCAGGATGATTGTTTTAAAGAGATGACCTTTCATTCTTATTTCATTTGTTTCTTACCCTGGTTAATGTGGTATGCCCTGGTTTGTGGAAGAAAAAGTGAGTGGAAGATAGGAGGCATGTGCTAGGATCAGGCTAGACTGCCAAAGGGCAGGTTTATGTTTTTCAGTTCAGAGGGTGGGTGGCTGGAGGGGGGGAATGGGAAGTGCTTTATTAACTGTCCTGTCTCCTTCAGTGTGCTGGATCGAAGAGGTATTTTACCACTGGAGGAAAGTGGAAGTCGACCTCCTAGCACTCAAGAGACCAGTAGTAGCCTCTTGCCACAGAGCCCAGTAAGTGTTCCCAACTTTAAGATTTTAAGGCTAAGCTGGTGATGGAGAGTGTAGGCTAAATTTACACCTTAGAGATACAGTTAGGCAATTTCGTGTTCAATAGCCCCAGCTTCCCTGTCTCTGCTTTTGCTCTGACATTGCCTCAGATCTTTGTGCCCATGCGGTATAGATTAGGATCTACTCATTTCTTCGACATTCTACTGTGCTAGATGCAGGATACACTAGTGAACAAGGCAAAAAGCATGTCCCTGCTCTCAAGGACTTCACTGTCTAGTGAGGCGAATGCTTTTTGTAAGGTAGATAATTGTTCTCTACTTTGCTTTTCCTATATTTTGAAGTTTGTTTTTTGAATTACAGCAAACGCATTTTTATATTTTATTATCATCATTTTGAATATAATGTTTATGATAAGTCTGGTCTTAAATCATAACAATTTAGATTAGTAATTCTCAGTTGAATGTGGGGAAAGGTGATATTTTAGAATCGCTCTGGGGGCATTTTCAAACATATAGCATCTGAAAATTTTGCTACCCCATTCTCTTTGGTTTAGAATCACTGTTCTAGAGAGCCAAGTGTTAGGGCAGAAACAAGATTGAGACCCACTGGGTCAGGCCTTGTTAGACAAGTACATTATAACATTCTCTTGTGAAGGAGAGGGGCCTGTGTAATGATCTGTGGTCTCTATTAGTATTATTATGAATACTAATGGAAGCATCTCTCCATAACAGTTAAGAATAGAATTCAAAGAAACATCAGTTTCACTCTGCTGAGAAGACAAGAATAGTTTGGTCTTGGTTCTGAGTTTGGTGCCGGTGGTTGCATATCTGTAACATCAGTGTGGTTGATGGGTTCAGAGGAAGAGCTCAGTGTCTACTGATTATCTCCACTTGGATTTTGAGGGTGGGCTTTTTAAAAAAAATTTTTTTATTGATTTCAGAGAAGACGAGAGAAGGAGAGAGAGATAGAAACATCAATGATGACAGAGAACCACTGATTGGCTGCCTCCTGCACGCCCCACATCGGGGATTGAGCCCACAATCCAGGCATGTGCCCTGACTGGAATCGAACCGTGACCTCCTGGTTCATAGATCGATGCTCAACCGCTGAGCTACACTGGCCGAGCAAGGATGGGCTTTTTATTGAATTTGATATATTTTCCTTCTTAGGCCCTAACAGAACATCTGAGCTCAAATGAGATGCCGGAGGACAGCACTCCTGAAGAGATGCCACCCCCGGAACCTCCAGAGCCACCACAGGAGGTAGCTGAAGCTGACAAGTAGCCCATCTATGGAAGAGACTTTTGTTTGTGTTTAATTAGGGCTGTGAGAGATTTAAGGGGAGAAGATAAACCTGAGACAGAGAACAAGTAAGCTGTTTTTCTTTGATCTTTATTCAGCCAATTGCACACTGGCATTTTCTTGCTGCAAGTTTGTTGTTTTTTTTCCTGGACTCAAGGCAGTCATAGAAGATGTCAGTGACCTCTGGTAACTGGACAAATGGGTCTCTTGGGCCCCTGCACTAGTTTTCCATGGAGTCTTCTAGGGCTCCCCTTTCTTCCCTCCAGATCTTAGCTCTCCTGCTTGGCGTGGTTGGTCCATTTGTGGGGTTAAAGGTTTTTGAGACTGGCACAGATCCTCTCCAGCCGCTGCATGGCACGAGTCCAGAGGTGGTCACAGAGAACTCTGGCTAGGGAATCCTAACTGGATTCTTGGGGCTTCATAATTAAAGAGGATGGAGAGTGGGGTTGGAGGATTCTCCTGGCTACAAAGTGCCAACATTGCCCATAAATCCTTTCAGGAATGGGGCAGGTAGCTTCCACTTGTTGTATTTATTCGTGTAGTTTCTCCTTTGTCCCCCATCCACTTTCTAACCCCCAAGCCCCACTCTTTTCCAGTTAGAGATATGTAAGTAGTTGCAGTATAGATAACAATTTACATGTCTTATAGATTACCCAGAAACTTTTTAATACCTGTGCTATTCTCAATAAGAATTCATGAGATGCCAATGGCATCACCCCTTGTATTCTCTGTCTCTTATCTCCTCCTTTCTCACCAGTCCCATTTAATTTGTTTTCCTTCTGACTCTTGCTCCTATTAGGAGCAGGAATGGCAGTAATAAAAGTCTGCACTTTGGCGATTCCTCTCCTCAGAATAAGCCCGAGTGCTCACTTAAACACTACACCCCCCAGACTCCCTGTGTGAGGCCTGCAGAGGCCCTGAATGCACAAATGGGGAAACCAAGGCACAGAGAGGATCTCCTCTCCTCTCCTCTCTCCCTATGTCCCCTCAAAAAAGAAAAAAGTAAAAAAAGACAACTAGTACTTCCAGTAGGCCTCGGCTGAGTGAGGAGGGAAAGCCCAGCACTGCTGCCCTCCCGGGTGACCCACTCTAAGGCCTTGGCCCACCTCGGGCTTGATAACCACACCAGGGGCTTCCGCCAGCCTCGTTCTTCCAGCACTTCCACTTCCACAGGCAGAGTCCCAGAGCCACTTCACCCTGGGTGCGGGCTGTGACCCCCCCACACACCCCGTCAGCTCTGCTCAGGACCTGCTCTATTTCAGGGAAGAAGATTTATGTATTATATGTGGCTATATTTCCTAAAGCACCTGTGTTTTTCTAAGCCAGGGTCCTGTCTGGATGACTTACGGGGAGGGGGACGTGTAAATCAGAACTTTTAATCTATTTGAAAGTGATTAAACTGTGTCCAATGCAGACTGTCTGCCTCCTCCTTCCCCTTCCATTTCAAGAATCACCATGGGGGCGTGAGTGTCTTTGTGTGGTAGGGTGGGATCGGGGTGGGGGTAGAAGGGGTTTCTAGTTACTACCCATACTTCCATTTTCTGGGGGACCCTTGAGTGGGAGAGATAGCTCCCAAACTCTCCATAGATTTCTACTACATTCTGGGCCGATGCTCACCTTATTCTGGACTCTAAAGAAAGGGCTTTAAAGGCATTATACAATGTTAACATGATGGGGAGGGTTGGGGGTATATTCACTTAAGAGAACAAGTTCTTTATTGAGATGTTGTGTTTATGCAGATGAATGCTGTTAATTGTAAATGAGTCTTGGTTATTAAAGGAGGCACATTAGCGCCTCTCCTGGGAAATACTTTGTTAGTGATCTTTTACAAGTGATGGTATATATTTCATTTTAAGTGGTCTATAATCAAGACTCCTTACCAATTCTTATCTTACTCTTTCCAGTTAATCAGAATGAATGAAATTTGGCTGCTTCCAGACTTTTCTCTATCTTTTTATTTTTCTTATACCAGGATTTGAGTTGAGAGAGAGAGAGAAAGAGAGAGAGAGAGAGAGAGAGAGAGAGACTCGGATTCCTTTCTTCTCTGCCTCTACTTTACCATTCTCTTTCTGGCTCTCTCAGTCCTTGTAGTTACATTTTAGTTAGTTCAAAATAATGCCAACACTGGAGAGTCTGGAAGCTATTAGATTTTTCCAGTTAACCTGCCACTCAAATGAATCTCTTTTTAGTCATTTCTGAGCCCATCCTGTCTCAGCCCATCTTCTCTCCTGGATTAGGACGGATTTCTCTCCTCCCTTAACTTACCTCAACCACTCTTCTGCTGACCCTTACGTCAGTCAGAGGAGCTTTCTCTTTCTAAGGTGAAGGGTCAACACGGAAATCTATCTCTTGTATGAAATAATATATTTTATTTTTCTGCTTCTTCATGCTTCCTGCTCTCTTTCTTTACCTATATAACTCTTCTGTATTTAAGACCTTGGCCTGAAGATCTATTCCATTCATACCATGCACCATCTGGGACTGTCCTTCATTTGAGTTTTGATCAGAGGGGAGATTGAAGAATTGGTCTTTTTAAATGGCTTGCATTCTCTCCGTCTCTTCCCTTCCTTTGCATTCCTTCAGTTTCCTATGCACCCCCCTTCCCCAGGTGAGGATGGTTGGTACAGGTCCAAAACCTTTCGGGGTTGGTGGGGTTTGGCTCTTTGGGGCCATTTCTTCATGTCCATTTGGCTCTGGGGCCCTCCTTGCCCTAGCAGAAGGCATCTGCTCTCCCTTTGCTTTTTTCCCCAGGGGCAAGTGGTGGGTTCTAATTCTATAGCAGCTAAATTCCATTCTTCCTGTGCTAACCTACCTGCCTTTATCCCAAGGGCCCTTTTCCTACTGACCAAATTGCTTTACCTTTTTGGGGAAAGAAAAAGTATTTTGTTTTTAAATCTATTTTCTAACTTAAATGCAATTTAATATGTAAATCTCTGCATTTGTGTGTGAACCTACAAATATGTATGTGTGGTGGTTTTTTCACTCTCTGGTATTTCTTAATAAAGAACCCTTTTTTTTTTTTTTCGGGGAAAGCCAATTAATGAAGAAGACTTGAATGGTTTTAGAAATACAGGGATGTGTGCTTCTTTGTGCTTCTGTCTCATTTCTTTACTTGTGCCTAGCATGAGTGGCTGGCCCCCTCCCCCACCTTTTGACCCTCTTCCTTTGAGTGGGCTTTCAGCCTAGTGGGGCAGAGAGAGGAGCTTGTCTAGTGTCTGGTACCCCTCTGGGACCACTTGGGTTGGCTAAGTGGTAACCTAGCAACTTAGCCCCCATCCCTCTCTCTATGGCCTGGCCCTGTTAGTCCTTTTCTTCCAGCTCAGTTTATTTTATACTCCTGAGGCTGGGGCCAGGCTAGGGAGAATCACCAAGTGATCACAGTAAATAGTTTTTTAAAAATGATAATTTGTTTTCGTGCTTTGGTGCTATTAAAGAAGAGCAATGTTTCTAATAATTCAAAAAACATTTGTGTCAGTTTTGAGAAGACATTCTAGCCATCGCTTGCTATTCTTAGGTGATAGGTTTTAGAAATAGTATCAAAGGCTAAAATTGTGACTATCATTACCTTTAAAAGATGCAAGCCCAACTTGCAAAAAAAGATAGTCATTGTAGATTTTATGTTCCGAATAAATATGAACGGAGAATGGGAACTAAAAATCTGTATCTGTAAACTTTCAAATGGCATATAGAACATCAATGGAAGTGGGAAAACCTAGTGTAATTAACTGGGCCTAATTATTATACAAATAAACACAAAACATGTTTTTGCAGTTTTAATATATACAGTGAATTTCCAGGAATGCAACCATTGTGTAAATTCAGGGAAGATGGTACTTTATTTTGTTCAAAACTTTAATAACATTTGTGACTTTTGAAAATCGTGTCACCAATAGCAATGCCATTCATGGATTTTTAAGTTGCCAATATAATGTACCTGTATTCATCTTCCTTTGTAGCAGTTGAATCCACAGTGAATCTACATATGTAAGTGGAAGCATCTGACTTAAAGTATAGTATTGCCCAGGCATTTACATATTGAAATACATATTATTTTACTATAAACTACTTTCCCTTTATTTCTCCTTTATATTATAGTTAGTGTATTATACTGCTCTTCTGGAAATTATGTGTATATGCAGGTTATAATAACTATGAAATTTCTTTCAGGGTGGCAAAGGGTTTATTACAAAACATTGTATATACCCAGGGAGGTTTGGAGCTGACAGGGTTGAGAACCATTGGACTCTCAAATGTCCCTTTCTACTTCTAAATAGTTGGAAAACTTAGAAAATAAACAAACCTCTTCCTCCCTTCATTCCTGTAATGTGCTTTTTAATTTTAAAAGTAACTCATGTCCATTATTGAAAATTGGGAAAGTATAAGAAAGTAAGAAGATTTTTAAAAATCATCCATAACCTCATTACTAAGGTATAATAATCACTGTCAGTGTTTTGGTGTATTTCTTTCTAGTCCTTTTCATGCATGTATATTTTTAAACATAACTGGAATTCAACTATGAATATAGTTTTGTAATCCTGCTTTTTTAAATTAGCATTTTTCATATCATTAGAAATTATTTCTTCATGATTCCATAATATATACATAACTCTTCCCCTATTGTTAAGACATTTAGGAGTTTCCCATTTGTCATTATTATAAATAATTCCATGATGAGCTTTTTAAAAAAATCTGTGAACATATCTATGATTATTTCCTTAGGATAGATTCCTAGGAGTGAAATTACTCAGTCAAAGGGAGTGTTCTTTGAAAGACTTTTGGCAAATATGGCTAAATTGCTTCACACAAAGGCTGTCCCAGTTTGTCCTGCCAAGTAGTGTCTCAGAGAGCTTGCTGCATGTCTCATTTAAACATTTAAACACATCTCATTTAAACATTCCATAATTTTATCATTGTAAACTGGTATCTCAGTATCACTTAATTTCTATTCCTTTTGTTAATAATGAGTTTAAACATTTCCCCACATCTTCCTTTGCCTTGTTTCTTGCCATTTTTATTCTATAATTTGGCTGTCCAAATCATGTGTTTATTTTTCTTCTGGTATTAGGGAATTTGCTACTCAGTTCATAAATTGTGAGTTTGATAGCTCACACTCCACCATGGGCCAGGAAATGAGGGGGCCATGATTTAGAAGTGGTTTTACAATTCTGGAACCTGGAGTAGAATTACTTCCCTGACATTTCATGCCTCGTCACTTTCCTTTTTTAATATATTTTTATTGCTTTCAGAGAGGAAGAGGGAGGGAGAGAGAGATAGAAACATCAATGATAATAGAGAATCATCGATTGGCTGCCTCCTGCATGCCCCACACTGGGGATTGAGCCTGCAACCCGGGCATGTGCCCTGACCGGGAATCAAACTGTGACCTCCTGGTTCATAGGTCGATGCTCAACCACTGAGCCACCTCAGCCCGACTCTTTGTTGTTGTTAATTCTCACCTGAGGATATTTTCTTCCGTTAATTTTAGAGAGAGTGGAAGAGAGGGAGGGAAGCGGGGGGGGGGAGGGGAGAAACATCTATATGAGAGAGATACATCAATTAGTTACCTACCACAACTACATGATCAGGGCCTGGGGATTGAAGCTGCAACCCAGGTATGTGCCCTTGACTGGGAATTGAACCCTCGACCTTCAGTGCATAGGCCGACGCTCCAACCACTGAGAAACACTGTCCAGGGCCTCCTTCACTTTCTTCAAGCCTGCTGCCCCTGTCCATTTACAGCTACCTGGCTCTTCCAACATGACTAAAAGCATTGTACTTTTTTGCTCAAATTCAGACATGATGATTATCCTACCTAATAAAATGGTAATATGTAAATTACCATCACTTCGCTACGCCCACGATTGGGCCAGCGGGAGGCACAGGGGGCGGGACTCGGGGTGGCCGGGGTAGCCGATTGGCTCAGCGTCTGCGCCATGGCTGTGCTGCGGAGCAGAAGGGGCCTCTGGGGCAGCGAGCTCACGTCCCGCCTCGGACCATCAGAAGCGTGGGAGCTGGGTGCCTGTCTGCTCCGGCACCATGCTTTTCAGAAGCCTCCGCCGAGCTGGAGGCTTCTGAAAGGCCTGGTGCACCAGCGGACAGGCGCCCAGCTCCCCCGCGATCGAAAGCGAAAGCGTGTAGGGGACCCTACACGTACATGATTCAATCATGCACTGGGCCTTTAGTTTGTTATAAAACCCAGGGTCTGTTGGATGATATCCCTGAAAGGAACATATTGATCATGTAGCCGGTGCCACTTGCACTCACTCATTAAATTAAGTACTGTGACTTACCACAGGTCACATAGACAGTTACTGGTAGAGCTAAGACCAGAACCCCAGATGCCAGGACTTCCTGTCAGAGAGCTTTCCGGCATAACCCAGGTACAGACAGATAAAGGGGTTTGAATAACTCCAAGTGTCACTTGACTGAAATGAGCCTTTCTTTCATTTATTTAACATTCAATAAATACTTGTTGAAAACTGACCACGTGTTAGGGTTAACTTTAGGAGAAATTGCACTGCTGATCCCATTCTCTTGTAAGTGAGTTGAGACCTAGCAATGATATTTAGAAGTTTTTTGGTGCCATTTTGGATTCATTTGACCAATGGTCTCTCCATTTTAGGCATAGAGAGGGCTTGCTATAAATAGTTGAGCTGATATGGGGTGGTTGTTGGGTTTTGTGTTAAACTTAAATCTCTTAACTCTCTCTCCACACCCCTGCACTTAGGTTGAACTGATGGTGGGGTTTCTTTAGCACAGGAACTCAGGAAGTTGCCTTGTCGGTTCCCACAGTCAAGTTGGCTGTCCCTTTGTGAGGGCCACTGCCTGGGCTCTTTCTGACGCTATCCCTGGCAGGTCCCAGAGGCAATGGTATACAAATGCTATATTGGTAACTGTGAAGTTATAGGAAAAGGTGAAGCCTACATATCAAGTGCTATAGAATTCCTTTATTTAGAGCCTTCCTAGAGGAGGAGTTTTGGCTGGGTCTAGAGGGGAGGCAGTTCCTTCCCACTTGATTGTGTTGTTGGCTGAATAGTATAGAATGAGGCTGAAGTTGTGTGAGAAGCGAAGGTAGCCTCTATTGTGAAGGAGGTGGGAGAGCCACTTCTTTTCCCTAGCTCAGAAACCTCATACCTCATCCTGAATTTCCTGACTTGGCGGGGGGAAAGGTGTTGGATCTCACTGAGACTATAGTGATCAGTACCCTTTTTTCCCTTTAAAAACCTCCTTTAACTTTGTTGGGTTTTTTTTAATATATTTTTTATGGATTTCAGAGAGGAAAGGAGAGAGGGAGATTGAAAGAGAGAAATATCAATGATGAGAAAGAATCATTGATCGGCTATCTCCTGCACGCCCCACACTGGGGATCAAGTCTGCAACCAGGCATATGCCCTGACCGGGAATGGAACCACGGCCTCCTGGTTCATAGGTCAATGTTCAACCACTGAGCCATGCCAGCCAAGCTAAATCATTCTTATTTTCAGAAATGTGTATGTATGTAATTACCTGAAGTCAGGTAACTAGTAAGTAGTGGAGCCAGGATTCGAAGACACTTTAGTTTAATTCCAAAGCCTTTGCTCTTTGTCACTACACTAACCTAGGGGTCCAAGGTGAGATTGGCCTTGAAGGAAGTGAAATGTAGGTACAGGGTATTGTAGATTTAAGGAATCCATTCACTGAATGTTGATTTTATGGGTATTTCATATACACTACTTTATTCAATCTTCGTAACAACTGCTTGGTGCTAATATTGTTATCCCCACTTTATTGATGGGGAAAGTGAGACTCAAGGAGCTTAAGTGACTTGTCCAAGAGGACCCAGCTAAGTGAGTGACAAAGCCAAGACTTGAACTCAAGTAGGCCCTAACTCCTAACCGCTAGGCCTTACCTGCCCTAGAGGAGCTCCACTTGCTGTCCCAGGCCCAGGAGGACTCAAGGGCAGAGGAAGAACCCCACTGCCCTCTTTTTAAAAATATATATTTTTTTATTGAGTTCAGAGAGGAAGGGAGAGGGAGAGAGAGATAGAAACATCAGTGACGAGATGGAATCATTGATCAACTGCCTTCTGCATGCCCCACACTGAGGATCCAGCCCACAACCCGGGCATGTGCCCTGACCAGGAATTGAACCATGTCCTCCTGGTTCATAGGTTGATGCTCAACCATAGGCCCCCATTGCCCCTCTTGAGCCAGCCCCCCCACCCCATCCTTCCAAGGGGAGCTATAGGCTACAGCTACCTGGGCCTCTGACATTCCAGGCTGGGGGTGGGGGTATAGGGTCTCCATCTGTGAAGATAGCCTCTTGGACTCCAGATCTTGGTTTGTAGGGCTCAGGGAGCCACTTTGCATCTTCTGGATGTCCATGGGGCTGGACAGGAGGGTTCAGCAGCCCTGCCTGGAAAAAGAGCATTGGGCCCTGGGCTGTAGCCCCACCTGGCACTGTCTTTTTGGCCTGCAGTCTTCATTTCCTTGTTGCCCCTCTTCACCTGCACTCATTAGAGTCCTTTCAGCCTGCATTCAGCCTATAGACCCTATAGCTCCTCCAGCCCCCTCCCCAGGGCAGGGGAGGAGTTCAAAACATACTTTTCTCAGCCTGATTTTTCTTTTTCTGATATTTTCCTTTCCCCAGATTAGACTTAATAGGTAGGTGCTACCCAGGGTTTTAAAAGGGTTAGGAATCTCCTTGGTGTGTTTGTGGTTTTAAAATACTTTGGGCATTATTCACTTCCACTCCCCATCTTTCCAGAAGCCTGAGCCTAAGGCAGCAGGATAATGACGTTGCTGCTACCCCAAATTAGAGGCCAGAAGCTTGGATGTATTGATTTATTTAGTTCCCCCCAAATTAAAATATTTTCCTTTTTAAATAGATATAAAAATAATAGATAAAAAAGGGAAAAATAGATACTTTTGAAATGGAAATAAAGCAAGAATGTAGAAAGTGAACACTTCTCTCCATTACTCCTCCAATCACACCCCACAACCCCCAGCTCACCTCACAAGATCATCACCAGTTACCGTTTGATTCAGATCTTTCTGGTCTTAATTCTTGTGTATGATTTTCTTTTCTTAAAATAAATCACCCTATAATGTTTTAGCACTTGCTTCTTCCCCATAACATAGCACAGACTTCTATTACAAGAACATTTGTATATTATTGTATAATTTAAAATATTAAATTAAACAATAAAAAAATTACAAAGATTTTCCCTGTGTCAAATATTTTTTTACAACATCATGTTTAATGACTGCATGGTATTGCGTGAACGGACCATAATGTATCTAGTTCCCCATTTGTGTTATTTTCAGTGTCTTACAGATAAAGCTGTTGCAAATACCTTTGTCCATGTATCTGTGTGTACTTGTAAGGCTTTCTGTGGATCGAATCCATGGAGGGTAATGGGTTAAAGAGTGTTAAAGGCACACTACAGAGGGTCAGATTGCCCTTTGGAGGGCTGGGGGGGGGGGGGGGGCTCTGAAACCTTGTTGAACTTCCTACTCAACCTCAATCTGTCTGCTGCTCAGTTTTCTCCTCTGTAAACTGGGAATGTGAAGGTACCTACCTTGGGGATAACATGATGATTATGAGAAGAAATGCAAAGCGCTTGATGCCTGGCAAATGTGTCAGTACTCACTAAATTAAAGCCATTATTCAGTGCCTTTGGGGCTTTGAGGTCGCCTGGGCTCCTCCTTGCTTCTTTGGTGAAGATAATGCTTATAGTTTCCTGAGGCCCACTGCCACTTACTGCTGTGGGGCGAGTGCAGCTGAGAACAAAGCCTGGAAGCAGAGTGGCATTGTCTTCCCCTCTGGTGGCAGCTCACTCCAGTTTGTCATCTCTCATGGAGTTAACACTGACAGAAACAAACGAATCCAGGGATCTTCGTCTCTGTCCCACCTCCCAAGAAATGATGTAGCTTCAGTGATCACAGGGTAGGCCTCACTAAGAAGTGGCCTCAGAGGAAAGGCCCAGCTGAATTCAAAGTTCCCCTTCCTGGACACTGGACAACCCCCAGTTCAGGCCCTTTCTCATTGGAGTAGAGGTCTTCAAGGTTCTTGTTAAATGAATAGTTCTAGGAAGATACTGCCAACTCTCAGACCCCAGCAAGAACCTTGGCCCTGGGAGTCTGAGATCGGGAGGGGCTGGTTAGCAGGAAGGGCAGAGCCAGCTAGAGCTTCAAACTGAAGCGTTAGGTCTGCAGGGAAGGGACAGATGGCCCTGAAAGGACAATGGAGGATGTTGTGCTGAGTCCAGCTTTGAAGGAGACTGGTGTGTTCTCCCAACCCTCTCTCCATAAGAAAGATAAATGGAGTCCTAGACAGTTTGGCTCAGTGGATAGAGGGTCGGCCCTTGGACTAACGGGTCCTGGGTTTGATTCTGGTCAAGGGCAGGTACCTCTGTTACAGGCTGGAGCCCCAGCCTTGGTTGGGGCACATTTGGGAGGCAACCAATCGATGTGTCTTTCTCACATCGATGTTCCTCTCTCTTGGTCTCTCCCCCTCCCTTCCACTCTAAAAATCAATAGAAAAATACCCTGGGGTGAGGATTAACAAAACAAAAAGATAATGAGATGATAATTTCATTCTACTTACATTTATTGTTGCCAACCTATCTCCCCTCACCCCCCTCATATTTACACTAATCCCTTCCCGCCACAAGATAGCTTTACCAAAGTTCCTGGTAGTGGGTCCAGAAATGTGTCCATTAAGCCAGCAGTCCTAGATGTAGTAGGCACTGTTTGTCCCTGAGCCAGTTTGGCCCTGGGGAAGGGTTACTCGAATTCAGAGCACAGATTCGGTACTGGGGTCAAGGGAGGCCCCCCACCAATAGATACTATCCCTCCCCTTCGGGAGCTCAGGGCACATCAAAACCTTTAACAAGCAGAGTGGGGTAATGGATTCCCCAATGTCAAGTTTGTGCTTTCCTGGCTTGTAAGGACCCACACAAGAAGCCAAGTCAGGGCCCGCACCTACATCTGGCTTCTGAGGGACCATTTTATCTTTGGAAGCCAGGTCTGGCCATCTGCCATCACCCTTGAGAGAAGTGTCATTGGAGGGGGCCAGGAGTGGAAAGGGAGAGTGCACACTCTATAAGGTATGGGCATTGTTTTAAGCTGGAGTAAGTTGCAGAGTGGCCTGAGTTATGTGGGGAGGTATAGAATTGATGAGCAGGAGCAGGCATTTCATTTGGGAGCCTGAGGTCTCCCAGCCTCCTTCGTAAGCCCCACTGGTATCTTGGGCCACAGGTAACAGGAGAGCAGACATTTAATGTCACAGAATGTCTGAGTTGGCAAGGCCCTCAGCGTCTATCCATTCTAATGCCAGCCAGTCCTAGACCCAAATTGGGGAAGGCATTTGATTTGAGTCACCTAGTGATTTAGTGGCTAAACCTTTCAGGAAGTTAAGGAGAAGGAAAGTAGGAAAGGTACATGTTGCTCTCTTCAAACCTTATTGGGGACAATCTGGATTTCCCCGTGATCAATTAGAATCCTTTTAAATGGTCAACTTCCTTAGGGTCCTGAGACAGACATGAAATACTTGGTCCCTTTTCAGAAACAGTGCCACAGGGAAAGGTGCTGTGGGAGTGAGGAGGATTTGGAGGCCTTCTTGCTGAGGGACGAGTGAGGTGATCCCTCGGTGCCCCACTTGCTGTAGCCGTGGCCAGAGTGGGCTGTACTGTCAGTAGCTGGTGGAGAGAGGGGGCCAGGCAGGTGTGGTGTGTCCTCAGCGGCTCCTTATCCACTCCAGCCAAGCCTTCAGGCCCTGGCCAGCTGCTGCGGCCCTTGGTGCTACAGGGGGGAGGGGAGGGGAGCAGGGCCAGACTAGGCACCAGTCCTTTGACAGTCCTCTAGCCCGGGCCACCTCTGGAGGCCGGGCCCATCCCTGTTGAATGTGCTGCTCGGGCCCAGCCTTGGCCCGCCACCACCTGCGCTCAAGGTGCCCCGGCCAGGGAGAGGCCCTGCAGCTGCTCCTCAGTGCCTGCCAGCTCTGCCTCATCGCGTCCGCTCTCTGAGCCCTCAAAGCAGCCTGAGTCACGTGGGATGTCCCCCTTGGGGTCTGACAGGGTGTGCACTGCAGGTTCCTGGCTGCTTTCGGCACCTTCTTCTGCCTCCTCGCTGCCGGCTGCCAGGAACAAGGGTGGGAGATGGAATATGGGGCCTTGGGCCTTGGAAGGGAGTGGGTCAGAAGCCCCAGGGAGCCCTGTGTGGGAATAGGGGCTCTGGGGGTAGGGACACTGTAGGCAGTCTCTCCCTCTGGGCACCTGTCACCATCTCTGCCCTTCTTGTAGTTTCCAGGCTCAAGAACTTAAACTTCTTGCCCTAACTGGTTTGGATCAGTGGATAGAGCGTCGGCCTGGGGACTGAAGGGTCCTGGGTTTGATTCCGGTCAAGGGCATGTACCTGGGTTGCAGGCTCATCCCCAGTAGGGGGCGTGCAGGAGGCAGCTGATTGATGCTTCTCTCTCATCGATGTTTCTAACTCTCTATCCCATGATGGGCAACCTTTTGAGCTTGGTGTGTCAAACTTCGCCAAAAAACTGAGCATAACTCGGGTAGTGTGTCACTTTGAGGAAAAAACATTATTTCGCAAATGTTTCATCCTCAGGAGCAGCAAATGTTTCATCCTCGGCATGCGGCCACCTCAGCAGCCGCGTGTCATCAGAAATGGCTACGCGTGTCAGTGCTGACACACGTGTCATAGGTTCGCCATCACTGTTCTATTTCTCTCCCTCTCTGTAAAAAATCAATAATATATATATATATATATATATATATATATATATATATTAATATATTTTATTGATTTTTTACAGAGAGGAAGGGAGAGGGATAGAGAGCTAGAAACATCGATGAGAGAGAAACATCGACCAGCTGCCCGCAACCAATGTACATGCCCTTGACCGGAATCGAACCTGGGACCTTTCAGTCCGCAGGCTGAAGCTCTATCCACTGAGCCAAACCAGTTTCGGCAATAAAATATATATTTTTTAAAAAAGAACTTAAACTTCTCAGCACTGAGCCAGAAGCCCCGAAACCTGCCTCTGTCATTGCCCAGCTTTGAGGCCTTGAGTACTTGCTTTACCTTCTCTGGCCTTAAGTCTCCCTTGGGATCCCAAAGGGAGTGGGGCCTGATCATCCCTAAAACCCTTTGTCCCCACAAACTTTGCCTGAGACTGCGATTAAAGTGTGAAAAGGGACCCAGCCGGCATGGCTCAGTAGTTGAGCATCGACCTATGAACCAGGAGGTCATGGTTTGATTCCAGGTCAGGGCACATGCCCAGGTTGCAGGCTCCATCCCCAGTGTTGGGCATGCAGGAGGCAGCCAATCAATGAGTCTCTCTCATCATTGATGTTTCTGTCTCTCTCTCTCTTTCTCCCTTCCTCTCTGAAGTCAATAAAAATATTTTAAAAAATAAAAAACAAGACATAAAATAAGTGTGGAAAGTGCCTTCCTACCCACTGCACAGGGCCCCGGGGCAGAGGCCTCCCCTCCCTGGACCGCCAGTGGCACCCCACCCAGCTCCAAAGCCTACTCACTGTCGTAGTCCAGCAGCAGCTCAGCCGCAGTGAGCAGCTTGGCCCGATGCTGTGGGTCTGTGATGTTCAGCTCATTGAGGTGTGTTTCTCGCAGCTCTTTGAAGTCTTCCAGTGTCTGGTAGCCATTGAGCAGCAGGGTGGACGTGTGCTCCTGTGGGCAGAGGCAGGCCACCAGCTAGGCAGTTTACAAACCCCCCAATCCTTCCCTCCCCACTTAGCTGATGTGCCCTGGCCACCATCCCTGGGATAAGGGCCAGTCCCTTGATTCTAGCCACTAATGCAGGCCCAAGGTCAGACCTCCAGGCCAATGCGCTCCAGCAGCTCATGCAGAGTTTTGGGCTTGGGCCTCTTGCCCTTGCTCTGTCGGCGGCTGGGGCGGGCAGGCCCCACAGCCTCCTCAGGCAGCACATCCACGTAGATGAACTTGAAAGAGCCCAGCCTGCCATTGAGCAAGCCCAGCCATGTGCCCACAGGCGGCTTTTCAATGATCTGGATCACATCACCTTTCTGTGGGAGAAGAACAGAGTGGATTAAGAGAGAGGCCAGGGCGGTCCCACAGCTTCTGCTGACATTGTCCTACCCTGACTCAGTCCAGCCCCCTCTATGCATTCAGCCTGGGGCCTGGAAGCCAATCTTACCTGTAGTTTCAGTGAGTCGTGGTCATAGGGGCTGGGAGTGAAGTCGGTGTGGACTCGGGCCCTGCCACAGAAGGGCCCTGTGTACTGGGGGGCAGGTGGCTCCTCTCCAAAGCTGCTAGAGCCTGGGCTGGGACTGCAGAACTCACTGCCTGCAAGATATGGGGCAGGGAGGAGAGTCACCTTTTTCCCAGGACAGCTGGGGCCTCGCTCAGCAGGTGCCTTGCAGGGAATCTGTCTAGAAGTCCCAGGGCTACACAGTGGAGGAAAAAGCTAGGTGCTGGTTAGTCTCACATTGTGGCAGGGATTCTGGCCCATCCCCTGGGCCACCCTGCAGGAGCACAGCTTCACTTCTGAGGCTTTAGACATGAGAACAGCTGACCACAGGAGAAATGGCTCAGAGTCCAAAAAACAGGCAAATTGGGAGGCCTCTAGAGACCAATTGGGCCAACACCCCACTGAACAGATGAGGAAAACTGAGGCCAAGTGACCTGCCCATCTCATCTTATAATTGGCAGCACTGGGTCTATTATGCTCTAGGTCTCCTGATTCCCATTCTAGTGCTCCTTCCACCCAGGAAGCCACACCCTTCATTAATATTTAACTTTCTTTACTTAATAAAACTCAGTGTCCAGTTACCTGGAAACTCAGATGGGGTCTTTCTCTCAGGGAAGAGCAGGATGAAGTTTATTTTAAATGGCTTTCAGTGCAGGGGAGGGGGGACAGGTCAGGCAGGTCTGAGGGGTGGGAAAGGCAGTGCCAGAGGCCTCAGTTGCTCTTTTAGGCAGGGCTGTCAGAATCTCCTGCCTAGCCCCATGGGCATCTAGAAGATGCCAAGTGGTGCCCTAAGTTCAGCAATCCAAGGTCTGGGGTCCAAGAGGCTGGGGTCTTCACAGCTGGAGGCTCTATACCCCCACACCAGCCTGGGATGACAGAGGCCTAGGCAGCTGGAACCTCTAGCTCTGCTTAGAAGGGTGGAAGTGGGCTGGTTCAAGAGGGCCAGGGAGCCCTAGCCGGTTTGGGTAGAGCGTCGACCTGCAGACTGAAGGGTCTCAGGTTCGATTCCAGTCAAGAGCACGTGCCCAGGTTGCAGGCTCAATCCCAGTGCGGGGTGTGCAGGAGGCAGCCCATCAATGACTCTCTCTTATCATCATTGATGCTTCCATCTCTCTCTCCTTCTCCCTTCCTCTCTGAAATCAATAAAAATGTATTTTAAAAAAAAGAAGGCAAGAGGTCTTTCCTCTGCCCTTGAGCCCTCCAAGGCTAGGGGACAGCAAACTGAGCTCTTATAGGGCAGAACTGAGTTCAAGACTGGGTCACCCTGAGCAAGTCATTTAACCTCCCTGAGACTCAGTTTTCACATCAATAAAGTGGGGATAATAATAGTACTGGCCCCATGAAGTTGTAAAGATTTAACATGAAGAGGGTTGGGAAAGTTCCCAGCAGGTAAGCCATAAAGGTTCATTTCTCTTAGCCCCTCCCAGACAATGACGGGCACTGCCCTAACCCAGTCTTTTTCTCCAGACTCCCCGCACCTCCCCTACTTACCAGTGGATGTCTGGCGGCTGAGTGCTGGCAGCTCACGCTCTTCTTGCTCAGAAAATGACAGTGCCATCTTCTCAGGGCCAGGACTGTCCAGGCTGCAGTCTGGAGATGTTGGGGAGGCTGAGCCCTCCTCCAGAGTGTCTGCCTGCAGGGGAAGGGTGACAGGAAGCCCTGAGCAGTCTCTGTTGGGGTGCACTGGGGCAGCCCAGGTGCAGAGGAAATAGGCTTGGGCTTGACAGAGAACTGGGCCCTGGCTGGAGCCCCAGCTTATAGGCGGCATGGCACTCTCAGAGCCCTAGCTTCCTCTTTTGTAAGGTGGGAATGAAAAGTCCTTGCCCTGCCCATCCCACAGAATGAGGTCTTGTGAATATACTCTGTCCATTTAAAGTGCCATTGTAGCCCTAGCTGGTTTGGCTCAGTGGATAGAGCCATTGCACAGACAGAGAAGGCTGGTGCCAGATCTTGGACTCCGAGCTGTCGCTGGGGCATAGTCACGCAGACAGTAGTGCTGAAGAGTTACTACCTTCGACTGTGCTCCCATGTGCCAAGCACATCTGTCATTTCATTCAATCCTCACTTGAGGATAAGTACTTGATTGCCCCAAGTTTTCAGATAAGAAGTAATAGAGGAACATTCCCAAGGCCAGGCCCCAGGCCCCATTCAAGTTTGCCTGACTCCAAAGCACCCCCCCCCGCCCCCCGCACCATACCTTAGTGCAGAGGGAACTCCTCCTTTATGTGTAGAGGTCATCAATCCCTGTGTTGTTAATACTCCCCACCATGGCCAATATACAGTAGTGCTGAAGAGTTACTACCTTTGACTACTACAGTGAAGTCACTGACCAAGCAGTGCATCATCATAGGCTAGTTCCTCCACACAGAGACTATAGATGCAAAAAACTTCAGGGGCATAGAGAACAATGAAAGGCAGTCCAAGAATTAGGAAGGGATCAGTTTTGAGCATTGACTGTAGTCCCTTTGTTTTTAATATCATTTATTTAATTCTTAGTTTATATCATTTAATTTTCAATAATGTTATGTTCCATGCAAAATTCCTGAAAATTTGGCCAGCTGCTTTTCTGAGCTGGTATAAGCCAGTACTAGTTGACTCCAGAACATGCCAGAATCACTGTGTGACTTCAGCTGCTTGGCTGTGATTGCCCTACAGATGTCTGTCATACCCTCCCTCCTTGGGCCAAAGCCAGCCTTCTCGAATTTTCTCTCGTAGGGGCCCTTCTTTGAATCAAGCCTTCCCAATGCCAGGGGCCCACTTTCCTCAGGTTTGCCTCCTCAGGAAGCTCCTGTTACTCCAACTTTCATCCCTTATTAGACCCTAATTCTATTCCCTCTGGACCATGGTGCCTTGTCCATGGCTGAGTGAGCTCCCCTCCCACGTAACCTTCCTTCTCATATTTAATGGAGCCTTCAGACATGGTATCTGAGCAGTGGCTGTCAAGGTAGCCATGCTTACACCTTGTCAGAGTGGGACCTGTCCCCACCCCTCCCCTGGATCCCAAGCCTCACCATCTCCTCTGACAGGGCCTTCACCATCATCTTGCCCATCTTCCTGTTCATGGTTCGGGAAATCACGGCCCTCCACTTCTTCCCCAGCTTTTTGCCACTTTTCCCAGCATCCTCTGGGGTAGGGACACCTGAGTCATCTTCTGGAATCTGTGACAACAAGAAGTCCAGGAACCCTGATGACTGCCTGTGTCCAGGACTTAGGGATAGAAGGAGGCCTTCGGGCCCCAGCAGAGGATGGAGGGGTGGGAATGGGAAGTTCCTGTCCCCTTCCCTCTTAGTTCCAGTCCTGTCCTCAGCCCTATTAATGGGTAATTAATTTTATAATTAATTTGTAACTGAAAAGGATTCAGGTGAGTTCTTGGGGCCCAGGATTTTGGTGGGTGGGAGAGGTGGACCTTCTGTATTTAAGCAGACTTTGTCTCAACAATCCTAAAATCTCCTCTTTCCCAGACAAGTATCACATGATCTCACCCATATGTGGAATCTAATGGACAAAATAAACTGATGAACAAAACAGATCTAGAGACATAGAGGCATGGAACAGACTGTTGAATCTCAGAGGGAAGGCAGGGGTGGGTGGGTGGGAAGAGATCAACCAAAGAACTTGTATGCATATATGCGTAACCCATGGACACAGACAATAGGGTTGTGGAGGCCTAGGGTGTGTGTGTGGGGGGGGCAGGAGTAGACTAGAAAGGGTCGATGGGGGGAAAAGGGGACATATGTAATACGTTCAACAATAAAGATTTAATTTTTAAAAATCTTCTCTTTCCCCTCCGCCCTCCCTTTCTTCCTTCCAGCCACTCCCTTGCCCAGGGCCTGCAGCCAGCCTCCCACTCCCAGGAAGCTCTGAAACTCACATTATCATCCAGATTAAATTCCTTCTCGCTCACCACTGGGGAGCTGGGTTTGGATTTGGCAAAATCTTTGAAACTGCTGGAGCGCTGCAGTGAGAGCTGGAGGAAGCAGAGGTGTTGCAATCAGTGGTGCTAAAATGGCTGTAAGGAGCTGTTCCCATTCTTAACACACATACACACACCCCAGGGCTGGACAGAGCCACATGTGCCCTGAGGTCCCAGGGCTATTGAGGTAAAACACCAAGATGACCTTGGAGATACCTGGCTTCATCCTGCTTAACAGCAGAAAATGGCCTCTAATACCTCCCCCAGAGGCTCAGTTATGCCTCAGATGAAGGCCACATTTCCACAGTACCTGAAGTTTGGTTCCCAGAACCCTGACGTGAAAGACTAAATGAGTCAAAGACATATTTTCTACTAGACATACCTCGGCAAGAACAATAGCGTCGCCTTTATGTAACAGAGCAAACCCTCCCAAACCCCACAGCCTGGACTCTGGGCTCTGGGCAGGCTCCAAGCATGGTCTCCTGTCATAGTGACAGCAGTAAGCACATTAGGGCCCCCACCCTGGTGAATCTGTCCTGAGAAGAGTAAAACACTCCCCCCAGGAAACCGTAAGACCTGACATTAGGTTTTCTGGAAAAGCACATTAGAAGCCATCGGAGCCCTAGCCGGTTTGGCTCAGTAGATAGAGCGCTGGCCTGTGGACCAAAAGGTCCTGGGTTCGATTTTGGTCAAGGCAGGTACCTTGGTTGCAGGCTCCTCAGGCCCTGGTTGGGGCGAGTGCAGGAGGCAACCAATCGATGTATTTCTCTCACATTGATATTTCTCTCTCTTTCCTTCTCTCTTCCACTCTCCCTAAAAGATCAACGGAAAAATATCCTCTAGGGAGGATTAACAACAACAACAACAAAAGAAGCCATCAGAGAAGGTGCCCACAGATGTGAGACACAAATGACTGGCAGTCATTGAGTAAAAGAAAGCTGCCATTTTCTTTCTTCACCTCAGCTTTTAACCTGAGCCACCAATGTGATGACATGACTACTGTTGACAGATGCTGGGCTTTGGACTTTTCAGCCTGACCTATTGTTTGTGCTGATGAGACAGTTTTCAGGAAATGAGCTTTCTTAACTGTGTATGTGTGCACATGCCAAGATGGCCGCAGGAACCAGGGCCAGACAGGTAATGAGGGCGGGCTTTCAACACAAGAAGCCTGAATCAAGATCAACAGTCAAGATACACACAGGAACCAGGGTTCACAGATGGCCAGACAGATAGAGTGGGATAGACTGCAGACACCGGAGATAAGGGCTTGTGGAACCAAAGTTCCAAACCTGCACAAAGCTGCAAGTTTCACATCCTCTTTCTTAAGAAGGGGGTTCCAGTGACAACCTCTTAGGGCAGGGGTAATGTCACCTACCCCCCGACACACACACACAACTGACCCCAGTTCCTGGGGACTGCAGTGGAGCACTTCTGTTCTCTTGGTGGGTCTTGACCCTAGGCGAGTCAGCAATCAGGGTCAGGGGCCACACTGTCCTAGAGGTTGCAACAAGCTAGCTGACCAGAAATTGGGTCAGCAGTCAGGCCAAGTAACTAGCCACTGGAACCACGAGGGCCTCCTGGGTGGGGCACCTGCAGCCTCCATCAGGAAGCCTCTTCCATGCTATGTTGGGGAGCCAGAAAAGGGGTCCACGAGTGGGGAAGGGCAAGCATGACTGTGGGGTGGCTGCTCTGGTTCCCATGTATCCCTTCTACCCTCCTTCGTTGTTTTTCCCCACCCGCTATTCTTTCCTTTTTTTCTCCCTTTCTTTCTCCTTCTCTCTGCTCTCTGTTGATTTCCTCCTCTTGTATTGCTAGGATGCAGCTGCCCCGATGACTTCCTCCTCTTACTGCCTGGAAAAGAGGGAACAGAGAGAGGGTGGGCAACAGACTGGGCTTCTATTTATAGGTCAATGGGGCCTATCGTGACCTTCTCTCCATCACCTCTTGGCCTGGTCTGCAGACCAGGAGGCTGAGAGTCGCCCCAGAAGCCCCAGGGACTGGCAAGCCTGGAAAGCAAGCAGGAGGGCAGGCGGGGCCAGAAGTGAGCTTTGTTGGGGCAGAGTAAACTCATTGCCAGGCCTTCCTCTAATCGCAGTTCTTTCCTTTTCCTGTCATTAATCTGCAGTCTGGGGGCTGGGAGAGGGGCCTTTGGCTCCTGGGACCTTGTTTCAGGGCCCCTCTAGCCCAGCCTTAGCTAAAAGCGGAGGAAACTGTGGGGGTGGTGCTAGGACTTGGGTGCTGCTGGTGGATCCTCAGCCCAGGAACATGGAAAGGGCTGTACAGTTCTTCAGGCAACTAAGGGTGGGGGCCGACCAGAGTGGCCAATCTTCAATCTTAGGGGCAGATATCCTGAATGCCTTGGGGTGTCTCTGAAGTGACCCAGGTATGAATTGAAATCCTTGAGCCTCTGTATTTTATGCTTGTCCTCCGTTTGAGGGGAGGTCTTCCTGGGGGTCCTGTCCAAGGGGGTGGTAGAACCAAACATTATTTTTCATGTTTAAGGGTAATTCGTGGACCTCTTAGAAATAAGTATTTATCTGGTGTCAGGTGTCACTTGCTAAGTTCAACTTTGGGATGTGTGATCTTCAGCGAGTTCTTTAACCTCCCTGACCCCCAGTCTCTTCACTTGGTGTCAGCAGGCAACGGTTCACATCTTGGTTCTGCCACTGACCAGCTGTGTAAAGCTGGGTGAGTTCCTCACATCTCTGGGCTTCTGTCTCCTCATGGGTAAGATGAAGACAAGAGCACCTACCTCACCATGTTTCTGTGAGGATGAAGGGAGTGAATGCCTGACACAGCCACCCCTCAGCAAATGTCCAAATGTCTGTGTATGGCTTAGTTTTTCCTCTGACCCACCTCCAGGCTCTCATCAGGCATTTCCTACCTGGAACACTCCATCCTTCACTCTGTCAACTGAAGTTTCTCCCTTCCTTCAAAATTCAATTTAACTGGAAACAACCCACAGGCTCATCAACTGTAGAATGGATACATGAGCCTGGCTGGTGTAGCTCAATGGTTGACCTATGAACCAGGGGGTCATAGTTCAATTCCCAGTCAGGGCACATGCCCAGGTTGTGGGCTCGATCCCTAGTGTGGGGTGTGCAGGAGGCAGCTGATCAATGATTCTCTCTCATCTTTGGTGTTTCTATCTTTCTCTCCCTCTCCCTTCCTATCTGAAATCAATAAAAAGTATATTTGAAAATTTTTTTAAAAAGAAAAAAGAATGGATACATGAGTAGTGGCAGTCACACAAGGCACTAGGACATAGCAATGAGCTTAGTACAGCTCTCCCCAACAACATGGATGACTCTCAGATACACTTTTGAGCAGAAGGGTCCGGCCACCAGAGTATACTATATGGTTCCTCATATAGAAAATTCAATGCCTGCCAAAACTTATCTATGTTATTGGAAGTCAGGCTAGTGGCTACCCTTGGAGAAAGAGGGCATGTAGTGACTGGCAGAGGCATGATGGAAGCTGCTGGAGTGTTGCAAGTGTTCTGTTTCTTTTTAAAAAATATATATTTTATTGATTTTTTACAGAGAGGAAGAGAGAGAGATAGAGAGCTGGAAACATCAATGAGAGAGAAACATCGATCAGCTGCCTCCTGCACACCTCCCACTGGGGATGTGGCCGCAACCCAGGTACATGCCCTTGACCAGAATCGAACCTGGGAGCCTTCAGTCCACAGGCCAACACTCTGTCCACTGAGCCAAACCGGTTAGGGTAAGTGTTCTGTTTCTTGATCTGGGTGCTGCTTCCATGGGGATGTTCATTATGGAAATTCATTGAGTGGTACACTTATGATTTATGCACTTATTTGTGCAAATATCATAAATAGATTTTTCAAATCCAGTTTTAAAGGCACTTTCCCATGCAGGAAGCCCTCCCTGATCACCCTCTCAGGACCTCACAGAGCCATCTTCTTCCCTTGCTTCCTAAGCAAGCTTGGCTTTCCCCACCTAGGTATCTCCACAACTATGCTTTCAGTTTATTCTTGTACCAGTCACATACCTAGCACCCTCTGAGCTCTAGGCACCAGGCCATGTGAATCCAGTAACCAGGGGTTAAATACCTCCCCTCTGCCCGACATCCTGTTAAGTGCTTCATGTGTACCAGCTCATTCCAACCTCACCACAGCCCTGTTTTACATACCCACTTCCTAGCTCAGGAGACTGAGACTCAGAGAAACAAAGTACACTAGACAGTTACACATCTGGCAGAAGAAAGAGCAGGGGTTCGAACCCATGTCTATGCCTCTGGAAGACTGCATGTTGCTGCACTCAGAGCTCACAAAGTCACGCTCACAAAGTCTCTCTCACACACACACACACACACACACACACACACACACACACGAAATGAATTTAGTGCAGTGGCGACTTCAGGTGGCATTTGAAGGGAGCAACAGGGAGAGAAGGTGGGAGTATGGAGGAGGAAGGACTCAGGAGGGTTTCATAGAGGAGGAGGCAGATTTGAGCTGGGCCATGTAGGGGAGCCAGGATTTTTCCAGGAGTTGCTGGGAAAGGTTTAAACAATTGTGAGAATTAGAAACATTCCAGTGTGGTGATGGAATGGTGGGTATGCCAGTGCACGTGATGGGAGGTAGAGCAGAAAAGGCTATGGAAAACCCTTGCCAGCTATGCCAAGGAACTTGAGCATTAGCCTGTGGGCAATGAGGAGCCACTGAAAATACAAAATGCATGCTGGTAGGCATGTCCTGCTAGAGGTGTTTCATAGGAAGGAAGTCAGGGGGATGTAGTGTGCTGGGATTGGGAGAGAGAGGAGCAGGGAGAGACTGGAAGGAGGGAACACGTAGACACTATAATTCCTCTCCATTTCCCTTGGTAGGAGGTTTGGGGTGTGGTGGAAAGTAGGGGTGTGATCCCAGGACAAACCTCAGTCCACTTCCTACACCCTAACAGATGATAGGGAATGAAGAGAGAGAGAGAGAGAGAGAGAGAGAGAGAGAGAGAGAGAGATCTCAATAGAGGCAAAAATCTGCCAAGGAGCATGTCCCCACCCCCACTCAGGGGCCTCCTCAATCCATGATGACCAATAGGTGCCACATCCTGACCCCACCATCCTAGAGGGCCTGCTCTTGCCTCTGCTGCCTGGAAAGTCCCTCAATCAATAGTCATCTGGGTCTTCCCTGCCGAGTTCTCTTAATGATGGGTTCAGTCTTTCATTCTCATCACATTTTTCTAGTGCTTTTGAAATCAGTAGGGGTTAAGAGAGTAGAACGAGAAAGGGTTAACATTCTGGAGACTGACAAATCTTGGTTTGGATTTCTGCTTTGTAGCTTACTAACTGGGTGACCTTGGGTAAGTCTCTGAGTCTTGGCCTAAAATAGGAATAAAGACAATATCTGCCCCTAACTCACAAGGTTGTCATAAGAAGTCAAGGAGCTAAGAGATGGGTGGAGCGCACAGCACAGTGCTTGGTACCTGATCCTGATGAGCTCTCACTCAGTGCTGGCTCTTGATGCTATTAAATCTTGTTTTCTCCACTTCAGGGCTTCTTCTTTGCTGTGTGCTCCCCACCCCCACCCATGCTGACAGGATGCAACACCTCATATGCACATGCACATGCACACACTTGACAAAGCATTCTCACATTTATAGTCCCAGGTGATCCATGTAACTTCCTGAGGTGGACAGATCAGGAGCCATCCCCCTTTTCAGAGATGAGGAAACTGAGGCCCAAAGAAAGTCAATGAACTGTCCAAGGTCCTACAGCTAGAAGTTGGTAGGATTCCAACTCTGTTTTCCTGTCCCCTGCACAGCACTTTCTCAATTTGGCAGGCCCAGGAGGAGAAGCAAGGGCAGGAGAGAGAGGTCTTGCTTGTTTTTGTGCTTTTTCCTCCACCATGACACTTTACCCTCCTAGGGGAAGGGACTTTCTCAAGGTCACAGTGCTAGAGCCAGCCACTGCCTCCAGGCCCAGGGAAGATACTATCTTCACCTTCTGGAAGCATGCATTGGCTTTTCTAAGGGTACTTCCAAGGTTTGAGGCTTGGAGAGTGGCATTGAAGGCTGGCTCAGGCTGTGGCTAGGAGTGGCTTTGCCTGGACCACCTTCCCCTAGAGGACCACATGGGACTTGCTTCTCCTGGGAAAGGCCTGAAGAAAATTCCAGAGGCCCAGTGGCCAAACACAGAATTGGGATAATGGAAGTGAGGAAAGAAGATGGGAAACCTGGCTTCTGTGTGCGCCTTGCACCTCTGCCTGAGGTAGTGCAGGGTCCTAGTGTTAAAGTGTCAGCTCTTTCTCAGATTCTTTGCTGCAGCTCAGCTACCCTGTGGTTTGGGGCCCAGCAGTGTCTAGTGCAGTCTTGGCTTCCCATCCCCATTAGGCAAAGAGCAAGGGGAAGCAGACCGCTCGCCAAAGAGAGACAGTCAATGGCAAGTCTGTTAGGTCCAGTGCTGTGCAGGGCTTGAACAGGCAGGTGACAGAGCCTGTGGGAAAACTCATAAATCTCATGCCACCTCCCCCACGCCCCCCCCCCCCCACACACCTCCACTGCAACCTTACAGAAGCAACTGGGGTGAGGAGAGTATAAACGGAAATGGCAGCCACCCCAGGAGCTGAGATGGGGCAGGATGTACACACCAGTGACCTGAAGCTCAGTCTTGGGCTAGGAGGTGCTCTCCTGACCAGGGGGCTCCCCCATAGAGCACCTGGGCTGAGCTCCGGGGAAAACAGAGGGACTGGAAGCCCTGGACCTAGGCCTATGGCTAGGCCTGGACCTCTTAGACCTGGTTCAGGCCTGCTTTGGGATTGTTTTAGGATTCCACTGGATATGTGGGATGTACTTGCTGATTGTCTGGGAAAATCCTACAATCAAATCAAAGAATTAAGTCTAGAAATCCTCAAATCCAACTAGAGAAGCTTAGATCTGGCAGAGTCTTCAAGGGATCTTCCAGATCGGCTTTAGCTCTAGGAATATGAATACCTCAGTTGTCCATGGCAGCTGCTTTTATTCCTGGCCTCTAAAATCTCTCCTTCAGATTGTTCCTCCTCAACCCTCACTCCTACTCCCCATCTTACCAGCTTCATTTTTCATTCTTAACAAATAATTTCTCCCCAGTGGGCCAGGGGAGCTTCCACAGAACTGAACCAAGTGAACAGAATCTGGCTATAGCCAAAGAGTGGAGTCCTAGGAGCATCATGGCTCAAGTGGGGTGGCCCAGCAGGACCCTTTGATTGAGATGGCTCTTGAGAGGCCATGCTCATACAGAAACGGTGGCAGGACCAGTGTAGGGGAGAGACAAGTACAGTCTTTGAATTCAACTTGAGAATTGCATTTTGTGATTCTCAAATTCTAGTCTAGGATTCTAGCCCTTAATATTAAGATCTCTATCCCATCATTGTAGGATTAAATTCTATAACTCTAGACTTCTAAGAGTCTATTCTGTAACTCCATATCTCTGGAATTCTGGAAGTCTCTTTAGTACTTCTGTTATTCTAGTAACCTCTGGGCCCCTGTCCCATTGCTCTTGGGAGCCCTTGCCTACAGAATCAAGGTATGGCCTTTGGTCCTCCCACTTCTATGAGTCGAAGGGCTGTATTATGAGAGCAGAGGGAAGGAAGAAGTGAGTTCCCAGAGATGCTCCTCACCTTTTTCTTCTGAGTGGACTCCTTCTCACTGGCGTTAGATGGCTTGCGGCGCAACATGGTCTTCTGACCTGCTGACACTCCTTCCCTACTCTCCTAGGTGTCGAGATGTGGTGGCCTCTTGCTCAGCCTCACCAACACTGTCCAGGGAGCACAACATGAACCGAACCTCGGGCTGCCACTCCGACTGCTGCAGTAGCTGAGTAGCTGCTTGGGGGTGAGGGCCATGGACACCCGGCGGCAGCAGCATACAGGAAACCTACCACGTGACCTGCTCTTACAGCAATCGCAGCCCCTGTCGGCCCCTAGGGAGGAAGGAAGTCCTAGCTTCAGTCTCTAGAGATTCTGATGCAGACGGCTCTTGGGTTGAACAAGCAGAGAAAAGTCCCTACCCTGCCATCTCATGTCAATCATCACCAGTCCTTCTGCTCCATCTCCCCAGAGGTGGCCAATCAACATGACATTATATGACTTACTCAGGCCTCTTATCTCTTTGACCAGAATCCAGAAACCAGACTTTGGACCATCTCTTTGCCTGTTGGGCCAATGCTCCTGGTCATCTTGCATCACAGTCATCACTTCTATCACTACCACTACTATTGCCCCTACAACCATCATCCCTGCAGTCATCCTCACTGCTGTCAGAACCACCTAAACCCATCATCACTATAGCAATCACCCCTGCAGTCAACACCCTCAGCCATCACCCATACAGTCATCATCATTGCCGCTTTCACCGTTATAATCCTCCTCCTCACAACTATCACCCTTACAGACATTACAGTCAGTATCCCCACAACATTCTTACAACCATCATCTCTACAGCCATCACTCCTACAACAATCACCTCTGCAAGTCATCCCTACAACTGCATGCATCAGCATGGCTACAGCCATCATTGCTAAAACTACCCTATAGTCAACACCCCTCAGCCATCTTCCTCTATCTGCCTTATCACTGCCACTATGACCTGCACAGCCATCATCCTCACAGCCATTACCCCTACAAACACCATACCTACAGCCAGTCACCCCCACTGATGCCATCACCCTTACAATCATCGCTCTTAGAGTTATCAACTCTACAGCCTTTACCTCTCAGTTACCACCCTCTGCCTACAGTCATCCTCACCAGAGCTGTCACACCTTAGAGTAAAAACCCTCTGGCCATCACCTATATATTTATCACCACAAAAGACATCACCATGAAAAAGAAAAGCATTTGCAGGTAACTCCACACCACCAGCAAATATCCCATGCTCAACAAGCATTCTTCAATACTGTTTGGAAGGATTTTTTTTCTGTTTTTGAGCATTTAACTACGTGTGTGCGCGCGCGCTTGTGCTTAAAAAAAGTCATACTGCACAGAAAGCAGATCAGTGGCTGGGGGGGGGGGGTAGGGATGGGAAGGACTTTTTTGGGGTGATGAATATGTTTGCTATGTTGGTTGTGGTGATGGCTTCATGCGTATACACATGTCACAACTCAAATCATACACTTTCAAAATGTGCAGTTTGCTTGGCTGGTGTGGCTCTGTGGCTGAGCATTGATCTATGAACCAGGAGGTCACAGTTAGATTCCCAATCAGGGCACATACCTGGGTTGTGGGCTCAATCTTCAGTGTGGGCATGCAGGAGGTAGCTGATCAATGCTTCTCTCTTATCATTGATGCTTCTCTCTCTCTCTCTTCCTTCCTCTCTGAAAGCAATAAAAATATATTTTTAAAAATGTGAGTTTATTGTAGGTCAATTATACCTAAGAAAACTTTTAATATATTTTATTTTGTTTTTATTATTTACTTATTAATATTTAAAAAATTTAAAGTCATACTTCATAAACTATGTTGGTATCTGCTTGTGACACTGAACATAGTATCATTAAGATTTTCTCACACTATGAAATATTTTTCAACTACATTGTTATTTCACCGGGCTCTTACTGATGAACTTAGGTTGGCTTAATATACAAATATTTTTACTCTTCATTGCACATCTTTAAGGTAAATATTCACAATCACAATTTTCCCCTTAAGATAGATTGCCAGAAGGGGAATCCTGAAGTAAAAGGTATACATCTTTTTTTTTTAATGAAAGGTATACACTGAGTGGCCAGATTATTATGATCTCTGAATGCATAATAATCTGGCCACTCAGGATATATATATATATATATATATATATATATATATATATATGTATATATATATATATATATATATATATATATATATATATATGCCTAAGCGACCATCGCAACCAAATGAACGACCGAACAGGCTGCGTGGGGCGACCAGGCCGGCAGGGGGGGTTAGTGCGGGACAACCAAATGACCTAGCAGCAGGCTGCGTGGGGCGACCAGGTCGGCAGTGGGGGCAGTTGGGGGCAACCAGGCCAGCGGGCGGGGGGGGGGGGGCAGTTGGGGGCAATCAGGCTGGCAGGCAGAGGCAGTTAGTGAGTTAGTGGTGATCAGGCTGGCAGGGGGGCAGTTAGGGGCGACCAGGTCGGCAGGGGGGCAGTGAGGGGCGATCAGGCCAGCAGGCAGGTGAGCGGTTAGGAGCCAGTGGTCCAGGATTGTGAGAGGGATCGGGCCTGAATCGGCAGTCGGACTTCCCCCGAGGGCTCCTGGATTGGAGAGGGTTCAGGCTGGGCTGAGGGGACCCTCCCCACCCCATGCATGAATTTCACGCACTGGGCCTCTAGTATATATATATATATATATATATTAGAGGCCTGGTGCATGAATTTGTGCATGGGTGGGGTCCGGCCAGCCTGGCCAGGGGGAGGGGACATGGGCGGTTGGCCGGCCTGCCTGTTGGTCGAACTCCTGGTCGAGGGGACAATTTTCATATTAGCCTTTCATTATATAGGATATATACTGAGTGGCCAGATTATATGTGTTCAGAGATCATAATAATCTGGGCACTCAGTGTACATCTTTTTAAAGCTCTGCACTGTAGCACTTGTGAAATCCCTAGCTGGCCCTCCGTTTTTCCCAAGATGTTCTCGTGACTTCCTCCCTCCTACCCTCTAGCTTGCCCCATGCCCTCCGTCCATCTATAGGTTGGGGTGAACTCAGGAAAGACTAAGTCCTCCCCAAGCTGAAACCACACTTCATTGGCTCAGCCTGCCAGGCAGACACATGAAAAGATAGGCTTGCTTCCCTGCGGGCCTGCGCTTTCCAGCCTGAAAGCCCCTCGCTGTCTGCCTGGGCCTGTCTGCTGGGCCCAGCTTGTAAACTGCTGAGGTTGCCCTGTGTGGGAAGGAGCCCTGACAATGATGTAGGGGACCCATTGGGCCTCTGGTGCCTGGGGGTGGTGCAATCGGGGCCCAGAGCACAGCCTCATGGGGTGCTGGGTGAGGGCCTAGGCTGCAGGGGCTGCAAGGCCTGCGGAGGGGGGGGCGGGAGGGGTGGGCACGGGGGCTGGGAGTCAGGAGTGGCCAGGCAGGGAGCCATTCGCTCCGCAGAACCTTTCGTGTCTCTGGCCCGCGCACAGGATGTGCCCGCTTCCTGTTTGCTCAGCCCAGGCAGCTTGCTGAGCTCACACTCTAACCGCAGTCTTCAAAGGCAGCCACCTAACCAGGCCGCCTGGGAAAAGGCAGTCGGGGGCGGGTGTGTGAGAGGACCTCGGAGAAGAGCACAGAGAGAAGTTCAGCTTTCAGTGTTTTTGTTTGTTTGTTTTATATATCTTTATTGATTTCAGAGAGGAAGGGAGAGGGAGAGAGAGACAGAAACATCAATGTTGAGAGAGAATCATTGATCGGCTGCCTCCTGCACCTCCCATGTGCCCTTGACCGGAATTGAACTGGGACCCTTCAGTCCGCAGGCCAACCAACGCTCTATCCACTGAGCCAAACCAGTCAGGGCCAGCCTTCAGTGTTTTCAGTCCTGCCCTCCATCGCTTTTTTAGATCTGTCTCTACTGGCCCAAAGACCCCCTTCTGGGAGTCCAGGGCTCCCCAACTTTTCTCTTCCAGCAGATTGTTCTGGCCTGAGTCCCATTAGGTTAAGCCCCAGCTGGCTAATGGGTCTTAAACAATTTTAAAACAGGTTTTCCTTCTGGGCAACACATTTGCATTTGATAGGTTGCATACTAGGTACACAGAGCCCTTAGCTAAAGAAATGATGCTGGTCAGTAGTTTACTGAACAAGGCCAACTCAAACTTGATAATGGGCTGGCAGACCTAACTCTGGGCAGAGGCTGTGCTAAGGCACCTTGAGGAGATGTGATAGAAACAGCTGTCAAGGTCCTTTGCACCTGGGAGTTTGATCCTAGGTGAGGCAGCAAGCTTACATTTGCCCAGCACTTGTTCTTTGCCAAGCACTACATTAATCCTGACAGAACCCCCTGAGCTAAGTAGTCATTCCTCAGTATGGGGAGGGGGAGGAATTGGTTCCAGGACCCTCCGCAGATACCAAAATTCAAGGATGCTCAAATCCCTTAGTGAGCCCTCCATATCCATGGGTTCAAGCATCCATGGATACAGAGGGCTGACTGTAGTTTAAATTGGGATTATTATTGCAAAGATGTGACCAGTATAAATGTGGGGCAAGAGAACCTTAATTTAACCAGTATTGTAGTGTGTGTGTGTGTGTGTGTGTGTGTGTGTGTGTGTGTGTGTTGAGGGATGGTCCACTGATAGTGAGAGCCATCTGAACCCTCAAAGGGGGACACAGAGTTGCCAGACACAGGGTCTTCATAGGCTACATTCATATAGAGCAGGACCCCACCTGCATCCTCCAAGAGATCCTAATTTTGCAGAAGATTATGGGTACAGTGCTGATTTGAGAGAGTAAGAGTTTGGATAGCGAGGGGTACGTATATTTGGAAAATTTTCCCAAATGATTATTTTTAAAAAAATCCTAACCTGAGGATTTTTCCAGTGATTTTTTTTTCTTTTAGAGAGTGGAAGGAACTGGGGAGAAGGAGAGAGAGAGAGAGAGGAGAGAGAGAAACTGATGTGAAAGAGAAACATCAATTGGTTGCCTCCCACATGCACCTTGACTGGGGGTGGGGATTGATCCTGCAACCCAGGTATGTGCCCTTGGCCGGAAATTGAACCTATGATCCTCCAGTGTGCAGGCTGATGCTCTAACCACTGAACACGCCGGTCAGGGCCTCAAATTATTCTTATTCTCACCTCTCTCTCTCTCTCTCTCTCTCTCTCTCTCTCTCTCTCTCACACACACACACACACACACACACAGTGGACTCTACTACAACCCTATAAGGCAGGCACCATTGTTAGCCCCATTTTCCAGGGGGACGCTGAGGCTCAGAGGGACTCAGCAAACTGCAAGACACAGGAAGTGGTGGAAGCAGAGTTTAAACATAGGATTGGTCTTGGTCTACAGCCCATGCTACCAACAGCTAGTCTCAAGTGTTTCTAATGCAGAGTTACACAAAAAAGAGGTGAGGTGAGAGAATTGACACATTGGTCAAGTACCAGACTAGGTGCCACTGGGCCACATTGAAGTAGGCCCAGAGGGGAGTAAAGAGGATGGGGTGGGCATCTGGAAATCACATCATATGCAAAATAGCTGGATAGATTAGGGCTGATTAAGTAGGGTGACCTGTAGGGGAGGCTTTGTCAACCTGGGGAGTACTTAACACCAGTAGTATTTGGCCTAGAGGATTGAGTAGAAAAGCAAGTTGACTTCAAACAGCTGACATGTAGGGAATGTGTTCTGTGTGGCCAGGAATGATGGGGAACAGATAAATGGAAGACTGCATTCTTTTCAAAGAAGACATTTTCAATATTAAAATAGTGCCACCTGCCCGGCTGGGTGTGGCTCAGTGGTTGAGTGTCGATCCAAGAACCAAGAGGTCACTGGTTTGATTCCCGGTCAGGGCACATACCGGAGTTGCAGGCTTGATCCCCTAGTAGGGGGCATGCAGGAGGCAGCCAATCAATGATTCTCATCATTGATGTTCCCATCTCTCTCTCCCTCTCCTTTCCTCTGCCTCTAAAAATCAATAAAAACATATTAAAAAAAATGATACCACCTGAACCCTGGTAAATAATAATCTTCCCATCTCTAGAAATGCTCAGAAACCACATAGTTCCTTGAAAACACCTGGACATTTCCAAGGTGAAGTCCACTTGGTAGCTCAACCTGTTAGCAGATTTCATGGTGATAATCTTAGGCAGGAAGGGTGAGAAGAGCAAAAGTGCAGATGGGAGAAGGAGGTCAGAGGAGAGTCGGGGTAGAAACGTCCATTCCTCATGCACACAAACAGTACACACAGAACTTGCAGCTCTGGGGACACTGGGGAGCCCCTGGGAGCAGGGGCTGATGGGAGGGAGAGACAGTCATCTCTGAATAAGTTCTTGGTTTAAAAACAAGAAAACACCTGCAGGCAGCTGTGGCGGTTACTATCAGAAGAGGAGGATGGGTTTTAGGGCTCAGAGGAAAACTCACTGGAGGCCCTTTCTATGGGAGACTGGGAGGGATTGGGCTGCTCTGTCTAGGCCTCTATCCCAAGGTTACAGTGACAAAGGCTGCTGAGCAGTCTCCAGGGGACACTTGTCTAAGGCTCTAACAAAGAGAAGGAGCAGGAGAAGACCTGGCAGAAATGGAGTCAGGTAGAATGACATTCAAATCTTAGTACATCACATACTGGCTATATGATCTCGGGCAATGAGCTCTAGTGAAGACATTAACAGAGATCATGTGAGCCTTGCTTGGGGAGGGGGAACGGTGTGTGTGTGTGTGTGTGTGTGTGTGTGTGTGTGTGTGTGTGTAAGTAACCAGAGTTACCCAGATGACCTGTATAGAGAGCACTCTCAGCCCAGTTCCCATCTCATGGAAAGTGCTTGGTACCCAGTAGGTGACTCTATATCAGTTTACTCCAGACTCAACCCAGTGTTTCTTCTCCTGCCTCCGCACTTGCTTCTATATCCCATCTGGGGCCCCATCTGAATCACTGCTCCATGATTCTGTGGCTCATATCCTTGTATCTCCACCTTGTCAAGGGCAGGGTCCCTCAGGCCAAGCTATTCACAGGAGGTGTAACAAGTAAGAGGACCTAGAACTACTTATGTGGGACTGCAGGGAGGGAAATGAGCTTTTCAGCTTCAGGGCCTTGCCATGGACCACTGGGGTTTTCTCAACTACCCATTTTACTCTACTTGCTCAGTTCCTGTTTCACAAAGAAACAAGGAAGTGAAAAGATGGGTGGCCTCAGGGCAAGGGTTGGCTGGCTGGGCGGGGTTGGGGAGCACCGCCCACTCCCAGCTGAGACAGCCTTGGAGGGCCGGGATGGATAAACAGGGAGGAAACAGTTGCTATTAAATCTTTCATATATATATATTTTTTTGGCACCAAGAGTGCCCAACCACTGATTTGAGGAAGTGACCAGTGAGTTGGTAAAATGCACTGCTGACTTGGTTTAGCTGGGTGAAGATTAGCCAGTACCCCCCCGCCCCCCCGCCCCGCCCTTGCACAGTCCCAATCCATGAAGATCTGGAGCCAGCTGGCTGGCGAGTGAGTGAGGACTGACTCAGTTAATTTTTATTTTATTTTTTGTTAATATGTTTTTTATTGATTTTTTTAGAGAGAGAGGAATGGGGAGGGAGAGATAGAAACATCAGTGATAAGAGAGAATCATTGATCGGCTGCCTCCTGCATGCCCCACACTGGAGACTGAGCCCTTGACCTGGGCATGTGCCCTGACTGGGAATCGAATCGTGACCTTCTGGTTCATAGCTCAACGCTCAAACACTGAGCCAATCCAGCCGGGCTATTTTTAAAATGAACAATTCTGTGCATATATCTATCTATCTATCATCGTACCCATGCACTTTCCTATTCCAAAAAGGATTTAAAGCATCAAGAAATGTATCTCAATGCCATCGTAACCACTGTTGTCATAGATATGTGACCTCACACAGCTCTCCTTGGGTCCTAATTTTCTCATCAGAGGCAGTAAAGAAGGGACAAGCATCCACTGAAAGCCAGGAAGGAGCCAGCACAAAGCTGAATCAGGACACTGGGGGGTTAGTCTTAGCTCTGGCCCCAATGGGTAGTGTGACCTTGAGCAAGTCCCATTCTATTTCTGGGCTGCTGTTGACAATTGCCCATTTGTACAGTGAAGAGATTGAACCCACTTTTTGTTTGTTTGTTTGCTTGGTCATAGAGCTGCTAGTCAGGACTGGCTATCGAGTTTGTGGAGCCTGGTGCAAAATAAAAATGTGGGGCCCCTTGTTCAAAAATTATTAAAAACTTCAAGATGGTGGCAGCAGAGCATTAAATCCAGTGCAGGGTCTTGTGCTTACTGCACTACTGCACAGGGGGATGGCCCATGAAGCTGGCCTGGCGACTACTTCCAATACAATATGATAGGAAGCGTATATGGGCTGCCTTTGGCTGGAGCTCTTTCTGTGGCAGCCCTGGTGACATTTCTGAGGAAGCCCAGGCTCTAAGGAGCAGAGCTGGAACAACACAAATTAGATAATTGCTCAAAAGCCTGTCTAGTTTTTAATTTGGGTCCCAGTCCTGACCCGTGTGCTCAGTGGATAGAGTGTTGGCCTGAGCACCAAAGGGTCATGGGTATGATTCCCGGTAGGGCAGGTTCCATCCCTGGCATGTGCGGACAGGCAGCCAGTTGATGTGTCTCTCATATCAATGTCTCTCTCTCTCTCTCTCTCTCTCTCTCTCTCTCTCTCTCTCTCTCTCTCTCTCTCTCCCTCCCTCTCTTTCCCTCCCTCCCTTCCTCCTTTCCACTTTCTCTAAAAATATAAAAAAAATCAATCCTTGGGTGAGGATTAACAAATAAATAAGTAAATACATACATACATAAATACATAAATAAAATTTGGGTCCCAAACCTTTTCCGTACCTAGCTCCAAAGGTGAGGCAAGAGTTGAAGTCATACTGGACAAATAATAGCATTATCATCGCTTCCTGGCTTATAGGGTCCTGTTGCATCCAGATTTTATGGGCTTCTCACTGTAACCTCCTGAGGCAGGTGGTACAGGTTGTTTATAGGAGGGATAGCTGAAGACCAGAAAGGTGAAGGGACTTGCTCAAGGTCACATAGCCGTCACAGCTCTTAGGAAAAGAATCCTAACTCTTAGGAAAAGGGGCTTTTCCACATGGCCTGCTCCACAGTGGCAATCAGGGGCAACGAGGGGTTTGGTAAGCCCATCCTCTAGCATAAAGACAAAGAAAGGACCAAAGCCCAAAGGGCATTTATTTATTTATTTATTAAATATATATATTTTTAAATTAATTTCAGAAAGGAAGGGAGAGCGAGAGAGAGACAGAGAGATAGAAACATCAATGATGAGAGAGAATCATTGATTGGCTGCCTCCTGCACACCCCACACTGGGGATGGAGCTGGCAACCCAGGCATGTGCCCTGACTGGGAATCGAACCCTGACCTCCTGGTTCATAGGTAGATGCTCAACCACTGAGCCACGCCGGCAGGGCAAAAGGGCATTTATTTATCTTCAGTTCATAAGGATGGATGTGTCAAGTGCCTGTGTTTATGTTAGCCTTGCTGTGTGGACTCTGAATGTTTCCCTGTCTAATCCAGAGTGTAAGCCTTAAAGCAGGATGGTAAGTGTGCCTGGAGGGACACTGGAAGGGAGGATCTAGGGTGGAAGCAGCCCCCTCTGCAGCTATGCTTCTGGGGTGGGGCTTCCCAATCCCAAGATTGTGGGTTGGAGGGGGTAGTTAAGTAACAGGGAGGAGATGAGGTGGAACCCCAGGTCTTGCACTGAAGAGAGGAACAGAGGACCGTGTAAGCCACCTTGCACTGAAAGGCCTGCTAGTGGGGCTTGGTCAGACACCCAGGACCCTCCTGCTGCCCGGAGCCTGCCAGAACCCCAGGAGCAAGGGTCAGGGGCCAAAGGTAAAGGCCCTGGGGAAGCAGGGGCGGGTAGGCACTGGGGAAGCAGGATAGTGTGGGGAACAGTGGTTGGATCTGAGTCCCAGTTCACCAGCTGTTTGATCCTGGTTGAGCCTGTTTTCTCATCTGTGAAATGGTGTGAGCCATACTCCTCGCCCTTTGCTGAGAGTTGTAGAGTCATCTGACTGGTTTGAATCCTGCTTTTTTCATTTCCTGGATGAGTGACATTGAGTGAGTTGGTTAATCTCTATGAGCCCCTCATAAAATGGGGACAAGAAAAGAACCTTCTCATAGGTCATGAGAATTAAGTGAGAAAATGCAATAGTGTACCCTTAAACACTTATTATGAAGGTAGATCTCACATTTAGTGTTCCTACCACAGTAAAATAAAAAAAAATTTTTAAGAATGCATGTAAAGCACAGATCCTGGTACATACTAAACACTCCATAGATGGTAGCACTGATGACAACGGTGTTGGTGGAACTTGTAATTTTATTATTAGTAGTCTTTGTGGGGTGAGCATGTGAAGGAACAAATGACTCAGCCAATAGAGGCTCACTGTTGGGTGCTAGAGGCCTCAGTGAGGCTGGCTCAGGGCTGGGGTCCTTGAATGCAAGCATCGCTGGTGATAACTGTCACAGGCAAACTAGGCCTGGTGGTCCCAAGCTGGGGCACTCCTCTGCCTGGTGCCTTTGCCCAGCACTCTCCTTCTAAGGCTTGGCTCTCTCTTCTCCCAGACTATGCTCCTCTGAGAAAAGGTAGTGGCCCCAACTTTCCTGCACCACATTTGACAAATACCCAGTGTGAAGCTCCCCGCTGTCCCCTCCATAAGGCTCCAAGACCTTTAGCTCAGGAAGTAGTTGGCTGGGCGTGGCATGCATGGGAATACAGGAACACTGCACGCATTGCTCTCAGGCACATTCTCAAGCACATGTGCTCCCCAAGTGAGCTTCTGGGAGCTTCACATCCCCACCCCTATGCCGCCTCCCCCACCACAAAAGCCACAGGTAATAGAAGTCCCCAGCAACACAGCAGACACAATGCAAAACCTAAATGCAGGCTTCGTTGCCAGGTTGTTTTAAGTATCTAGCAGGATGTGAGCCCAGGTGGTTAACGGCTGGGCTGGCCAGAGAAAACTACCCTTCCCCATCCCCCAACAACAGTGGCTCAGAGAGCCAGAGAGGGCTGGGAGGTAGGCTAAGGGATTCTCCATGGTGCCAAAGGTCAAAAGAGTTGGACTGCTGGCCCATTCTGGTCCCACCATGTCCCAACCAAACACTGTGTATCTTGGGCAGATCCCACTCTGTCTGGAACTCAGTTCTACTATCTGTAAAATGGGGAAACCAGACACTGGCCTCACAGGTTAATGGTCATCCAAGGATGCTGAAGGATTTAATAGTATTGTCACTGTGGCTGTACTTTGGAAAGTTAAATGGGCTCCCACATGCCAGGAATACTGAGAGAATGATTCAGCATCACTGTTCAGGCTTTTCCCAACTTTGGGTAGGGCCATATTCCAGAGCACTTTCCACATTCCCTCCTACCCCATAGCCACATTCCTATGGCTTAAGTCCCTATCCTGTCACTTGGCATGGAGCCCTCCCAGGGTTTGGGAGCCATGGGCTCACACGTTGGATGGAGGGCTGCTGTGCATGCCCCTTCCCTGGCTGGTCTCCCTGACCCTGGGGTGGCAGTATGGCATCAGAGGACTCACCTACTCACCCTTTCTCTCCCTTTATAGGCATAGCAGGAAGCCTGGAAGCAGCCCTTGTTCCTTCAGCCTATGGGTAGCAGCCAGGAGGTCACTGTAGGGCCAGGTACAGGTGGGGGTGAATAGAGACAACCTCAAGGGCATGGGAAGCCCAAGGAGTTAGGAGCCAGTGTGAGGGAACAGCTCTGGTGGTTTTAGGGTGGGGCTCTCCTAGGGCCATGGGACCCCTGGGGGTAAGGCACTGCTCTATATTGGCCTTTGGGGCACAGCAGCAACAGGCTCTGCCAGGTTATAGGTTAGGCCTACTGGGCTCACTGGAGGAAAGTAACTAGCTGGCTCTCCTATCCTGGAGTTTGGAGCCAAGGGTGAGGTGTATAAGACCAGAGGGGGCCTGCCTGGGGCCAAGAAGCCCTGAGTGGCTGTGGCTTGGTTCTAGAGAAGGAAGCTGAGGACAAAGGTTTCCTGGCAATGGGCCAGCAGGAGCTCTGACGGCATGGGTGGTGTAGGGTGAAGGGAGCTGAGTGACAGGGTTAGCAGGGGTGTCCTGGGCCTCTAGACACTCCAGCCGAGGATGGCAAGAGTGGAGGCTGCCAAAAGAGAGGCCAAGAAGGTGGTGCGTGGAGCCCTCGCAGACAAGGGTTCAGTGTGCTGCTGCAACCACTCGAATTCCTCCAATAGTTGGCGCTGCTGCAGCTCTGGGCCCACCTTCTCTCTGATGGTCTGGTAGTAGCGATTCAAGTATTGGAGCTGCAAAGGGTAAGAGGGATGAGGTGTTCCTTAGGGTGAGCTGCCAAGAGCTGAGATCTTGGTGCCATCTAGTCCCCTGCTGTGGTAATCCAGCTGCCCACCTTGGCCCAAGTACCCATAGATACCCCATAGATGCCCATAGGGGATTTATGCACTTAGTACCCAATCTCTGGTCCTTCCCTACTGATTCCTCAGCCATCATCAGGCTCAGGCATTCTCCAGAGCTTTTCAGAGGCAGTTTGATACAGTGGCTGTTTAATGTCATAGTGACATTCTTGGGGTGTGGGTTGTGGGGAGTGGATTTCAGGCCTGGCAATGACAGTAAGTAGGGCAGGTTTTATCCCATTTTACCGAAGAGGGTCCTGTGGTCCAGAGTCGGGGAGGGATTGATTTTAGTTCTAGGACTTGGGATGGCAGAGTTCAGAGACCTAGTCTCAGACTCCCCAGGAAGTTACTACCTGGTCTGACTGGAGTGTTCTAGAACCCCTGGGGTCTCTGGTAAGTCAGGAAGGCATACCACAGTGTGTGCCTACAGATGCCACCAGTGTGAACCTTCCCAGTGAAATGGAAGGGGCATAGGGTCTTGGAGTAGGGGGAGCAGAGGCAAGAGAGGCCCAGGGTGGAGAAGGCAGGAACTGGTTCAGGGTTTGAAGGGTTGACAGTGCTGAAGGGCACTCACCTGCTCTGGGGACAGCAGTCTGACATCAATGAGATTCCGGTCATAGGGTACCAATGACACCACTTCAAAGGTCAGGTAGGTCCCTGGATACTGAAAGGCCGGCCACAGGGAAGGTGGAAAAGCAGGAAGTAAGTGAGGAGGAGGAGCTAGGCTGAAGAAAGCGCTGGAACACTCCACCCAGAAGCTATGGGCACAGGGAACTGACCCTTATCAAACCCAAGATCAGAGGAGGCTTGAGTCTCCCACAATTCCCTTGGCTATCCCCCTTTCTAGCACTTAGCACCCCACCTTTGGTGGTTCCCTCCTAATTCGTGAATTTAGACTTAGGTCTGTATTTCTCAAACTTTGTGCATCCACACAGCATCTAGGAAGCTTGTTAAATGTGTAGATTCTAAGACCCATTCCCCCCAGACACTGGAGTGAGAAGCTCTAGGGTGGGACTGGGAACCTACAATTAAATAATTTAAAGATAAGTATTAGACAAGGGGAAGGTTAGGGAGAGGTGGGGGAGATAAGAGATCAATCAAAGGACTTGTATGCATGCATATAAGCATAACCAATGGATGCAAAACTCTGGGGGGGTGGGGGCATATATGGGAGTGGGGTGTGGGGGGGGGCAATGGTAAGATATGTACACATATAATACCTTAATAAAAAAATTGAAAAAAAATAAATAAAAGTGTAATAACCCTTCAAAAAAAATAAAGATAAGTATTAGAATTTTATGTCTATCTCCATATTTCTATCTACATATCTATTGATGAATCTATAGAGATAAGTATGAAGAAAAAATAGCCCATAATTCCCACCTCTCATAGAGCTCTTGCATATATATGCTTAGAAAATTCTAACTACAGAAAGATACCCAACATTTGAAAGTCTCCTCCCTGCCTGCTTTCCTTCCTGAAAACATTTTAGACATACACAGTATTTATGTCTATATTTTTAAAATTTATGCAAAATGGACCCTATCATACACTATTCTGCACATTCTCTTCCGCACCCCACCTCAATAGTAAACCTAGGAAAGCACTCCATATTAGCACAGGGAGATGCAGCTCATTCTTTTTAAGGGCTGCATGAGGATCCATAGTATGTGGATCACGATTTATTTAACCAGTGATAGATATTTAGACTGTTTCTACTCCTTAAACTATGACCATTGATACAATCAACATTATTGTATATAAACACCTTGGTGACCTTTTGTGACTATATCCAGAAGGTATATATTTGGCAGAGGGAATGCTGAGATAAAAAGAACAGGCAAAAAAAAAAAAAAAAGTACAGGCATTTTTGTTTTGTTTTGTTAATCCTCACCGAAGGATATTTTCCCCATTGATTTTTAAAGAAGTGGAAAGGAAGGGGAGAGACAGAGAGAAAGAGACATCTATGTGTTAAAGACACATTGATTGGTTGTCTCTCTTAGGCACCCTGACTGGGGATTGAACCTACAACCTGGGTACGTGCCCTGACTGGGAATCAAACCCTTAACCTTTCAGTGTATGGTATGATGCTCCAATCAACTGTGCCACACCGGCCAGGGTCATAGCTGTTTTTTAAAAGTTCATTTTTACAAATAAACTTTACTACCATTTTGTGAAGTTACAAGGGTATTCAGTTAGTACTGCTGAAATTGAGATTGGCTTGAATTTATAGATTAATTTAGGTAGAAATGTCATCTTCATAACATTGAGGCTTCTTTCCGGAGAGCACCATTTACTTAAATCTTTTTTTATATTCCTGAGAAGAGATTTTTTCCATGGAAGTTTTTAAAAGTTTGTACCTAGGTAGTTTATCTTGTTGGTTGCTATTATATGAAATTGTTACTTCTCAGAAGCTCCCCTGGTGATCATTATGTACATTGAGAACCAATGGTTTTGGGCAGGAATACTGACTCATTTGGTCTGGATTGGGACCTGGGCATTGGCGTTTAAAAAAAAAAAAAGCTCTCTAGATGGTTCTAATATTCTAATACGCAAATATGTTTGAGAAACTCTGATTTATGGAATTTTTCTGGAGCTAAGGAAGACTCCATATAAATCCATGTCCACACATTCAGATGCCCTTTTCCTGTGACCTTCTGTAGACCCTCCTACACATACACACACATCCCAAAGTCACTGTCATGCTGTTTAAACTTCCAGCCCATCTCAGTGGCACTATACCTTGGTCGTTGCTTCTACCACGAGGGCCACATCTTCAAGACGGATTCCAAATTCACCATCCTGATAGTAACCAGGTTCTGGGAGACACAGAGATGCAGGGAGAGGACCTGAGCCCAGATTTCCTGTACCAATTGAGGAGTGGCTACAAAGTATGGCTGCCTGGCTGCCCTTGCCTGGTGATCAGGGCAGACCCACTGCTTGTTAGATGTTCATTGGCTACCCCGAGGTAACCTGCTGGGCCTCAGCTCCCTCTACCCTCCCTTGTAGCCCAGTGGGGAAGCCTTCAGGGCCCACTTGGGTCCTGGAGGTACTTCCATCTCCCTGTGTTCAACTGTTTTTGTTACCCCAATAATTGATTGGAGACTATAGTTGGATGTACAGCTGGGAACCAACTCCAAAAAGCAAAATGAAGGTATGGGCTGAGGAGGCCTGTGGTTAGGGTGGAGCAATCCATTTGGGACTGAGAGTGTGGAGTAGAGGGAGGGCAGCAGTTGAGCCCAGGTGTGCCTGTGCCTGCCATGCTCCCTAG